>NC_073647.1:108778656-109380085 GCF_029407905.1 Bubalus kerabau
GCCCACCGGTGGCTGAAACTGGGTCTTGTCCCTCTAGTGGGTAGGGCCATGACAAGAGGTGTGTTTATAGGTGACTGTAAGCTCAGTGTGGCTTTAGGCACCCTGTCTGATGATGGAGTTCCTCTTTCAGTATCCTATCATTTTGCCTTTTCATACTGTTCAGGGGTTCTCAAGGCAAGAAAATTGAAGTGGTTTGCCATTCCCTTCTCCAGTGGACCACATTCTGTCAGACCTCTCCATCATGACCCGCCCGTCTTGGGTGGCCCCATGGGCATGGCTTAGTTTCACTGAGTTAGACGAGGCTGTGGTCCTAGTGTGATTAGATAGACTAGTTTTCTGTGAGTATGGTTTCAGTGTGTCTGCCCTCTGATGCCCTCTTGCAACACCTACCGTCTTATTTGGGTTCCTCTTACCTTGCACGAGGGGTATCTCCTCACCACAGCCCCTTCTGACCTTCAACGTGGAATAGCTCCTCTAGGCCCTCCTGTGCCTGCGCAGCCACCGCTCCTTGGAGGTGGGGTTGCTCCTGCCAGCCGCCGCCCCTGGCCTTGGGAGTGGGTAGGTCCTCCCAGCCGCTGCCCCTGGCCTCAGGCGTGGGGTAGCTCCTCCTGGATGCCGCCCCTGGCCTCGGATGTGGGGTAGCTCCTCTCGGCTGTTCCTGTGCCGTCGCAGCCTGGCACTTTCAGCTGCGGCCCCTGACCTTGGACATGGGGTACCTCCTCTTGGCCACATCCTCTTGGGCATGGGGTCCTCCTGGCTTCTGCCTCTGACCTCGGACATGGGGTAGCTCCTCTCAGCCGCACTAAGTACCCCGGTCTCAGCCACCCGCGCCCCCAGGTCAGTAGGTGCCCAATATGCTACTGGAAATCAGTGGAGAAATAACTCTAGAAAGAATGAAGGGATGGAGCCAAAGCAAAAACAATATCAAGTTGTGGATGTGACTGGTGATAGAAGCAAGGTCCGATGCTGTAAAGAGGAATATTGCATAGGAACCTGGAATGTCAGGTCCATGAATCAAGGCAAATTGGAAGTGGTCAAACAGGAGATGGCAAGAGTGAACGTTGACATTCTAGGAATCAGTGAACTAAACTGGACTGGAATGGGTGAATTTAACTCAGATGGCCATTATATCTACTACTGCGGGCAGGAATCCCTTAGAAGAAATGGAGTAGCCATCATGGCCAACAAAAGAGTTCAAAATGCAGTACTTGGATGCAATCTCAAAAACGACAGAATGATCTCTGTTCATTTCCAAGGCAGACCATTCAATATCACAGTAATCCAAGCCTATGCCCCAACTGGTAATGCTGAAGAAGCTGAAGTTGAACAGTTCTATGAAGACCTACAAGACCTTTTAGAACTAACAGCCAAAAAAGATGTCCTTTTCATTATGGGGGATTGGAATGCAAAAGTAGGAAGTCAAGAAACACCTGGGGTAAAAGGCAAATTTGGCCTTGGAGTACAGAATGAAGAAGGGCCAAGGCTAATAGAGTTTTGCCAAGAGAACACACTGGTCATAGCAAACACCTTCTTCCAACAACACAAGAGAAGACTCTATACATGGACATCACCAGATGGTCAACACCAAAATCAGATTGATTATATTCTTTGCAGCCAAAGATGGAGAAGCTCTACACAGTCAACAAAAACAAGACCAGGAGCTGACTGTGGCTCAGATCATGAGCTCCTTTTTGCCAAAGTCAGACTGAAATTGAAGAAAGTAGGGAAAACCACTAGACCATTCAGGTATGACCTAAATCAAATCCCTTATGATTATACAGTGGAAGTGAGAAATAGATTTAAGGGACTAGATCTGATAGATAGAGTGCCTGATGAACTATGGATAGAGGTTCGTGATATTGTACAGGAGACAGGGATCAAGACCATCCCCATGGAAAAGAAACGCAAAAAAGCAAAATGGCTGTCTGAGGAGGCCTTACAAATAGCTGTGAAAAGAAGAGACGCGAAAAGCAAAGGAGAAAAGGAAAGACATAAGCATCTGAATGCAGAGTTCCAAAGAATAGCAAGGAGAGATAAGAAGGCCTTCTTCTGCGATCAATGCAAAGAAATAGAGGAAAACAACAGAATGGGAAAGACTAGAGATCTCTTCAAGAAAATTAGAGATACCAAGGGAACATTTCATGCAAAGATGGACTTGAGCCAGACATCCTGGAATGTGAAGTCAAGTGGGCCTTAGAAAGCATCACTACGAACAAAGCTAGTGGAGGTGATGGAATTCCAGTTGAGCTATTTCAAATCCTGAAAGATGATGCTGTGAAAGTGCTGCACTCCATATGCCAGCAAATCTAGAAAACTCAGCAGTGGCCACAGGACTGGAAAAGGTCAGTTTTCATTCCAATCCCAAAGAAAGGCAATGCCAAAGAATGCTCAAACTACTGCACAACTGCACTCATCTCACATGTTAGTAAATAATGCTCAAAATTCTCCAAGCCAGGCTTCAGCAATACGTGAACCGTGAACTTCCGGATGTTCAAGCTGGTTTTAGAAAAGGCAGAGGAATGAGAGATCAAATTGCCAACATCTGCTGGATCATGGAAAAAGCAAGAGAGTTCCAGAAAAACATCTATTTCTGCTTTATTGACTATGCCAAAGCCTTTGACTGTGTGGATCACAATAAACTGTGGAAAATTCTTTAAGAGATGGGAATACCAGACCACCTGACCTTCCTCTGGAAAAATTTGTATGCAGGTCAGGAAGCAACAGTTAGAACTGGACATGGAACAACAGACTAGTTCCAAATAGGAAAAGGAGTACTTCAAGACTGTATATTGTCACCCTGCTTATTTAACTTCTATGCTGAGTACATCATGAGAAATGCTGGGCTGGAAGAAGCACAAGCTGGAATCAAGATTGCCGGGAGAAATACAATAACCTCAGATATGCAGATGACACCACCCTTATGGCAGAAAGTGAAGAGGAACAAAAAGCCTCTTGAGGAAAGTGAAAGTGGAGAGTGAAAAAGTTGGCTTAAAACTCAACATTCAGAAAACGAAGATCATGGCATCTGGTCTCATCACTTCATGGGAAACAGATGGGGAAACAGTGGAAACAGTATCAGACTTTATTTTTTTGGGCTCCAAAATCACTGCAGATGTTGACTGCAGCCATGAAATTAAAAGACGCTTACTCCTTGGATGAAAAGTTATGACCAAACTAGAGAGCATATTGAAAAGCAGAGACATTACTTTGCCAACAAAGGTTCGTCTAGTCAAGGCTGTGGTTTTTCCTGTGGTCATGTATGGATGTGAGAGTTGGACTGTGAAGAAAGCTGAGCACCGAAGAATTGATGCTTTTGAACTGTGGTGTTGGGGAGAAGACTCTTGAGAGTCCCTTGGACTGCAAGGAGATCCAACCAGTCCATTCTGAAGGAGATCAGCCCTGGATTCTTTGGAAGGAATGATGCTAAAGCTGAAACTCCAGTACTTTGGCCACCTCATGCGAAGAGTTGACTCATTGGAAAAGACTCTGATGCTGGGAGGGATTGGGGGCAGGAGGAGAAGGGGACGACAGAGGATGAGATGGCTGGATGGCATCACTGACTCGATGGACATGAGTCTGGGTGAACTCTGGGAGTTGGTGATGGACAGGGAGGCCTGGCGTGCTGGGATTCATGGGGTCGCAAAGAGTCGGACACGACTGAGCGACTGAACTGAACTGAACTGATGATGGATTGGGTTGTGCTTCTGTCCTGATGGTTGTTTGGCCTGAGGTATTCCAGTTCAGTCTGTTGGAAAGGACCAGGTTTTGATGCCCATGTGGCAACCTCTGGGAGGATTTATGCCAATCGATATTTTCAGAGGTCTCTGTTACCAGTGTTCTTGCCCCCAGAGTGAGCCACAGCTAACCTCCCAGCTCCCCAAGAGACCTTCCAAGATTCTTTTGTACGTCCAGCCCTGAAACCTATGGAGTTTCTTCTTTGTCCTGGGAACCTATGAATGTGAAACCTTATATGTGCCCTCTAAATGTGGCGTCTCTGTTTACCTCAGTCCTGTGGAGCTCCTTCAACTCAAGCTCTGCTGGCCTTCCATCCAAATACTTTGGGGATTATTTCTTCTGATGCCAGACCTTCAGGCTGGGGACTCTGACATGGGTCTGGGGGCTCTCACTCTTGCAGGGGAACCTTTGTGGTGTAATTATTTTCTAGTTTGTGGATTGCCTACCTGGCAGGTATGGGATTTGATCATGATGTGAAAATGCCCCTCCTGCCATCTTGTTGTGCCTTATTCTTGGTCTTTGAATGTAAAATATTTGTTTTGGTAGGTTCCAGTCTTTTTTGTTGATGATTGTTCAGCAGTTAGTTGTGATTTTGGTGTTTTTACAAGAGGAGGTGAACTCAAGTCCTTCTCTGCTACCACAAAGTGGTAGGAGGGGTGCAATTGTGATAAAATCAAATCCCATACCCACTGGGTGGGCAGTCCACAAACTGGAAAACAATTACACTGCAGAAGCAATCCTATTGGAGTGAAAGTTTTGAACCCCACATCAGGCTTCCCGGTCTGTTGTTCTGGCAAAGTACAGAGGAGGCCCTAGAGAATCTACTTTTGAGGCCTAACAGGATTTGATTGCAAGACTTCCACAGAACTGGGGGAAACAAAAATTTCACTCTTTGAGGACACATACCAAGTCTTGTGCACACCAGGACCTAGGGAAAAAAGCAGCAACCCCATAAGAGACTGGGCCTGATCTAGCTGCTAGTGTTGGAAGGTCTCCTGCAGATGTGGGTCTCCTGCTCACTGTGGAAATAAAGACACTGACAGCAGCGATTCTGGGACATACTCATTGGCATGACCCCTCCTGGAGGCTGATGTTATCCCCATTAAACAAACTATATGCTCCACTGATGGGCTGCTACATAAACAGCCTGTATGCTTCACCGCTGGGTGGCCTCAGGCCAAATAACCAACAGGGAGGAAACACAGCCTCACCCATCTGCAGACAAAGTTTCAAAGCTTTACTGAGTACAGCCCTGCCCACCAGAGGGACAGAACCCAGCTCTACCCACCACCAGTCCCTCCCATCAGGAAGCTTGCAGAAGCCTCTTAATAACCTCTTCCACCAGAGGGCAGATAGCAGAAGCAAGAATAGCTACAATCCTGCAGCCCATGGAATGAAAACTGCAGTCACAGGAAATTATACAATGTCAAATGGCAGAAGAATGAAGGAACAAGATAAAACCCCAGAAAAACAACTAAATAAAATGGAGATCAGAAACATTCGGGAAAGATAATTCAGGATAATGAGACTGAAGATCATTCAAGATCTCAGAAAAAGAATAGAGGCGAGGATTGAGAAGATGCAAGAAATGTTTAACAGACCTAAAAGAACTAAAGAAAAAACAAACGAACAATACATGAATAATGGAAATGAAACTACACTGGAAGGAATCAATAGCAGAATAACTGAGATAGCAAAACAGATAAATGACCTGAAAGACAGAATGGTGAAAATCACTACTGCAGAATAGAATAAAGAAAAAAGACTGAACTGAACAGAACTGAATGCTGCTGATGGGAATATAAAATGGCACAAGTTTGATAAACAGTTTGATGTTTCATAGTAAATGAAACATACACCAACCATATACTCAGTCATTTTACTCCCTGGTATTCATTCAATAGAAAATAAAAGAAAAAAAAAAGTAAAAGTGTTAGTCGCTCAGTTGTGTCTGACTCTTTGTGACCCCATGGACTGTAGCCTCCCAGGCCTCTCTGTCCATGGAATTCTCCAGGCAAGAATACTGGAGTGGGTAGTAATTCCCTTCTCCAGGGGATCAAACCTGGGTCTCCTGCATCGCAGGCAAATTCTTTACCATCTGAGACACCACGGAAGCAAATACTGGCGAAAGGACTTATTCAAAGCAGCTCTATTTTAACAATGAAAACCAGCAGACAATCTAAATATCCATCAACAAGTGAATGAGTAAACGAATTATGATATAGCAATAAGTAGGAATGAGTCATTCATACACAATACGACCTGGAGTAGTCTCAAAATATTTATGCTGAGTGAAAAAAAATTTTAAACTCCAAAAATTGCAAACTAATCTGTGATAACAGAAAACAAGTTATTAAACCTTGGAAAGTGTAGTAGACCAGAAGGAAAAAGTTACAAAGAGAAATGGCATGACAGGTATGTTCATTATTTTAAGTGTGGTGATGGTGTCATGGCATATACACACATTAACTTTTATGAAATTGTACTCATTAAATGTGTTCATTTTCATGTATATAAATTATGCTCCATAAAGTTTTTTTTTTAAATAAAGAATGTTAAATAAAAAATAAATAAAGGGAATTCCCTGGCAGTCCAGTGGTTAGGATTCCACTCTTTCATATCTGAGGGCCTGAGTTAGATCCCTGGTTGGGGAGTTAAGATCCTACAAACCTTGCAGTGTGGCCATAAGTAAATAAATAGGGACTTCCAGTTTCCAATCCAATATGGAAGGAACTTGGAAGTTGTCATTCCTGTCCACAGAACAATAAAAAGTATGCCAGGGGTCAGGGCTCGGTGTTAAAGCCTTCCCACAGGAAAGGTTCTTTGTTTTCCTTTGTTTCTCTGGCTCTCCCACGGTTTGGATTTTCCTCATTCTGTCTGTGGTATGTCACATTAGTCCCTTCAGAGTGTCCTCACGGCTTTCAACCTCAGTCCTTTCCCTAAGGACAGATGACACAGCCCGTGCCTCTGCACCCAGCCTCCACTGGCTGTGGGCAGACAAGAGTGCGTGAGCTGCTTCTTGGCTGGTAATTGCCATTCAGTGTGATTTCTGTGGTGAATGTTTTTGGTTATGCTGCCCTCTGAGATTCCTAAGCTTCCCACTGACCCCGCCTGTGAGAAGGTTTCCTATGGTGTGGAAACTTCTCCTCCTTCACAACCCCTTACTCAGGATGGGTGTCTGTCTTGAAATCCTTTATCTCCATTTTTGTCTTTATCCTTTGTCCTACCTCATTCTGAAGAGATTAGTTTGCCTTTCTGGGTATCTGGGGTCCTCCACCAGTATTCAGAAGTTGTTTTGTGGGAGTCACTCCACATGCAGATCTTTTGCCGTCTATGGGGTCACACAGAGTTGGACATGGCTGACGTGACTTAGCAGTAGCAGCAGCATCAGGGGAAAAAGATATGCAAATCAATCAACGTGATACACCATGTCAACAAATTGAAAGATAAAAACCTCATGATCATCTCAATAGATGCAGAAAAAGCTTTTGGCAAATCCAGCATCCATCTATGATAAAAATGCTTCAAAAAATGGGCAGAGAAGGAACCTACCTCAAAATCAGATCAGATCGGATCAGATCAGTCACTCAGTCGTGTCTGACTCTTTGTGACCCCATGAATTGCAGCACGCCAGGCCTCCCTGTCCATCACCATGAAAAGCCCACAGCAAACATTATTCTCAATGGTGAAAATATAAAAGCTTTCCCCCTAAGATCAGGAACAAGACAAGGGTGTGCACTCTCTCCACTATTATTCAACATAGTTTTGGAAGCCCTAGCTACAACAATTAGAGAAGAAAAAGACATAAAAGAAATCCAGATAGGAAAAGAAGAAGTAAAACTCTCACTGTTTGCAGATGACATGATACTATACATAGAAAACCCAAAAGAAACTATCAGAAAATTACTAGAGCTAATCAGCGAATTTAGCAAAGTCGTGGGATACAAGGTCAATACACAGAAATCACTTGCACTCCTATATACTAACAATGAAAAATCAGAAAGAGAAATTAAGGAGTGAATAACATTCACCATTGCAACAAAAAGAATAAAATATCTAGGAATATATCTACCTAAGGAAACAAAAGGCCTGTATACTGAAAACTATAAGACACTGATGAAAGAAATCAAAGATGACATAAACAGATGGAGAGACAATCCATGTTCCTGGGTAGGAAGAATCAATATTGTGAAAATGACTATACTACCAAATGCAGTCTACGGATACAATGTGATCCCTATCAAATTACTAATTTTTTTTCACAGAACTAGAACAAAAAATTTCACAATTCATATGGAAACCCAAAAGACCCCAAAGAGCCAAAGCAGTCTTGAGAAAGAAGAATGAAGCTGGAGGAATCAATCAACCAGACTTCAGACTATACTACAAACCTACAGTCATCAAGACAATATGGTACTGTACAAAAACAGAAATACAGACCAATGGAACAAGAGAACCCAGAGATAAACCCACACAGTTATTTGGGTACCTTATTTTTGGCAAAGGAGGCAAGAATATACAATGGGGGCAAAGACAGCTTCTTCAATAAGTGGTGCTTTGAAAACTGTACAGCTACATGCAAAAGAATGAATTTAGATCACTATCTAATGCCATACACAAAGATGAAGTTAAAATGGACGAAAGACCTAAATGGAAGACCAGAAACTATTATACTCTTAGAGGGGAACATAGGCAGAACACTTGATGACATAAATCAAAGCAAGATCTTCTATGATCCACCTCCTAGAGTAATGGAAATAAAAACAAAAGTATACAAGTGGGACCTAATTAAACTTAGAAGCTTTTGGACAACAAAGGAAACTACAAACAAGGTGGAAAGACAGCCCTCAGAATAGGAGAAAATAATAGCAAGGGAAACAACTGATGAAGAATTAATTTCCAAAATATATAAGCAGCATATACAATTCAATACCAGAAAGCAAACAACCAAATCTAAAAGTGGGAAAGGGACCCGAAGAGACATTTCTCCAAAGAAGACATACAGATGGCTAACAAGCACATGAAAAGATGCTTAACATCACTCATTATCAGAAAAATGCGAATCAAAACCATAATGAGATACCACCTCACACCAGTCAGAATGGCCATCATCAAAAAGTTTACAAACAATAAATGCTGGAGAAGGTGTGGAGAAAAGGGAACACTCTTGCATTGCTGGTGGGAATGTAAACTGATACAACCACTATGGAAGATGGTATGGAGAGTCCTTAAAAAGCTAGGAATAAAACCACCATATGACCCAGCAATCCCACTCCTAGGCATATACCCTGAGGAAATCAAAACTGAAAAAGACACATGTACCCCAATGTACCCCAATGTTCACTGAAGCTCTATTTACAATAGCTAGAACATGGAAGGAACCTAGATGTCCATCGAAAGATGAATGGATAAAGAATCTGTGGTACATATATACAAAGGAATACTACTCAGCCATAAAAAGGGATGCACTTGAATCTGTTCTAATGAGGTGGATGAAACTAGAGCCCATTATACAGAGTGAAGTAAGTCAGAAAGAGAAATATAAATATCATATACTGACACAATATATGGAATCTGAAGAGATGGCACTGATGAATTTATTTTCAGGGCAGCAACGGAGAAACAGACATAGAGAACAGACCTATGGACAAGGTGGGAGGAGAGGAGGGAGAAGGGGAGATGTATGGAGACAGCGACATAGAAATTTACAATTCCATGTGTAAAACAGATAGCCAATGAGAATTTGCTGTAAGACTCAGGGAACTCAAACAGGGCCTCTGCGACAGGCTAAAGGGTGGGGCAGGAAGTGAGATGGGATGGGGGATCTGGGAGGGAGGGGACATGAGTATACATATGGCTGATTCTTGTTGATGTATGATAGTAAACCACAAAATTCTATAAAGCAATTATCCTTCAATTAAAAAATTAAAATAAAATAAATTGTTGATATAAAAGATTTCAGAGAGAAATGTCAATAACCTCAGATGTGTAGTTGACTCCACCCTTTTGGCAGAAAGCAAAGAGGAACTAAAGAGCCTCTTGATGAAGGTGAAAGAGGAGAGTGAAAAATCCAGTTTAAAACTCGGGATTAAAAAAACCAAAATCATGGCATCAATTCCTATCACTTCACAACAAATAGATGGTGATAAAGAGGAAACAGTAACAGACTTTATTTTCTTGGGCTGCAAAATCACTGCAAATGGAAACTGCAGCCTTGAAATTAAAAGTTGCTTGGTCCTTGGAAGAAAAACTATGACAAACCTAGACAGCATCTTAAAAAGCAGAGACATTGCTTTGCTGACAAATGTCCCTATGGTCAAAGCTATGTTTTTTTCCAGCAGTCATGTATGGCTGTGAGAGTTGCACCATATAGAAGTTTGAGCACCAAAGAGTTCATGATTTCGAACTGTGGTGCTGGAGAAGACTCTTAAGAGCCCCTTGAACAGACACTAAGGAGATCAAACCAGTCAATCCAAAAGGAAATCAACCCTGAATATTCATTGGAAGGACTGATGCTGAAGCTGAAGCTCCAATACTTTGGCCACCTGTTATGAAGAGCCAGTCAGTTCAGTCACTTAGTCATGTCCACCTCTTTGCGACCCTATGGACACTAGCACACCAGGCTTCCCTGTCCATCACAAACTCCTGGAGCTTACTCAAACTCATGTCCATCAAGTCAGTGATGCCTCCAACCATCTCATCCTCTGTTGTCCCCTTCTCCCACCTTCAGTCTTTCCTAATATCAGGGTCTTTTCCTATGAGTCAGTTCTCATCAGGTGGGCAAAGTACTGGAGTTTCAGCTTCAACATCAATCCTTCCAATGAATATTCAGGACTGATTTCCTTTAGAATTGACTGGTTGGATCTCTTTGCAGTCAAACCACAGTTCAAAAGCATCAATTCTTTGGCACTCAGCTTTCTTTATAGTCCAACTCTCACATCCATACATGACTACTGGAAAAACCACAGCCTTGACTAGATGGACCTTTGTTGGCAAAGTAATGTCTCTGCTTTTTAATATGCTGTCTACGTTGGTCATAGCTTTTCTTCCAAGGAGCAATTGTCTTTTAATTTCATGGCTACAGTCACCATCTGCAGTGATTTTGGAGCACCACCCCCCCTTCAAAAAAAATAAAGGCCGCCACTGTTTCCATTGTTTCCCAATCTATTTGCCATGAAGTGATGGGACCGGATGCCATGATCTTAGTTTTCTGAATGCTGAGCTTTAAGCCAAATTTTTCACTCTCCTCTTTCACTTTCATCAAGAGGCTCTTTAGTTCTTCTTCACTTTCTGACATAAAGGTGGTGTCATCTGAGTGACTGAGGTTAATGATATTTCTCCCAGCAATCTTGATTCCAGCTTCTGCTTCATCTAGCCCAGCGTTTTGCATGATGTATTCTGCATATAAGTTAAATAAGCAGGGTGACAATATACAGCCTTGACATATTCCTTTCCTGATTTGGAACCAGTCAGTTTTTCCATGTTCGGTTCTAACTGTTGCTTCTTGACCTGCATACAGATTTCTCAGAAGGCAGGTAAGGTGGTCTGGTATTCCCCTCTCTGTAAGAATTTTCCACAGTTTATTGTGATCCACACAGTCAAAGGCTTTGGCATTATCAATAAAGCAGAAGTAGATGTTTTTCTGCTATTCTCTTGCTTTTTCGATGATCCAATGGATGTTGGCAATTTGATCTCTGGTTCCTCTGCCTTTCCTAAATCCAGCTTAAACACCTGGAATTTCACATTTCATGTACTGCTGAAGCCTGGCTTGGAGAATTTTGGGCATTACTTTACTAGTGTGTGCGATGAGGGCAATTATGTAGTAGTTTGAACATTCTTTGGCATTGCCTTTCTTTGGATTGGAATGAAAACTGACCTTTTCCAGTCCTGTGCCCACTGCTGCATTTTCCAAATTTTCACTGGTCATAGCAAATGAAGAGCCAACTCACTGGAAAAACCCTCATGCTGGGAAACATTGAGGGCAGGAGAAGGAGGGGATGACAAAAGATGAGAAGGTTGGATGTCATCTTCGACTCCATGGACATGAGTTTGAGCATACTCTGGGAGTTGGTGAAGGACAGGGACCTTGGTGTGCTGCAGTCCACAGAATTGAAAAGAGTCACACAGGACTTAGAGGCTGAACAACAAGAAAGGTTTGTCATAGCTTTCTTTCCAAGGAGTAAGCACTGTTTAATTTCATAGGAGATTACTGCAAGCAATTCTCTGCCAATAAAATGGACAACCTGGAAGAAATGGCCAAATTCTTAGAAAGGTACACTTTCCCAAGATGGAGCCAGGAAGAGAGAAAACATGAATAGACCAATAACAAGCATTGAAACTGAAATGGTGATTAAAAAAATCCCAGCAAGCAAAAGTCCAGTGCCTGATGGCTTCTCAGGTTAATTCTATCAAATATTTAGAGAAGGCCTAATATCAATCCTCCTGAAACTGTTCAAAAAAAAAAAAAAACTGAAGAAAAGGGAAACATCCAAATTCATTCTATGAGGTCACCGTCAAACATACCACAAAAAAGAAAATTACAGTCTAATATCACTGATGAACATAGTGGCAAAAATAATCAGCAAAGTACTAGCAATCCTTATCCAGTGATACATTAAAGGGATCATAAACCATGATTCAGTGAGATTTATCCCATGGATGCAAGGATTTTTCAATATCCACATATCAGTCAGTGTGATACACCACATCAACAAATTGAAGAATATAAACCATATGATCATCTTTTAAACGTAGAAAAAGTTTTTCAAAAAATTCAATAGCCATTTATGACAAAATTGTCCAGAAATTCAGTGCAGTGGGAACATATCTCAACATAATAAGGACAGATACAACAAATGTACCCCTACATCATACTCAATGATTAAAAGCTGAAATTATTTCCTCTACAATCAAGAACAAAACAAGGATGTCCCCTCTATCACTTTTATTCAATATAATTTTTGAAGTCCTGGCTATAGCAATCATGGAAGAGGAAGAAATAAAAGGAATTCAAATTGGAAAAGAAGAAGTTAAACTGTACTCTTTGCAGATGACATCACACCATACATAGAAAACACTAAAGATGCTATCAGAAAAGTACTATAGCTCATAAGATTTGGTAAAGTTGCAAGATACAAAATTAAAATTCAAATATCACTTGCATTCCTAACACTAACAATGAAAGATCAGAAAGAGAAATTCAAGAAACAATTCCATTTATCATCACCATCAAAAATGAAATTGCCTAGGAAAAAACCTACCTAAAGAGACAAAAGACCTGTACTTGTAGAACTATAAGGAACTGATGAAAGAAATAAAATATGACAGAAACACATGGAAAAATATAACATGTTCTTGGATTGGACGAATCAATTGTCAAAAATGACTATACTACCTAATGCAATCTACAGATTCAATGAAATCCCTATCAATTTATGAATGCCTTTTTTCACAGAACTAAAACAAAAAAATCTTAAAATTTGTATGGAGTCACAAAAGACCCCAAATTGCCAAAGCAATCTGGATAAAGACTATACTACAAAGGTACAGTAATCAAAACAATATGTTATTGGCACTAAAGTAGAAATGTAGATCAATGGAACAGGATAGAAGGCCCAGAAATAAATGCATGCCTCTATGGTCAACTAACCTATGACAAAGAAGGCAAGACTAAATAATGGGGGAAAGAAAATCTCTTCAATAAATGGTGCTGGGAAAACTTGGCAGCTACATTTAAAAAATGTAGAACATTCTTTAACACCATACACAAAATAAGTTCCAAATGGAATAAAAACCTAAATGTGAGACTGGACACTATAAAACTTTTGGAGAAAAATAGGCAGAACACTCTCTGAGATAAACCTCAGCAAGATTTTTGACCCATCTCCCAGAATAATAGAAATAAAAACAAAAATTAAAAATGGAACCTAATTAAACTCAAATGTTTTTGCAGCACAAAGGAAATCATAAACAAAATGAAAATACAGTCTGCAGATTGGAAAACAAATATTTGCAAATGATGTGACCAACAAGAGACTAGTTCTCCAAAATGTACAAACAGCTCATGTGGCTTAATATCATCAAAAGAAACAATCCAATAAAAAAAAAAGGGCTTCTCTGAAGTCTCAGTGGTAAAGAATCTGCCTGCCAATGCAGGATACACAGGAAATATGGGTTCAGTCCCTGGGTCGGGATGAGTCCCTGGACAAGGAAATGGCATCCCACTCTAGTATTCATGTCTGAAAAATCGCACAGACAGAGGAGCCTCGTGGGCTATAGTCCATAAGGTCACAAAAAGTCAGATGTGAGAAAGCTACTAAGCATGCAAATGCACTAAATCAAAAAATGGGCAGAAGATCTAAATAGACACATCTCCAAAAAAGACATCAGATGGCCAAGAGGCACATGAGAAGATGTTCAACACCACTAATTACTAGAGAAACTCAAATCAAATTTAAAATGAGATATCACCTCACAACAGCCAGAATGGTTATCATAAAAAAATCCACAAGCAATAAATGCTGGAGAGGGTGTGGAGAGAAGGGAACCCTCCTATACTGTTGGTGGGGAGTATAAATTGGTGCAGCCACTATGGAGAACAGTATGGAGGTTCCTTAGGACACTAAAAATAGTGTCATAGCATATGACCCAGCAAGACCACTCCTTGGCATATATCTGGAGAAACAAATGGTCCAAAAGTATAAATACAACCCTACGTTCATTGCAACACTATTTATAGTAGCCAAGACATTGAACCAATGAATGTTCATTGCCAGAGGAATGGATAAATAAGTAGTACATATAAGTATACAAATAAGTAAGGAGATATTAGTCAGTCAGTCAGTTCAGTCGCTCAGTCGTGTCCGACTTTTTGGAACTCCATGGACCACAGCATGCAAGGCCTCCCCATCTATCACCAACTCCTGGAGTCCACCCAAACTCATGTCCATTGAGTTGGTGATGTCATCCAACCATCTCATCCTCTGTCGTCCCTTCTCCTCCTGTCCTCAATCTTTCCCAGCATCAGGGTCTTTTCAAATGAGTCAGCTCTTCACATCCAAAGTATTGGAGTTTGAATGGCCAAAGTGGCCAAAGTATTGGAGTTTCAGCTTCAACATAAGTCCTTCCAATGAATACTTAGGGCTGATCTTCTTTAGAATGGACTGGTTGGATCTTCTTGCAGTCCAAGGGACTCTCAAGAGTCTTCTCCAACACCACAGTTCAAAAGCATCAATTCTTCAGCGCTCAGCTTTCTTTATAGTCCAACTCTCACATCCATACAGGACCACGGGAAGAAGCATAGCCTTGACTAGATGGACCTTTGTTGGCAAAGTAATGTCTCTGCTTTTGAATATGCTGTCTAGGTTGGTCATAACTTTCCTTCCAAGGAGTAAGCATCTTTTAACTTCATGGCTGCAATCACCATCTGCAGTGATTTTGGAGCCCTAAAAAATAAAGTCTGACACTGTTTCCACTGTTTCCCCATCTATTTCCCATGAAGTGATGAGACCAGATGCCATGATCTTAGTTTTCTGAATGTTGAGCTTTAAGCCAACTTTTTCACTCTCCTCTTTCACTTTCATCAAGAGGCATTTTAGTTCCTCTTCACTTTCTGCCATAAGGGTGGTGTCATCTGCATATCTGAGGTTATTGATATTTCTCCCAGCAATCTTGATTCCAGCTTGTGCTTCATCCAGCCCAGCATTTCTCATGACGTACTCTGCATATAAGTTAAATAAGCAGGGTGACAATATACAGCCTTGACTACTCCTTCCTCTATTTGGAACCAGTCTGTTGTTCCATGTCCAGTTCTAACTGTTGCTTCCTGACCTGCATACAGACTTCACAAGAGGCAGGTCATGTGGTCTGGTATTCCCATCTCTTAAAGAATTTTCCACAGTTTATTGTGATCCAGGAGATATTACTCAGCCATTAAAAAGAATGAAACAATGCCATTTTCAGCAACAGGATGGACTTAGAGATTGTCACACTGAGTGAAGCAAGTCTGACAGAGAAAGAGAAATATTGTATGATGTTGCTTATATGTGGAATGTAAAAAGAAATGATACAAATGACCTTGTTTACAAAACAGAAGCAGACTCACAGACTTAGAGAACGGACTTATGGTTACCAGCATTCAAGGGTGGGTGAAGAAGTAGTTAGGGAGTTTGGCATTTATATTTATACATTGCTATATTTAAAATGGATAGCCAAAAAAGACTCACTATATTTCACAGGAACTTAATATTAACTACTTAATATTATGTAATGGAGCTTCCAGGTAGCACAGTGGTAAAGAATTTGCCTTCCCAGGAGATGCAAGAGATGCATGTTCAGTCCCTGGGTCAAGAAGATCTCTTGGAGTAAGAAATGGAAATCCACTCCAGTATTCTTGCCTAGAAAATTCCATAAACAGAAGAGCCTGGTGGGCCACAGTCCATGAGTTCACAAAGAATTGGACACAATTGAGTGACTGAGTACAAGCACACAAAATATTATGTAACAACATAAATATGAAAAGAATTTTAAAAAGAATTGATACATGTATATGTATAACTGTGATTATGGTTTCAGTGTGTCTGCCCTCTGATGCCCTCTCACAACACCTCTCGCAAAACTAGCCAATCTGATCGCACGGACCACAGCCTTGTCTAACTCAGTGAAACTAAGCCATGCCATATGGGGCCACCCAAGATGGACGGGTCATGGTGCAGAGGTCTGACAGAATGTGGTCCACTGGAGAAGGGAATGGCAAACCACTTCAGTATTCTTGCCTTGAGAACGCCATGAACAGTATGAAAAGGCAAAATGATAGGATACTGAAAGAGGAACTCCCCAGGTCGGTAGGTGCCCAATATGCTACTGGAGATCAGTGGAGAAATAACTCTAGAAAGAATGAAGGGATGGAGCCAAACAAAAACAATACCCAGTTGTGGGTGTGACTGGTGATAGAAGCAAGGTCAAATGCTGTAAAGAGGAATATTGCATAGGAACCTGGAATGTCAGGTCCATGAATCAAGGCAAATTGGAAGTGGTCAAACAGGAAATGGCAAGAGTGAATGTTGACATTCTAGGAATCAGTGAACTAAAAAAGACTTGAATGGGTGAATTTAACTCAGATGACCATTATATCTACTACTGTGGGCAGGAGTCCCTTAGAAGAAATGGAGTAGCCATCATGGTCAACAAGAGTCCGAAATGCAGTACTTGGATGCAATCTCAAAAACGACAGAATGATCTCTGTTCATTTCCAAGGCAGACCATTCAATATCACAGTAATCCAAGCCTATGCCCCAACCAGTAACGCTGAAGAAGCTGAAGTTGAACAATTCTATGAAGACCTACAAGACCTTTTAGAACTAATACCCAAAAAAGATGTCCTTTTCATTATAGGGGACTGGAATGCAAAAGTAGGAAGTCAAGTAACACCTGGAGTAACAGGCAAATTTGGCCTTGGAATATGGAATGAAGCAGGGCAAAGACTAATAGAGTTTTGCCAAGAGAATGCACTGGTCATAGAAAACACCCTCTTCCAAAAACACGAGAAGACTACACATGGACCTCACCAGATGGTCAACACCAAAATCAGATTGATTCTATTCTTTGCAGCCAAAGATGGAGAAGCTCTATACAGTCAGCAAAAACAAGACCAGGAGCTGACTGTGGCTCAGATCATGAACTCCTTATTGCCAAATTCAGACTTAAATTGAAGAAAGTAGGGAAAACCACTAGACCATTCAGGTATGACCTAAATCAAATCCCTTATGATTATACAGTGAAAGTGAGAAATAGATTTAAGGGACTAGATCTGATAGACAGAGTGCCTCTTGAACTGTGGACAGAGGTTCGTGACATTGTACAGGAGACAGAGATCAAGACGATCCCCATGGAAAAGAAATGCAAGAAAGCAAAATGGCTGTCTGAGGAGGCCTTACAAATAGCTGTGAAAAGGAGGGAAGTGAAAAGCAAAGGAGAAAAGGAAA
The DNA here is from genome assembly GCF_029407905.1 of Bubalus kerabau. Lineage (NCBI taxonomy): Eukaryota > Metazoa > Chordata > Mammalia > Artiodactyla > Bovidae > Bubalus > Bubalus kerabau. The sequence goes on from NC_073647.1 coordinate 108,796,374, forward strand.
GATATAAGCATCTGAATGCAGAGTTCCAAAGAATAGCAAGGAGGGATAAGGAAGCCTTCCTCAGCGATCAATGCAAAGAAATAGAGGAAAACAACAGAATGGGAAAGACTAGAGATCTCTTCAAGAAAATTCGAGATACCAAGGGAACATTTCATGCAAAGATGGGCTCGATAAAGGACAGAAATGGTATGGACCTAACAGAAGAAGATATTAAGAAGAGGTGGCAAAAATACACAGAAGAACTGTACAAAAAAGATCTTCACGACCCAGATAATCATGATGATGTGATCACTGACCTAGAGCCAGACATCCTGGAGTGTGAAGTCAAGTGGGCCTTAGAAAGTATCACTATGAACAAAGCTAGTGGAGGTGATGGAATTCCAGTTGAGCTATTTCAAATCCTGAAAGATGATGCTGTTAAAGTGCTGCACTCCATATGCCAGCAAATTTGGAAAACTCAGCAGTGGCCACAGGACTGGAAAAGGTCAGTTTTCATTCCAATCCCAAAGAAAGGCAATGCCCAAAATGCTCAAACTACCAAGCTGGTTTTAGAAAAGGCAGAGGAACCAGAGATCAAATTGCCAACATCCGCTGGATCATCGAAAAAGCAAGAGAGTTCCAGAAAAACACCTACTTCTGCTTTATTGACTATGCCAAAGCCTTTGATTGTGTGGATCACAATAAACTGTGGAAAATTCTGAAAGAGATGGGCATACCATACCACCTGACCTTCCCCTTGAGAAACATATATGCAGGTCAGGAAGCAACAGTTAGAACTGGACATGGAACAACAGACTGGTTCCAAATAGGAAAAGTAGTACGCCAAGGCTGTATATTGTTATCCTGCTTATTTAACTTATATGCAGAGTACTGCATGAGAAATGCTGGGCTAGAAGAAGCACAAGCTGGAATTGAGATTGCCGGGGAGAAACATCAATAACCTCAGATAAGCAGATGACACCACCGTTATGGCAGAAAATAAAGGTTTCTCAAGAGGCAGGTCAGGTGGTTTGTTTCCATAAAAAGTGTATTTTTTTTTGTTCTAACTCTGAAAATTGCTATTGATAGTTTGATAGGCATTGCATTGAATCTATAGATGGCTTTGGTAGTATAGTCATTTTTACTCTGTTGATTTTTCTAATACAGGAACATGATATATCTTTGCATCTGTTTGTGTCATCTTTAATTTCGTTCATCAGTGTCTTATAGTTTTCTGAGTATAGGTCTTTTCCCTCTTTAGGTAGATTTATTCCTAGGTATTTTATTCTTTCTGTTGCAATGGTAAATGGGATTTCTTCTTTAATTTTTCTTTCTGAAACTTCATTGTTAAGGTATAGGCATGCATGTGATTTCTGTGTATTAATTTTGAATCCTGCAGCTTTTCCAAATTCATTGATGAACTCTAGTTTTCTGGTGGCATTTTCAGGATTTTGTATGTGTAGTATCATGTCATCTGCAAACAATGACAGTTTTACTTCTTTTCCAATTTGGATTCCTTTAATTTCTTTTTCTTCTCTAATTGCCATGGCTAGGACTTCTAAAACTGTGTTTTGTAATAGTGGAGAAAGTGGATAGTCTCATCTTGTTCCTGAGGAAATGATTTCATATATTTAGACTTGAGAATGGTGTTTGCTGTGGGTTTGTCATGTTTGGCTTTTATTATGTTGAGATATGGTCCCTTTATTTCCCCCTTTTGTAGAGTTTTTATCATAAATGTGTGGTGATTTTTGTTTAAAAGTATTTTCAACATCTGTTGAGATGATCCTATGGTTTTTATTATTCAATTTGTTAATATAATGTATAGCATAATTGATTTGCATACATTGTAGAATCCTTGCATTCCTGGGATAAACCTGAGTTGATCATGATGTATGATCTTTTTAATGTTTTGTTGGATTCTGTTTGGTAGTATTTTTTTAGAGGATTTTTGTGTCCATGTTCAGTAGTGATATAGGCATATAATTTTATTTTTTGTGATATCTTTGTCTGATTTTGGTATCATGGTAATGTTAGCCTTATAAAATGATCTTGGGAATGTTCCTTTCTCTGCAATGAGTTGGAAAAGTTTGAGAAGGATAAGGTGTCAGCTCTTCTTTAAATGTTTAATAGAATTTACCTGTGAAGTCATCTTGTCCTGGACTTTTGTTTGTTGGAAGATTGCTCATAGTGTTTGTTTATAGTAATTTTTAGTTTTCTGATGTCAGCAGCAAAGCCCCTTATTTAATTTCTATTATTAATTAGAATCTTCTTTCTCTATTTTTTCTTGGTGAGTTTAGTAAGAGATCTGTCAAGTTTGTTCATCTTTTCAAAGAATTACCTTTAGATTTTATTTTCACTGTTGTTATCTATTCTCTTTTTCATTTATTTCCATTCTATTTTTTTTATTATTTCCTTTTTTCTACTTTGCTTGGGTTTAGCTTGTTTTCCTTTTCTAATTTACTAAAGTTGTAGTTTATTTATTGGAGATCTGTCTTTTTTTGTGTATATAATTGTGAAGTACCCTTTTTGCACTTTGAAAGCTGAAAATCATGTTTTTTTTTAAGGTTTGTTTTCATTTTCATTTATCTCAAAGTATTTCTAATTTCTCTTTTGATGTTTTGATACATTTGGTATGCTTTTAACATCTCTCCTATTTTTGAATTCCCCAAATTTATTTTTGTTATTGATTTCTAACTACATTTCATTGTGAGTGAAAAACATATTTTGTATGATTTCAATTATTTAAATTTACTGAGATTATTTATGGCCTATCTTGTGAATTATCTTAGAAAATGTTTGAAAAAAAAAAAGAAAATGTTTGATGAGTACTTGATAAGAATGTGTATTCTGAAGAGTTTTGAGAAAGTGTTATAGATAGATTTAATTTATTATTGTGCTAGGTCAACTTAGTTTATTGTGTTGTCATCTATTTCCTGTTGGTCCTATGCCTAGCTCTTCTATTCATTATTTCTTTTTATTGTAGTATAATTGCTTTACAATATGTGTTATGTTGTACAATAAAGTAAATCAGCTGTATGTGTAAATATGTTCCCTCTATCTTGAACCCCGCTGTTCTCATCCATCTAGGTCATCACAAAGCACCAAGCAGAACTCCCTGTGCTATACTGTATGACTGTGGGTTCTCACTAGCTATTCATTTTATACATGGTAGTGTATTCATGTCACACCTAATCTCCCAATTCACCATCCCTTCCCCTCTCTGTGTCCATGAGTCCATTCTATACATCTGCATCTCTATTCCTGCCCTAGAACTATGTTTGTTATTGATAATGGGGTGTTGAAATCTACAACTCTTATTTAGTTGTCTATTTTTACCTTTATTTCTGTCCATTTTTGCTTCATGTATTTTGCTGTTAAATGCATGTATAGTTATTATTGTTATATATTTCCTGCTAGATTCACCCTATGTTCATTATAGAATATCTCTATCTCTAGTAATTTTTGGGGGATTTGAGTCTGTTTTGTCTAATATTAGTATAACCACTCCAGCTTTCTTATTGATATTTGCAGAATATCTTTTTCCATCTTTTTACTTTCAACCTATTTGTATCCTTGCATCTAAAATATGTCTCCTGTATATAGTTTATAATTGGATTTTTAAAAATATCCAATATGATCCTTTAATTCATTTGTATTCACATTATCATTCATATTAATTTCCAGTTTTATTGATAAATGGTTTAATGTTTACAGAATGATGGTTTAATTTACATATATTGTGAAATGATTAGCACAGCAGATTCAGCTACCATCCACCTTCTCATGTAGATAAAAAGGAAAAGAAAGAAGAAAAGAAAAAGTAAAAAATCTTGTTGTGATGAGAATTCTTAGGATTAGCTCTCTTTTTTTAAAAATTGATGTTTAGTGGATTTACCATGTTGTGTTAGCTTCTGCTGTACAGCAAAGTGAGGGTTAACTCTCTTAACAACTTTTCTATATATCATACAGGTATATCTGTTTTAGCCATCATGTTGTACAATTCACCCCTAGTACTTATTTATCTTACAGCTAGAAGTTTGTACCTTTGACCACCTTCCCCAATTTCCCCTCCCTTACTCTTCACCTCTGTGAGCTACAAATCTGACCCCCTTTTCTATGAGTTTGTTTTAGATTCCACATATAAGTGAGATTATTATATTATTTGTTTTTGTCTGATTTATTCAACTCAGCACAATGCTTTCAAGGTCTATCCAACATTGCTACAAATGGTAGGGTTTCGTCCTTTTTTATGGCTGAAAAAATGTATCTCATACTGTTTTTATACATTTATCACTGATGGACACTTAGGTTATTTCCATGTCTTGCCTACTGTAAACAATGGTGCTATGAACATGGGGATACAGATATCTTTTTGAGTTAGTGTTTTTTTAATATAGTCTCAGAAGTAGAATTGATGGATTGTAGCTTTCTTTTTCGGAGAAGGCAATGGCACCCCACTCTAGTACTCTTGCCTGGAAAATCCCATGGACGGAGGAGCCTGGTGGGCTCCAGTCCATGGGGTCGCTAAGAGTCGGACACGACTGAGCAACTTCACTTTCACTTTCGACTTTCATGCATTGGAGAAGGAAATGGCAACCCACTCCAGTGTTCTTGCCTGGAGAATCCCAGGGACGGGGGAGCCTGGTGGGCTTCCGTCTATGGGGTCGCACAGAGTCGGACACGACTGAAGCGACTTAGCAGCAGCAGCAGCAGCTTTCTTTTTAATTTTTGAGACTTCTCTATACTGTTTTCTATAGTGGCTGTATCAATTTACAGTCTTACCAACAGTACACAAGAGTTACCTTTTCTTCACATCCATGCCAGCATTTGTTATGGCTTGTCTTTATGATATGGCCATTCGAACAGTCATCACGTGAACATATTTTCCTGTATCTTTTGGCCTATCATATATTTTTGCAAAAATATGTATTCAGGTCCTTTGCTCTTTTTAAAGATTGGGTTATTCTTTTTTTTTTTTTTTTGCTATTGAGTTTAAGTGTTCTTTACATATTTTGGATATTAACCCCTTATCAGATGTATAGTTTACAAATATTTTCTCCTATTCTGTAGGTTGCTTTTTCATTACATTGATATTTTTCAGTGCAGAACAGTTTAGATTCCTTTCTCTTTATCTTACATGTATCTACCATAGAGCTGTACGTGTGTGTGTATGTATGTTTATGTTTACCTTGAGGGTTACTTGAAATATCTTATGAATGTCTATTTTAAGTCTTATTTCAGTCTATTTTAAGCTAAAAATCACTTCACTTTTATTGTATACAAAACATCTATCTTCTACTTCCCTCCTCCCCATTTTGTTTTTGTGTCACAATTTGCATCTTTTTATATTGTTTCCCTTAACTAATTATTGTAGCTATAGCTTTTATAAATATTTTTATTCTTTTTTTAAACCTTTTGTTTTGTATTGGGGTATCAATTAACAATGTTGTGATAGTTTCAGGTGAATAGCAAAGGGACCCAGCCATACATATAAATGTATCCATTCTCTGCCAAACTTGCCTCCTATCCAGGCTGTCACATAACATTGAGCAGAGTTCCACATGCTATACAGTAGGTCCTTGTTTGTTATCCATTTTAAATATAGCAGTGTGTACATGTCCATCCCAAACTCCCTAACTATCCTTTCTCCTCATCCTTCCCCCTAGCAACCATAACTTTGTTCTCTAAGTCTGTGAGTCTGTTTCTGTTTTGTAAGTTCATTTGTGTCATTTCTTTTTAGAGTCCACATATAAGGGATGTCATATTATATTTATCCTCCCCTATCTGACTTACTTCACTCAGTATGACGATCCCTAGGTCCATCTATGTTGCTGCAAATGGCATTATTTCATTCTTTTTAATGGGTGAGTAATATTCCATTGTATATATGTACCACATCTTCTTTATCCATTCCTCTGTGGATGGACATTTAAGTTGCTTCTATGTCTTGGATATTATAAACAGTGCTTCAGTGAACACTGGGGTGCATATCCTTTTGGGTCATATTTTTCTCTGGATATGTGGCCAGGAGTGGGATTGCAGGGCCATATGGCTTTTTTTTTTTTTTTTTTTAGTTTTATAAGAAACTTCCATACTGTTCTCCATAGTGGCTGTATCAATTTACATTCCTACCAACAGTTTGAGAGGGTTCTTTTCTCTCCACACACTCTCCAGCATTTATATTGTTTGTGGGTTTTTTGATATTAGCCATTCTGGCTGGTGTGAGGTGATTCCTTGTTGTAGTTTTTTAAAAATACTTTTATTCTTTAAACTTTATTTTACAGTTAAGTGTTTAACATCCCACCATGTTACAGTATTAGAGTACTCTGAATTTGACTACAAATTTAACTTTATCAGTATATTGTATATTTTCATATTACTAGTTAGTGTCCTTTCATTTCATCTTGAAAAACTCCTTTCAGCAAGGAGTTCTTGTAAGACAGGTTTAGTGGGAATAAACTCCTTCAACTTCTGTTGTTTGGCAGTCTTTGTCTTGCATTTACTTCTGATGGACAACGTTTCTGGGTAAGTATTCTTGGTTGGTAGTTTTTGCCCCAGCACTTTGAATATATCAACCCACTATCTCCTGCCCTGCAAAGTTTCTGCTTAGAAGTCCACTGGTTCCATTGCATGAAAGAAAAAAATGCTTTCTTGCTGATTTAAAATACTCTCTTTGTCTTTGAGACAGTTTTAGTGTGTCTTGGAGATAATACTTTTAGATTGAAATTTTTGGGTGACTATTATCTTCATTTGGAGAAGGCAATGGCACCCCACTCCAGTACTCTTGCCTGGAAAATCCCATGGATGGAAGAGCCTGGTAGGCTGCAGTCCATGGGGTCGCTAAGAGTCGGACACGACTGAGTGACTTCACTTTCACTTTTCCCTTTCACGCATTGGAGAAGGAAATAGCAGCCCACTCCAGTGTTCTTGCCTAGAGAATCCCAGGGACGGGGGAGCCTGGTGGGCTTCCGTCTATGGGGTTGCACAGAGTCGGACACGACTGAAGCGACTTAGCAGCAGCAGCAGCAGCATTATCTTCATTAATGTGGATGTCCAAATCTCTCACCAGGTTAGCAAAGTTCTCTGACATTATTTCTTTAAATAAACTTTCTATTCCTTTCTACTTTTCCTTCTGAAACTCCAGTAATGTGTATATTGTTTCTTTTAATAGTATCCTATTAGGTCTGAAGGCTTGCCTTCATTTCTTTTCATTCTTTTTTTCTGTTTGCTCCTCTGACAATGTCAAATGTGCCTCCAACATCACTGATTCATTCTGCTTGGTCCAGTCTGCTATTGAAACTCTCTATTGAATTCTTCACTTCAGTCATTGTATTCATCAGCTACAAAATTTGTTTTGTTCTTTTTTATGGTTTATATCTGTTTATTGAACTTCTCATTTTGTTCTTGTATTGTTTTTCTTTATTTCATTAAATCGTTCATTTGTGTTTGTAGGTGTTTGAGCATGCTTAGAATAATTATTTTGAATTCTTTGTTGGGAAACCCCTATATCTCCATTTCTTTGGGATGTGTTACTAGAAGTTTATTATTTCCATTGGTGAAGTCATGTTTCTCTGATTTTAATGTTTCCTGTAGTGTTTTGTAGGTGTCTGTGCGTTTGAAGAAGCAGTCACTTCTTTGGACTTTATGGACTTTGTTAAGGGAAGACTTTCACCTGTGTGTGTGTTAAGGGGGCATGCTGGAATATGGTGTGACCTTGGCTTTAGTGGTGCAGATCACCAAGTGTGGGGTGGCTCTGGGTCTGGGTATGTATGACATTGCTTCAGCTCAGGCTACTGGTGTCCATAGCACCCAACAACCATGTGGTACTTGGCAAGTGCTGTGGGATACAGTGTCTGTATGGGTTATTGGGTTCCTCAGTGGCACATCCAGGTCCAGCATCTAGGAAACAGAGCAGGCAGTGATGGTGGCTGGAATTGGTGGTATGTGCATACTCAGCTTCAGGGGCCCAATGCAGGTGCCTGCTATAGTGACAAGCACTTATTGCAACCATACCGCATAGTGGTCAGCAGATTAGGGCATCAGCAAGAGCCAGGGCCAACTGCAGGCACGCTGGCAGTCACAGGGGCCCTGGCTGTCAGCATGCAATAATGTGAATAATATTGTGAATTCACAATAATGTGAATCTCAGTACAGGCATATGACAGTGGAAGCTGGTACTGGGTGTCAGGCTGGGGCATGCAAGTGCAAAGCTGGAGGGGCTAGCTGTAGGCAAGCCCAGTGATGTAGGCCAGTGACAGGAGACAGGGCTGGATCTGAGCCTACAAGTACCTGTGAAAGTCCTGACTGAGGCATCCATTCCTGTGGCTGCACAGTCTTCCCACAGGCATGTGAATGACAGTGGAGACTGGTCAGGCAGTGACATACAGATACAGAGTTGGAGAGGCTAACTCCAGTTGAGCTCAGTGATCCAGGCCAGTGATAGGGTCAGCTCTGGGTCCATGAGCAGCTGTGGAGACTCTTGTTGTTGGTGTTTACCCTAGTGCCTGCACAGCTTCCCCAGGGGCTTGTGCATGGCAATGAAAGCCAATTATGGGAGTTGTGCTGGGGATGTGCAAGTGCACAGCTAGAGGGGCTATCTTTAGGTGAAGCCAGAGACAGGATACAGTAATCTCTGCACCCATAACAGCTCTAGGGGCATTGGCTATTGACATGCACCTCAATGGCTGAAGGATCTTGTAATGGGTGTGCCCATGGGAATGGAGGCTAGTGATGGGCATCACATCAATGGCGAGCAAAAGCACAGCTGTAGGGACTAGCCTTGAGTGCACATAGGGTGGTGAGTGTTGATTGCATGAGCTAGGCTGGCATTTTGCACTCACACAACTAAACAGGCCAGGACTTGTTGTTGTAGTTTCTGGGCTATGGCATGGGCATGCAGGAAGGGAGCATGGATGGACACAGACAGCTGGCATTTGCCAACACAAATGCTTTTTGAATGAAAAATGGTGAAATCTACAGGGGGTCTGTGGAGGCTGTGTTGACCATTGATTTCTTCAGCTGTAAAATCTGCTAGGGTCCTCTGAAGAGCAGGTCACTGGGAACTATGGTCATTCCCACTGCATGGCTGGAATTGGTAGCCCCTGATTTTCTTCCTTGGTCCTAGTCATTACTATATGTCTAAGCTTTGCTTGTTTCTGGGGGTGGGAGTGAAACCAAAATAGGTCTTTCATGCAGTGCCCCCAAAAGACTGGGGAAGCTGGTCACCCAACCTTTCCACCCTTTCTAGCTGGGGAGAGTGAGGTAAAATCTTTCTAGCTGGAGAGTTCTCTTTTGTTACTGGGTAATGCTGGCTTGGGGGATGGGATGATGCAGTCAAAAATGAAGCTGTTCTTCCTTCTGGGTTTGTGTGGTTATTTTCAAGTATTTTGTCTCACTGTTTGCTGAAGCTTTTTAAGTGGATTCCAGATCTATCAGAGCTGTTTTTGATCATGGAAAGCTGTCTAGTTGTTGATATTTGTGAGGATATGAAGGCTGGAGTCTCTGACTCTTCCATCTTGGTGACTGTTCCTCTACACTAACATTAGTTACCATTTATTCTTATGAATTTGAGTTACCCTCTGGTGTTATTTCCTTATGCCAACACAGCTTTGCTTTCCCCCACACTTTTGTGCTCTTACTGTCAAATATATTATTGATTTTTTACATGTATGGCCCTACAATATAAATATATGCTTACATATGTATATGTAAACACATGTATGATCTGTTTATCATCTATCAATTAATCTACCTAGATATGGTTTTATACAATTTCTTTTAAAATTAACTTAAAAGGAGAAAGGAGAAGAAGTATACCTTTATTCTGTTTTTTAATTGCATAATTACCATTACTGATGATCTTCCTTTTTGTGTGTGAATGTGAACGACCTGTCTGGGATCATGTATTTTCAGCGTGAAGAACTTCCTCTTAGTATTTTTTTTTTTTAAAGAAAGTCTGCTAGCAATAAGTTGTCTCAATTTTTGTCTATCTGGGAATGTCTTTATTTTGTATTCACTTTTGAAATAATTTTTCTGGATATAATTATTCTTGGTTGAGAGTTTTCTTTTATACTTTATGTCATTCGGGCTTACATTTTCTTCTGATGAGACATCAACTATTAATCTCAGTGGACTTCCCTTGTTTGTGATGAGTTTTTTTCTTGCTTCTTTAAAATGTTCTTTCAGTCTTTGTCTTTCAACATTTTTAAATATTATATGCCCGGGTGTGAATCTCTGTGTTAATCCCACTTGGATTTTGTATATGATGAGTTTTTTTTTTTTAATTTCTTCAAAATGTTCTTTCAGTCTTTGTCTTTCAACATTTTAAATATGATATGCCTGAGTGTGAATTTCTGTTAACCCTACTTAGATTTTGTTGAATTTATTTGATTCATAGATTAATACATCTCATGAAATTTGAGGGGCTTCCTTGGTGGCTCAGTGATAAAGAATCCTTCCAGTGCAGGAAATAATAAATATCACTTGCACTTCTAGTGCAAGTGATAAACCTTCCAGTGCAGGAGACATGGGTTTGATCCCTGATCCAGGAAGGTACCACCTGCTATGGAGCAACTATTTCCATGTGCCACAACTATTGAGCCTGGGCTTTACAGCCCATTCTCCACAACAGGATAAGTCAAGGAAATGAGAAGTCTGTGTACTGGAACTAAAGGGCAGTCCCTGCTAACCACAACTAGAGAAAAGAAAAGCCCACACAGAAACAAAGACCCAGCACAGCCAAAAATAAATAAATAAAATTATTTTAAAAATTGAGGAAGTTTTCAGTCACTGTTTCCTGTAATATTTTTTCCACTTCTTTCTCTCTATTCTCTTCTTCTTGTACTCCCATTATGCATAGGTGGTGTGCCTAATGTCTGTATTTCTCTGTTCATTTTTCATCATTATTTTTTCTCTTTGTTCTTCAAATTGCATCAAATCTCTATCAATCTGTTTTCCAGTTCACTGATCTTTTTTTTTTTTTAAATAACAGTTTAGGAATTCCTTGGTAGTCCAGTGGTTAATAATCCACCTGCCAATGCAGGGGACATGGGTTTGATCCCTGGCCCAGGAAAATTCAACATGCTGCAGGGCAGCTAAACCTGTGCACCACAATTACTGAGCCCACACTGTAGAGCCTGTGAGCTGCAAGTACTAAGTCAGTATGCTACAACTACTGAGCCCAAACACCTAGAGCCTGTGCTCCACAAAAAGAGAAGCCACTGCAATGAGAAGCTTGTGCATGACAACAAAGAGTAGCCCCCATTCACTGCAAATAGAGAAAGCCTGTGCACAGTAATGAAGACTCAATGCAGCCAAAAATAATTGTCAGTTTAGACCTATTATTGATCCCCCGTGGTGAATTTTTTATTTTAGTTATTGTATTTTTTAAATCTTTTGAAATTCTATCTGATTGTTTTAAAAATAACTTCTACTTATTGATATTCTGTGTATTGTCATTATAGTATACTTTATTTCCTTAAGCATGATTTCCTTTAGTTCTTTTAATATTTATAATGACTGCTTTGAAGTTTTTAACTCTGACATCTGGGCCCTCTCAAATAAGTTCTGTTCCCCTTCCTCCTTATATGGGTCAGGCTTTTCTGTTTCTTTGCATGTCTCATACTTCTGTTGAAGACTGGTCATATTTTGTGATGTACTGTAGCAACTCTATGTAGTGATTCACTGCCCTCTCTATTTGAGCTTGTTTTTATTTTGTTTTGTTTATACTTGTTTGTTTAGTGATGTACCTAGACTCTTTTAGTGAAATAGTCTTCTTCCACAGTGTGATGTCACTCCTCAGAGAGTATAGCCTTGGGATGGCATAGGTTTTAGCAGGATTCTTTTTGACTATATCTTTACCTGGTTTCTAAGTTGTCTGCCTCTGTTGATGTTACAGCTATTAGTCTTCACTAATTTCAGGCCGATTGCTCTATTGTTTGCAACAATGACTTGCAGAATAAATTGCTAATATCTGACTCAATTATATTTAGGCAAAAATAGTTTTTTGAGGCCAGACTTTGAGGCTTGTTCTGACCCAAAGAGGTTTCTTCTTATCTCTTTATTTTGTTTTCTCTGATAAAGTAGGTGATCTATGATTTAACTTGTTGCTCATGGAGCACTATCAGTCTCTTGTTTATTGACTATTATCAATATCTATTGTTATGAGAATGTCCTTGGGTTTCAAAAAAGTCAGTTCTTGGGGATTGCTTCTTTCCCTGTGCAAAGCTCTGAGATACTGCTCCAAGCACCTGACCAAGATGGTAGCCTCTCCTGATATGGGGTCTGCACTAAAAGAGAAAGCTGAGATGGGGGCATTTTTGGTCCCAAATTATTGGTGTGCTGTATCTGGAGCAGAGCCTTTTCCTGTGAGTTGGAGCTGGGTGGAGGAAGGGACTCACTGAGAATTTTTAGCCTTTGCAACTCAGTGTTGAAGTGAGAAGTGCTGACAGACTTCCCCTTCAGTAAGATATAATCCCTTGATCAGAAGCTACAAGGAGAGGAAGCACTGTTTTGGCCACATTCCCCTAGAGTGGAGCTTCTATCAAGCTGAGCTGGGGGATGAGAAAAGGATCAAGTTATGGTTAAAGTGCTACAAACTTGAGAGTCTGGGAGTTTTGTCCTTGTGAGGGATTTGGTAGATTTTCTAGAATAAATGTTATTTTTCAAATTTTGTGCATAGCCTTAAGATAATTTCCAGAGACTTTAAATGGCTTCTTTAATACAATAATTTTCATTAGTTATGGCTGTTTGACTTGGGAATAGGTTCACGGAGCTATTCATGTAGCCTTTCTGATAGGGACAGAATGAAGGAACAAAACAAGTGATTAAATAGTTAATCCCATTAGGGGATTGTAAGTAGAAAGATATGGGAGATCCCTGTAAGTTAATGGTTACTTGAGAAAGCAGGTTTATGTAACCATAAAACCAAGCACACTTGCTTAGCAACAAACCATGCAACAGAAGCATGAGACATGCCCTAAACAATGAAACAATGGTGGCATGAGACTCACATCCTGCCCAGTGAGCTCAATAAGTTAATGATCCCTAAGAATGCTTTCTGCACACTTGACAAACAATAATTTGTGGACCTAGCTTGACCACACAGGGACAAGAAAACTCCCCTGCTCAACCTGGAGGAGGAACTAATGATGAAAACATGATGTCTACTCAAGAAAGACAAAGAAGTCTTACCCCTCCCCACTTTTCCTTTGATTATAAAATTGTAGCTCACTAAGTGCTCAGGACACAACAGTTCTTGCCCACCTGCTTATAAGCTTCACAAGTATCCTATTCTAATAAATCACTTCTTACCTACCACTTTGCTCTCACTGAATTCTTATCTGCACTGACATAAAGACTATGGTATCAGAGCTCTTCAGAGCCCCCTAAAATGACATCAATTGGTTTCAATTTCAGAACTTGGAATATTGTAGTCATTTAAAAATCAGGCAGGAAAACAACATACACAAAGATAAACTGAAAAATGAATTAAAGACCAGAAACTATACTCTTAGAGGAAAAACATAGGCAGAACACTCTGACATAAATCACAGCAAGATCCTCGATGATCTACCTCCTAGAGTAATTGGAAATAAAACAAAAATAAACAAGCAGGACCTAATTAAAAGCTTTTGTGCAGCAAAGGAAACTATAAACAAGGTGAAAAGACAACTCTCAGAATGGGAGAAAATAATAACAAATGAAACAACTGACAAAGGATTAATTTCCAAAATATATAAGCAGCTCATGCAACTCAATACCAGAAAAACAAAAAAAATCCAATCAAAAAATGGGCAAAAGATCTGAATGGATGTTTCTCTAAAGAAGACATACAGATGGCGGATAAACACATGAAAAGGTACTCAGCATCACTCATTGTTAGAGAGATGCAAATCAAGGCTGCAATGAGATATCACCTCACACTGGTCAGAATGGTCATCATCAAAAAATCTAGAAACAATAAAAGCTGGAGAGGGTGTCAGGAAGAACACTCTTACACTATTGGTAGGAATGTAAATTGATACAGCCACTATTGGGGACAGTATGGAGATTCCTTAGGAATAAAACTACCGTATTATCCAACAGTCCCACTACTGGGCATATACCCTGAAAGGACCATAATTGAAAAAGACACATGTACCCCAGTGTTCTTGCAGCACTATTTACAATAGCTAGAACATAGAAGCAACCTAGATGTCCTTCAACAGATGAATAGATAAAGAAGTTGTGGAACATATATACAATGGAATATTACTCAGACATAAAAGGAACGCTTTTGAGTCAGTGCTAATGTGGCGGATACAGAGTGAAGTACATCAGAAAAAGAAAAACAAATATTATATTTTAATGCATATATATGGAATCTAGAAAGATGGTACTGATGGACATATTTGCAAGACAGCAATGGAGACACAGACATAGAGAAAAGAGTTATGGACATGGGGATGGGCAGAAGGAGAGGGTTGGATGAATGGACAAAGTAGCATATGATATACATTATGATATGTAAAATAGATAGCCAGTGGGAACTTGCTGTATGACTCAGGGAATTCAAACCTAGCCTCTTTGACAACCTAGAGGAAGGAGTGGAATGGAGTGGGAGGTGAGAGAGAGGTTCAAGAAAGAGGGGACATGTGTATACCTATGGCTGACTTATATTGATGTATGGCAGAAACCAACACAATATTGTAAAGCAATTATCCTTCAATTAAAAATAAATAAAAAAAATTAGGTAGGAGAAGAAAAGAGTATACACTAAATATGTATTTATATTGCCTTTTAATATTTTCAAACATATATTAATATATATTATGCTCTGTATATAGTATAGGTATATTCTCATATATATTTTATAGATATGTATAATTTTTATATACACCTAATAGCTACTTTCATCAGTGTTCTTTATTTTTATGGATTTGAGTTGTCTGCTTTCATTTCGGTCTAATGGATTTCCTTCAGTATTTCTTTTAGTGTAGATATTCTAGCAACACATTCTCTCAGTTTTTGTCTCAAAATGTCTTAATTTCTCCTTCATTTTTGAAAGAAAGTTTTTGTGAACATGAAAATCTTGGTGGCAGATTTTTGCTTTCAGCAGTTTAAATGTGTCATCTCAGTTCCTCTGGCTTCCATAGTTTTTGTTGAGAAATCAATTGTTGGTCTTACTTATGATCCCTTATTCAGGGTCAGTCAATTCTTGCTATTTCAAACTGTCTACAGTTTGCTAAACCGTCGACAGTTTGACTGTGATGAGAATTTTGAGCTTCTTAATTGTGCAATTGTTTTTTTTTTTTAAATTGGGAACTTTCCTGAAATAATTTCTTTACATATTCTTTCTGCCTCCTTTTCCTTCTCCATTGAAGTAAGAATATTGCTAGTAATAAGGCAAAATGTTTGTATGCTTGGTTGTGTCCTACATTTCTTTGAGGCTCAGTTCATTCTTTTTTCCTCTCTTTTTCTCAGATTTGATATCAATTGACCTATTTTCAGATTCACTTTCTTTCTTCTGCCAGCTGAAATCTGCCTTTGAGTCTGTCTAGTGAAATTTTATTTTATTTATTTATTTTCTTAGTGAACCAAGCAAAGTGTTTATTGGAATGAAAAAGAGTATGTGTGAATAGACTCACATGGGTGGACTCGGCAGGGTCACACTTTCATGGTACTTTGAATCACTTATATGGGGCAGTTCTTCCAATCATCTTTCTTTGGTTCTCGTCTAGTGAAAATTTAAATTTGGTTACTGTACTTTTCAACTTATAATTTCTATTTAAAACGGGGAGGGAGGAGAGAGGAGGGTTCAGGATGGGGAACACGTGTATACCTGTGGCGGATTCATGTTGATACATGGCAAAACCAACACAATATTGTAAAGTTAAAAAATAAAATAAAATAAATTAAAAAAATTTCTCTTTATTGATACTTTCTATTTGTTGAGATGTTCTCTTTCTTTTGCTTTTTAGACATAGTCTCCTTTAGTTCTTTGAACATACTTAAAAAAAACTGATTTAAAGTCTTTGTCTAGTAAGTACAAGTTCCAGGGTCTGCAGGGATGGTTTCTATTAGCCTTTATTTCCTGCTTACATAGAAGCCATTGGTGACAGATTAGGGCTTTCTTGAGTCTTTCCTGGACATGAAAACAGCCTTGAACAGGTATGTAGCCTTCTTGATTCCCGGGAATATGTTGGAGTTTTTTGAAGCCCCCTGTGGACATCTCATTCCCCAACTTTTCCTTTTAAGTTTTCTTGTAAGCTTGTTTGCTACAACTCTGGTTTATTTCCTCACATTTCAGGCAGCTGTGATGTTGAATAATTTTTGTTGATTGTTCTTTGCCAACATCCTGATTAAGAGGTGTGTGCACTGAGAAAGGTTCTGAATCATTTAAAATAAAAACAAACTCTGTGAATGGGACTGTCATAGAACTTCCAGACAGTTCACATAGCGGTGATACTCTTAGGATTGGACTTTTGGGAAGCTGGAAATATAATCTATTCCATCCATTGGCTGCCAAGCTGCTGACTTGCATGGCTACTATAATTGTGAAGTTATTGTTTTTCAAGACTCCCATGGAACTGGACAAAAGATGATGGGAATAAAACAGTTAAAATGTCAGAGTTTACTATTCTTACCAAGATTCTGTCATTTTCTTGAATAAATATTCCTCAATTTGTCACAAGCCTTTTGTTAATTTTTATGGTCCTGAAAATTTAGTTTTGACAATTTTTATGTCTTTTTATGGTTTTTATGGTGAGCAGAATTTTTTGAGATCCTTCCTCTTTCATTCTGCTGTTCATTTTATCTTCATTTCTTGTTATTAATAATTTGAATTTTATATTTTTCCATATTTTTATTTTAAATTTATTTGTATTTGAAGTGGGGTGCTTCTTTAGTGGCTTAGATGGTAAAGAGTCTGCTTCCATTGCAGGAGACCCGGGTTCAATCCCTGAATTGGGAAGATCCCTTGGAGAAGGAAATGGCAACCCACTCTATTTTTCTTGCTTGGAAAATCCCATGGATGGAGGAGGCTTACAGGATAGAATCCATGGGGTCACAAACAGTTGTACACAACTGAGCAACTAACACTAATTAACTAGGTATTTGGTGAATTTATTTCTTTCTCTTTGGCCACACTGTGCAGCTTGTGGGATCTCAGTTCCTTGACCAGGGATTGAACTTGGGCCATGACAGTGGAAGCCTGAATTCTAACCACTAGACAACCAGGGAATTCCCTGAAATAAACTCCTTATAGTTATTAGATATTTGGGTCACTTTCCCCAACTGTCAATCATGGTCATTTAACTCATGTATTTAGACCATTTTTTGTTTGGTTTTAATATAGAATTTAATTTTTAGAGCAGTTTTGAATTCACAGAAACATTGAACAGAAGGTACAGAGATTTCCAACATATCCCTTGCCCCTACACTTGGGTAGCTATCTCCATTATCTCCCACTAGAGTGGTACATTTGTTACAACTGATGAACTTACATTGACACGTGATTATCACCCAAAGTCCATAGTTTACATTAGAATTCACTCTTCATGTTATACGTTCTATGGGTTTTGACAAGTGTATAATGGCATCTATGTACCATTATAGCATCATAGATAATAATTTCCCTGCCCTAAAACCCCTCTATGATCCACATACTTTTACCTACTTCTCCCTAATCCCAAGCAACTACTGGTCTTTTTACTGTCTTTATAGTTTTGCATTTTGGAGAATGTCAGTTGTAATCTTCTCAGAATCATATAGTACTTAGTCTTTTCAGATTGCCTTCTTTCACTTAGCAAAATATATTTAAGGTTCCTTCATGTCTTTTACGGACAAGGCAATGGCACCCCACTCCAGTACTCTTGCCTGGAAAATCCCATGGACAGAGGAGCCTGGTAGGCTGCAGTCCATGGGGTCGCGAAGAGTTGGACACGACTGAACGACTTCACTTTCACTTTTCACTTTCATGCATTGGAGAAGGAAATGGCAACCCACTCCAGTGTTCTTGCCTGGAGAATCCCAGGGATGGGGGAGCCTGGTGGGCTGCCGTCTATGGGGTCGCACAGAGTCGGACACGACTGAAGTGACTTAGCAGCATGTCTTTTAATGACTTAAGCTCATTTCTTTTTATTATTGAATAATATTCCATTGTCTGTATGTACCACAGTTTATTTATCCATTTGCCTATTGAAGGACATCTTGGTTGCTTCCAAGTTTTTGCAATTATGAAAAAAACTGCTATGTATACTTGTGTGCAGGCTTTTGTATGAACCTGAGCTTTCAAGTCCTTTGGGTAAATAACAAGGAATACAACTGCTGGATTGTATGATAAGCGTATGTTTAATTTTGGTAAGAAACTGCCAAACAGCTTATAGATAGCTAGATAGCCAACACTCTTTTTCAACAACCCAAGAGTCTTCCAAGGTATCTGTATCATTTTGTATTCTAACCAGTAAAGCAAAAGAATTCCTCCCAGCGTTTGGTGTCAGTTTTATGGGTTTTGGCCATTTTAATAGGTGTGTAGTATTATCTAGTTGTTGTTTTAATGTGCACTTCCCTGATGACATATGGTATGGAGCAGCTTTTCATATTCTTATTTGCCACCTGTATATATTCTTTCCCTTTCATGGATCACAGCCTTGTCATGGTGAAGGGGCTTCCATAACTCAGCAAAGCTATGAGCCATGCCCTTCAGGGCCACCCAAGATGGAGAGGTCATAGTGAGGAGTTTTGGCAATGTGATCCACTGGAGGAGGAAATGGTAAATCAGTCCAGTATTCTTACCTGGAGAAGCCTATGAACAGTATGAAAGGGCAAAAATATATGACACTGGAAGGTGAGCTTCCCAGATTGGAAGGTGTCCAATATGCTACTAAGGAAGAACAGAGGGCAATTACTAATAGCTCCAGAAAGAATGAAGCAACTGGGCCAAACCAGAAACAATGCTCAGCTGTAGATGTGTTTGGTGGTGAAAGTAAAGTCTGATGCTGTAAAGAACAATATTTTCCAGGAATCTGGAATGTTAGATCCATGAATCAAGATAAATTGGATGTGGTTAAGCAGGACATGGCAAGACTGAACATCAGTATCTTAGAAATCAGTGAACTAAAGTGGATGGGAATGGGTGAATTTAATTCAGATGACCATTATATCTACTACTGTGGTCAAGAATCCCTTAGAAAAAATGGAGTAGCACACATAGTTAACAGAAGAGTCTGAAATGCAGTACTTAGGTGCAACCTCAAAAGCCACAGAATGAGCTCAGTCTGTTTCCAGGGCAAACCATTCAACATCACAATAATCCAAGTCTGTGCCCCAACCACTGATGCTGAAGAAGCTGAAATTAACTGGTTCTGTGAAGACTTAAACACCTTCTAGAACTAACACCAAAAAAAAAAAAAAAAAAAAAAAGATGTCCTTTTCATCATAGGGGACTGGAATGCAAAAGTAGGAAGTCAAGAAATACCTGGAAAAACAGGCAAGTTTGGCCTTGGAGTACTAAATGAAGCAGGGCAAAGGCTAACAGAGTTTTGTTAAGAAAACACGCTAGTCGTTTCCAACTATCCAAGAGACACCCAACAAACTGTGGAAAATTCTTAAAGAGATGGGAGTACCAGACCACCTTTTCTGTCTCCTGAGAAAACCATATGTGGGTCAAGAAGCAGCAGTTAGAACTGGACAAGGAACAACTGACTGGTTCAAAACTGAGAAGGGAGTAAGACAGGGCTGTATATTGTCACCCTGCTTATTAAACTTATATACAGAGTACATTATGCAAAATGCTGGGCTGGATGAATTACAAGCTGGAATCAAGATTGCCAGGAGAAATATCAATAACCTCAGATATGCAGGTGATACCACTCTAATGGCAGAAAGTGAGGAGGAACTAAAGAGTCTCTTGATGAAGGTGAAAGAGAAGAGTGAAAAAGCTGGCTTAAAACTCAACATTCAAAAATCGAAGATCATGGCATCCAGTCCCATCACTTCATGGCAAATAGAAGGGGAAAAAGTGGAAGCAGTGACAGATTTTATTTTCTTGGGCTCCAAAATCACTGCAGACGGTGACTGCAGCCATGAAATCAAGACACTTACTTCTTGAAAGGAAAGCTGTGACAAAACTAGACACCATATTAAAAAACAGAGACATCAAAAAAAAAAAAAAAAAAAAAAAAACAGAGACATCATTTTGCCAACAAAGTTCCATATAATCAAAGCTATGGTTTTTCCAGTAGTCATGTACAGATGTGAGAGTTGGACCACAAAAGTTGACCACTGAAGAACTGATGCTTTCAAATTGTGGTGCTGGAGAAGACTCTTGAGAGTCCCTTGGATTGCAAGGAAATCAAACCAGTCAATTCTAAAGGAAATAAACCCTGAATATTCATTGGAAGGACTGATGCTGAAGCTGAAGCTTCAATACTTTGGCCACCTGATGCAAAGAGATGACTTATTGGAAAAGGCCTTGATGCTGCAAAAGGCTATGTGCTCAGTTGTGTCTGACTCTTTGCAACCCCATGGACTGTAGCCCATCAGGCTCCTCTGCACATGGACTTTTCCAGGCAAGAATACTGGAGATGGCGCCATTTCCTCCTCCAGGGGATCTTCCCAACCCAGAGATCTAACTGGCACCTTTTGAGTCTTCTGAATTGGCAGGCAGATTCTTTAACACTAGTGCCACCTGGGAAGCCCAATGCCAGGAAAGACTGAAGGCAAAAGGAGAAGGGGGCAGCAGAGAATGAGATGGTTAGATAGCATCACTGATTCAAAGAACATGAATTTGAGAAAACTCTGGGAGATAGTGGAGGACAGAGGATTCTGGTGTGTTGCAGTCCATTGGAACACAGGGTCGGACTCAACTTAGTGACTGAACAACAATGACAGTAACAGCAAAATATCTTGTTTGCTGAAGTATCTGTTAAGGTCTTGGCCCTCCCCTCTCCATTTTAAATTGAACTGTTTGTTTTCTTATTGTTGAGTTTTAAGATAAGAGTTCTTTGTATATTTTGGATAATAGTACTTTATTATATATGTCTTTTGTAAATATTTACTCCCAGTCTTTGGCTTTCTCATTCTCTTGATAGTGTATCTCATAGACAAGAAGTTTTTCATGAAGTCCACCTTATCAATTATTCCTTTCATGAATAGTGCCTTTGCTTTTCTAAAAGGTCATCACAAAACCTGAAGTCAAGTAGATTTTCTTCTATGTTATTTTCTATGAGTTTAAGTCTATGATCCATTTTGAGTTAATTTTTGTGAAAATCTTTGTCTATGTTAATTTTCATGCATGTGGATGTTCAATTATTCCAGCACCATTTATTGAAATTTTTATCTTTTCTCCATTGTATTGTTTTGCTCCTTTGTATTTAAACCAATTTTTATTAATGTAATTATTGTTATATCAGTTAATTGTTATTTTTGTTTGTTCATTCTGATTTTTATTATTATTTTTTCTTCCTTCAGTTTTGTTTTAAAGAATTCCATTTTGATATACCTATAATTTTCAAAGTATATAGTTTTTAAGGCAGTTGCTCTAGTATCACAGTGTATTTACATAACTTATCACAGAGTACTGTTTTTTATTTACCACATTGGTTAAAATGTATAAACATTATCTCTACTCACATTCTTTTATTTTCTCTCTGTATAGAATTGTTGTTTTATGGAGGAAACTATAAGCATGGTGAAAAGACAACCCTCAGAATGGGAGAAAAAAATAGTAAATGAAACAACTGATGAAGAATTAATCTCCAAAATATACAAGCAGATCATGCAGCTCAATACCAGAAAAACAAACAAATCAAAAGTGGGCAGAAGACCTAAATAGACATTTTTCTAAAGAAGACACACAGATGGCTAATAAACACATGAAAAGGTGCTCAACATTGCTCATTATTGGAGAAATGCAAATCAAACCCACAGTTAGGTATCATCTCACAGTGGTCAGAATGGCTATCATCAAAAAGTCTACCAACAATAAATGCTGGAAAGGTTAGGGAGAAAAGGGAGCCTTCTTACACTGTTGGTGGGAATGCAAACTGGTATAGCCACTATGGAGAACAGTGTAGGATTCCTTTAAAAACTGGGAATAGAACTGCCATATGACTTAGCAATCCCACTGCTGGGCATACACACTGAGGAAACCAGAATTGAAAGAGACACGTGTACCACAATGTTCATTGCAGCACTATTTACAATAGCTAGGACATGGAAGCAACATAGATGTCTATTGGCAGATGAATGGATAAAGAAGATGTGGTACATGTATACAATGAAACATTATTCTGCCCTAAAGAAGAATGAAATTGAGTCAGTTGTAGTGAGGTGGATGAACCTAGAGCCTGTTATACAGAGTGAAATACGTCAGAAAGAGAAAAACCAATATTGTATATTAATACACATATATGGAACCATCATCACTATCTAAATGCAAAACATGTTTATTATTCTAGAAAGAAACCCTGTACCTATTTAGTAGTCACTCCCTGTCCCTAGCAACCACTAGTCCACTTTTTGTCTCTAAAGATTTATCTATTCTGGACATGTATTAATAATATAATTGGGATCATACAATTTGTGACTTTTTGTGTCTTTTTCTTCTGCTTAGTGTAATGTTTTCTAGCCTCATCCATGTTGTAGCATGTATCACTACTTCATTCCTGTTTATGACTGAATAATATTCCATTGTACAGATATACAACATTTTATTTGTTTGTTCATCATTTGATGGACGTTTGGGTTATTTCCCTTTTTTGGCTATTGTAAATAGTGCTACTATGAACTCTTACGTATTTGTTTTAGTACTGGTTTTCAGTTTTTTTGTGTATATATTTAAAAGTGGAATTTCTGGATCATGTGGTAACTATGTTTTACCTTTTAGAAAACTGCCAAACTTTTTGAAAGTTACTTCATAATTTATTTTCCCACCAAGAATGTATGAGGGTTCCAATCACTCCCATCCTTGCCAATACTTGTTAATGTGTCTTTACTATAGCTATCTTCAGTTCAGTTCAGTTCAGTTCAGTCACTCAGTCGTGTCTGACTCTTTGCGACCCCATGAACCGCAGCATGCCAGGCCTCCCTGTCCATCACCAACTCTCAGAGTTCACCCAAACCCATCTCCATTGAGTCGGTGATGCCATCCAACCATCTTGTCCTCTGTTGTCCCCTTCTCCTCCCGCCTTCAATCTTTCCCAGTATCAGGGTCTTTTCTAATGAGTCAGCTCTTCTCATCAGGTGGCCAAAGTATTGGAGTTTGAGCTTCAACATCAGTCCTTTCAATGAACACCCAGGACTGATCTCCTTTAGGATGAACTGGTTGGATCTCCTTGCAGTCCAAGGGACTCTCAAGAGTCTTCTGCAACACCACAGTTCAAAAGCATCAATTCTTCAGCGCTCAGCTTTCTTTATAGTCCAACTCTCACATCTATACGTGACTACTGGAAAAACCATAGCTTTGACTAGATAGACCTTTTTTGGCAAAGTAATGTCTCTGGTTTTTAATATGCTGTCTAGGTTGGTCATAACTTTCCTTCCAAGAAGTAAGAGTCTTTTAATTTCATGGCTGCAATCACCATCTGCAGTGATTTTGGAGCCCCCCAAAATAAAGTCAGCAACTGTTTCCCCATCTATTTCCCATGAAGTGATGGGACCAGATACCATGATCTTAGTTTTCTGAATGTTGAGCTTTAAGCCAACTTTTTCACTCTCCTCTTTCACTTTCATCAACAGACTCTTTAGCTCTTCTTCACTTTCTTCCATAAGGGTGGTGTCATCTGCATATCTGAGGTTATTAATATTTCTACCACCAATCTTGATTCCAGCTTGTGATTCTTCCAGCCCAGCATTTCTCATGATGTACTCTGCCAGTAAGTTAAATAAGCAGGGTGACAATATACAGCTTTAACGTACTCCTTTCCCTATTGGGAACCAGTCAGTTGTTCCATGTCCAGTTCTAACTGTTGCTTCCTGACCTACTAACTTAGTGAATGTGAAGTGGCATATAATTTGCTTTACTTTGCTTTTTGTTTTTTGATGTTGAACATCTTTTTGTGGGCCTCTGATCCATTTGGCTATTTTCTTTTATCTTTGATCATGCACCTTTTATAGGTCATTTGGCTGTCTTCTTTCATCTTCTTTGATGATAAAAGATATTCTACTCAAATCCTTTGCCTATTTTAAAATTGGGTTGTATGTTTTTTTTTTATTATATTCCTTATATCTTGTGAGCAAAATGCATATAATTTACAAATGTTTTCAGTGTATTATCTTTTTACTTCTTTTTTTGGCTGCACCTCATGGCATGTGGGATCATAGTTCCTTGACCAAGGATTGAATCCATGCCTCCTGCATTGAAAATGTGGAGTCTTAACCACTGGATCTCCAGGGAAGTCTTCTATTTACTTTCTTGATGGCATCTTTGAGTATGAACACTTTAAATTCAATTCATCTATTTTTTCTTTTATCATTTTTGATTTTAGCCTCACATTTAAGCAGTCATTAGCAAATTCAATGCCATGAAGATTTTTGCCTGTTTCTCCCAAGAATTTTATGGTTTTAGCTCTTATATTTAGATCTTTGATCAGTTTTGAATTAACTTTTGTATATGATGTGAGATAGTGACCCATCTTCATTCTTTGCACATGGATATCCAGTTGTACCAGTGCCACTTGTTAGAAAGACTCTTCTTCCCATTTAACTACCTTGGTACCCTTGTTGAAAAGCAATTGGTCATAAGTATGTAGGTTAATTTGTAGAGTGTTAATCTTTATCAATCTATCTGTCTATTCCATTGATAGTACCATGTTGTCTTGATTACTATAGCTTTTTTTTAGTAAATTAATTTATTTATTTTAATTGGAGGCTAATTACTTTACAATATTGTAGTGGTTTTTGCCATACATTCACATGAATCAGCCATGGATGTACATGTGTCCCCTATCCTGAACCCTCCTCCCACCTTCCTCCCAATCCCATCCCCAGTGCACCAGCCCTGAGTGCCCTGTCTCATGCATCAGACCTGGACTGGCAATCTATTTCACATATGGTAATATACATGTTTCAATGCTACTATAGCTTTTTAGTGAGTTTTTAAATTGGAAAATGGGAGTCCTCTAACTTTGTCCCTTTCTCAAGGTTGATTCAGTCATTCTGGGTAGCCTATTTCCATATGAAATTTAGAATCATTTTTTCAATCACTGAAAAAAAAAAACTAGCTGAGATTTTTGATATGCATTTCATTGAATCTGTAGTATACTTCTATTTCTTGATTTATCAATCGTAGACTTTATCCTTGATAAATGAGGACTTGTATATCCCATGCCCCTTTCCACATTTCCCCTTCTTTTATCCCTTATAAGTGTTGTACCTTAAATTTTTATTGAGTAAATAACTTGTATTTATATTATTATAAATATATAAATGGGCATTCCCGGTTGCTCAGTGGTAAAGAATCCTCTTGCCAATGCAGGAAATGCAGGAGATGTGGGTTTGATCCCTGGGTTGATAAGATCCCTTGGAGTAGGAAATGGCAACCCACTCTAGTATTCTTGCCTGGAAAATTCCATGGACAAAGGAGTCTAGCAGGCTGTAGTCCATGGGGTTGCCAGGAGTTGTAAATGACTGAGCACGCATGCACACAAGTAAATACTGCTACATAGTGTATTGTGTTATGTAGTGTACTGTGATTGCTCTTCCTTTCTTGTATAACTTTTCATTTTTCCTGTCAGCTTTTCATTTAGCTAGTTAGCTTTCTATTTGTCTGTCCTTAAGTTTCACCCCAAATGCTAGAACATTTATGCCACACATCTATCAGTGCTTTTATCTACTCAAGCACATCAGTTACTTTTCCTTGAGAGCCCTCTCTCAGAGCCTGCTTCAGTTTGACAACTTGTTTATTGTTACTGTGGGAATTCTCTTTATTTTGGTTCCTTATTGAGCCCATTCTTTCTAGCACCCCATTTCTTCTTCTTTTTTGCTTTGCAGATTCATTTTCATGAAACACATGTTTTGGTAGTTTCATAAGAAAGAGTATCTGGTAGACAGAGTGATGGTCCCTATATTATGGTTCTCCAGAGAAATAGAACAAAAAAGATATTTCTATACCTATATCTCTAGAGATCTAGACATAAGAGGATATTTATTAAAGGAATTGCCTTATATGTTTGTAGAGGCCAAGAAGTCCCACAATCTGCAAGCTGGAGTACCAGGAAAGCCAGCGGGATAAATCAGGCCAAATACAAGGCCTGAAGGCTGAGGGAGCACTGCTGATGTAACTTTCAGTCCAAGAGCAAAAGTCTGTAAGCCAGGTGGCTACTGGTGTAAGTCCTGGAGTCTGAAGACCCAAGAACCAGGAGCTCCAATGACCAAGGACAAGAGAAGATGGACATTCACCTCAAGAAGAAAGAGATAATTTAACCTTTCTTCAGTTTTTTGTGCCATTCAGGCTCCCAATAGATTTGATGACATTCACTCATATTGGTGACAGCAGATCTCCTTAGTCTACTGAATCAAAAGTTAATAATCTCTTCCAGAAACACCTTCACAGATACACCCAGAAACAATGTTTTACCAGCTTTCTGGATATCCCTTGGATCAGTTAAGTTGACACACAAAATCAACCATCACAGACTCCCCAAAGTTGCCTATGTCCTAATCCCAGGAAACTGTAAATATGTTAGCTTACATCACAAAAGAGACATGGCAGATATTATTAAGTTAAACACCTTGAGATGTATAGAATATCCTGCATTATTCATGTGAGTCCAGTGTAAACACAATGGTATTTATAAGAAGGAAGCAGAAAGTCAGAGAACAGATAAGATGCTGGATGCAAGACCAGTATTGAAGATACAGAAAGGGAGCACAAACCAAGGAATGCAAGAAACATCTAGAAGGCAAGGAAACAGATTCTCCCATAGTGCCTCCAGAAGGAATGTAGCCCTGCTGGCCCATCTTACACTTCTGACCTCCAGAATTGTTAGACAATACATGTATATTGTTGTAACCAGCAAGTTTGTGGTACACTGTTACAGCAGCAATAGAAAAATATACAAAACACGTGGGAAGTAAATTTGCTGATTCCTTATCTGAAGAAAAATGTTTTTATTCCTCCTATACTCTCACTTGATCAATAATTTGAATTTTGAGTTGGAATTTGCATTTCCTTCAGAATTGTAAAGATATTGCTCTGTCACCTTGTTGGTTATCCATTTTAAATATAACAATGTACATGTCCCAAGCTTCTTAACTTTCCCTTCATTCCACCCTCCACCCCCCTGGCAACCATAAGTTCATTCTCTAAGTCTGTGAGTCTCTTTATGTTTTGTAAGTAAGTTATTTCTGTTTCTGTTCAGTTCAGTTCAGTCGCTCAGTTGTGTCTGACTCTTTGCAACCACATGGACTGCAGCATGCCAGGCCTACCTGTCTATCACCAACTCCCGGAGTTTGCTCAAACTCATGAGTTGGTGATGTCATCCAACCATCTCATCCTTTGTCATCTCCTTCTCCTCCCGCCTTCAATCTTTCCCAGCATCAGGGTGTTTTCCAATGAGTCAGTTCTTCTCATCAGGTGGCCAAAGTATTGGAGTTTCAGCTTCAGCATCAGTCCTTCCAATGAATATTCAGGACTGATTTCATTTAAAATGGACTGGTTGGATCTCCTTGCAGTCCAAGGGACTCTCAAGAATTTTCTCCAACACCACAGTTAAGAAGGATCAATTCTTCGGCACTCAGCTTTCTTTATAGTCCAACTCTCACTACTGGAAAAACCATAGCCTTGACTAGATGGACCTTTGTTGGCAAAGTAATGTCTCTGGTTTTTAATATGCTGTCTAGGTTGGTCATAACTTTCCTTCCAAGGAGTAAGTGTCTTTTAATTTCATGATGCAGTCACCATCTGCAGTGATTCTGGAGTCCCCCAAAATAAAGTCAGCCACTGTTTCCACTGTTTCCCCATCTATTTCCCATGAAGTGATGGGACCAGACCATGATCTTAGTTTTCTGAATGTTGAGCTTTAAGCCAACTTTTTCACTCTCCTCTTTTACTTTCATCAAGAGACGCTTTAGTTCTTCTTCACTTTCTGCCATAGGCATGGGTCATCTGCATAGCTGAGGTTATTGATTTTCTCCCGGGAATCTTGATTCCACCTTGTGCTTCATCCAGCCCAGCGTTTCTCATGATGTATTTTGCATATAAGTTAAATAAGCAGGGTGACAATATACAGCCTTGACGTACTCCTTTCCCTGTTTGACATTCTAAAACACATTTACTCCCTACCCCTACAGTTTGCATTTTTTATGTCATATTTTATATCTTCATGTTTATCCCTTAAATGTTTATTGTAGTTGTAGTTGGTTTTACAATTTTTATCATTTTATTTTCATGCTAGCTTATTTAATTGGTTGAACATCAGTCCTTTGCTTTTACTATTCTGATTTTTTCTTTTCTATAAATTCTTACTACTTGTTACAGTCTTTTCTTTTCTACTTAGTGAAGACCCTTTAACATTTCTTCAAGATGGGCTTAGTATTGATGAAAATTTTTAGGTTTTGCTTGTCTGAGAACTTCTTTATCTATTGTTCAATTCTAAATGATAATATTGCTGGGTAGAGTATTTTAATGTTGATCGCTCAGTTGTGTCTGACTCTTTGTGACCCCGTGGACTGTAGCCTGCCAGGCTCCTCTGTAGATGGAATTCTCTAGGCAAGAATAATGGAGTGGGTAACCATTACCTTCTCCAGGGGATTTTCCTGACCCAGGGAGCGAACCAGTGTCTCCTGCATTTCAGGCAGATTCTTTATCACCTGAGCCACCAGGATATTCTAAGTTGCAGGTTTTTCCATTTCAACACTTTGATTATGCCACTCCCTTCTGACCTTCAAAGTATCTATTGAAAAATCAACTGACAGCCTTGTAGGGGTTCCCTTGTATATAACTCTTTGCTTTTCTCTTGCTACCTTTATAATTCTCTCTTTATATTTATTTTTCCTTTTTAATTATGCCATGTCTTGGTGTGAGTCTCTTTGAGTTCCTCTTGATTGAGACCCTCTGTGCTTCCTGTACTTATATAACTGTTTCTTCAGGTTGGAAAGCTTTCACCCATTGTTTCATTAAATACATTTTCAACTATCTTCTCTCTCATTTCTCCTGGAACTGCTACAAGGCAAGTATTGATATGCTTGATATTATCCCAAATATCCCTTAAACTGTTCTCATTAAAACAATTTTTTCTTTTTTGTAAAATTTATTTTATTTTTTAATATAAAATTTTTTGTTTTAATTGGAGGCTAATTACTTTACAATATTGTGTTGGTTTTTGCCATACATTCACATGAATCAGCCATGGGTGTATACATATGTTCCCCATTCATACTCTTCCTCCCACCTCCCTCCCCATCCCATCTTTCAGGGTCATCCCAGTGCACCAGCCCTAAGCACCCTGCCTCATGCATTGAACCTGGACTGGCGATCTATATCACATACGATAATATACATGTTTCAATGCTGTTCTCTCAAATCATCTCACCCTCGCCTTCTCCCACAGGTCCAACAGTCTGTTCTTTACATCTGTGTCTCTTTTGCTGTCTTGCATATAGGGCCATCATTGCTATCTTTCTAAATTCCATATATATGCATTAATAGACTGTATTGGTGTTTTTCTTTCTGACTTACTTTGTTCGGTATAATAGGCTCCAGTTTCATCCACCTCATTAGAACTGATTCAAATGCATTCTTTTTAATAACTGAGTAATATTCCATTGTGTATATGTACCACAGCTTTCTTATCCATTCGTCTGCCAATGGACATCTAGGTTGCTTCCATGTCCTGGCTATTGTAAATAGTGCTGCAATGAACACTGGGGTACATGCATCTCTTTCAATTCTGGTTTCCTTGGTGTGTATGCCCAGCAGTGGGATTGCTGAGTAATGTGGCAGTTCTATTTCAAGCTTTTTAAGGAATCTCCACACTGTTATCCATAGCGGCTGTACTAGTTTGCATTCCCACTAACAGTGTAAGAGGGTTCCTTTTTCTCCACACCCTCTCCAGCATGTATTCTTTGTAGACTTTTTGATAGCAGCCATTCTGACTGGCGTGAGATGGTACCCATTGTGGTTTTGATTTGCATTTCTCTGATAATGAGTGATGTTGAGCATCTTTTCATGTGTTTGTTAGCCATCTGTATATCTTCTTTGGAGAAATGTCTGTTTAGTTCCTTGGCCCATTTTTGATTAGGTCATTTATTTTTCTGGAGTTGAGCTGCAGGAGCTGCTTGTATATTTTTTTGAGATGAATTCTTTGTCAGTTGCTTCGTTTGCTATTATTTTCTTCCGTTCTGAAGGCTGTCTTTTCACCTTGCTTATAGTTTCCTTCGTTGTGCAAAAGCTTTTAAGTTTAATTAGGTCCTATTTTTTATTTTTTTCTTTTATTTCCATTACTCTGGGAGGTGGGTCATAGAGGATCCTGCTGTGATTTATCTCAGAGAGTGTTTTGCCTATGTTTTCCTCTAGGAGTTTCATAGTTTCTGGTCTTATGTTTAGATCTTTAATCCATTTTCAGTTTATTTTTGTATATGGTGTTAGCAAGTGTTCTAGTTTCATTCTTTTACAAGTGGTTGACCAGTTTTCCCAGCACCACTTGTTAAAGAGATTGTCTTTTCTCCATTGTATATTCTTCCCTCCTTTGTCAAAGATAAGGTGTCCATAGGTGTGTGGATTTATCTCTGGGCTTTCTATTTTGTTCCATTGATCTATATTTCTGTCTTTGTGCCAGTACCATACTGTCTTGATGACTGTTGCTATGTAGTATAGCCTGAAGGCAGGCAGGTTGATTGCTCCAGTTCTTATTTCTTAAGATTGCTTTGGCTATTCAAGGTTTTTTGTATTTCCTTACAAATTGTGAATGTATTTGTTCTAATTCTCTGAAAAATACCATTGGTAGCTCAATAGGGATTGCATTGAATCTATAGATTGCTTTGGGTAGTATACTCATTTTCACTGTATTGATTCTTCTGATCCATGAACATGGTATATTTCTCCATCTATTTGTGTCATCTTTGATTTCTTTCATGAGTGTTTTATAGTTTTCTGTGTATAGGTATTTTGTTTCTTTAGGTAGATTTATTCCTAAGTATTTTATCCTTTTTGTTGGGAATGGTGAATGGAATTGTTTCCTTAATTTCTCTTTCTGTTTTCTCATTGTTAGTGTATAGGAGTGCAGGGGATTTCTGTGTGTTAATTTTATATCCTGCAACTTTACTGTATTCGTTAATTAACTCTAGTAATTTTTCTGGTGGAGTCTTTAGGGTTTTCTATGTAGAGGATCATGTCATTTGCAAACAGTGAGAGTTTTACTTCTTCTTTTCCAATCGGGATTCCTTTTATTACTTTTTGTGCTCTGATTGCTGTGGCCAAAACTTCCAAAGCTATGTCGAATAGTAGTGGTGAGAGTGGGCACCCTTGTCTTGTTCCTGACTTTAGGGGAAATGCTTTCAATTTTTCACCATTGAGGATAATGCTTGCTGTGGGTTTATCATATATGGCTTTTATTATGTTCAGGCATGTTCCTTCTAGTCCTGCTTTCTGAAGGGTTTTTTTTTTTTTTTTTTTTTTTTACCATAAATGGATGTTGAATTTTGTGAAAGGCTTTCTCTGCATCGATGCAGATTTTATCTTTTAATTTGTTAATGTGGTGTATCATGTTGATTGATTTGTGAATATTGAAGAATCCTTGCATCCCTGGGATCAAGCCCACTTGGTTATGATGTATGGCCTTTTTAATATGTTATTGGATTTTGTTTGCTAGAATTTTGTTAAGGATTTTTGCATCTATGTTCATCCGTGATATTGGCCTGTAGTTTTCTTTTTTTGTGGCATCTTTGTTTGGCTTTGGTATCAGCGTGATGATGGCTTCATAGAATGAGTTTGGAGGTTTACATTCCTCTGCATTTTTTGGGAAGAGTTTGAGTAGGATAGGTATTAGCTCTTCTCTAAATTTTTGGTAGAATTCAGCTGTGAAGCCATCTGGTCTTGGGCTTTTGTTCGTTGGAAGATTTCTGATTACAGTTTTGATTTCTTGTGCTTGTGATGGGTCTGTTAAGATTTTCTATTTCTTCCTGGTTCAGTTTTGGAAAGTTATATTTTTCCAAGAATTTGTCCATTTCTTCCAAGTTGTCCATTTTATTGGCATATAGTTGCTGATCAATTTTTTCTTTTTG
The DNA here is from genome assembly GCF_029407905.1 of Bubalus kerabau. Classification (NCBI taxonomy): domain Eukaryota; kingdom Metazoa; phylum Chordata; class Mammalia; order Artiodactyla; family Bovidae; genus Bubalus; species Bubalus kerabau. Next base: position 108,828,555 of record NC_073647.1, read on the forward strand.
CTGTTCTGTGTTGTTGATTTCCATTATGTTTTCAGATCACTTATACATTTTGCTATATCACCTAGTCTGCTGGCATTTCTTATAGTGTGTTTTTCATTTCAGTTATTGTAGTCTTCAGTTATGACTGGTTCCTTTCTATATTTTTGAGTTCCTTGTTAAAATTCTCACTGATTTCATCTATTCTTTCCCCTAATTCAGTTAGCATTCTTTTTATCTGGTAGGTTAACCAAGGATGTAAAACATCTTTACTCTGAAAAATATAAGATGATAATGAAAGATATAAAAAATAACAGAAATAGATGGAGAGATATACTATTTCTTGGATAGGAGGAATTAATATTGTTAAAATGGCCATATACCCAGAGCAATCTACAAGTTTAATGTGATTCCTATCAAATTACTCAGAGAAAATTACTAGAGCAAATAATCCTAAAATTTATATGGAATCATTAAAGACCCAGAATTGCCAAAGCAATACTGAAGAAAAAGAACAAAGCTAGAAGTATTTACACTCCTTGACTTAAAATTATACTACAAAGCTACAATAATCAAAATAACATGATACTGGCACAAAAACAGGCACATAGGTCAGTGGAACAGAATAGAAAGCCCAGGAATAAACTCACACACTTATGGTCTCATTTACAACAAAGGAAGAGAAAAGATATTTAATGGAGAAAAGAGAGTCTCTTTAGTAAGTAGTGCTTGGGAAACTGGATAGCTACATATAGAAGAATGAAATTGGAACATTCTCTCACACCATACACAAAAAACAAACTCAACATGGATTAAATACCCAAACATAAGATGTAAAACCAAAAAAACACTTAGAAGAAAACACAGGCAGAACACTCCTTGACATAAATTGTTGCAATATTTTTTTTGATCTTTCTACAGCAAAAATAAAAGCAAAAATAAAGGAATAAGACCTAATTAGCCTTAAATTTTTTTGCACAACAAAGGAAGCCATTGACAAAATGAAAGACAACCTACTGAATAAGAGAAAATATTTGCAAATGATATGACTGATAAGCAGTTAATATCCAAAACATATAAACAGTTCATACAGCTCAACACCAAAAAATAAAAAAACCCAATTAAAAAATGAGCCAGAAGATCTGAATAGACATTTCTTCCAAAGAAAACATATAAAAAGATGCTCAACATCACTAAGTAAAAAAGCAATGCAAATCAAAACAGCAGCAAGACATCACACCACATCTGTCAGTATGACTATTTTCAAAAAGTCAAATAATTAATGCTAGAGAGGATATAGAGAAAAGAGAACCGTTGTACACTGTTGGTGGGAATATAAATTGGTGCAGCCACTATGGAAGACAGTATGGAGGTCCCTCAAAAAACTAAAAATAGAGCTACCATATGATCCATCAATTCCATTCCTGGGTATATATCTGGAAAAACCAAAAATACTGATTCAAAAGATACACACACCTTATGTTCATCGCAGCACTATTTACAATAGTCAAAATATGGAAGCAGTCTGTATCCATCAATAGATGAATGGATAAAGAAGTTATAATTTATATATGTATAAGTACATGCACATATATATATATTTATATACATAACCATAAAAAAGAATGTAATTCTGTCACTTGCAATATTGTGGATGGATGAGCCTACAGAATACTAAGCTAAGTGAAATAACTGACAGAGAAAGACAAATACTATATGATGTCACTCATATGTGAAATCTAAAACAATAATACAAATGAATGTATATAGTAAAATAGAAACAGACTCATAGATATAGAAAATAAACTAGTGGTTACCAGCAAGGAGAGGGAAGAGGGAAAGGGCAAGTTAGGAGTATAGGATTAAGAGATACTAATTAGTATGTATAAAATAGATGAGCAACAAGGTATAATGTACAGAACAGGGAATTATAGCCATTTTTATAATAACTTTTAATGGAGTATAATCTATAAAAATATTGAATCACTATGTTGTACATCTGAAACTAATATAATATTGTAAATGAACTATACATCAGCTTTAAGAAAAGGAGTGTGAATATGTGCCAAGGATAGAAGCTTTGTGTTTGTTCATTCTTACCCACTAACACTCAGAAAGGCATTCTTCTCCCCACTCTTCTCCTCCCATCCTATCAGACCAAGCTCCTTAGTGGGGCTTCAGACACCTCATCCCTTGCCCCAAGCTGCACTGGTTCCACTGGCCTGGAAGAAAACTCACATTTCTCATCCACACTCCCTCTTTTCACTTCTCTTGTTCTACCCTTCCATCCACCTTCCTCTCCAGTCATCCATCACCCTCTTCATAAGAGCACTCTCATACTTAGCCCTGTCCCAAGACTCAGGATCAGACCACACCCTCTCCTCGTCTTTCCTTTCCTCCTCTTTGTTAATGGTAAAGCAATGGTAAAATTCCTACAAGGCCTGACATCAAAAACACCTCAGATTCTTTGTGTTTCTCAGTTTCTTTTTTTTTGTTTGTTTGTTTCTCAGATTCTTTGTGTCCCATTTCTGTCTATGCCTCCCATTGTTTGTATATCCCAGTGTCTTTGTGTCTCAGTGTTTGAGCATCAGAATGTTTGTGTACATCCCAGTGACAATGTGCCCAAGTGTCAGTATGTTTTAGCTTCTGTGTGTCCTAATGTCTTTATGCCTTAGTGTCTTTCTGTTTCAGTGTTAGTATATCCTAGTGTTTGTATGTCCTAGCTTTTCTGTATGCTCAAGTATCTATGTGTCTTGGGGTTAGTGTTTGGATATCTCAGCATCTGTGTTTCCTGCTGTTGGTATTTACCCTTATGTGTAAATGCCAGTGTCTCTGTGCCCCAGTCTCTGTACATGTCACAATGACTATATTAAACAGTGTTTTTGTCTTAGCATCTGTGTATACCTCAGAATCTTTGCTTTTACAGTTTCAGTATTTCCTAGTGGCTGTATACCTCAATGTCTGTGTTTCCTAGGTCTGTGAATTGCAAGGTCTGGGTCTGTTCCAATGACTGTTTGTCCTACTCTGTGTGTCCCAGTGTGTGTGTCCCAGGGTCTCTATGTGTCCCATGGGCCAAGTGTGCCTGTGTTTGTGTCCCAGTCAATTGTTCTTATTGTCCCTCTTATTGTCAGTTCAGTTCAGTCACTCAGTCGTGTCCGACTCTTTGCAACCCCATGGACTGCAGCACGTCAGGCCTCCCTGTCCATCACCAAATCTTGGAATTTATTCAAACTCATGTCCATTGAGCCGGTGATGCCATCCAACTATCTCATCCTCTGTTGTCCCCTTCTCCTCCCACCTTAAATCTTTCCCAGCATCAGAATCTTTTCAAATGAGTCAGTTCTTTGCATCAGGTAGCCAAAGTATTGGAGTTTCAGCTTCAACATCAGTCCTTCCAATGAATATTCAGGACAGCTTTCCTTTAGGATGGACTGGTTGGATCTCTTTGCAGTACAAGCGACTCTCAAGAGTTTTTTTCAACACCACAGTTCAAAAGCATCAATTTTTTGGTGCTCAGCTTTCTTTATAGTCCAACTCTCACATCCATACATGACTACTGGAAAAACCATAGCCTTGACTAGATGGACTTTTTTGGCAAAGTAATGTCTCTGCTTTTTAATATGCTCTTTTATTGTCAGTATATACTAATTCCTGTTTCCTGGTGTCTATGTATCCTATTTACTATATGTTCCAGTGGTGTATATTTCCTAGTGACAGTGTATTTCAGTGTTTAAGAGCATTACTTTCCATGGTTCTCATATCTGTAGGCCCAAGTGTTTGTATATCCCAATGCTTGTGATTCCTGGTGTCTGTGTGTTGTAGAATCTGTGAATGTCCTAGTGTTCAGTTCAGTTCAGTTCAGTCGCTCAGTCGTGTCTGACTCTTTGAGACCCCATGAACCAGAGTACACCACACCTCCCTGTCCATCACCAACTCCCGGAGTTCACTCAAACTCACACCCATCGAGTCGGTGATGCCATCCAGCCATCTCATCCTCTGTCGTCCCCTTCTCCTCCTGCCCCCGATCCCTCCCAGCATCAGAGTCTTTACCAATGAGTCAACTCTTCGCCTGAGGTGGCCAAAGTATTGGAGTTTCAGCTTTAGCATCATTCCTTCCAAAGAACACGTAGGACTGATCTCCTTTAGGATGGACTGGTTGGATCTCCTTGTAGTCCAAGGGACTCTCAAGAGTCTTCTCCAACACCACAGTTCAAAAGCATCAATTCTTTGGCACTCAGCTTTCTTCACAGTCCAACTCTGACATCCATACATGACCATAGGGAAAACCATAGCCTTGACTAGACAGACCTTTGTTGGCAAAGTAATGTCTCTGCTTTTGAATATGCTATCTAGGTTGGTCATAACTTTCCTTCTGAGGAGTAAACATCTTTTAATTTCATGGCTGCAATCACCATCTGCAGTGATTTTGGAGCCCCCCAAAATAAAGTCTGACCCTGTTTCCACTGTTTCCCCATCTATTTCCCATGAAGTGATGGGACCAGAGGCCATGATCTTAGTTTTCTGAATTTTGAGCTTTAAGCCATCTTTTTCACTCTCCTCTTTCACTTTCATCAAGAGGCTTTTTAGTTTCTTTTCACTTTCTGCCATAAGGGTGGTGTCATCTGCATATCCGAGGTTATTGATATTTCTCTTGGCAATCTTGATTCCAGCTTGTGCTTCTTCCAGCCCAGCGTTTCTCATGATATACTCTGCATATAAGTTCAATAAGCAGGGTGACAATATACAGCCTTGACGTACTCCTTTTCCTATTTGGAACCAGTCTGTTGTTCCATGTCCAGTTCTAACAGTTGCTTCCTGACCTGTATATAGGTTTCTCAAGAGGCAGGTCAGGTGGTCTGGTATTCCCATCTCTTAAAGAATTTTCCACAGTTTTATTGTGATCCACACAGTCAAAGGCTTTGGCATAGTCAATAAAGCAGAAATAGATGTTTGTATGGAACTCTTTTGATTTTTCCATGATCCAGGGGATGTTGGCAATTTGATCTCTGGTTCCTCTGCCTTTTCTAAAACCGGCTTGAACGTCTGGAAGTTCATGGTTCACGTACTGCTGAAGCCTGGCTTAGAGAATTTTGAGCATTACTTTACTAGCGTGTGAGACGAGTGCAATTGTGCAGTAGTTTGAGCATTCTTTGGCCAAGAGAATGCACTGGTCATAGCAAACATGCTTTTCCAACAACACAAGGGAAGACTCTACACATGGACATCACCAGATGGTCAACACCAAAATCAGATTGATTATATTCTTTGCAGACAAAAATGGAGAAGCTCTATACGGTCTGCAAAAACAAGACTGGGAGCTGACTGTGGCTCAGATCATGAAGTCCTTATTGCCAAATTCAGACTTAAGTTGAAGAAAGTAGGGAAAACCACTAGACCATTCAGGTATGACCTAAATCAAATTCCTTATGATTATACAGTGGAAGTGACAAATAGATTTGAGGGACTAGATCTGATAGAGTGCCTGATGAACTATGGAATGAGGTTCGTGACATTGTACAGGAGACAGGGATCAAGACCATCCCCAGGGAAAAGAAATGCAAGAACAGCAAAATGGCTGTCTGAAGAGGCCTTACAAATAGCTGTGAGAAGAAGAGAAGCGAAAAGCAAAGGAGAAAAAGAAAGATTAATCATCTGAATGCAGAGTTCCAAAGAATAGCAAGGAGAGATAAGAAAGCCTTCCTCAGCGATCAATGCAAAGAAATAGAGGAAAACAACAGAATGGGAAAGACTAGAGATCTCTTCAAGAAAATTAGAGATACCAAGGGAACATTTCATGCAAAGATGGGCTCGATAAAGGACAGAAATGGTATGGACCTAAGAGAAGCAGAAGATATTAAGAAGAGGTGGCAAGAATACACAGAAGAACTGTACAAAAAAGATCTTCATGACCCAGATAATCACGATGGTGTGATCACTCACCTAGAGCCAGACATCCTGGAATGTGAAGTCAAATGGGCCCTAGAAAGCATCACTACGAACAAAGCTAGTGGAGGTGATGGAATTCCAGGTGAGCTATTTCAAATCCTGAAGGATGATGCTGTGAAAGTGCTGCACTCCATATGCCAGCAAATCTAGAAAACTCAGCAGTGGCCACAGGACTGGAAAAGGTGCTAGTATTAGTGTGTCCCAATGTCTGTGTACCTCATGTGTAGGCACTGATATCCATGTGTTCCAGCGCCTGTATATCCCAGTGTCTGTCTCTTAGTGACTATGCACCATTATCTATGTTCCCAGTGTCTGTCTCAATGACTATATATCCCCAAGTCACTATATACCAAAGTTTCTATGTGTCTTAAGTTCTGTCTGTATCTGTGTACCATGATGTCTATGTATACCAGTTTCTCTTTATCTCTGTAAATTAGTGCATTAGCATCCATGTGCCCCAGTGTCTCTGTGCCAGCATGTTGGTTGTATAGCTCAGTTTCAGTGTTTCTGTGTGCCTTAATCACAGTGTCTATCCCACTCTATGTGCCCTAGTGTTTTTGTACTAGTGTCTGTGTATCTCAGTATCTGTGAAAAGAGTGTCTGTCCCAGTGTCAGTATATCCCCATGTCTATAAGTTCCAGTGTGTATGTATCCTAGTGTCTGTGCAAGTCCCAATTTACTGTATGTTCTATTATCTGTGTCAGTGTTTGTTTGTCCCAGTATTTGTCCCACTTTGTTCTAAAGTGATTGTGTGTTCCAGAGTAAGCATGTTGCAGTGTATCTATGTATTTCAGTGTTTTGTGTGCTTAGTGACTGTATCCCAGTTTCTGTGTGTTTGAGTCTGTGTATCCCAGTGTCTACATATTTCAGTGACTGTGTCCCTTTGTTAGCATGTGGTAGTCTGTCTGAGTCTCAGTGTTTGTGTGCCTCATGACTATATCACACTGTATGTCCTAGTGTTTGTGTGTTCCAGTATCTGTAGGCTTAAGTGTTTGCTACTGTGTATGCCAGTGTCTGTATGTTTTCTGCTGTCTGTATGTCCTAGTTTGGGAGGACCCTGATGTTTATGTATTCCATTGTGTACCACACATCTCTATGTATCAGTGTTTGTGTGTCTCAGTGTCTGTATGTCCCAGTGATTTTTTTTTTCTCAGTGTTTATGTACCTTGTTTCCCAGTGTCTAGGTCCTTCGCATTTCACTAGTGTCCCTAGTGACTGTATCTCCCAGTGTTTCTGTATATCCAAGTGTCTATGTGTGTCAGGGGCTGTGTCCCATTGTCTATACACCCAAGTAGCTGTGTCTAAATGTTTATGTATCCCAGTGTCTATGTATTTTAATCTATAAGTCCCTATTTCTGTCAACTTCTGACTGTGCAACAGTTTGTGTGTCAAAATGACTGTGTGTCACAGTGTATATATACATGTTGATGTATGGCAAAACCAATACAATATTATAAAGTAATTAACCTCCAATTAAAATAAATACATTTATATTTAAAAAAATGACTGTGTGTCACAGTGTATATATAATTCCCAGTACCTATAGATCACAGCCTCTCTGTACTCTAATGGCTGGGTGTCCCAATATTTGTTTATGTCCTAATGACTGTATGTTCTAGTATCTGTGTGTCTTTATGTTTGTGTATGTTCCAATATCTGTGCACAAAGATAGGAAAACACAGATACTGGAACACACAGAGGCTCACAAATGCCCTGACACAGAGATGCACAGATTTTTTATATGTCCCATGGTTTGTGAACCCCAGTGACTGTTTGCATGTTGTGCATGTCTCTTAATTTCAGTGTTTGTATACTTCAGTACCTGTAGCCCAGTGTCTGTGTGTCACAACATCTGTTTGATCCAGTTGTGTGGTGGTTCTATGACGGTTCCATGTCTGTATGTGCCTCAATAACTGCATGTCCCAGGATGTGTCCCAATTTCTGTGTGTTCTGATGTCAGTGTACCTCAGTGTATGTATATTCCAGTGTTTGCTTGTTCCACTGTTTGTGAGGTAAAGTGTCTGTATGTCTTAGTGTTTTTAAATGTCCTTATGTTTCTGTGCTTCAATATCTATATTCTATTTTTGTGTATTCTAGTCTCTGAATGATCCTGAGTTTCATTTTTTTCACATTTCGGTCTCTATGCCTCAGTTTCCTTGTGTCCCAGTGGTGCTATGTCCCAGTGTGTGTGCGTGTCCCAGGTTCTATGTATCCTTCTGTTTGTATATCCCAGTGTCTGTGTATACCAGTACCTGTGTGGCAGTGTCTGGTCCCATTGTTTCTGTGTGCCAGCATCCCAGTGTGTTCTGATGGCTGTTCTAGTATCTGTGTGTTGCATTAGTATATTTCAGTGTCTCTCTGTGTTTTATTGGTTGGCTATATTTCCCAATGGCTATGTGCCTCTTAATATATGTATGAGCAAGTGTTTGGCTGTGGTTCAGTGTCTACATATTTTAGTTTCTCAAGGTTTCTGTGTTTCAATGTCTCTGTGTTCTGGTGTCTGTGGTTTCCTTTGCGTATTGTAGTTCACTATCTGCATATCCTTGGTTCCCTATAATTCTGTGAATTTCTGTTTCCTGTTCTTTATGCACCTGTCTTATACACTCTATTGGTCTTTTTATTTCAGTGTCTGTATGCTCACCTCTCTGGGTTTCTCGGAGCCTCTGACTGTATTCTCCTGCTTCTATCTGTTGTTTCTGTGTGTCCTTGATCTCTGTATGTTAGTATTTGTGTATCCTTATCCTTCAATGTACTTGAGTCTTTGCATATCTTGTGCTCTAGTGGTCTGTATCTCCCTGTCTCTGTGTGCCCATGGATCTCTGCATATTAGTGTCTGGGCATCCAATGAGCCTTTCTGTTTGAGTGTTGGTGCATCCCCTTTTCTGTTCATCATTGAATTTTTGTGTTCCTGAATCTTTACATGTTTCTGGATCTTTGCATTTTCCTGAGTCTTTATTGTGTCCTTGTGTCTTTGCTCCTCCTTGAATCTGCATGTCCCTGAGTCTTTGCATGTGATCTAGGATCTAGTGTTTGTGCATCACTGTGTCAGGGCATTCATGAGCCTCTGTGTGTTCCAGTATCTGTGTGTTTCTATCTTTCTGCATCCCCAAGTTTTGCATATCCCTGAACTTTCATGATGCACTGTAAGTGTGTCCTGGAATCTCTGTATTTCTGTTCTGGGTGTCTCTCTCTGAGCCTCTGTGTTCTAGTGTCTGTACTCATGAATCTGCATATGCCTCCTTCCATGTGCCCTTTGTTGGTGAATCCCTGAGTCTGTGCATCTCTGGGGCTTGGCTCTCCATGTCTGTGATTTAGCATTTACCCTACTTCTCCATTTATTTTCTGCAACTTTTGCCAATGTTTCTTTATTAGTTTCTTGATATTGCTATGGCTGTGTCTTAAATTGTTCTGTGCCTCAATACCATTCTTTCCTAGTCCATAGATCTTTTTATCTAGATTCTCATGACTGTGTTCTTATTTCTGTGGGTCTGTTTGTTAGGGTGTTTCTTTGTATTGGTTCCTCTTTTTGTCTTTCTCTGTCCCTGTTTCTGTTTTGATCTGACTCACCATGTCTGTGTCACTGTCTCTCTATTTGTGTCTAGTGTCTGGATCCATGTCTTTTTATTTTTTACCCACTATCTCTGTGTCCCTGGGTCTGGCTCACTGTTCCTATTTCCTCATTTGTGGCCTTGGTTCCTTTTTTGTGTGTCTCTATTTCTGGGCATCTCCAGGTGTATCTTTATTCAGTGTTTTTACCCATTTGCTTATGTTCTGTGTGTTTGTTTCTCTATGTCTAGGTTTCTTTATTCCTATGTTGATCCTTCCAGAAATGTGTCTGTGTTTCTGTCCCTATGTCTACTCTATATGACTGTGTTTGTGGGTTCACATCCCCATGTCTACTTGTTCTAAGATTTCTCATTCTGAATTCCTGTATCCCTGTCACTGTGTCACAATATCCCCATTATTCCTGGGCTTATCTTGCCTGTCCTTATGTCTGTTACCTGATCTGAAACTTATCTCTTCAATGGTTTGTCATGGTTGAGATGTCTGCATTCCCATGTCTTTGTCGTTGGATCTCTAATTATATAAATTATGCTTCTGTCTCATTCTTAGTGTGTTCCTCTGCATGTGTGTGTGTCTTTGGGTCTTTATCACCAAGTCTGTATCTGTGTAACATTGAATCTGTTTCTATGTCCTTATAGGTTTCGGGTCTTGTGTCTCTGTGTTCTCTTCTCATCCCGCATCCCATGTCTGCATGCCATCATGTCTATGTGTTTCTACCTTTCTGTCCTTGGTGTGATCTTGGCCAAAAACAAGACTAAGACTGTGGTCTTGGTCAACGTCAAGACCAAGACTAGGATCTTGACCAATGTCTCCCTGGTTACCTCTGTGTCCCTGTGTCTGAATCTCTATCTTTTCATTTTGTATGTTGTTATGTCTCAGTGTCTTCATATTAGTCACTGTGTGCCTGTTTCTGGGTGACCCATTTTTGTCTCTCTGCCATTATCTTTGTGACAGAGACAGCACCTCAAAACGGGGATATAGAAGCTCAGCCAGAGAGCATCTGTATCTCTGGGTTTATGTACCTGATGCTGTCACACTGGCTTCCTGCCCCCATCTTTGTACGTCTACATGCCCCTATGTCTATTCTCTTTATTTTGAAATCCTTGTATTTCCATATGTCACTATCTCTACCCATTCATATCTGTGTCCTCATTGCTATTTCTGTGTATGATCTTGTGACTTTGGTTGTGAGTAGTATACGTGTGTGCCTACTGCTGTGTCATGGGATCCTTTTTTGTTCATTCATTTCTTTATTCAGCAAATATTTACTAAGCACCTACTAAGTGCTAAGAACTGGGGATACATAGATGATTTAGAAAAGGTCCTTGCTCTCAAGTAGCTCACAGTCTAAGTAAGGGTCCAGACAAGTAAATAGTATGCACACAGTATGTACAAGTAAGTACATAGTATGAAAGGTGAATTTGAATGGAATGGGGGTGGGCTGTGGGAACACAGGGGACCAAACTCAATCTATGGGAGGGGTCAGGGAAGGCTTCCTAGAGGAAGTGACAACTAAGACTTGAAGAATGTGTAACATTTACCTGAATGAAGCCAAGGAAGGGAATACCACATAGAAGGAAAAGCACATGCAAGGGCTGATTGGTGGGCATGTTTGTGTGCATGCATAGTCGCTCAGTCATGTCTGAGTCTTTGTGACCCTATGGACTGTAGCCCACAAGGCTCCTCTGCCCATGGGATTCTCCCAGCAAGAATACTGGAGTGGGCTGCCATTTCCTTTTCTAAAGGATATTCCTGATCCAGGGACTGAATCCACATCTTCTGCATCTTCTGCCTTGGCAGTCAGATTCTTTACCACTGAGTCACTTGGGAAACCCTAGGGGAACTGTAAGAGCTTTAAATAAGCCATGGGAGCCAGAGAAGGTTGTGAGGAGTATTGGTGCTTCAGGTTTTTGTTTTAAAGAAGTCACTTTTAAGGTTGCTCTGGAGTATGGATTAAAAAGGGTAGAGACTGGAGACAGTAAGGACTGTGAGGAGGCAGGAGTCTCAAAGCCTCTAGTTCCATAGATCTGCATATCTTTGTGTACGTGTTCTGGTGAATGTATCACTTAGAGCCTGTGTTAGTGTGTGTGTCCCTGTGTGTCTTCATGTCCTCAGGGCTTTGTTCCTGGTCAACCCTGTGCCCTGGCCTCTGAGTCGTCAGGTCTCTTGGCTGTGGGGTTCAGGGACCATCACAGGACATAAGCAATGTAGGGTTGGCCCAGAAACCACCATACATGAGAGCATTCCACCAGCCAGTAGGAAGCTCAGTGGGGCAACAGTCTTGGTGAATCCTCCAGCAGCTTCTTGCCTACGACCACAGGCACATCTGGGCCCTGGTGACTTCTCAGGTTTGGCCCCATAAGCCCTGCCACCAGCTTGATGTCTGCATGCTGGAACTGTCCTGAGGGAGAGAGATGGAATACCAGTCAGATCAGTGTCCTGAGTCCCACTGATAGCTCTGAGAGGATCCTAAAGCAGGGAACCTTGAAAGAAAAGTAGGAGGGAGAAGAGGCAGCAAAGGCCTGGAGGAGGGAAGAGACTGAGCATTGTGTGATTTGTGGAGGAGTCAGATGGGACAGGAGTGTAGCATGAAAGTAGAGGGCCAAAGTGGATGAGATGGCAGCAGATAGGGTACAGTCTGGCTTGAAGGAGATGACAAGTTAGATTAGAGAAGTGAGGAGGTTCAAAGGAAGTAAAAATATCTGTTCAATCCACCAACACTGCCCAAATTCTTTGGTGGGGGTCTCGGCCTCAGGTTCTGCTAGTGTTTCCTGACCTACAGTCTGGCTTCCTGCAAAACCCCTTTACATCCAGAGGGATCTTTGTAATACTCAGATCTGACTGTATCTTTCTCCTGCTTTCCTGATGGCTCAGACAGTAAATAATCTGTGTGCAATGCAGAGATGCAGGCTCAGTCCCTGGGTCGGGAAGATCACCTGGAGAAGAGAATGGGTACCCACTTCAGTATTCTTGCCTGGAGAATTCTATGGACAGAGGAGCCTGATGGGCAACAGTCCATGGGGTCTCAGAGTCCAACACAACTGAGCAACTTTCACTTTCACTTTCTCCTGCCTATGTCTTTTCATGACTCCTATTGTCTTCAGGAAAAGTCAAATTCTTCATGCGGGCACTCTGGTCTGACTACTCCAGCTCCATCTCCTCCAATCTCCATTCTTTTCCTCTACACATTTGCTCAGCTTTCCATACTCAGTGTGGGTCTCTCTCCTACAGGAGATCTTTCTTGAGCTCCAAGGCTGGGCAAGGTGCCTCACCCTGGATTCCTCCAGCTCTTTGGACTGCTTTCTGTCTAGCACTGATACTCACTGGGATCACTATCCATGTCTGGGTCTGTCTTCTTCCTAGATCAGGAGCTCTCCAAGGGCAGAGCTTGGTTCTGATTCTTCTTTGTGGTTTGAGGGTCAAGGTGCTGGGGGCTAACTGACCTTTCATTGTGGCAGAGTTTCTCTTGGGACTGGTGCTCCCTGGCCACTATCAGCCTCAGTAACACTTACCCAGTAGGCCATGGGCCAAGGGGCTGAGACTTGAGCCATTGACCACATAGAACCCCAGGTGTGGTAGTTGCAGGATGTTGGGGTTCTGGTAGTGGTGCTGGAGACCTAGGAATTCAAGGTAAGGCCCAACGTAGAGGGTTTCACATGCTGCAGCAGTCACACTGGAGCTCCAGATAAGGCCTTTTCAGTAGTGCAGGCTGGTCCCAGGACAGAAGCAAGGTACCCTTACCTTGCACAGATATGGAAATGTGGGTAATGGAAACAGTGTAGGCCCAGGGTATACAGGGGTCTACAGGGCCAACACAGGGTTGGTACAGGCCTACAGACCTACCTGGAAGTAGGTACAGATCTGGTCCTTGTGCCCTGGCCTTGATGGTGCCCCAAGAAGCTGTCTACTCACATGCAGCCCTGCGGGGAGAAGAATGCTTACCAGGAGCACAGGGTTTCACATGGTCATTCACATGGTCACCCATAGCACAGGAGGGGTGAAGTCTCAGTACCTGAAATTCAGATGAAGTGGTGCAGATTTGTGGTTAGAATGCTAGCTCCTGAGGATAGTGCTTCTACCATAGCCTATCCAGCTGCTCCTTCCTGTGCAGTGTGTGAGCATGTATGTATATGTGTGCATGCTTACCCCAGTGGGGCTGTTTGCATGTGTGTGTTTGCCTCTGAATGTGTAAATGTGTGTGTTTAGTTCCATTCATCTGAATATCTCTGGGCATATCAGTGCATCTGTATATTTGGGAAAAATGTCATGGTAGAGTGTATATTTTTTTGGTTGTATGTTTATAATATGTCTCTGGATATGTGTTTCTGGGCTTCCTAGGTGGCACTAGTGGTAAAGAACTTACCTGCCAATGCAGGAGACATAATAGACTGGGGTTCGATCCCTGGGAAGATTCCCTGGAGGAGGAAATGGCAACTCACTCCAGCATTCTTGCTTTGGGAATTCCATGGACAGAGGAGCCTGATGGGCTATAGTTCATAGGGTCGCAAAGAGTTGGACACGACTGAATAGACTTGGGACTCATGCTGGATATCTTAGTGTTATAAATCTTGGTGAATAGTTTATGTCATGTGTGTCTGGTTGTGTGTTGGTAAATATTATGTATCTTGGGGTGTTAGTGAGTATGCATCTGTCTGTGTATCATGGAATTTGTGTGCATTGGTGTGTTTTATGTATCTAGAGTAGCAGAGTATGTGTGCCTGTGTGTGTTAAATTCTTGTGAATTGGGATGAATCTGGGGTTATCAGTGTATGTATGTTGATAAATGTGTCATTGTGTATATCTGGGCATGTATTATGCATCAATATGTGTCTAGATGCATATTTGTATGTTACTATTTGTAGGTGTGGAAAGTGTCAAAATATATGTCCCTGGGTGTGTGTTTTTGTGAGTTTACTGTATGCCCTTGTATGTGTATGTGTATCTATGAGTGTCTTGGTGTTAGAGTGTATTTGTGTTTTCATGTGTCTGAATATGCACTTGTGTGTTAGTGAGGTGCACTGTTATGTGTTTGTATTAGTCCACAAATGTCTGGAGGTGTTGACGTGTGTATTTGGCTGTGGAGTTACATGAGATAGAGTCTTTGGTGCTCTCCCCTGCCTTTGGGTCATCTATGAGTTGTAGCAGTTCCCCTGGATGCTCATCCAGTGTGAAGAAGATCTTCTCTTCTGAGTGTGGGATGTGGATCACAAAGTAGGGTCCCATTTATTGCAAGGCAGGAGGCACAACTCTGTAGTTATAGCCTTAGAAGGTATGGGAGATGAGGAGAGGGAAAGAGAGAGGAGGGGAAGATAGGAGGCCATGTTTATCTCCCCAGAGAGACAGTCCAGCCCCAGTCCCAGTGCACAAGCTGTCCTATACTCAAGTCAGCAAGAGTGGCTGGCTTATTCAAGGATGAGAAAGTGAAGATGCTTGGCAACATGCCTGCAAAAGATAGGAGGACTGTGTTGATAGGAGACTGATTATTACATTCCTAGTAACTCTGTGGCCCCCTGACCTCTGAGTCACCCCAAATTCCTGAGCTCAGTACTTAAGTCTTTTCTGATATCTAGTCCCTGCCTAGCTCTCCACTGTTCTCTGTATGCTCCAGCCTAACTGAACTGAATATTCTTATGGGTACCTTGCCTTATCTTGCTAGTGACCCCACTGTTTCTGTTTCTCCTGCTACTTGGAATGCTCTCGTTCTTTTAACTAGTAATATTTCTAATTTCTAATCATTCTTCTAGGTCAGCTCAAATGCTATTTTAAAATTTTATTGATTTATTTTTGGCTGCACTGGGTCTTCGTTGAAGCACCTGGGGCTTTTTCTTGCTGTGTGTAGGCTTTCTCTAGTTGTGGGGGCTACTCTTACTTGTGCTGCACGGGTTTCTCATTGTGATGGCTTCTCTTGTTGCAGAGCATGGACTCTAGAGTGAGTGAGCTTTAGTAGTTGCAGCATGTGGGCTCTAGAGTGTGGGCTCAGTAGTTGTGACACATGGGCTTAATTGCCCCACAACATATGGGATCTTCCCAAACTGGGGATCGAACTGGTGTCTCCTGCATTGTTAGGCAGATTCCTATCCACTGTGCCACCAGGGAAGTCCCATTAATATTTTAATTTGCATTTTCATTATGACTTAAGAAGTTGAACATTTGTTCTGTTTTGAAGTGCTGGTTTTAAGTCAATTTTCAATTGGATTGTCCTCATTTTTCTTCCTGTAGATTTCTAGAACTTTGTTATATATTATTAACATAAGTGGAAATGAAAGCTTGGGGGTCTTTGTCAGCGGAGCTCTTTGTTCACCTTTCGCTAGTACTGCAGAACTTTCCTGAGATTTCATGCTGCCTCCATCTCCTCCACAGATCTCTTCAGAATTGCTGTCCCAATGAAGATTCCATGCCAAATGTAAAAGAAATAGGAGAAATCCTTCACACTCTGAGGGCAAAGAGGTCTCCAGCCCACCAAAAGGCACACCTTCCTTCTGATTAGGAGAGTCTTCATTGGCTTCCCAATCTGACCTTGCACATTGCCAAGACTGAGACCTTATGCTCCCCATGGCATCTTAGTTTTTCAAGCTCAGTTCAGTTCAGTTCAGTCGCTCAGTCGTGTCCGACTCTTTGCGACCCCATGAACCACAGCACGCCATGCCTCCCTGTCCATCACGAACTCCCTGAGTTCACTCAGACTCACGTCCATCGAGTCAGTGATGCCATCCAGCCATCTCATCCTCTGTCGTCGTCCCCTTCTCCTCCTGCCCCCAATCCCTCCCAGTATCAGAGTCTTTTCCAATGAGTCAACTCTTCGCATGAGGTGGCCAAAGTACTGGAGTTTCAGCTTTAGCATCATTCCTTCCAAAGAAATCCCAGGGCTGATCTCCTTCAGAATGGACTGGATGGATCTCCTTGCAGTCCAAGGGACTCTCAAGCATCTTCTCCAACACCACAGTTCAAAGGCTTCAATTCTTCAGCGCTCAGACTTCTTCACAGTCCAACTCTCACATCCATACATGACCACAGGAAAAACCATAGCCTTGACTAGACGGAACTTTGTTGGCAAAGTAATGTCTCTGCTTTTCAATATGCTATCTATGTTGGACATAACTTTCCTTCCAAGGAGTAAGCGTTTTTTAATTTCATGGCTGCAGTCACCATCTGCAGTGATTTTGGAGCCCCCCAAAATAAAGTCTGACACTGTTTCCCCATCTATTTCCCACGAAGTGATGGGACTGGATGCCATGATCTTCGTTTTCTGAATGTTGAGCTTTAAGCCAACTTTTTCACTCTCCACTTTCACTTTCATCAAGAGGCTTTTTAGTTCCTCTTCACTTTCTGCCATAAGGGTGGTGTCATCTGCATATCTGAGGTTATTGATATTTCTCCTGGAAATCTTGATTCCAGCTTGTGTTTCTTCCAGTCCAGCGTTTCTCCTGATGTACTCTGCATATAAGTTAAATAAGCAGGGTGATAATATACAGCCTTGACGTACTCCTTTTCCTATTTGGAACCAGTCTGTTGTTCCATGTCCAGTTCTAACTGTTGCTTCCTGACCTGCATACAGATTTCTCAAGAGGCGTATCAGGTGGTCTGGTATTCCCATCTCTTTCAGAATTTTGCACAGTTTATTGTGATCCACACAGTCAAAGGCTTTGGCATAGTCAATAAAGCAGAAATAGATGTTTTTCTGGAACTCTCTTGCTTTTTCGATGATCCAGCGGATGTTGGCAATTTGATCTCTCATTCCTCTGCCTTTTCTAAAACCAGCTTGAACATCAGGAAGTTCACGGTTCACATATTGCTGAAGCCTGGCTTGGAGAATTTTGAGCATTACTTTACTAGCATGTGAGATGAGTGCAAGCTCAGTTACGTTCAAAATTCTGAGCCTGGTGGGCTGCCGTCTATGGGGTCGCACAGAGTCGGACATGACTAAAGTGACTTAGCAGCAGCAGCAGCATAACATTTATGACATGCATTCACTTGATCATTTATTTATTCATTCACGTGCTGTTTAAGCATCAGGAACATGGTGGTGAAAAAGTGAGTCATGATTTCTGACGTGGTGAAGCTCATATTTAAGTTGGGAAGGCAGGCATGAATGAAATTATAATTACCAATTGTGACAAATGCTATAAGAAAAAAAGAATAGATTGACCGAGAGAGTTGCAGGTACTCAACATAGTGTGAAGCAGTAGTAAGAGGTAAGAAGGACATCTGAGTTGAGATTTAATGCATGATCTGGAGCTTGAGTGACAATGGAAGAAATGAGGGTGGTAGGCAGGAGCAGGGCAAAGCAGAGCAATTTTCAAGCAGGGGGAACAGCTTGGAAGAGGTCCCTGTGTGGAGGCAGGGGAGAGGGTAGGGCCTATTGGCGGAACAGGAGGCCAGTGTGGCCTGAGTTCAGAGGGTGAGTGGGAGAAGGTGAGGTCAGAGAGGTATGGGATATAGGGCAGGTCATGCAGGGACTAGTAGCTCATTAAAAGGACTTTGAACTTTATTCTAAAAAGTATGATAAGAAATGATAAGTGCAATAGGAAACCCTTGAGGGGAGTTAAGTAGGGAAGAGACATGAAGTGATATGTTTTTAAATGATCCCTTTGCTGGGGAAGAATGTCCAAGAGAATATCTCAAAAAAGGAAGAAAGAAAACCAGTGATGAGTCTGGAACAGTTTTCTAGGTGAAGCACAATGGTAGTCTGCCCTAAGATAGTGACAGTTGGGGTAGTGAGAAGTGGGTGCATTTGACAAACAGAGATAACTGTGTCAGGTATTGAAGATGGATGGGATATTGGGAGGGAGGATGGTGAAGGAGAGGGGTATGTCAAGAATGTCATCCCCAAATTTATATCCCTGTAAATTATTGTCACCACCAACTTGTTCTAATCCTGCCCTATAACGTCACCCAGGAAATGTCACTCCTCTCAGAAAGGTGAATAATGAAGTAATGAATCACATTCATCATGGGACCAAAGTGTGTAGGTTCAAATCTCTTACTAGTGGTGTGAAGTAGTGTCACTTCTCTGTGCTTCAGTTTCCCCATGAGTAAAATCCAGATAATAAGAGGTTTTTGGTGAGGATTAAATGAAGACTACAAGTACAGTATGTAGATCAGTACTTGTACATAGGAAGAGCTAAAAAATGTAAAAAACTAGAAATAAAACCACCATATGAATCAGCAATCCCACTCCTAGGCATATACCCTGAGGAAACCAAAATTGAAAAAGACACTTGTACCCCAATGTTCATTGCAGCACTATTTACAATAGCTAGAACATGGAAGCAACCTAGATGTCCATTGACAGATGAATGGATAAAGAAGTTGTGGTACATATACACAATGGAATATTACTTAGCCATAAAAAGGAATGCATTTGAGTCAGTTCTAATGAGGTGGATGAACCTAGAGCCTATTATACAGAGTGAAGTAAGTCAGAAAGAGAAAGATAAATATCATATACTAATGCATATATATGGAATCTAGAAAGATGGTACTGAAGAATTTATCTGCAGGGCAGCAGTGGAGAAACAGACATAGAGAACAGACTTATGAACATGGGGAGAGGTGGGGAGAGGGAGATGTATGGAGAGAGTAATATGGAAACTTACATTACCATATGTAAAATAGATAGCCAATGGGAATTTGCTGTATATCTCAGGGAACTCAAACAGGGGCTCTGTATCAACCTAGAGGGGTGGGATGGGGAGGGAGATGGGAGGGAGGTTCAAGAGTGAGGGGACATATGTACACCTATGGCTGATTCATGTTGAGATTTGACAGAAAACAACAAAATTCTGTAAAGCAATTATCCTTCCATTAAAAATAAAAAAAATGTAAACATTATTTCACAGCCTTTGGAAAATTTAAAGACAACTGTCATCATCTTCCTCATTTTTTATATTCCTCTCATTAAGCAGGGGTGTTTATGGAGCACAAAACAACGAATCAGACCTACCTTGCCCAGGGATGCTCCCATTTATAACCCCACATCCCTTCTCTGCTTGTGAAGCATAAGCAATTCTCTTGTCCAACAAAGCAAATGTCAAAGCCACAGCTTGACCAGTTTGTTTCTGTGCATTTCCCAGTCTTAACATCTCTTCACTCCCAGGGCCTCTAATTCTGTGCCTATGTGCTGAAGCCCAGAGAAGTTAAGTATCTCATTTAAAGTCTCAAAGCAAGCAAGCAAGTGGCTTAAATCATAAAAATCTGCACGGGCTTCTGGTTCTTAGTGCTCTCTATTCTCTATTCCCTTGTGGCTTGACCTCTTGTTCATAGACATAGGTGGTGCTTTGGGGCTCTGGCAACAGGTCATGCTGATGCCAGAGCCTTCCAAGGGGCAGCAGAGAGGGCAGGGTGGGGTGAAAGGGAGTAGTGAGGAATTCTCCAAGGGCAGAAATGGTCATGGTACTGCTGGGACTTGTGGGACTTGAGACTGTGCTTGGGAGTATGCAAAGCCTCTGGAGGTGGGGGCCTGAGCTTGGCAGGCCTGGAAGGTAATGGGATTTTGTGTTTATTAGGAGTTGGTGTCCTAGATTGGAAAGTGATAAACCTAGGGAAGGTTGGTGAGGTGGGGGCACTAGGTTTAAGAGGTGATGGAATTTTAGGGGTCTTAGGTAAGAGGATCCCAGGTTTAGGATATGGCATGTTGTTTGGGGTCTTAGGAGCAAGAACCCTTGCTGTGGTGTGTGGTGGGTATATGAGGATCTGATGTGTGGAGAATTCAGGCCTGGGCTGCGACAAGCTTTTTGATTGTGGTATAAGTAACCCCAGGTTGTGGGAGTGATGAGGCATCTCATTTAGTTTGTAATGGAGCACCAGGTTTGGAATGCAGCAGAGTAGCATGTTTCATAGGGCCAGTTTGGGGAGGGGCTAGAATGCTAGAATTCAGAGGTGGGACTTGTGTCTTGAATTCATGGCTAATACAGTACCAAGGTTCTGATGTAATGGTGTGCTGGACTTCAGGAGCAATAGGGCACCAAAATTTGAGAGCACAAGGACAGCAGGTTTTGTCCTAAATTTTGGCTGAGCCAAGGTTCCAGAATCCTGTTATCCTGGAATTTGGGGCTTTGGGTATGCAATGGTGTATGGGGTACTAGGGCTCCGACTCAGTGGCCTTAATTCTTTGGAACTGGGTATCTTCTTTGTAGAGACAAGAGTAGTTGAGGATAAGTAGAACTTTGATTTCACAAGCCTTTATTTGGGAGAAACAAAGGGCACTAGGTTGGTTGGGTTGTGCCTGCCCCTAGGCCATGACTAAGGGCATGATGGTGCCTGGTCCATCTGTGGTAGAAGTCTGTTTCCTGGCTTTCTCACTGGCTTCTTTGGGCTGTGCCACGACCAGTAAAGTCAGAGGTGTGACAAAATTTTGTTAAAGGGACAGACTGAGGACTTTGGCAGCCAGCATGTGGTGAGTGCTGGCATCACAAGCGTGGAAGCATGCCTCCAGTAGCTCTCTAATGGTGATGTAGGCCCAAAGGCAGTGTATGAAGTGGGCTACATTGGGGGGCTGGCTCTTCTGGGAAACCAAAGACCTTTTGGCTGCTGTTGGCGGCCACTTCGCTGTGGCAGGCCATAGAAGCTGACCCTTGGGCCCATGGGCTTTCAGGTGGATGTGTAGTTCCTTCTTGCCTGGCTGCACTTGGCCTGCCACTACAGGCCCTGAACCACCAAAGTAGTTGGGGAAAAGGGCCCAAGGAGAGGCCCCAGTCAAGCCACCCAGGTAGTCCAGATGCACATCTGCCAGCAGAGACATGGAAATCTCTTCATAGAGGCCTCTGGCTGTAGGGGCTGCACTGGTATCTTCATATATGTGCCAGGCTGCTCCTCAGTTCTCTAGGGACAAACAACACAGCAGTGGGAAGTCAGCATCATTCCCAAAGGCCAAGCTGAAAAGGGCCACTTTGTTGCCCAGTGCCTGACGGATGTTAGAGAGGATCACACTGGAAGTTGTCACTCCAGCTGTGGGCTCCCATCTGTCAGGAAGAAGATGAGAGGGATCCTCCCCCACAATGGGGCTCCTCCCAAGCTCCTGGTTGCTATGCTTTAGCACTGCAGCAGCTGCCAGCAGAGCCATGTTGATGTCAGTCTCTAATTCGAGAGCAGACTGTGAGACTACCTTTTCTAGTAATTTCTACCCCCATTCCAGACACACTGAGCACCTCGTTAACTTCCCAGGCTCAGTCACATCTCCTTATCTTTGCTCAGACTGTTTCCGCTGCTTATCCTTCCCAATTCCCCACTCCCACACAAACTCCCTGAGATCTGACTGTGGGTCCCACATGTCCTTGGCTTTTATCACTTCCTGTCTCAGATTGCTTTGCCTGTTTCCTGGGGGGATGTCTCATTCTTTAGTCAGAGTGGCAGCTCCTCAAGGATAGCATCCCCACCTCTATGTTACAGGGGAAGAAGGGGCTGCGTGGTCAGGAGGTGGTAGGAGGGGGATTCTTCAGTAACTGTTTGAGAGAGGATTGATCAAAAGCCAAAATCAGGGCAGAAACTTACTCAAAATACTTA
Organism: Bubalus kerabau; assembly: GCF_029407905.1. Classification (NCBI taxonomy): domain Eukaryota; kingdom Metazoa; phylum Chordata; class Mammalia; order Artiodactyla; family Bovidae; genus Bubalus; species Bubalus kerabau. The sequence goes on from NC_073647.1 coordinate 108,850,542, forward strand.
GAAATAAATATCTAGATTATTGATAAAATACAAAACGAAAGTTTTAGCAAATTGAGTATATGCTTTAAGGAGGAGGAAACTCAGCCCCAAAGAGGAATGTGCCCTAAAATACATGGAGAATAAGCTGTGCTCTGTTAGGCAAAGAAGCACAAAAGGATGAAGGAAGATATTTGTGTAAAATTTAAAAGTGATATTTCAGACATTATGAGAGGTAAAGTCGATGGGTGAATGATGGGAGAATTTCCAATGTCACCAGAGTCTGCCAATTTGAGTAGGTAGGTCTAACACTTACAACCAGCATCTTCCATATGGCCCAGGTAGTCCTTAGTGCTGTGGACATACTGGACGGTGGCCTGGATGGAGCCTCCAGCTTTCCAGACACTTAACTGTGTAAGAAAAGGAGATGATGTTGAAGTAGTCACTGGCCCGCAGGTTACCAAGGATAACATTCATTGCCTTTTTAGTCTGTAGGATATAGATGAAGTAAAGGAGATGGACCAAGACCTGAGGTCTTGCTCAAGACTGAAAGGCACTTTCTATACAAAGTATTGAAGTCTAAGTGTTGTAGGGTTTTAACATTTTCTGATTCTGCTGCTGCTGCTGTTAAGTCGCTTCAGTCGTGTCTGACTCTGTGAGACCCCAGAGACAGCAGCCCACCAGGCTCCCCCTCTCTGGGATTCTTCAGGCAAGAACACTGGAGTGGGTTGCCATTTCCTTCTCCAACGCATGAAAGTGAAAAGTGAAAGCAAAGTTGTTCAGTCGTGTCTGACTCTTTGCGACCCCATGGACTGCAGCCTACCAGGCTCCTCCATCCATGGGATTTTCCAGGCAAGAGTACTGGAGTGGGGTGCCATTGCCTTCTCCTTTCTGATTCTAGCACTCTGTAAATCTAGAAGTCCTAAGACCTAAGTCAAAATGCTCTATAGGCTCTAATGGCGCAAAGCCTAGAACTGCACTGTCCAATGGTAACTGCTAGCCACATGTAGTTATTTAAATGTAAACATACGTTGTTGCTGTTCAGTCACTCAGTAACATCTGACTCTTTGTGACCCCATGGACTGCAGCATGCCAGGCTTCCCTGTCCATCACCATCTCCCTGAGATTGCTCAAATCATGTCCATTGAGTCAGTGATGCCATCCAACCATCTCGTCCTCTGTCATTCCCTTCTCCTTCTGCTCTCAATCTCTCCCAGCATCAGGGTCTTTTCCAATGAGTTGGCTCTTCACATCAGGTGGCCAAAGTATTGGAGCTTCAACACCAGTTTTACCGTGAATATTCAGGGTTAATTTCCTTTAGGATTGACTGGTTTGATTTCTTTGCAGTCCAAGGGACTCTCAAGAGTCTTCTCCAACACCACAGTTCAAAAGTATCAATTCTTCTGTGCCCAGCCTTCTTTATGGTCCAACTCTCACATCCACACATGACTACTGGAAAAACCATAGCTTTGACTAGACTGATATTTGTCAGCATTTAACTACTGTTTACCTTTGGAGTATATTTAACTAACGAACTGTACATTAATTAAAATTGAAGAAAAAGTCAAAATTCTGTTTCTTCACTTGCAGTAGCCACATTTCAAGAGTTCAATAACCACATGTGGACAGCAGCTACTGTATTGGACAGTAAATTAGTACATCTAAAAGTACATACTTTTAGAACATTTCCATCATCAAAAAAGTTCTACTGGACTGTGGTGGTCTAGAAGGTTCAAGCTCTGTGCTTTCAGAGCACTAGGATTCATGTTCCTATGGTTTCTGAACCCCGTGACCCAAGATTCAATGATTCCAGGGCTGCCCTAAAGTTTAAGAGTGTTGGATCCCCTGGAGAAGGGAATGACTATCCATTCCATTATTCTTGCCTGGAGAATTAAATGGATAGAGGGGCCTGGTGGGCTACAGTGGTTGCAAAACGTCAGACATGACTGATGACTAACACGTCAATGATTTTGCATGCTTTGGTTGCAGTTCTCTCTAATCTGTTCTTCTACCTTACCATCTGTTTCTTCCAGGCTGGTCTTCTCACCAGCCCCCAGATAACCTAGATTCCATTTCATCTCCACAACTTTGCTCTTTATTTATATCTTCACAGTTACTTCAGTTGCTCTTTCTCTGGGCAGCCCTTCCTTGATTGCCTACTCTGATCCATGCCTTTCACACCCAGACATTCTCTGTCCCTGGCTATTTGCTGCTTATCTTATGTGGAATATTTTCATCCTCCATACAGATATTGTGTCCTCTGAGAACAGGGCTTAGAATGCTACTTCCCCTTGGCTCCCTTTTCCATGATGTATTTAGTATAGGGCTAGACTCAAGGAATATAGTATGTAGGTTCTAGTATTAGGTATCATTTATAGGATACTTGCTATGTTCCTGGCACTGTAGTTTAGATGCATAAGCTAAGCTCATTTTATCTTTACAGCAACACAATGAACAAAGTGCTAATAATATCCTCATTTTACAAGTGATGACATTGAGGCTCAGAGAGTGAAGTGGCTAGTCATTGATGGACCAGGGACTCAAATGTGTATTTTGGAGGTGTTAAATCCAGTGATTTAAGGCATAATCTTTTATATAGGTGTGGATTCTAGAAACCACACGAAGAACATTTGTGGCTTGCCTTTCTCTCTACATCTTAAACTGATAGAAGATGCCTTGAATGTTCCTAAGTAGGTCACAAGTTTTCCTGCCATAAGATGGGATAGGTCACACATTCTGGAATCAGAAGCTGAGCATCATATTCTTATTTCCATTGAGAGGACTGTCACATAAAGGATGGCTTTTCCTAAGAATCTCCTATCCAGGGACAGATTATGTTTTTAGAAGTATGTTGCTTAATCTCCCACTACTTGGAGATTTTCCAGCTGTCTTTCTGTTGCTGATTTCCAGTTTTATTCCATTTAGTCTGAGAGCATGCTTTGTATGATTTATATTGTTTTAAATTTGTTAAGGTGTGTTTTATGACCCACAATGTAGACTATTTTGGCAAATGTTCTATGTGAGCTTGGGGCAAATGTGTATTGTTGGATGAAGCATCGTATAGATGTCAGTTAGATCCAATTAATTGATGGTGCTATTCAACAGTGTCCTTATGTATTTTCTGTCTGCTGGATATGTCCATTTCTAATATAAGGAAGTTGAAGTCTCCAACTATATTAATGATTTTTCTATTTCTTCTTGCAGTTCTATTAATTTTTGCCACACACATTTTGACACTGTAATTTCAGTTGAATACACAGTAAAGATTATTATGTCTTCTTGGAGACTCAACCTTTTTCCATAATATAATGCACTTCTTAATCTTAACAATTGTCTTACTCTGAAGTGTACTTGGTCTGAAATTAATATAGCTGTTCAGCTTTCTTTGGGTTAGTGTTAGCATAGCATATGGTTCTATCCTGTTACTTTTAATCTATCTGTGTCTTTATATTTAAAATGGGCTTCTAGTAGAAAACATATAGTTGGTTCTTTTGTTTTGTTTTCTTTTAATTGACACTGACAGCTTCTATCTTTTAACTGGTATATTTAGACAAGTCATCATTAAAATGATTACTGATATAGCTAGATTAATATTTGCTATATTTTAAAACTGCTTTCTCTTCATTTCCCTTTTTTGCTTTGTCTCCTACTCTTTTTTCTGACTTCTTTAATTTTAATTGAGTGTTTTATATGGTCCTGTTTTCTCTCGTCTCTTAGCATATCCATTACGTTAAGAAAATTTCTTAGTGGTTGCCCTAGAGTTTAAAATATGCCTTTACAGTTAATCCAAGTCCACATTAAAATAACACTCTATGACTTCATGCATAGTTCAAGCATCTTGTGACAGAGTAGTCCAATTCCTTTCTCTTGTCCCTTATACCACTGCTATCATTAATTTCACTTATCAATAAGCTATAATCACTGAATACATAGTTGCTCTAATTATTCTGAGTAAATTGTTATCTGTTAGATCAATTAGTTTAAAAATAAAATATATTATTTTACCTTTATTTATTATTTCTCTAACAAACTTCCTTTCTTTATATAGATCCAAGTATCTGAGCCATCTCATTTTCCTTCTCTCTGAAGAACTTCTTTTAACTTAGCTGTGCAAGACAGGTTGGTGACAATTATCTCAATATTGGTTTGGCTGATAAAGTCTTTATTTATCATTTTGGAAGGGCAATTTTGCTGTCAAATTGGGTGGTTTTCTCCTTCAACACTTTATATATTTCACTATACTCTTTTTCCTTGCATGGTTTCTCAAGAGAAATTAAATGTAATTCTTATCCTTGTTCCTCTATAAGAAAGATATTATTTTCTGTGGGCTTTTGGGCTTTTTCAGGATTTTCTCTTTGTCTTTGATTTTCTGCATATGCCTCCATGCACATCTTTTAGCATTTATCCTGCTTAGTGTGCTCTGAGCTTCTAGGACCTCTGACTTGATAGATGTCATTTGTTATTTGGAAAATCTGTGCCTGTTATTCCTTCAAATATTTCTTCTGCAACTTTCTTTCTTCTCCTTATGGGAATACTATTAAACATGTTACACTTTTGTATAAGTACATAGTTCTTGGATATTCTGTTGGTTTTCTATTTTTGTTTTCATTCTCTTTGCTTTTCACTTTGGGAAGTTTCTATTCTCATTCTTCAAGTTCACTGATTCTTTCTTTGGCCATGTTCATTCCCCTGATAAGCCATAAAAAGCATTATTCATTATTCATTATTGTTACAGTGTTTTATATTTCTAGCATTCTTATAAATTTTCTTAGAGTATACCTCTCTGGTTAAATTTCCCATATGTTTTTGCATGTTGTCCACTTTTCCCATTAGAATCCTCAGCATATTAGCCATACTTGGCTCCATATCTATGGCTCCTAAGAACTATAAGCCCAGGGCACAGTACTCTTTTGGCTATGTAGTCAAAAAACAAGAAAACAAAGCTGTGGCCCCTTGACAGTTCAGAGTCTAAAATGATCAAAGTTTTAATATTTTTGACTCAGCCTTTATGATGCCAGAGTACTCTAGCTCAAAGGCTGTTTAACTCTGAGCCCTTATGAGATCTGGAGGCTTGTGGTGGAGGCTATCGATGGGTTCAGGCCCTGTGGTCCTATGTTTCAGTATCCCTAGGGTTCTGTGGCTCCATGGCGATGGGGGTTCTAATTGATAAGGAACCAAGACACTAAGGTAGGCCTAGGCCTATAAGGTCAAAGGGTGATGGGATGGCAGGGAGTCCGGTCTCAGGGAACCACTGTTCCAGCACTCCGCTTTCTGAGCTTTCTAAATCAAAAGCTACGAAAGACCCCCAGGGCCCCTGTTACCTGCTTCATCCTGGTACCACACATGGAGCCACTCACGTCGAAAACAAACCCCACATTTTTACCAACAGGTGGAAGGCCTCTGGGTGCAATTCATAAATAAAATAGCCGTTGTAAATCTGAGGAAAACAGAAGTGAAATCAACAAAAACTGTGAAAGCGTCTAAATCAAGTCCTCTCTTATTTTGCTACATAAAACTCTACTCTTTTCCTTCCTAGGCCTTATCACTGTTGCCATTAAAATAGGCATTTGTGGGATTGCTTGCTCAATGTCCGTCTCCTCCACCAGAACTATGTATCTCTGCTGGTCAGACTGCCAGCCCAGGGCCTGCCCCTGAGTGTGGAGAGAATGAGACTGGCTTGAGGCCAAAGGCTCCAAGGATCAGGATGTCTATAATATGTGAGTTCCTGTCTGTGAGAGCCGGGCTTGCACAGTCTTGAGGGCCCCTAGGGACGATTTGCCTGCGTTCCAGGAACTGTAAGTACTGTTTCAGCCTCTCTCTATAGAGTGAGTCTGAGGCCCAGCTCCATTGCTGCCAGGGGCTGGGAGTTTGCAGGGCCTCCCTCTCCTCCTTCAGCCTCCTTTCTGCTGTTGCTGGGCAGAGCAGGGAGGGGAGGAGGGAGCAGAGTCTGAGTGAGCAGTTTGTTCAGAAGGGATTGGTTAGACCAGGTGCAGATGCCTTGGGCTATCAGGTATGTGATTGGCTGCTGACCCCCATCCCCCACTCCATCTCTCTTTCTGCAGAGCCTGGGGCCTGGGACAGCTGAGGGAAAGGGAGAGGGAAGTTGGGAGGGCCCCCAGGACCAGTGGCAGCTCAGCCTAAGCAAGTATAGGCTTGCAGAGGGTCTGTGCTGCCCAGAAGCCTGCAGCAGGCTCTACCCCAGGATAACCAGCTTATTCTCCTCTCAGACATTCAGGCATTCTCTGATCACAAAGCTGGACACACTATCTCCTCCCCTCTTGGAGGGCGGGAGCTGGGAGTAGAGAGAAGGAAGGAAGGTGGGAGGACATCTTGCTCTTCTCCTCCATGCCAGCCTTTTAATTAATTCACAAGCACAAGTTTAGGCGCTGTCTGCACTTTGCCCTTGCACACTACAGCAGTCCCCCCAAAGCCTGAGTCAAACATCCTGCAACTGCCCAAGCAACAGGCAGAGTCCAGCTCTCTTTCCATGTTCTTCCCATACCTGTGTAGGTGAGAGCTTCTGGGAAAATCACATCCCTACCTCTCCATGCACCCAGGTTCACTGGTGGTGCCACACCTCACATCTTATAAACCAGAGGCATTACCTCTCACACTCCCTTCAGCTATCATGCCACACTGTTCTCAGGAGCCGTCTCCCTTCCCTCCACAGGAGAACGGTAAGGGCACCAGGCCATGTCCCTTGGACTGCCCACTCCACTCTTGCACAAGGTCCACATGCCTATATGCCTCATCCCTCTACTGAAAGACAAAACAATCCTTCCCTGACCCCATGCATGCCCAGCTTCCAGGACCTCTTCCACCAGCCAGACTCCTACTCTCCAACCCCACCCATGCACCCGACCGGGTCTTCTTTAGAATTTAAAAATGTTGCTGTCTTTTCCATCCACTAAGAAAACCTCCATTCATCCCAATCCCACACAAACTTCAAACCAGCTCCTTTCTTCCCGGTAGCATGCCGAGGTAACGAACTCACAGCTGTAACGGTCTTCTCACCTCCAGTTTACTCCGCTGCCTACGGGAGCCTAGCTCCCACCCTCACCACTGATCCTTCTCTCACCAAAGGCAGCAATGACTAGTTGGTTTGAAAACTCACTGGATGTACTTCAGTTCTCCTCAGACTGCACCTGCCTGATGTTGTTCACAATTGACAATCACTTCTGGTCCTTAGAAGAATCTTGTCCCCTGGGATTCAGAGATGACGAAAGCTCCTTATTCTCCTACAGGCTCTCAGGCCCATAGGGTTCAGTCTCTTTCTTCAGCTCCATGTTCTCCCCGTGTTCCATAAGCAGTGTTGCCTAATATTTGTCAGTCGTGGCATGCAAAGAAAATGATTACATTTGTGTAGCACAATGGGGGAAGTGGTGGGCATTTAGAACCCTGAACAGCCCGATGTCAGTTGGTGGGGCTGGATATCCCAAGGGTTGTGGAAGTCAATAGCTGCTAGACTGGGAAGCTCTGCTTTAGCAACTGCCATCCTAGATCTGCTCTTCTGGCTCTAGACGTTCTGCTTGGGTCACCTCCCTAGCTCTCTTGGATTCAACCCATGGATCTCCATTGCTGACCCCACAAGTCCTTCTCCAGTCCAATGCTCTTCACTCGTTCCCCCTCCACAAATTCATACCCACTCACCCCTGGACCCATTCCCTTGGATGGCTCAAGCCTCTCAACATAAATTTTATATTCCTTATCAAGCCCCTGCAGCACTCATGGCCTTCAGGCTCACCTCTGAACATACCATGAGCCTCAAATCAACGCTTCAGGAGCTCCAATCCTCTTGTAGTTCCCTTCACACCCCTGGATTTTTCCAACCTCCATTCTTTGTATCATGCAACCCTCAGTTTACTAGATTGCCTTTGCCTCTGAGAGCGTCCTTCCCAACCTGGCACATGTCTTTGAATTCTTTAAGACCACAGTATGTCTTTTCTTCCTCCAGGGAGCACTCTCTGACCTCCTCACCCCTCACAATGGCTTCCATCATACTTAAGCTGTCATTGACAAAGCACTTCTCATCTTGAGTCATTCTTGCATGTCTCTGTTTCACCTGGAGACAGTAAATAAGATCAGTGTGTGATTCACTTCAGGGTTCCCAACACAGGCAGTAGTGGGCATAACGGATTAGGTGTTCATGGAGTGAGGGGGTTGGGCTTTGAAAGGCAGGCATACTCAAGTAAAATGGTAGGTAGGTGGATTGAAGGGTTCTTGTTTTGGGGATGCAGGAATCAGAGCACACCCTGGGTGGGAGTATCAGTTCAATTCAGCCGCTCAGTCATGTCCGACTCTTTGCGACCCCATGGACTGCAATATGCCAGGCTTACCTCTCCAACACCAACTCCTAGAGCTTGCTCAAACTCATGTCTGTCAAGTCAGTGATGCCATGCAACCATCTCGTCCTCTGTCATCCCCTTCTCCTCCTGCCTTCAATCTTTCCCAGCATCAGGGTATTTTCCAATGAGTCAGTTCTTCACATCAGGTGGCCAAAGTATTGGAGCTTCAGCACCAATATTATTCAGGACTGATTTCCTTTATGATTGACTGATTTGATGTCCTTGAAGTTGAAGGGACTCTCAAGAGTCTTCTTCAACACCACAGCTCAAAACATCAATTCTTCAGTGCTCAGCTTTCTTTATGGTCCAACTCTCACATCCATACACGACTACTGGAAAAACCATAGCTTTGACTAGACGGACCTTTGTCAGCAAAGTAATACCTCTGCTTTTTATTTATTTTTATTTTTAAAGAAATGGCTTCAGAAACCCATAGGTATAAAGTATTCACAATTAATACCTCTGCTTTATAATATGCCGTTTAGGTTGGTGATAGCTTTTCTTCAAGGAGCAAGCGTCTTTTAATTTCATGGCTGCAGTCACCATCTGCAGTGATTTTGGAGCCCAAGAAAATAAAGTCTGTCAGGGTTTCCATTGTTTCCCCATCTATTTGCCATGAAAGGATGGGACTGGATTCCATGATCTTAGTTCTTTGAATGTTGAATTTTATTTTTTTTTTTTTTTTTTTTTTTAATTTTATTTTATTTTTAAACTTTACATAACTGTATTAGATTTGCCAAATATCAAAATGAATCCGCCACAGGTATACATGTGTTCCCCATCCTGAACCCTCCTCCCTCCTCCCTCCCCATTCCATCCCTCTGGGTCGTCCCAGTGCACCAGCCCCAAGCATCCAGTATCGTGCATCGAACCTGGACTGGCAACTCGTTTCATACATGATATTTTACATGTTTCAATGCCATTCTCCCAAATCTTCCCACCCTCTCCCTCTCCCACCCCCCTTCACTTTCATCAAAGGCTCTTTAGTTCCTCTTCACATTCTGCCATAAGGGTGGTGTCATCTGTGTATCTGAGGTTATTGATATTTCTCCTGGCAATCTTGATTCCAGCTTGTGCTTCATCCAGCCCGGCATTTCACATGATGTACTCTGTATATAAGTTTGATAAACAGGGTAACAATGTACAGCCTTGGCATACTCCTTTCCCCATTTGGAACCAGTCCGTTGTTCCATGTCTAGTTCTAACTGTTGCTTCTTGACCTGCATGCAGATTTCTCAGGAGGCAGCTAAGGCGGTCTGGTATTCCCATCTCTTTAAGGATTTTCCACAGTTTGTTGTGATCCACACGGCCAAAGGTTTTGGAGTAGTCAATAAAGCAAAAGTAGATTTTTTCCCTGGAGGTCTAATGCATTTTCTATGTTCCAGGGGATGTTGGCAATTTGATCTCTGGTTCCTCTGCCTTTCCTAAAGGCAGCTTTACATGTGGAAGTTTGAACACCTTTCCAGCTTGAACATCTGGAAGTTCTCGGTTCACATGCTGTTGAAGCCTCACTTGGAGAATTTTGAGCATTACATTGCTACCGTGTGAGATGAGTGCAATTGTGCGGTAGTTTGAGCATTCTTTGGCATTGCCTTTCTTTGGGAATGGAACGAAAACTGACCTTTGCCAGTCCTGTGGCCACTGTTGCTGTTTCCAAATTTGCTGGCATATTGAGTGCAGGACTTTCACAGCATCATCTTTCAGGATTTGAAATAGCTCAATTGCAATTCCATCACCTCCATTAGCTTTGCTCATAGTGATGCTTCCGAAGGCCCACTTGACTTCACATTCCAGGATGTCTGGCTCTAGGTGAGTGGTCATACCACACAATGGTGTGTGATGTGTCATGGTGTGAGGGCAGCTGGAGGATGGTTTGTGTGCTGGAGGCAGTGAGAGGTGCTGTGGAACAAGCAGGCTGGGACCAGACATCTCAGGCTGCCACACAATTGTTGTCAAGACAAGCGTCCCGGATCAGCCTCTACTCCTCTGGAAGAGGATGGGACCTTGGCATGTTCTTTGTGAGTGTGTGAGCTCAGAATTTAAGGGCTCCCAGTTTAGGCAAATGGCTCAAGTGAGGCTAAAAGGCTTTTTAAAATGTAGAGACATCCAGAAAGCCCAAGAGGACATGAGAGTATCAGAGCTGCAGAAAGTGTGAGAGTCTAATCACTGGCCAATATTACCCTTCCTAAAAGGACTGGTTAGGAGTGGGCTATGGCTTGCTTCACTTAGGAGCGTGTTTACCTGGAGTTCAGTTCAATTTATTGAATTCAAGTTCCAGGTCTCTAAGCCTTTGGGGTACACGTGCCTCCCCGCTGTGAAGTCATGTGTTGCTACACACCATCTTGTCTGTGTGCACTAGTCCTCACTGATCCCCGGGGAGAAACAAACAAGTACCTCGGGAGGCCAGCACCTTGTTTCCCAGGACTGTCTGACTCCTGAGCCCACTTTCCATTCTGCTGGCCCTCTCACGTGCACGTCTCCTATGATGTCCTCCAATGCTACATCATACTGGACCACAAAGTTGGCCATGATCCCTGAACTGGGGAAGGCAGACTGGTCTTGCAGTGATGGACAAAAGGTAATTCGGACACAGGTCTCTCCCCTCTCAATCATAGTGGATGGGGGCAAGTCAGCCTCACCTGCATGGGTGGTGGTATGAAGAGTTCACCAGGCAGAAAGCCAAGTAAAGGGACATCAAAAGGGCCAATATCTGGGGAGGATGAGAAGTGAGCTCTGCACCACCTGCTGCTCCATTGCCTGCAACACCCCACCCCACCTGCCCAAATACCACATGCTTCTCCCAAACCTACAATCAGCTGCCCCTACTCTGCCTCTTCCAAGCATGCCCAGCCCAACAGACCCAGCCTCCACTCAGCTCCCAGGCTCTGGCAGTCTGGCTATCACTCACAACTTCATCCTGGCTCATTTGCCATCCATCCTGGAGCCCAGGCTCTGGAGGAGTGTCATGTCCTCATGAGCCTGGATCTCCTCCTGGAGAGACCCTGTGGTGTGCATTGCAGAGAGAGACAGATACACAGACAGGGCCTCAGTCTCCCCCAACACCCCTTACTGCTGTGGGAACTTAGTCTAGCAAGGTTCTCTTCTAGATAGAATTTCATGTTTTTCCCCCCTCTGCCTTTTGACTCTCACAGAATCACGTGTGTGAATAAGCCTTTTAGCGCCTCATGAAATCACAGACGAATTTCTGGTCCCGGATGTTTGCTGAGCTGGCCACAAGATTAACTCCTCTGGAATTTCAGTCCAAGACAAATGTCCATTTAGATATGCCTCTGTGCCTCCTTTTTTCCCCCCCAGAACATGGAAACTAGGGAATTCTGCTCCCCACCCCCTTTCCTGCTACAGCTGTCAGGAAGCTTAGGGGCAAACTGAGCCCCCATACTCTCTGAGGTGCCTGCTTACATACATTCTCTTGGCTTCCTTCCTTTCAGAGGTCTTTGTTCTGTTTGATCTCAACAGGACTGGCTCTCCCCTCTGTTTTAACCCTTAAGGAGAATGGGGGTGGGGGGAGGAGGGAGCTGTCATTTATGGCTTAGGGTTTAAGAGTGCAGGCTCCAAGGACTCAATTGCTGCCTGTGGGCCCCTGGACAAGTTATTCACACTCTCTACACCTCAGACTCCTTATCTGTAGCATGGGAAGGATAATAGCTCCTCTTTCATAGATAAAGTTAGTGCAAATTCAGTGAGATCATTTATGTAAATCATTTGGAACCATACTTGGATCTTAGTAAGTGCTTGATAATGCTGCTGCTGCTAAGTCACTTCAGTCGTGTCTGACTCTGTGCAATCCCATAGACGGCAGCCCACCAGGCTCCCCCGTCCCTGGGATTCTCCAGGCAAGAACACTGGAGTGGGTTGCCATTTCCTTCTCCAATGCATGAAAGTGAAAAGTGAAAGTGAAGTCGCTCAGTCATGTCCAACTCTTAGCGACCCCATGGACTGCAGCCCACCAGGCTCCTCCATCTATGGGATTTTCCAGGCAAGAGTACTGGAGTGGGGTGCCATTGCCTTCTCTGATAATTATCTCTTGATAATGCTAAGGATTACAATTATCATCAGGTCTTCATTCCTGGGTACCAGTGATTTGTGGGGAGGAATTTTCTCAAATTCTCACAGTGGTCCTGGGCTGAAGATTGTGCATGCTCATTGTGCAGATGGGAAAAGTGAAGGAGAGCCAGTGGGTGATTTGCCTGCTGCCTCACCTTCACAGAAGGTCAAAGCTGGGATTTAAACCCAGGTCTGTGTCTGTGTCTCCCCTCTCTGCATTCCACACTGTCTCTCTGGGTGAGCAGGGTCAAATTAGGTAGGACCTTTGAAGATAAACAGTTTAGTGAGAGTGGCCATATAACATGGGTGATTTCTCTGTGTCTGTCCACTCATCCCTCAGAGGAGGCCTCTAGCCCAGATCACTGGTTCTCCAATATGATTGGACATCAAGCTCACTTGCAAATGGGTTATAAAGATAGATTCCTGGGCCCCTCCACAACCTACTCATGCAGACTCCAGGAGAGTGAGGCCCAGGAATCCATATTTGGACAGCTCATATAATGATTCTGCTGTAGCCAGTGTGGCCTTCAAATGCCTCGAGATGAAGTTTGAAGCAAGACTGGCAGCCTCAGTGTTTCTCCACCCTTAGGGCCTGAGATATCCTCTGGGGCAGCTTGTCCTTAACATTGTCATCTCATTGCCTCCCATTCTCAGTAGTAATTCCAGAGGAATGCAAGTGTGGGTTCTGAATCCCCTAGTCTTGTTAATATATTATTTCATGGAGCCAAGCCAGGAAACCCTTCCCCACTTTTTACAATTTTGGAGGGAAATTACCAGTGTGGGAAATATGACAGTTAATGATTTCACACAGCTGGTTCAGATGAGACCAAGTTTGTAACCAAACTGTCTTCAACTTCAAACATGCCCTCTACTCCTTGAATGGGAAAGGAATGTAGGATAGAAGTGGTATCAGAGGTAAGCAGATGGAAAAGGGGCAGGCTCCTTATCAGGAAAGGCCTCTCTTATGGTTGACCCATAGTGCTGCCCCCACAGTTGTGTGGTATTGGTGCACAAGCAAGTTGTCCTCAGAGGTGGTACATGAACATATCCAATGCTTGTCTTTTCCAGCACTGTAACCTCTGCACTCAGCCTTTTCACCAATTGGCCAGGGCTCAAGCTCACCACCAGCTGGTACTGGTCCAGAGAATGGATCTCATGAAGGTGAGGGGAGCTGTTAGATGATCTAGTTTTGCCTGCCCCCTCTCTGGCCACAGCAGAACTTTTCAGACTTCTACTAAGTCCCTCGCCCACAGTGAGTATTTACCTACTTTTAAAACTGTCTTTCTCCCTCATTCACGCCTTTAAATATTCTGCCTAACAAATTTTATTACAGGCAATTTACCCATAACAAAACTATGTTATTGAAAATCTGAATCTACAATAAAACAATAAAAGGCTAATGATTTGTTTTACAAAATGAGCTTTCAATTTATACACAATACCTCTTGCTCTTCAAATAACTCCTCACACTCACCCCTCCCCCATGCTTTAGATTAAACTTATTTATATGGCATTAATTCCTCAGTATTCAATAGCCAAACCTATTCTGTCCTTGATGAAGCTCTTTTGGAGGCTAAGAGGAAACCCTGAAGAAGGCAATACATTTCTGCCAGCAGAATAGAACTCAGTTAGAAAACAGGATTTGATTTAGAGAAATCTCACTTGAACATAACTTTACTGGAAGATGCCAATTCTTAAATAAGCCACATCCTGCTGGCGGGAGGAAGGTGGAAGTGAGGAATAAATTCCCATTTATTGAACACTTACTGTCTTATAGGCTTTGATATTCATTAACTCACATCATCTTCATGTAATCCTATGAAGTAGAGATCATTGTCCCCACTTTACAAAGGCAGAGACTGAGGCCAAGTGACACCGTGTGTAAGCCCCTGATCACGCATCTAAGATGAATTTGTCATGTTTCATACTGAATGGAGCCTTACCTGATGCCTACATGAGCAGCTATTTTTCCTTGCTGATAGGCTTCTCTTCATAGATTTTCTTTGCCTGGTCCTTCTTTTTGACTTCTGCAATGTAGACTTTATTGTTGATGGTCCTAATGGAGCAGAAAAGAGGAAGGACAGACAGAAACAAAGGAAAAAAGAGATGGTCAGAGACATAAAGAGAGATATACAAAGAAGACAGAGGAGGAAGATGGGGAGTGGGGAGAGAAAAAGAGCAAAATAGTACCATAGAGCCAGAGTAGGAGAGGCCAGGAGAGGCCAGGGAGATAAAACCAGGTGAAGCAGTTATCATTATCTCCATTTGTCAGGTGGGGAAATAGAGACCACACAGTTGGTATGCGGTGGAATGGTTTTAGGAGTTTATGTTTTCGAAAGTGTTGAATGAATTTTGTTGTTTTGGTGCATAAAATAACTTTAGGAGGAATATAACTGAACATTTTTATTTTAGTTGCCATATATTGACTATAATGTGTATTAAAAATATAACTAGCATGTTGAAAACATGAGATCATAGATATTGTTGCTTAGAATAAGCCTAACAAGTAACAAGACCAGGAGCTGACTGTGGCTCAGATCATGAACTCCTTATTGCCAAATTCAGACTTAAATTGAAGAAAGTAGGGAAAACCACTAGACCATTCAGGTATGACCTAAATCAAATTCCTTATGATTATACAGTGGAAGTGACAAATAGATTTAAGGGACTAGATCTGATAGATAGAGTGCCTGATGAACTATGGACAGAGGTTCGTGACATTGTACAGAAGACAGGGATCAAGACCATCCCCAGGGGAAAGAAATGAAAAAAAGCAAAATGGCTGTCTGGGCAGGCCTTACAAATAGCTGTGAAAAGAAGAGAAGTGAAAAGCAAAGGAGAAAAGGAAAGATATAAGGATCTGAATACAGAGTTCCAGAGAATAGCAAGGAGAGATAAGAAAGCCTTCCTCAGCAATCAATGCAAAGAAATAGAGGAAAACAATAGAATGGGAAAGACTAGAGATCTCTTGAAGAAAATTAGGGAAACCAAGGGAACATTTGATGCAAAGATGGGCTCGATAAAGGACAGAAATGGTATGGACTTAACAGAAGCAGAAGATATCAAGAAGAGATGGCAAGAATACACAGAAGAACTGTACAAAAAAAATCTTCATGACCAAGATAATCACGATGGTGTGATCACTCACCTAGAGCCAGACATCCTGGAATGTGAAGTCAAGTGGGCCTTAGGAAGCATCACTATGAACAAAGCTAGTGGAGGTGATGGAATTCGAGTTGAGCTATTTCAAATCCTGAAAGATGATGCTGTGAAAGTGCTGCACTCAATATGCCAGCAAATTTGGAAAACTCAGCAGTGGCCACAGGACTGGAAAAGGTCAGTTTTCATTCCAATCCCAAAGAAAGGCAATGCCAAAGAATGCTGAAACTACCGCACAATTGCATTCATCTCACACGCTAGTAAAGTAATGCTCAAAATTCTCCAAGCCAGGCTTCAGCAATATGTGAACCGTGAACTTCCTGATGTTCAAGCTGGTTTTAGAAAAGGCAGAGGAACCAGAGATCAAATTGCCAAATCTGCTGGATCATGGAAAAAGCAAAAGAGTTCCAGAAAAACATCTATTTCTGCTTTATTGACTATGCCAAAGCCTTTGACTGTGTGGATCACAATAAACTGTGCAAAATTCTGAAAGAGATGGGAATACCAGACCACCTGACCTGCCTCTTGAGAAACCTATATGCAGGTCAGGAAGAAACAGTTAGGCCTGGGCATGGAACAAAAGACTGGATCCAAATAGGAAAAGGAGCACATCAAGGCTGTATATTGTCACCGTGCTTATTTAATTTATGTGCAGAGTACATCATGAGAAATGCTCGGCTGGAAGAAGCACAAGCTGGAATCAAGATTGCTGGGAGAAATATCCATAACCTCAGATATGCAGATGACACCACCCTTATGGCAGAAAGTGAAGAGGAACTAAAAAGCCTCTTGATGAAAGTGAAAGTGGAGAGTGAAAAAGTTGGCTTAAAGCTCAGCATTCAGAAAACTAAGATCATGGCATCTGGTCCCATCACTTCATGGCAAATAGATGGGGAAACAGTGGAAAGAGTGGCTGACTTTATTTTTCTTGGCTCCAAAATCAGTGCAGATGGTGATTGCAGCCATGAAATTAAAAAGCACCTACTCCTTGGAGGAAAGTTATGACCGACCTAGATAGCATATTGGAAAGCAGAGATATTACTTTGCCAACAAAGGTCGGTCTAGTCAAGGCTATGGTTTTTCCAGTGGTCATGTATGGATGTGAGAGTTGGACTGTGAAGAAAGCTGAGCACCGAAGAATTGATGCTTTTGAACTGTGGTGTTGGAGAAGACTCTTGAGAGTCCCTTGGACTGCAAGGCGATCCAACCAGTCCATTCTAAAGGAGATCAGTCCTGGGTGTTCTATGGAAGGACTGATGCTAAAGCTGAAACTCCAATACTTTGGCCACCTCATGCGAAGAGTTGACTCATTGGAAAAGACTCTGATGCTGGGAGGGATTGGGGGCAGGAGGAGAAGGGGACGACGACAGAGGATGAGATGGCTGGATGGCATCACGGACTTGATGGACATGAGTTTGGGTGAACTCTGGGAGTTGATGATGGACATGGAGGCCTGGCCTGCTGCATTTCATGGGGTCGCAGAGTCAGACATGACTGAGCGACTGAACTGAACTGAACAAGTAATATTAAAAAGTGTATCTATTTAAAGAAACTAAGTAAATAATACAGTGGGTAGCACAGGCAGTAACAATTGTTAAAGCAGAATGCAAATTACTGCAAAGGCATCTAAGTTTGATCTTGACCTTAGGGGACTTGACCTTGACCTTAAGGGGCTCAGAGACCGATGAGGTACTCAGACTTGTTTCACCGACATTTTTCCTTTTGTTCTAAGGAAGGTAGTGAAATATATGGAGTTCAAAGAAGGGAGGGATCGCCTTTGCTCAAGTCTTACAGAAAAGGTCCTAGAGGAGACAGCCTTGGTTGTGTGGGAGGTCAAATCAAGAAAGATTTGGACAGATGATCATTCCTGGACATAACTTTTCAGTCCCCTTTATTGGCTCCTTCTCTTCTTGAGTCTAAATCTTTGGGACACTTGGAGGTGCTATTCTAGACCTCCCCTTCCTCTCCTCTGTTCTTTCTACAGTCACTCTGTAGGTGAGGTCATCTAGTTCCATGGCTTTAAATATCATTTGTACACAGTTGACTCCCAAATCTGTATCTCTAGTATAGACATGTCTTATGAAATCCAGACCTATATATTGTTTATTTTACATTTCACTAGCATTTCCACTAAGCACCTAAAGCTTAAGGTATCCCAAACTGAGTTCCTTGTATCTCCCCTACCTCTCAATTCCACTCCTCCCCTGGTTTTCCTTATCTCAGGAAATAGTTGTTCCACTGAAAATCTTAGAGTCATGTTTGACTCCCTTCTTCCTCTCATGCTCCACTCCTAATCCATCAGGGAATTTTGACCCTATCTTTAGATACATCAACAATCTACTTCTCGCTACTCCCACAGTTACTACTCTAGTCTAAACTACCAACTTTTCTTGTTTTGTTGTTGTTGTTTAGTTGCTAAGTTGTATCCAAATCTTTTGCGACCCCATGGGGTGTAGCCTGCCAGGCTCCTCTGTCCATGAGATTTCCCAGGCAAGAATACTTGCATGTGTGCTCAGTCACTAATACTGGAGTGGGTTGCCATTTCCTCCTCCAGGGATCATCTAGACCCAGAGATCGAACCCACATCTCCCTCAGTGCAGGTGGATTCTTTATCACTGAGCCACCAGGGAAGCTCTTTCTTTCTTGGATAAATGCAGTATTTATACTAACTGGCCTCCCTCTTTAAAGTCTTGCCGCCTTATTATCTGTTCTCTTCACAGCAGTTAGACAGATCCTATTAAATCCTAAGTCAGGCCATGTCCCTTCTTTGCTCAAAACTCTCTGTGGCTCTTGTCTCAACTCAGAGTAAAAGCCAAAGTCCTCCCAGGACCTCCATGGCTCTATGCTTTCTGGCTTACTGTCACCTCCTTAACTCTATCTATTCCTTCTCTTCCCATTATTCATTCTTCTCCAGCCACAAAGGCCTCCTTGCTGTTTCTTGAAAATTTTTTCAGCATCCTCCTGTTTAAAAGCCTTTGCTTGGAACACTCTTCCTCTAGATATTCACAAATCTTATATTCTTTCTTCTTTTAGGTCTTTGTTCAAATGTCATTTCCTCAGAGAGACATCCTTGATCACTAAAACAGCATCTTTCTACTCTTTATCTCCCTTGCTCTACTTTCTGTTTCTTTGTAGCACTTCTCATTCACAAACTGATATATACTTTTTTGTTTATTTTTCCCTTATCTATTTTCTCTACTGGACTGTAAGCTCCTTGAGGACAGGGATTTTGTCTGTCTTAATTGCTGCTGTATCCCCAGTGCCTGGAATGCTGCCTGGCACATAGCAGGCATTCAACAATTATTTCTGGAATGGGCATTCCCCATAGACAGCAAGAAAATACAGGGACCATGTTTTAGGGAATAAAAAAGTTAGATTTGGATGGAACAGAGAGGTAGGGAAAGGAGTTATGGAGAGAAGTCTGGAGTGGTTGGGTAGGCCTAGACAATAAAAAGCTTTGAACACCAGAATCAATGAGCTCATATGGCACTGACAACTTCATGTGGAGAATGGGAGTCCTAGATAAATCTTGAAGTAGGGATGGGTCAGACCTGGTTTTTGAGGAGTGATAGATAGTTCAGTGTCTTAAAAAATATTACTGTAATTCTGTAAGAGGCAGGAACAACAGTTTCTATTTTACAAATGGATAAACTAATGCACACATACCAGGAAGTGGTTGGGGTAGAATGAACTTATTTGCCCAAAGCAGCAGTTTCTAGGAACACTTGAGGAGCATTTGCAACCTGCAAAAGAGACCACTCAGGCAGGAAGTGTTTCTAGGCAGCTGAAACAGACTATTGCTGTGGCTAGGCTCATGTGGGGGTGGGCTGAGCTGGCATTGCCCCAAGGTCTCCTGGTGGATTGTGGGGGTGTAGGGTGGAGCTAGTCAGGCAGCAGCACACTGGGACCTCTGTGTGTGTGCTGCATCCAGCAAGCATACTTTCCATGGAGTCTGCCCAAGAGCATTTCCTCCAGCCTGGTTTGCTTAATTAAAAAAAAATTATTTTGGAGGTTTTTTTTTTTTTCCTAGTAGAGCAAAAATCCACATTCTGTCTGACTGCTTAGCTCTTGCATCATTTGATCAGCAACCTCCCTGGTTAGTCCTCATATGCCAAACCCATGCCATCTTTTTTTCCTTCGATTTTCCTGAATTATCCATGTACAGTGATCCTGGTTCCTTCCAATCTTACCTATTTGGAAATCATGCTTCCAGGAAGCCCTCTTTAATACCTCAGCACTTCCCCCATAAACTTCCTAGGCAGGTGCACACTGCCTACCTCCTCCAACCTTTCCTCGCTTTAGGGGAGTGCCATCTGTCCGCCAAGGCCAGGAGGTTCCTAATGACAGAGCTCAAGCCCTAGAGCTGCTGTTAATAGAGGGTTATAGATTCTTTATAGCACAAAGCACACTTCTCATGAGGGGGTCTGAGCAAAGGCCAAATCTCTGCCTGTGCTGAACTCCCTCATCTGCTAAATCTGAGTTACAAGCCAGGAGCCATTTTCTAATTCATATTAAGGTATTTTATAAGCCAATGAAGCCCCAGTAAGCTTCTTCTTATTTGCCCCTCCTCTCACATTAACCATCTCAAAGAAGGCACTGTCATCTACCGGGTCAGACAAGCTAAAATCAGGTGGGCACCCTCTATGTTTACTTACTCACTCCCCACATGTAAGCACCAGGTTGTTTCTCCCTCTTTATGGTTTCTCAAATCCCAGCCCACTGCACTGCTCTAGCGCTCAGCAGCTCTTATGTGGTAATTGTTCTGAGCGCCTTATATTTTTGTATGCTTCACGATAAACCTATTTGCTGAGTAGTATATTTATAGATGATATAAATTAATAAATAATATATACTTGGGAAGTACATGATCAAGTTTTTTCTGATGGGTGTGCAAACAGATAAGATGGTTTGGAGACCATCAAGTAAGTGCCAGGTACTCGGCTGCCCTCTACCACATAGTTCTTCCTTACCTCTCCAGTCTCACTTTTGACCACTCTCTACCACTGCTTGTGCCCTACACTCCAGTGACACTGAAGGCCTTCCAGTTCCCCTAATGAGGAAACATTTGTTCCTGTGCTCCTTTTGCTTGGATTCCCCAGCCCTGCCCTCACCTTGTTTTCCTGATGACAGCTCATACTTCAAAACTCAGTTTAGGTGTCATTTTTGTCATTGGTATGGGACAGGGGAACTGACCAGTGTCTCCTGGTTGGCCTCACCATTCCTATTATTCCACATTCTTGCTTCTCTTTCCTCCCAGCATACTTCATTAAAATTATCTGTTTTCATTTTTATTTCCCCCATTAGATTGTGAACTCTTTGGGAGCAGACCCACTGCAATTAATTTTCCTCTTTCCATAATACCAAGCCCAGTTTAAGTCACACAGTCAGCCTCAAGAAATGTTTGGTTAAAAAATAATCAAACAAATATTATCAAGGACATATTATCTGCCTGCCACTAATTTTAGCATATATTTTCACATATAATTAGTTAATTTAATCCTCACAAGTGGGTTCAATCTTATCCCCATTTTACAGATATGTAAAATTAGATGCTGATAAGTGACATGACTTGTCCTGAGTCCCATAGCTGGCAGAACCAACATTCAAACTGAAGAGTGCATGCTCTTTATCACTATGCTTGCTGAAAGAATGAACAAAAGAATGAATAAATGTTTGCACATATGAATAAAACAGTGATTTTGGAAGCAGATTTACATGGTAAAATTGGAGATAAAAGCAAAGTGAGGCAGATCCAGGTCCAAGATGGCTTCATGGGCCTCAGCATGGGGCCTGAACAGAGGTGACCAAGCTATGGGCATAGTGGGAAACCATGGTAGAATGCATGGAATAGCTTTTCATCAACAGTGGAGGGAAAAACAGGAAGCTGGGTTAGGTAGACTCTATCCTTGGCCCAGGGCTCCTGGACAAGCCTGAAGGTACAGGTTTAGAAACTGAGGCCCAGAGAAGAGAGAAAACACACTCTCTCATTCATTTGGTGGATCTGCCTAATATTTGAGTGAGCTTTGCAAAGTCTCATAACAGAAGACTCACAGAAGATCACAAATCAAGGGACAAGTTCTTCTCCAACTGTAATGCGCATATGAATTTCTTGTATCTTTTTAAAATGCAGATTCTGGTGGAGACTGAGATTTTGACTTTGTAACAAACTCCCATGTGATGCTGATGCTCCTTCTCCATGAATTTTACTTTGAGTAGCAAGGCTTTAGAATATAACAGAGTGGCTGTCATTCATTGAGCTCTGCTCTATATAAGATACTGTGATATACAAGTCTATCTCTATATCACCAAATCTATTCCCCCTTTTTTAAAGTCTTCCCTGGTGGCTTGGATGGTAAAGAATCTGCCTGCAATGCAGGAGACTCTCAATCCCTGGCTCAGGAAGATCCCCTGGAGAAGGAAATGGCAACCTATTCCAGAATTCTTGTCTGGGAAATCCCATGGACAGAGGAGCCTGGCAGGCTACTGTTCACGGGCTAGCAAAGAGTCGGACACAACTGAGCAACTAACACTTCCTTTCTCAATTCCCTTTTTAGGAACCCAAGTGTAAAGAACTGCACCTTAGTACTTCCCTGTCTGTCCAGTAGTTAAGACTCTGCACTTCCACTGCAGGGGTGCAGGTTCTATTCCTGGTTAGAAAACTAGTATCTTGCATGTTGCATTGTTGTTGTTCAGTCACTCAGTCGTGTCCGAATTTTTGCTACTCAATGGACTGCAGCACACCAGGCTTCCATGTCCTTCACTATCTCCCAGATATTGCTCAAACTCATGTCCATTGAGTTGATGATGTCATTCAACGATCTCATCCTCTGTCACCCCCTTCTCCTCCTACCCTCAATCTTTCCCAACATCAGGGTCTTTTCCTAATGAGTCAGCTCTTCACCTCAGGTGGCTAAAGTATTGGAGCTTCAGCTTCAGCATCAGTTCTTCTAATGAACATTCAGGGTTGATTTCCTTTAGGATTGACCCCTTTCATCTCCTTGCTGTCTAAGGGAATCTCAAGAGTCTTCTTCAGCACCACAGTTTGAAAGCATCAATTCTTTGGTTCTCAGTCTTCTTTATGGTCCAACTCTCACATCTGTACATTACTGGAAAAACCACAGCTTTGACTAGATGGACTTTTATTGGTAAAGTGATGCTCTGCTTTTTAATATGCTGTCTAGGTTTGTCATAACTTTTCTTACAAGGAGGAAGCATATTTTAATATCATGGCTGCAGTCTCTGTCCACAGTGATTTTGGAGCCCAAGAAAATAAAGTCTGTCACTGTTTCCATTCTCCACCCCCTACCATCTATTTGCTATGAAGTGATGGGGCCGGATGCATGATCTTAGTTTTTTGAATGTTGAACTTTAAGCCAGCATTTTCACTCTGCTTGTACACCTTTATCAGGAGGTTCTTTTGTTCCTCTTCACTTTCTGCCATTAAGATGTCATCTACATATCTGAGGTTGCTGATATTTCTCCAGCAATCTTGATTCCAGCTTGTGCTTCACCCAGCCTGGCATTTCGCATGACGTACTCTGCATAGAAGTTCAATCTGCAAATAAGCCTGTAGCAAGGCATGGCCAAAAGATACAGAGAGAAAAAAAGAGTTGCACCTGATAAGTGAAATCAGGCACTGAAAGCAAGATAAGCATTTGGCACCCATGATCTTACTTAATCCTCACCTTGGCTCTGTGGGCTACAGAATATTTTTGTTCATATTGTACGGATGTGTTAACTGGGCCCAGCACCCGAGGTCACACAGCAAGTAACATATCAATCTCCTTCCTCACCTTTTCTGAAGCCACGATCCCTCCATCTACCCACATATCTAGTTCATTCTCAGTGTGGGACAGTGGGAAGTGAGGGCATTTGTGACCAGATGGACCTAGAATCAAATTCTGGTTTTGCCACTTCCTGTACTTAATCTCAGAAACTGAGCCTCAGTTTCCTCTCTATGTGATAGGGATAATAGTAGAAATTAGCTCACAGGGAAGCTGTAAGGACTCAAATAATAACTCTAAAATCCCTGGTGCAGCAACTGACATGTGCTCAGAAAATAGTTAACTCTTCCCTCT
This sequence comes from Bubalus kerabau, assembly GCF_029407905.1. Lineage (NCBI taxonomy): Eukaryota > Metazoa > Chordata > Mammalia > Artiodactyla > Bovidae > Bubalus > Bubalus kerabau. The sequence continues at coordinate 108,874,165 of NC_073647.1, forward strand.
GGCCCTAGATTCCTAGGACTGAGAAAGCAGGCTAAATAACCATCCCCTCTTGCCCTCAAAGAGTTAATTTCCTTGCAAATCCAAAAGCTCTATTCCATCACCCCAGAACCAACCTTTGTGCTTGATGAGGAGGGCCCAGAAGGACCCTGGTATATAAGTTCCAGGAGAATGGTCAACAAAAAGCTGATGTGGATGAAGCATCTCCACTTAGACATGATACCTCTCTCCTGGTGCTGTTGTTCATGTCCAGAAGGTTTGAGCCCAATCTCCAAACTTGTGTTCTTTTAAGTCTCCAGGTATCTCTTCTCTTGAGAAGGAGGGACTATCCTGTAGGGTGAGGAAGGCTCTGAATGTGGCATTGAATACACATAAGCCAGGATTGTCCAAGATCTGGGGCTGGCATCTTGCCTGGAGAGGGGCCAGTTCCATGTTTCCCTTATCCCCGTCATCTAGATGTAAGATGAATGGAAACTAAACATACTGGAGTTCTGGGGCTGTCTGTTTGCTGGGTTGGCTCAGGGTGGGACTTTTCTTTCCTATAAACATCCACAGGAGCCCAGTAACTGAGGCCAGAGAAAGGTCACTTAGCACAGATCATCTTTAAAAGGTAGCAGCACAGAGTCGGACATGACTGACGTGACGCAGCAGCAGCAGCAGCAGCAGCAGCAGATATGAGAAAGGGGTTGGTGGGGCAAGGCCCCAATCCTGGTCCTTTCTGACACAGATTTTAGCCTTGAGACAGGAAGGACTTATGGTCCCATAAAAATTAAGACTCATGGACATGAAACTTACAATGTGCAGAATAGTCAGAGGCCAAGACAGTCTAGAGCAGGACTGAGAAAATAAGATAATGGTTCAAAATAGAACTGCTGGACTCAGACCATCTGGGTTTGAGTCTTGATTCTGCCACTTACTGACAGTGTAATATTGAGAAATTTAATTAATTGCTCTGTACCCTCAGTATCCTTACCTATACAATGAGAATAATAATAGCACCTACTTCATAAAGTTGTTATGAAGATTAACTAAGGTTGTACTTTCAGAATGCTTGACACACAGTAAGTGTTCAGTGAACATTAGCTTCTAGGACTAGAGGGGGATGAGGCCTGATTGAGTTCAAAAGTATGGGAAACTCCCTCCGGAGACCTAGGTTGGGGAGGGGTGAGGAGATGCTGAGTTGATTGGCATCAGTCTGTCTGTGGGAACCCAGAGGTGCTCTGGACTGTGTCTGTAGGAATTGTGGAGGGCAAGAGTGAGAAGTGGAGCCTAGAAAGAAAATTACTTGAAGATTTGCACACAAGAGGTCAGCATCAATCAGAACCCCTATCTCTCTGCCCTTTCCACCCACATAGAGAACATGTAGCTCCAGCACTTACCTTCAGGCAAAATCTCTAATGACATTTTACAAACTGCATAAGGAACATTCAGATTCTACTATGGCATTTGGTACCACAGAACAAGGCCTCCTCATTCTTGTATTTGGGTGATCCATGGCTTGTTAATTGCCACCTCTCCCAAGTCCACAAGAGGTTTCCTGTCAGAATTCCCTCATGGGAGAGAGCCCTAGCTAGAATACAGTCTTGCTTATATAACAACTGGCTACCAGTCCTTTTCCCTTAACTGGGATGGATAACCAGGGGTCCTCAGGTAAATTAAGGGAACCTGCAGCATGAAAGCAAAAGACTGAAGTAAGCAAATAGAACAACTGACCCCAGATAAATTTGGAAATTTTTGAAAGAAAAGAGAATTTCATAAAAGAAATGATCTTCAGCAAAATTCAAGAGGGTAAAACAGAAATAAAACAAGAACGAAATGCCACAGAACAGGAACAATCAGAGAAAAGAAAGACTCAGGAGTGGAAATAAGTTGCTGAAATTAAAAGAAAAGCAACAGAAGGACTGGGAAATAAAATTAAGGAAATTTTCCAGGATTTAGGGCAAAAAGACACAAAGAAACACAATGTACAAGAGAAAATTTAAGAGATGAAGATCAATCCAGCAGGTTCAGCATCTGAATAACAGGAGTTTCAGCCAGAGGGAACAGAAAAAATGAAGGACAATTTATCAAAAATGAAGGACAACATATTAGAAGTTAATTTTCCAAAGCTGAAGAAGGATCTCCAGAATAGGTCCCCAGAAAAATGAACCCAGGAAACAGTGGATCCAACCCAAGCAGGTATTGCTACAGCCCCCTCACAGGTCTTCAAGTTTTCTATTTTGTCATTCCTCACCTCCCGCCCCACCCACTTCACCAGTATATCTGCACAACAGCCAGAGGGAACCTTTAAAAACTCAAGTCAGATATTCTCCCACCTCTGCTCAAAACCCTCTTGTGGATCCCACTGTGTCTTTCACGGGGGAGGGGGGCTTGCTATAAGAGTAGGCCCTCATTACCTATCTGGCCTCATTTTCTGTTACTTCCCTCTTTGCCTTCCTCCACCTGTCTAGCAACACTGACTTTTATATTCTTCAAAAAATGACGAGCAGGAGGCAATGCGAGGCACAGTCCTGCTGTAGGGCCTTTGCATTGATTGTTCTTTCTATTTGGAATGTTCTTTCCACAGGTATCCACTTAGCTAGTTCTCTCACTTCATGCAAGTTTTTGTTCATGTGCTACCTTTTCAGTGACTCTTTCCCTGACCAACCTATTTAAAATTGCAATAACCTCCCACTCTCACTGGCATTCCCTGTCCTTTTTTCCCTCACTTTTTTCCTCCATGGCACTAATCAAACTTAAACTTGTTATATATTTCACTTATTTATCTGATCATTTTCTTTCTTCCTCGCTAGAATATTACTCCATGGGGACAAGGATGTCTGTCTATTTCACTGCTGTATCCTCAGATTCTAGAACAATGCCTGGCACATAGTAGATACTCAATAAATATTTGTTGAAAGAATGAATACAACAAAGGCAAACAATTCAAAGAAAAAAGAAAGGCTATTAGAAAATTCATGTGTATGTGTTTGTGTGTGTGTGTAACTGTTCAAGAAAATCATGGGCTAACTACAAAGCTAAATGAAATGCAACATGATTATAAGCAGCTGATAGAATATAAGAGGGACTCCTTCTGGCCTTAATAGTAGAAACATTCTCTTTTAAGATGCCCAGATATTGTGATGTTGGACTTGTAGAGAAGAACTGTATTCCTGGCTCACCACTTAGCTTGGTTTTTAAAAATAGTCATGATAGTGTAGATGCTGTTTATTGGTTTTCAAGTTTTAAAGTCAATCTGGGGACAAAGCGGGGAAGACCTGGATGTGGCTGCAGAACAGAATGTAAATGTTAATAACCTAGACAATGTAAAGGAAAGATGAGACTGACAATGTGGGTCACTGAATGGTAGAGGGAGGGTGGTGATTCTAATATCCTTGTCTTAAAAAGTGGGTGGTCAAAATTAACTGTCAAAAATAAATGGAATAAAGTTTAAGTATATAGTCTTTTCAAGTTACAAAGTCAACTAGGAACAAAAGAGGAATATCAGTGTTAAACATTGCAGGGGAGTCGAGGGAAAAGTGAGGCAGTGTACATAAGCAAAGCCCTCATTGTCATACTTGGGAGTCAACAGGATATTGTCTGAATTTTATAAACCAAAAGATAAAGTATATAGGTGTTATCTAGAGTTGTAAGGCAACCACCAGTAGAACTAAGTGCAAGAACTGTTAAAAGTTTGCTTTGAAGGGTGGGACAGATTGAGGAGGGTCATTCTCCTTCCATACTGTTTGATTTTTGCCTTGTATGCGCATTATTCTAATAAAAATAAGATCTTAAAAATTTATAATGATTTTACAACAAAATAATTATATATCCTATGATACTTTATGACAATATCAGAAAGGGTATGTGGATATCCAATTAGACTTGCCCTCCGGAGAGGAAAATCATACTGTAATGTGCCTTGCATATGTTCATGAAGAGGGTTGGAAAAGATATTATGGGACTTAATATCCCATATAGTGGTAAAGTCTCTGGTATTTGGCATCACAATGACCTGGGTTCAAGTTCTTTTTCTGCCATTCACTAGTTGATCTGTCATGGGCAAGTTACCTCCCTTACCCTCGATTTGTCCTTTGTAAGGAGATCCAACCAGTCCATTCTGAAGGAGATCAGCCCTGAGAGTTCTTTGGAAGGAATGATGCTAAAGCTGAAACTCCAGTACTTTGGCCACCTCATGCGAAGAGTTGATTCATTGGAAAAGACTCTGATGCTGGGAGGGATTGGGGGCAGGAGGAGAAGGGGACGACGACAGAGGATGAGATGGCTGGATGGCATCACTGACTTGATGGACATGAGTCTGAGTGAACTCCGGGAGTTGGTGATGGACAGGGAGGCCTGGCGTGCTGCGATTCATGGGGTCTCAAAGAGTCGGACACGACTGAACGACTGAACTGAACTGAACTGAACTGAAAGTGAGGCTAATGCTCATACAGTAGAAATGTAAGCCCCTGAAGAGAAAAAGCCACCTCTGTAGAGGTGTCAAATGTAAGCCCCTGAAGAGAAAAAGCCACCTCTGTAGAGGTGCCTAATATATAGTTGGTGTTCAGTGTTTGCATGTGAGGCCTGAACCTGCCTCACAGGTGTGTGCAAAGAGAAGAGGAGGAGTGTTAGTCCAAAAGTGGGTAGCTGGTTTCCTTGTCTAAGAGAAATTTGCCTTTGGTTTAACAAAATGTAGTCATTTTGGTTGTGGAAACAATAGCTCTCAGGGCTTAAAGTGATACAAATTGAATTAAATTGCCCTGTACATAAAAGGAAGAAAACAATGAGAGTTCACCAGCAGCTCCAGGGAGAGGGCACATGAGCCTGGAAATGGAAAGGAGGGGAGCTCCTCTCTCTGCATGTTTGGAACAGAAAGAGCCCAACAGAGATATGGATTGGGGTCCAGGAGAAGGGTTGGTTAGGAAGCCTGTCTCAGTGATGTGAACAGCTTAGGAAATGTGAAGAGCAAGAACGTCTGATGTTCAATATTAACTTGATTTCTATGCTGTGCTGTACAACTTAGATGACTAAAGAAGTGATAGGTAGCCTTGGAAGGAAACCTTTGCCACTTGCTCCCAGCTTTGAGAATTTTCCAACATTCAGAGGTACTGATTTTATATAGTTTGGGGAAAGGGAAATGTGTTGGGAGAGGACTGGTGGTGAGGATATTCTGGGCTTTCCATGTAAACTTTAGGGGTCTGAAATCTTGACTGCTCCAGTATTAGGCAGTTTCATTCCCTGACATTCTGCACTAAACAGTCTTTAGCTTGCCTTTCCTTATCTCCTGAACAAAGCTACCTGGTAATAACTCAGCTTTTCATCTTTGTTCCAAGTAAATATGTAGGATCTATGTGATTGCAGGTATTTGCCTGCTGATCCGTGAATGCTGGAAACCCATCTGGGACCCAGTGACCTAGGTTTGTTCAGAGTTTCTGAGCAGATGCTGAAGATCAAAAGATTCCAAGAGTTCAGAGGAGAGAAGGTGGTGGGGAATCTCTCTAGTCAAATGGTGAAGATTGCAAGTGAATTTGTTTTGTTCTCTCCTGATAAAGTTTCATCCTGTCCTTTGACCCCCCAGATCATAAGATAAGGGCGGTTATGGTATTTTTCTAGGAAGGTGGTGATAGTTCTAGACAAACTTCAAAGTCTAGGAAGTTTGACTTTGAAAATTTTGGGGAATGCCTCTCCAATGGACATGGACTGAGAGTTCGGCTGAGTTCCTTGAGTCCAATAACTGCTAAGAGTCTGACTTTATATTCTTTTAAAGTTACTCCAGGATCCTAATGGCCACAACCAGGACTTAAAATGCTGTGAAATTTAAAATGATGGAGGTATAACAGAAGGTAGATGTAACAGAGGGCATTCCATGGGGAGAAATTGTATGAACAAAGGCTCCTACATAAGAGAAGGCAGGACATGTTTGGTGATAGTGAAGTGTTTGGAATATAGGCAGCACTCAGAAGAATAGCAAGAAAAAGGCTGGAAAACTAGTCAGGGCTATATTTTGGGAGAGGCTCAGAATCAGAGTCAGACATTTCTTTAAAAAGTAGTTTATACACACTGTCAGGAATACTTCACCTGCAATTCACATTTCAACTCACTGCAATCATAGAACTGCTGTATGACTCCCAGATATAGAGAACAAACTAGTGGTTATCAGTGGGGAGATGGAAGGGGATTAAGACATGCAAGCTATTAGGGAAAAAATAAGCTACAAGGGTATATTGTATTATACAAGGAATATAGCTAACATTTTGTAGTAAGTGTAAAAGGAAAGTAGCCTTTCAAAATTGTATTAAAAACATAACATTAAAAATTTAAAAAAGAAACCTTCCATATGGCATAGATTCCCAAACAGTGGCTTCAATAAGGCATACACATACTGATCTCACCTAAAAGAAATTCAGAGTTAGGCAGTCCAAAGCTGGTGAGGTGGCCCTATGAAATTGTTGAGTTTAGTTCAGTTCAGTTGCTCAGTCGTGTCCGACTCTTTGCGACCCCATGAATTACAGCACGCCAGGCCTCCCGGTCCATCACCAACTCCTGGAGTTCACCCAGACTCACGTCCATCGAGTCAGTGATGCCATCCAGCCATCTCATCCTCTGTCATCCCCTTCTCCTCCTGCCCCCAATCCCTCCCAGCATCAGAGTCTTTTCCAATGAGTCAACTCTTTGCATGAGGTGGCCAAAGTATTGGAGTTTCAGCTTTAGCATCAGTCCTTCCAATGAACACCCAGGACTGATCTCCTTTAGGATGGGCTGGTTGGATCTCCTTGCAGTCCAAGGGACTCTCAAGAATCTTCTCCAACACCACAGTTCAAAAGCATCAATTCTTCGGTGTTCAGCTTTCTTCACAGTCTAACTTTTACATCCATACATGACCACTGGAAAAAACATAGCCTTGACTAGACGGACCTTTGTTGGCAAAGTAACGTCTCTGCTTTTCAATATGCTATCTAGGTTGGTTATAACTTTCCTTCCAAGGAGTAAGCGTCTTTTAATTTCATGGCTGCAAGCACCATCTGCAGTGATTTTGGAGTCCCCCAAAATAAAGTCTGACACTATTTCTACTGTTTCCCCATCTATTTCACATGAAGTGATGGGACCAGAGGCCATGATCTTAGTTTTTTTAATGTTGAGCTTTAAGCCAACTTTTTCACTCTCCTCTTTCACATTCATCAAGAGGCTTTTTAGTTCCTCTTCACTTTCTGCCATAAGGGTGGTGTCATCTGCATATCTGAGGTTATGGATAGTTCTCCCAGCAATCTTGATTCCAGCTTGTGCTTCTTCCAGCCCAGTGTTTCTCATGATGTACTCTGCATATAAGTTAAATAAGCAGGGTGACAATATACAGCCTTGACATACTCCTTTTGCTATTTGGAAGCAGTCTGTTGTTCCATGTCCAGTTCTAACTGTTGCTTCCTCACCTGCATACAGGTTTCTCAAGAGGTCTGGTATTCCCATCTCTTTCAGAATGTTGCACAGTTTATTGTGATCCACACAGTCAAAGGCTTTGTCATAGTCAATAAAGCAGAAATAGATGTTTTTCTGGAACTCTCTTGCATTTTCCATGATCCAGCAGATGTTGGCAATTTGAAATTGTTAGAGGTCCCTATTCTTTTTAGTTTCCTCCTCCACTATCCTTAGGGTGATGACCTTTGTCCTCAGAGCCTTTATTCCAGAAGACATCCTGTGTAAAAATCAGATGTTCTATCACTAGGGAAGGAGACGGGAGTGTATATTGAGGTAAATAATTAGAAATCTATGCCACAAGTGTCTGTACTGAACCTATCCCCTCCAAGGTCACCAGAGACCAGACCACTACCTGACTGCTATAATCCCTAACCATTTTTTCAGGCCTTTTCTTGACCTCTGGGTAGCATTCAATGCTATTGACCCCTCCCTCCCTTTGAAATATTCTCTTCCCTTGCTTTTGTGACATTACTTTCTCCTGCTTTTCAATCTCCTTTGTCATTACTTATCTGTCTCTCTCCTGGGCTCCTCTTCCTTTGCATATGCTGAGGTCACTGCTGGCCTCCAGGGCTCTTCCCTGGCCTCTTTCTCTTCTTAAGGTTTTCATTCTTCCCAGGTGCTCTTGCTCTTTCCCATGGATTAAAGAATTGTTCATATTATAGATCTGTAACCTCAGTCCAGACCTCGTTTATAAGCTTCAGATATGTATATTCAACTGCCTTTGGGTCATTTCCATTTGGCTGTTGTGCAGGTACCTCAAAATCAATGGTCCCCTCCATTAGTATTTGATCTCTCAAATTAGATTCCCAAGAGTTCCCTTTGACACTTCCCTCCTCCTCACTTCTTTTCCTACATCCAATTATTCATAAGGTCTTGTCATTTTTAATTCAATATCTCTGAATTCAGCCATTTCTCACCACCTCTGCTGCTACCATTCTAGGCCTAACCACAGTCACTGCTTAGCTGGATGACTACTCTCCATTTTTCCAGGAAGACATCTAATTCATACTTCTAATGGGCTAGGCAACTAGAATGGTGTTCTTTCTTTAAAACAAATCTATGCTGTATCCAAGCCTAGAACCCTTCAATAACCTCTTGGTGTTCTCAAGATCAAGAACAAAGTCCTTACCTTGGCATTCAAGGCTTGCCGTGATTTGAAAGGGATGGGGATTTAGAGTACTGGAACTGGAAAAACGGAAGGGCTGTGTCTAGTGCGAAATAAAGCCCTGTAGCCCCATGGATGAAGGAGCCTGGTAGGCTGCAGTCCATGGGATCGCTGAGGGTCGGACATGACTGAGCAACTTCACTTTCACTTTTCACTTTCATACATTGGAGAGGGAAATGGCAACTCACTCCAGTGTTCTTGCCTGGAGAATCCCAGGGACGGGAGAGCCTGGTGGGCTGCCGTCTATGGGGTTGCACAGAGTCAGACACGACTGAAGTGACTTAGCAGCAGCAGCAGTAGCTGGGGGAGAGAACCTAGGAGACAGAAAAGTCATGAGCTGATGTCACAAACTTGGAGGAAGCAACAATTTAGAGAAAAAAAAACCAGGAGAATAGAAACCCACTGTGAATATCTATAAAGTGTGTGTATGTGTATACATATGTTGAATTGTTCACAGAACATAGGGATTCACATTTCATTTGCTTAAATGAGGAAAGGGTGACTTCATAAAGCAGAAGGTATAACCATTTAAATTATTTTTGGATGTAGGAAAGACATTGAATATTAATTCTATAACTGACCACTATGTTGAATTTTATTATGGTTTCGAATAATATCAATTGCTGCTCTCAGGTTGTCCAGCTCTGCATTCATATACTCTGTAATTAATAATAATGTTGTCTTTCCATTTTTTATACATCTTATTCTGTTCTCCTGAATAGATTCAATTACTTATATGAATCTGTTATGTGGTAAAAGTACCATTTCAAGTCATTTGGGGGAAAGATGGATGAATTTGCACATGGAATAGGGAAGAAGCTGCATTTTTTTTTTAAATAATCCTTATACAAATGCTGGAGTGATCAAACTTTTAAATGTAAATAATAGAGACATAAAACTGGAAAAAACTGATTATTATACAGTAGAAGTCTATAAAGCATCTGTAAGCATGAAGCAGAATCAGTCACGATAAAGGAAAACCTGATACATTTCACTACATAATAATTAAATCTTTTTGTACAGCTAAGAATATTATAAATAACATGAAAGACATTTGTAATATATGCAGCACACAAATGTGCAAGAGACATTGCTTGTGGAAATGTTATTCTGTGTATCTTTTTAGAGTAAGCTGACAAGTTCGTGTATCAAAATGGAGTCAGCTCTGCTTGTAACAGTAAATAAAAAATGGAAACAATCTAAATGTCTATGTACTCCTGGACTGGTTAAATACATTATGGGACATTTATACAGAAAAGATTAGGGGCTGGTGCACTGAGAGGACCCAGAGGGATGGTACTGGGAGGGAGGTGGGAGGGGGGTTCAGGATGGGGAACACGTGTATACATGTGGCAGATTCATGTTGATGTATGGCAAAACCAATACAATATTGTAAAGTAATTAACCTCCAACTAAAATAAATAAATTTATATTAAAAAAAGATTATGGAGCAGTTAAGAAAAATGTACACTATGGAAAGCTGTAAACAGCTTAATTCTAAAGAATATACAACTGGGAAAAAAACCCAGGTCACAGAATAACAGATATAGTGTACCATTTGTGGGGAGAAAACTCAAATAATCAGTATATGAATAGAAACAAATCTGGAAGAATGTATATCAAAATATTAATAGTGGCTATTTCTGGGGCATGAGCTAAGTATGTTACAAATTTCTGTATTATTTGAAATTTCACAACTACAACACATTACTTTGCAATAAGCAAAAATAAAGATATAAAAATAAATATATTCAATGAATGAATCGCTTTGAGGCGGTGGTTTTGGTTTGGAATGGCTTCAGACCGAGCCTGGTACAGTGGCATAAACACGGGCTTCGGCGTCAGACAGCCCTGAGCTGGGCCCCATTGCCCCACCCCCCGAGGAAGGAGAAGGGGGGTGGCAGGGGGCTGCGGAAAGGGGCTGGGCTGGGCTGTCTGCAGCTCTAGTCCAGGACGCTGACTTCCAGAGGGACTGAGAGACGGAAGACAAATTCCGGACTCGCTGGAGGACAAGGTGAGGGACGTTGAGATTGAGGTTTCCAGACAGTAGTTCCAGTCCTCTCGAACATAGAGCCAGGCAGGTGGGCAATTTTTACTGCACCACTGCAGCTAGGGGAGAGGTTACTCGGAGTGGGATGTAGGCAACGAAGACGACCAAGAGAGTAGTAGGTTTATGGACTGGAGAGCAGAGAGTAGTTGAGGAAGGGAGGGGAGAAAAACTGGGAACTGGGCGTGTTGAATGGTGAATGGGGAATATGAGGGGGAAGGGGAATGCTGAGGGGAACTGGAAATTCAGAAAAGAAAATAGGGGAGTGTAGAGAAGGGTTAAGGAATACTAGGGGAGGGAGTGCAATAGTAACATGAAGGAGGATGGTGTGAGGAATGGAAATAAGGAATCCTGTGGGGTAAATAGGAAAGTCAATGGAGAACTAGGGAGCGGGGATCAAGGCAGAGGGAATACGGACTGGTACGAAGTGGGGGATAAGGAATGAGGAGTAGGGAGCGGGGGAAGGGCAGACGGAGGCCCCCCTAGGGAGGCGGAAAGGGGCGGGGCCACTTCCGGCCTGGAGCGGAGAGGGAAGTCTCTGAGTTTATGAGGGGCTCAGAGGGAGTGGACGCACTCAGGAATTGTAGAAGGACGAGGTGAGCAGCCCTGGATCTGAGCCCGGGAGGGATCTGCCCCACCCTCTGGGATCTGCAGAAATTCTGCTCTAAAGGACTGGATCGTACCGGATCCATCCAGTCAGGAGGGGAGGGGACCGGACCCTGTTTGGCTGGGCCTAAAGATGGAATCACTAGCTCAGTACTGATTTGAGGAGGGGGTGTATTAGGGACGGGGAAGAACCAAGATGCACTTGGGCCCTGTTTGGAGGGGGAGCATATTATGAAAAAGGGCGGGACCAGGCGGTGTACTGGACTTGGGGTGTATTCAGTAGGGGAGGAGTCAGGACTAACGGACACTGCGACAATTTGAGAGTGAGGTTTGTTGGGGAGGGGGCGGGACCGAATGATACTATGAACTTGGAGAGGGGCGTGTTGGAAAAAAGGTGTTGGACTGAGTCCTCGACTATTACGCATGCGCACTATGGCTCGCTAGAAAGGGGCGTGTAGAGAAGGGCCAGCTTGGAGAGACACCAGCTGCAGTGTGCGCATGTGCAGGGTGGACATCAAAGAAAGGGCTTCTGCTGGGAAAGCGGGTGGGGCTGAGATGGGCCCTGCAACGGATGCGCATGCGCATTGTCGACTTGCGGCTGGGGAGGGGGGTGCACTGGGAAAGGGGGCGGGGTCCTCAGGGCTGCCGCGCTGGCACATCTTCCTGGAGAAGGGGAGGGTGCGGCTGCAGAGAATTGAGACCTAGACGTTCTGGAATACTGAATTTGAGAACGAAGTCTTTGGGTGGGGGTGGGGGGCGTTGGGAGGGTTTGGGATTGGATGGGGATCAGCCTGCAGGCAAAGCGGGAGAGAAGACGTTTAGTGGGTTTGCCTCTTGACCCAGGCTTTCTCCCCTTCAGGCTCAGCTCTTGCCAGGCCGACTTGAGACATGTCTGACACAAGCGAGAGTGGTACAGGTCCAACCCGCTTCCAGGTAAGCCCTTCTGCCCTCTCCCTAGCTGCTTTTGCTCTCCAGCTCTTGTTGCTGCCCCCAATCCCTTGGCACCTCCCCTCCCATCCTAATCCTTCTCCACCTACCTCCTTGCTTGGGTGCTGCCCCCCTCCCCCAAGTAGAGGGAAGGAGGAGGGAAGGAAGGAGGGAGGAAGCAACGCTAGAGGGAGAGTGGGCCCGCCCCTTTTCTGCTCAGGAGAGGCCTTGTTGGGCAGAGGTGGTCAGAGCACACCGCAAATAGGAGTTAGTATAGGTAAGAGAAGTGAGGCCCTGGAATTTTGGAGCCATTTGCTTAACTGGGGGTGGGGAGAAAGTTTGTGAGCTTCCCTGCTTCATCTTGCAGGCTGAAGCTTCAGAAGAGGACCCTGGCTTGAAGATGCAGACCGTACTGACAGTGACCCAGAACTTAGAGGCCTCAGAAACACCGAAGGGCTCAAAGACACCAGAGGTCTCAAAGGCCACGAAGATCTCAAATGCTGCAGGAGTCTCAAAGGCCACTGAGGCTCAGGAGGTATCTGCCACTCAGGCTTCACCTACCACTAAGCTGACCGATACCCAGTTTCTAGCAGCCAAAAAGAAGAGTCTGGCAGCTGACACCAACATGCAGCATACTGACCCTCAGGCTGTGACAGTGCCTGCTACTGAGACCAAAAAGGTTAGCTCTGTGGCTGATACAAAGGTCAATACAAAGACCCTGGAGACTGAGTCTACTGCCTCTCAGGCTCTGGCAGATGAACCTGAGCCTGAGGGTGCAGCTGGTCAGGCTCAGGAGAATCAGGATACCCGGCCCAAGATCAAGGCCAAGAAAGCCCGAAAGGTAAGATCTTTGCTTTTCTACTTCTCTTAGTTGGTTCATGGTTCTGTAAACCTTTAGAAGGTTGGTTCCCTCTCCTCATAATAGCTGTGGGGGGAAACAAAGAGGAATTTGTTATAATTCCTGTCTTCAGAAAGCTCATAGACTGGACATGAGATAGGAATACGCATAGCCGAAATCTAAACAAAATGCAGTTTATGTTTACGTAGTAGCTTACCATATGTCAAGGGCTTGAGCTAGGCATATTCACACAGGTTATCTCATTAAATCCTGAAAGTGATCTAGTTTTGTAGAGAAGGAAGTTGAGTCCCAGAGAGGTGGAGTGACTTGTCCAGGGTGATATAAACAGAATCAGTGGTGGACACAGGAAGAGGAGAAGCCTCAGGCTTTACACTTGGGTTGCTCCTGTCCTGGTGGGAAGATGAAACTCCTACTTGGAAACCAGTGAAAGATGAATCCAAGACTCAACATGGCCAATATCTAGTGAGTCGGGCTGTTACTACAAGGGTGGGATTAGAGGGGACTTCTGGAAAAGAGAAGATGAAGGAAAAAGAACCATCTGTTTCATCTGGCAATGTTGTGTTTGCTCTCTGTTGATGCAGGTGAAGCATCTGAATGGGGAAGAGGATGGCAGCAGTGATCAGAGTCAGGCTTCTGGAACCACAGGTGGCCGAAGGATCTCAAAGGCCCTAATGGCTTCAATGGCCCGCAGGGCTTCAAGGGGCCCCATAGCATTTTGGGCCCGCAGGGCATCAAGGACTCGGTTGGCTGCTTGGGCCCGGAGAGCATTGCTTTCTCTGAGATCACCCAAGGCCCGTAGGGGCAAGGCTCGCCGCAGAGCTGCCAAGCTCCAGTCATCCCAAGAGCCTGAAGTGCCACCAGCCCGGGATGTGGCCCTTTTGCAAGGGAGGGTAAGAACCCTGTCCTCTCCACTCTGCATTATTCTCTGCTTTGCCTGCCTTCTTCTCTGCCATTGTGTCAAGTTTTTTGCAAACACATTTTGATCTTTCCATCTTTTCCACTTCTCCCAGGCAAACGATTTGGTGAAGTACCTGTTGGTTAAAGACCAGACGAAGATTCCCATCAAACGCTCAGGTAGAGTCCTACTAACCCCTTCCTTCCTCCAGCTCTGCCCTCCATTGCCCTCTCCCCCACATGCTGAGGGCATTTCTTGCTCTCTTGCTTCCACTTATGCCCTCTCAAAGTTCTAATTTGGCAGTAGTAGCATCTCTGTTCACTAGCTCAGAACCTGTTTGTGCCACCCACAGCAGGGTTGGAAAAGGGTGTATAGTTTGGGTATGGGGGCCACTTGGCTTCACTTCAGCCCAGGTGCTCGCAACACTCTCCCCTTGCAGACATGCTGAAGGACATCATCAAAGAATACACTGATGTGTACCCTGAAATCATTGAACGAGCAGGCTATTCCTTGGAGAAGGTGAAGGGGCAGACCTGGGGGATGGGTGCAATGGGGAAACCTTGAATCAAACAAAGGTGTACATGTCTCTTCTGGGGGGCACCACAGAGACTAATCCAGCCCCGTCACTGTGCAGATGGGAAGACAGTGGCCTATCAAGGGGCATAGACTAGCTTGAGGTCACACAGCAAGTCCATGGTAAAATCACAGCTAGAACCCAAGCTAACCAGCTTAGTCTTGGCTTCTGTCCACTGCTGGACAGTCCTGTAATGTACTTCAGATACTCACTTCTCAATTTCTTTCCCCACTCTCTGGCTCCCTGGATTCCACTGATCACAAAGATGACAATAACAGTAATGCATTTGTTGTCTGTTTGCTGTGTGCTGGCCACTCAGCTAAGTGCTTTATGTGCATTATCTCACTGATTTCACATGCACACACACACACACACACACACACACACAGACTCCTGAGTACATGGGGAGCTATGGGATGCCAAGGAAGCTGAATTCTGTGGTCTCACAAACTGTTCTCCCCATCCACAGGTTTTTGGGATCCAATTAAAGGAGATTGATAAGAATGATCACTTGTACATTCTTCTCAGCACCTTAGAGCCCACTGATGCAGGCATACTGGGAACGTAAGCTGGGATAGGGCTGGGATGGGAGGGAGGCATCTGCTTTCGTTCATGGTACTAGTTCATCCCTATCTTCTCCCTATACCCCCTTAAGAAATAGGAAGGACAGAACCCCAGACCCCTTTTCTATCACCCACACATAGTTGGAGCCCTGCACACAGGAGTGGTACCTGATTATGATTGTCTGTAGGGTGTAGAAGCCTCGGGTAGAAGTACTCTTACTGTAAGATTTTCTGGTTTTCCAGAAGCTTTCCAAGAAAGCAGACTTGTCATTCCTTGTCTCTTCATATTGGCCTTGGTAGAATAGTTCTCACAGGAGGGCTTCCTGGTATGAGTGGATCATGATGCTCGATGGGCAGGGGCATCAGTGGGGCTATGCCTAGAATTTTCTTGAAACTGATGGGTCTAGGGGAGTAAGAAGGGACTCACAGTTGACTGGGTGCTCAGATCATACCATTCTTCTATTCTCTCAGCAACACAGGAAGAGAAGGATGTGTTTTTCCCGTTTTATGAATAGGAGACTAGGCTCAAAATCATAAGTGCCTTACCCAGGATACATAGAGCTTGAAGCATAGACTGGGCAGAATTCTCCCATATCTGAAGAATCTGGGAAAAGCTAGCCTAGTGAGCTGGCTGATGTGTTTTTTTTTGCAGATGGCTGCTGGATGTAAACCTTCTCTCTGTCCCATTATTCTCCTAGGACCAAGGACTCACCAAAGCTCGGTCTCCTCATGGTGCTTCTTAGCATCATCTTCATGAATGGAAATCGATCCAGTGAGGGTGAGTGGCTGGGTTGGTAGCTGGATGGGGGGTCATGGTCAGAATTGCACATGTTCATTTTCTATCCCTGTTTCCTTTTTCCTCCCCTTGCAGCTGTCATCTGGGAGGTGCTGCGCAAGTTGGGGCTGCGCCCTGGGTATGATTGGACTCTGTCAGCACGTGCTGTCCGTGTTGTCCTTTGGCAAGAGAGGATGGTCCCAGGATTGCATCAGCCTGGTGGTCTGGTGGGGTGGGCAGGGGTGCTGGATTGGGTCCAGGGTTCTGACCTAGGTGGATGGGGAAATGGTCCTGAACTCTGCTCTATGTCACTGACTCTTGGGTTTCTATGGAATTTCCATCTTATGCTGGAAGCTTCTTTTCCATGTGGGACATGTCTCTGTCCATATCTGGGAAGTGCTGTAGCCCCAGTTATATTTATCTGTGTATGTAGTTATGTATGTATGTATTTATTTTATCATTCTCTACTGTAAGGATACATCATTCGCTTTTTGGAGATGTGAAGAAGCTCATTACTGATGAGTTTGTGAAGCAGAAGTAAGTCTGTATGGTGTTGCTGTGTTCCATGCATTTTGCCTGTCTTCGAAATGAGTGATAAAGCTATGGTGCATGTGCATGTGCTTGTGCATGTTATATAAGTGCATATGCAAGTGGTAGCTTATTCCTGAGGTAGTGGCAGAGAACATGAGTACACGTTTACCGACCTACTTGTGCTCTCATATATGCCTTTGGAGCAGTTCTTCAGGGGAAGGATTGTCATCACCAGTATTGTATGTGTGAGGAAACTAAAACTGAGAGAGGTGAAGTAATTTGCTCAGGGTTATACAGGCAGCAGATAGAAGAGTTGTATTTAAATCCTGACTTCAATACCTTGGTTCTTTTTACTATGCTAGCTAGGGCTTCATAGAAATTAATTTCCATAAAGAAATGCCATAGAATGGTAGCTTTAGGCAGCAAGGTACTGTCTTGGAGTCTTGACTTGAACATCTCATTTCATTTTCATAACTACTCTGCAGAATAGCTGCCATCATCCCAACCCCAGTATCAGTTGAGGAGCCTGGGACTCAGAGAGTAGAAGTCTGAACATGGCCCTGGCTGGTAAAGGACCCATTTGGATCTGAAACCCAGTCCTCCTGACTTTTCTGGCCAGGTCCCACCCTATTCTTGGTCCTTGGAGAACATGTGTGCACTCACGCAGCTGCACCAGCACACATACCTGTATGCTCACACACAAATGGTCCAGAGTATGCATTGAATCCGCTGCTCTTGGTTGACTGTTTTGTCCCATACAGTCATTTCCTAGGATGGACTGTACCAGGGTTCAGCCAGGCCATGGATGAGCCCATTGGTGGGGTGTGTTCAGAGCAGGGGGCCTAAAGAATTGGCTTCTCTGTTTGCAATACACCCAATAGGAATCTGGGTTATTGTGATAGAGGCACAAAACTTGTGGCCTTCCTATGAAGAAATACTCTATATAGGCCCCTTGTACCTCCACATGGCTGTTGGGTAAGGTCAGTGAGATAGGGCTGAAGATTGGAAGAAAAGCTGCAGTAGTCAGTGGGGGAGTTTGCCACCTAAATGCATGAATGGGCCATTAGTGGTCTTATAGACATAAAGGCTTTGACCCTCTCTTTTCAAGGTACCTGGACTATGTCAGAGTCCCTAATAGCAATCCCCCTGAATATGAGTTCTTCTGGGGCCTGCGCTCTTATTATGAAACCAGCAAAATGAAAGTCCTCAAGTTTGCCTGCAAGGTAATTGGAGAACTGCCCAAGCTTGGCATACCAAGAGCATGGGGTGCCACTGTCTGGGGTAGGCTGTGTGCAGAGCAGTCTGTGGTTCATGCATGAACATTCTGAAGCCTGTATTAATGTGCAAACACTTTATTTGAATCATTTAATACTTACAACTGACATGTCATTGCCTTACTGCAAGTGAGAATACTCAGGCTCAGAGGTTGTTAGGTGTCATGTCCAAGGTCACAGAGATAGTAAGTGTCAAAGCAGAGCTGGAATATTAGGTATGAGCCTGGTGGGCTGCCGTCTTAGGGGTCGCACAGAGTTGGACACGACTGAAGCGACTTAGCAGCAGCAGCAGCAGCAGCAGCAGCATGGTATTATAATTTGCATAGAGTAGGCACTTGGTGCTCAGATTTAGATCCTTCAGATGGTTGTTCTTCCTGTTGTAGGTACAAAAGAAGGACCCTAAGGAATGGGCAGCTCAGTACCGAGAGGCAATGGAAGCAGATATGAAGGCTGCAGCTGAGGCTGCAGCTGAAGCCAAGGCAAGGGCTGAGATTAGAGCTCAGATGGGCATTGGGCTCGGCTCTGAGAATGCTGCTGGGCCCTGCAACTGGGATGAAGCTGATATTGGACCCTGGGCCAAAGCCCGTATCCAGGCGGGAGCTGAAGCTAAAGCCAAAGCCCAGGAGAGTGGTGGTGCCAGTGCTGGTGCCAGTGCTGGTGGCAACTTTGGTGCCAGCACCAGCCTGACAGCCACTCTCACGTTTGGGCTCTTCGCAGGCCTTGGTGGAGCTGGTGCCAGTGCCAGTGGCAGTTCTGGTGCCTGTGGTTTCTCCTACAAGTGAGATTTCAGGTATCTACTTATTCTGGGGGGAAGCCAGGGCTCATGGGGGTGGGATAAAGAGCTGGGTGGTTATAGGAAGGCCAGGGTTGGAGGATCACATGGAGAGTGTGAGAAGACACTACTTTTGGCATTTTATTCCTTCCTATTGGTGGATATAATTGACTTTTTTATTTTCTTTTACTTGTTTTCAGATATTCCTAATCCCAGCAGTCTTTCTCTTCGAGCCAGGGTGCATCCTCAGAAACCTATTCAACACAGCGCTCTAGGCAGCCACTATCAATCAACTGAAGTTGACACTCTACATTAAATCTATTTGCCATTTCTGAGTTTATTGCCTTTTTTGGTGGGCTGTCACGTTTTTGTATCATATTTTAAAATGAACTGGGAAAGTTTCCACCTCAATCTGTGCTTAGCTTGAGGTGACATTGCTGAATTCAGTGGAGCAAGATTAGCATGTTTCCTGGGATAGGTTGGGCCCCATCTCTATCCTATAGAGCAGGCAGGGTTGCAGTGGTGTGGGAGTCATAGGGATTGTAGGCACAGAGGGCATACTTAGAAGAAGCTCTGATATGGGCAAATCTGGTCCAGAAAAATAGAGGCGATTGGGCATCAAGTATTGACTCTCCTTTTGAGAAACTTGGGTTAGACAAGAAGGAGAGAGAGGTAGGTAGCTAAAGAGAGGTACAGGAATAATGATTTTCTTGGGAAAAGAGAGATTTGAACAGGCAGGAGCCAAAAGAGGGAGATGTTGAAGGCTGACTCATGCAGCCTAGTCCCTGAGGAGGTGGGAGGGGAGGACCTGTGGGAAGGGACTGTACGGAAAGGACTTGGAGAGGAGACTGTAGGATTCCAGACAGTGGGGAGGCCCCAGTAGAGCAGGGAGCCCATGATTTAAGGTAGACCCCCTTCCCCATGGCAAAGTGCTCAGTAATCTTGTAGGAATGAAGATGAGTGTTAGTTTATTCCAAGGATTTGGTTCTGTTATTCAGTGGTGGAATAAGGACAAGACCAAGGGCAGCAAGTGTATGAGTCTGCGTCTTTGTTACCATGTCCACAGTGTAGGTTCACAGAATGGAGAAAGAGATGGACCAGGGAACCCAAGCAGGCTTGGTGAGGAAGATGGAGTTTGAGTGACAGATTGGGAAACAGTGCAGGGGTTTGTGGACAGGAGTCTCTGAAGTCTATGAACAAGACAGAAAGGTAAGTAAATATAGTAAGTGCCTGCTATGTGTGGTGTTACAGCTGTCTGAGAGGCAATGTTTAGAGAACCAGAAGGATGAACTGAGGGACTAGTTGGATGGTCAGACAGTAGAATGATTAAGAAGACAGCAGAAAGAACTCTGGGCAGTGGGAAGATCCATGGAATACCTGGTTAAAAGGGAAGAAGATGATGGTTCCTAGAGATGAGGAGGGGGTCAGTGGCCTGGTTGGGTTATCCATTTGGACAGTGAAATCACCCAGAATGGAGGCAGAAGTTAGGGTAGAGAGGAACACTGTGAGCCAAGTGCCAGAGTCCCCTTGTGTAGTTGAAGATGTCCTCCCAGCTCTACTACCAACTAAGGCATGGGACCCTCGGGCAGAGATCCACCTTTGCCCTGTTTTGGAGAGTATTTCCCTGGACCTTCCTTTCCTGGAAGCTCTCAGCATCTAATCCCCACATTATGTTCAGTTCAGTTGCTCAGTCGTGTCCGACTCTCTGCGACCCCATGAATTGCAGCATGCCAGGCCTCTCTGTCAATCACCAACTCCTGGAGTTTACTCAAACTCATGTCCATTGAGTCAATGATGCCATCCAGCCATCTCATCCTCTGTTGTCCCTTTCTCCTCCTGCCCCCAATCCCTCCCAGAATCAGAGTCTTTTCCAATGAGTCAACTCTTCACATGAGGTGGCCAAAGTATTGGAGTTTCAGCTGCAGCATCAGTCCCTCCAATGAACACCCAGGACTGATCTCCTTTAGGATGAACTGGTTGGATCTCCTTGCAGTCCAAGGGACTCTCACGAGTCTTCTCCAACACCACAGTTCAAAAGTATCAATTCTTCGGCGCTCAGCTTTCTTCACAGTCCAACTCTCACATCCATACATGACCACTGGAAAAACCATAGCCTTGACTAGACGGACCTTTGTTGGCAAAGTAATGTCTCTGCTTTTAAATATGTTATCTAGGTTGGTCATAACTTTCCTTCCAAGGAGTAAGCGTCTTTTAATTTCATGGCTGCAGTGACCATCTGCAGTGATTTTGGAGCCCCCAAAAATAAAGTCTGACACTGTTTCCACTATTTCCCCATCTATTTCCCATGAAGTGATGGGACCAGATGCCATGATCTTCATTTTCTGAATATTGAGCTTTAAGCCAACTTTTTCACTCTCCTCTTTCACTTTCATCAAGACTCTTTCACTTTCATCAAGAGGCTGTTTAGTTCCTCTTCACTTTCTGCCATAAGGGTGGTGTCATCTGCATATCTGAGGTTATGGATATTTCTCCTGGCAATCTTGATTCCAGCTTGTGCTTCTTCCAGCCCAGCATTTCTCATGATATACCCTGCATATAAGTTAAATAAGCAGGGTGACAATATACCAGACCCCTAATCTGGGACAGAGTCTTACAGACAATGAGACTCTAGTAATAGCTGCTTTTCCCCTCTTAAGACTGAAAGCAGTAAAGAAACAAGGCTTATTGCTTAGGGAACAGGATCTAAAAAAGAAAAAGCTGCACCAGGAGCAAGGAGGTTCCTTGCCTGTTGTCATGAATTGAGACCTGCTTTTGCTGTGGAGGTGTTGAGCTGTTCTTCACTGGAAGCATTGATTCCATAGGCCATGGTCGCCTCAGGGGTTGGATAGTACCTGGGAGAAGTAGGCAAGGTCAGAGGCAGCTTAGACCTAGGAAGGATTCTATAGCAGGTGGGTACCATGTCCAGGGCACCCTCAGATTCCCAGGTGATGTCCATCTGAAAATGGGGAGTAATGTGAGGGGGTGATGGTGAGGGGTGGCAAAGAACTTGGAGACTGTGATTCTAATAAAAAGTTTAAAGTGCTTGATAAGAGATAAGAGTGAATCATAGTCATGAAGAACTCTGACCTTCCCACTTACCTTCCTTCTACAGACCACTGGGTTTGCAGGGCTCCACACCTCTTCTTTCCTACAAGGCTTAGACTTTGGAAAAGGATGGGTTTTTTCTCACTACCTCAGGTTTAAGGATGGAAGGCATGTGAGGTAGGGAGGAAGAGATCAAATCTGGTTCAAGGCAAATGGGGAATGGCCAGAACTAAAAAGAGGGAGTGCCAGGGGAAATGGGGACAGACTATGGTTCATGTTTTTGTCACCTTTATTAGCTTGGAGGCCACTACTGTAATAAATGAACTCCTACAGTATTATTAAATTCCAAATAATTCTAGAATATATCATGTATTAATATCTCCCATTTGCCTAGGAGTGGGAAGAGCTCCAAAAGCAATTTCTCCATCTATTTTTTTATTATCACCCCTAAGCTTTTTTAGACATTTTTGTCCCAATTGCTACCCCCCATAAAATTTGAATAACACAAATATTCTGTGCACCTATTTAATGTATAATGTATATTTGTACTTTATATAGAAAAAGGTTTTTACTCAATATAGGGTTTATAATGACTAAAATATTTAAAGTTTAACAATTTAAGATACTATAAGCAACTTTATTTGCTGATCAGCTTTAAATGTAACACTTACATTGTAATGTATCAAATTACATATGTAAATCAGCAATTTATATAGCTATGTGATAATAGCAGTATAACCAATATTTTAAAATACTATTCAAAACATTTTTCAGAAAAAGTAAAACATGAAATTTTAAATTAATTTCTTAAAAATGATTTTTACTGTAGTTAACTTTCAAGTATTGCATGATATAAGAAAATTTTTAACTAGCTGCTGGGTATCCATTCAGGTATCATCAACATTCTTATAATAAGCGCTCTTCAGTGCTTGACTGAAAGATCAATTGAATAACTTTTGTAGAATTAAATAAAAGCTATTTTTAATTCTCAAAGCCCAGACAACACTCTGAGACACTGAGGAAGTCTTCCAATCATAGCCATCTATTTGCCATGGTTTTATAGTGCTGATTTTGCATATATTTTGTGTGTCTTCCTCATTGTTGCTCTTGTGAAACTCAAGAAAACCCAATAACAGAAATTAAATACTAAAGAGTAAGATTCTTCAAGTAAGGTTGAGCTTTAGGGGGACACAAACTATGATGAAAGATTTTGGGGAATTTTTGTCCTCCACAAGGACCAATTTTCACTTCCTTGTGGTTGATTACCCACAACTCCATCTGCCCTTTTCCCCCTGCATTAATACAAGACCTACAGTAACATTTCACCTGAATTGAATAAACAAGATAGAATGAGTGCTGAGTTGGGGCAGGGGGAGGGGGGGAGGAGTGGGAGAGAGGGAAAGGAAAGAAAGGAGGGAGGAAAAGAACAAGAAATAACTACTAGAGACCAACCATTTGTGAAAACAAAGTGAGGGGGACAACATTTTTATTTCTCCAAATTTATACTTTCAAAAATGCCTTAGTCCAACATAATTCTATTAATTCATGTATAATTGCCATTCACCCATTTTCCAAATGGAGATCAACCCAAACCTTTTCACCTACTATCTCCAGCCTCAAGTCCACGAATTTTGGGTGATACCCTTTTGTCTACCTACCTTGCAATCTATTCTAGATATGCTGCAGGCTTTGAACTAGGTTGTATGTTGAACTACCATGTCCTGTGTGTGTATGGCTATTGTATCATTTGGATAATCTTTGGATTATCACTGAGTATGATGTGGATGAAGGTGCCAAAGGACTCATATATAAGGTACATTAAACCCTTTCCAGTGGGTCCAGCAATCCTGAGCATGCTTTGTAGAATTAACTTGTATGAGACCCTAGAGGTTGCCTCCACAATGACTGTGTGAAATCTGAGCTCTTGGAAGCCCTGTATTGGCTGCCATAATCTGCATTGACCTTTTGCCACTGGACATGGTAGTGCTAGGGTCATGCAGTGAATCTCCTGGGTTCTACATATGCTCTTCCCTACCCAACTGTGAGGCAGACAGACTCCCTATTTCCCCTTGGTAGTTGGGATCACTCATCTCAGTCACATAGTGAACTGACCCCCTCCCCCACTCCTTTCTTGCCTATTGGTTCAATGTCATGCTGCTAAGTCACTTCAGTCGTGTCCGACTCTGTGCGACCCAATAGACAGCAGCCCACCAGGCTCCCCCGTCCCTGGGATTCTCCAGGCAAGAACACTGGAGTGGGTTGCCATTTCCTTCTCCAGTGCATGAAAGTGAAAAGTGAAAGTGAAGTCGCTCAGTCGTGTCCGACTCTGTGCGACCCCATGGACTGCCACCCACCAGGCTCCTCCGTCCGTGGGATCCTCCAGGCAAGAGTACTGGAGTGGGGTGCCTTGAGGAACTCCAAATGGCCAGGTAGAAGTCTCAACTTCCTGTGAATCGAAATTGTTTAACTAAGTGAAGTGATGAGAAGTGTCATTCCCTCTTCAATTCTTTAGTTTCTAGACCTATGTATTCTGTTTATGGGAGAAAGAGCATCATATATTGGTTATTGATTCACAGAATATGCTGAATTCTGCAGAATGGCCTTCAGACTTCACAAAATGTTGTTTCCTGTCACTAGATTGAAATGTTTCGTAGGCCATCCCACTCTTCTGCAAAGGCAGTTGCTTATGGGTGATGGTGTATGTGATAAGAACAGGTAAAGCCCTTGTCGTTAGACCATTTGTCTTACCTCTTTCACTGTGAAATGTGTTTCTTGACCAGAGGAAATATTGTATAGGATAATTCAAAGATGTACAAAGTGTATAAAGTAATTAGAAAATCCAAGGATGATGGTTCTGGTAAAAGCACCAGGGGAGGCAAATCCATTCCAGAATATGTGGTTATTTCCATAAGGACAAATTGATGCCCAGTCCCTGATGGAAAAGATCCATTGTAATCCCTCTGTTATCCAAGGACTTGTTGGTCTCCTAGGAAATGGTGACATATTGGGGTTTCTACCGTTGAGAAATTGGGCACTCAACAGTGTTGGTAGCCAAGTCAACCTATGAGAAGGTAAATCCATGTCAAACCCCTGAGTACCATCCATCCCTTCTACAATGGTAATTTTGTTCATTGGCTCATCTAACAAGCACCAGGATGTCTAGAGAAAGAGGTTGACGGATGTCCACAGGCTGGGTCATCATGCTCCCATCATGCTCATGCAACACAAATATTCTCACACTCAGCCCATTCCAAAAGATCCATTCACTTACTCCTCATATACATGTAGGCAAAGCAATTAGACTGTGCCTTATAATAAGCACTCTCCACGTATTTTGCTGCCTCCTTGTTATTGCTACCAGTTCTCCAGTATTGTTCTTTCCCAGCGTCTGACCATCTGACAAGACTGTTAATTGGCATTGATCAGAGACCCGGGTAGGACACTGTCTGAATTAAGAGATCAACCAGATGCACCGCTCTAAGTTATGTCTCCTCCCTTCCTTACCTCCCATCAGGGTCACATTTCAGTAGGGCTGTTAACTTTCAGTTAGTTCCTGCTTATCAGACAGTATCATCTGCAAATCCTGGGTTTTTTCTTCTTCAGTAAACTGGTTATTGGGACTAACCACAAGGACCTAGGAGTGAGCTGAGGGAGAGGAAGCAATGTGACAGGAGTAGCCATGAGTTTGTGCCCTCCCTAACTCGCTTTTGCTTTCAGGACCTGCTCCAGAGTGACTTTGAGTATAACAGTGCTCTTTGGTGGTGGAGTGCTGTTATTGTCTGTCCAACGTTAGGGGCTGGTAGATCAGATGGCACCAAGCCTAGGATGGGCAGCTCAGTTTGCATGGTCATTTGGGGTCCCATGGTTATTTGTTCAAACTCTACCAGGGCCGGTGATTTAACTTTATGAACTCAATCATCAGGTGCCAGGAGCTGTTTCTCAAAAGGAAGGTAATTATTTGACAAAAAGCATGGCTTATGCTCCAAAACTGTAGAGATTTGTGCTTTAATTCTCTGCTTGGGGCTTGTCACAGGCCTCATACAGCATCCCAATCTGTCACAGACACTCACTCAACTCACTCAGACATTGACTTGTTCATTCAACAAACATCTACTGGTAACTACAGTGTTCACGGCCCATGCTGGGTACTGGGGTGGCATATTCTCAAGACACAGCCCGTCCAGTGAGGGAAACAGTGACAGCAGCAAAAGGAACCACTTAGGTTTGTGGGAGTGCAGATGAGCAACTGATTCACTCTTCTTCTGCAGATAGGCATGTTTTTAATCACAGATGATGCGTGAGGAACATCTGCACAAATATACAGATACAGGCACACATTTTTATGTACAAATATAGGCATTGTGTCCACACATTCTAATTATGGATTATGAATCAGCAGTCAGTGTGCTCTGGTGGAAGGAGTCCTGATTGGGAGACAAGTGACGGGATTTAATCTACCCTGGCTCCCTCACAGGTTCCCTATGTGGCCTGGGGCATGTCCTGGGCCCATTCTGGCTTCATATCTCCTGCCTATAACATGAGAACAGCATTAAGTCACCCAGCCTGGGCTCTGTGAGTGTCACGTTAGATAGTGGATGGGGAGCACCCAGAGTACTTTGTGCCCCAGGAGACTTACATCTTCACTAATTTGTCTTCAGTTTACCCATTAAGTGAGCCATCTGTTTTTTAATAGCATTCTGATTGATGAAGAGAGTAAATGTGAGAGACAAGGGGGATGGGTGAATGTGTGAGGAAAGAGTAGATGAATGTAATGTAATGAATGATTCAGTAATTAAGTGTGAATGAGGGAATCACTGAATGAATTATCAGTAACCTTTTCCTATATATTTTGCTAAGAGATGCAGAGGCCACACTTGGCTTTCTTCTGGAATTACGACTCAGAATGGGAGGCAATGGTATGGCAGTGTGAAGGGCAGGCTGCACCAGAGGATATCTCAGGCCCTATAGGCCAGAGAAACACTGAGGCTGCCAGTCTTGCTTCAAACTTCATCTCGAGGCATTTGAAGGCCACACTGGCTACAGCAGAATCGTTATATGAGCTGTCCAAATATGGATTCCTGGGCCTCACCCTCCTGGAGTCTGCATGAGTAGGTTGTGGAGGGGCCCAGGAATCTATCTTTATAACCCATTTGCAAGTGAGCTTGATGTCCAATCATATTGGAGAACCAGTGATCTGGGCTAGAGGCCTCCTCTGAGGGATGAGTGGACAGACACAGAGAAATCACCCACGTTATGTGGCCACTCTCACTAAACTGTTTATCTTCAAAGGTCCTACCTAATTTGACCCTGCTCACCCAGAGAGACAGTGTGGAATGCAGAGAGGGGAGACACAGACACAGACCTGGGTTTAAATCCCAGCTTTGACCTTCTGTGAAGGTGAGGCAGCAGGCAAATCACCCACTGGCTCTCCTTCACTTTTCCCATCTGCACAATGAGCATGCACAATCTTCGGCCCAGGACCACTGTGAGAATTTGAGAAAATTCCTCCCCACAAATCACTGGTACCCAGGAATGAAGACCTGATGATAATTGTAATCCTTAGCATTATCAAGAGATAATTATCAGAGAAGGCAATGGCACCCCACTCCAGTACTCTTGCCTGGAAAATCCCAGGGACGGGGGAGCCTGGTGGGCTGCCGTCTATGGGGTTGCACAGAGTCAGACACGACTGAAGTGACTTAGCAGCAGCATTATCAAGCACTTACTAAGATCCAAGTATGGTTCCAAATGATTTACATATATGATCTCACTGAATTTGCACTAACTTTATCTATGAAAGAGGAGCTATTATCCTTCCCATGGTACAGATGAGGAGTCTGAGGTGTAGAGAGTGTGAATAACTTGTCCAGGGGCCCACAGGCAGCAATTGAGTCCTTGGAGCCTGCACTCTTAAACCCTAAGCCATAAATGGCAGCTCCCTCCTCCCCCCACCCCCATTCTCCTTAAGGGTTAAAACAGAGGGGAGAGGCAATTCTGTTGAGATCAAACAGAACAAAGACCTCTGAAAGGAAGGAAGCCAAGGGAATGTATGTAAGCAGGCACCTCAGAGAGTATGGGGGCTCAGTTTGCCCCTAAGCTTCCTGACAGCTGTAGCAGGAAAGGGGGTGGGGAGCAGAATTCCCTAGTTTCCATGTTCTGGGGGGGAAAAAAGGAGGCACAGAGGCATATCTAAATGGACATTTGTCTTGGACTGAAATTCCAGAGGAGTTAATCTTGTGGCCAGCTCAGCAAACATCCGGGACCAGAAATTCGTCTGTGATTTCATGAGGCGCTAAAAGGCTTATTAACACACGTGATTCTGTGAGAGTCAAAAGGCAGAGGGGGGAAAACATGAAATTCTATCTAGAAGAGAACCTTGCTAGACTAAGTTCCCACAGCAGTAAGGGGTGTTGGGGGAGACTGAGGCCCTGTCTGTGTATCTGTCTCTCTCTGCAATGCACACCACAGGGTCTCTCCAGGAGGAGATCCAGGCTCATGAGGACATGACACTCCTCCAGAGCCTGGGCTCCAGGATGGATGGCAAATGAGCCAGGATGAAGTTGTGAGTGATAGCCAGACTGCCAGAGCCTGGGAGCTGAGTGGAGGCTGGGTCTGTTGGGCTGGGCATGCTTGGAAGAGGCAGAGTAGGGGCAGCTGATTGTAGGTTTGGGAGAAGCATGTGGTATTTGGGCAGGTGGGGTGGGGTGTTGCAGGCAATGGAGCAGCAGGTGGTGCAGAGCTCACTTCTCATCCTCCCCAGATATTGGCCCTTTTGATGTCCCTTTACTTGGCTTTCTGCCTGGTGAACTCTTCATACCACCACCCATGCAGGTGAGGCTGACTTGCCCCCATCCACTATGATTGAGAGGGGAGAGACCTGTGTCCGAATTACCTTCTGTCCATCACTGCAAGACCAGTCTGCCTTCCCCAGCTCAGGGATCATGGCCAACTTTGTGGTCCAGTATGATGTAGCATTGGAGGACATCATAGGAGACGTGCACGTGAGAGGGCCAGCAGAATGGAAAGTGGGCTCAGGAGTCAGACAGTCCTGGGAAACAAGGCGCTGGCCTCCACGAGGTACTTGTTTGTTTCTCCCCGGGGATCAGTGAGGACTAGTGCACACAGACAAGATGGTGTGTAGCAACACATGACTTCACAGCGGGGAGGCACGTGTACCCCAAAGGCTTAGAGACCTGGAACTTGAATTCAATAAATTGAACTGAACTCCAGGTAAACACGCTCCTAAGTGAAGCAAGCCATAGCCCACTCCTAACCAGTCCTTTTAGGAAGGGTAATATTGGCCAGTGATTAGACTCTCACACTTTCTGCAGCTCTGATACGCTCATGTCCTCTTGGGCTTTCTGGATGTCTCTACATTTTAAAAAGCCTTTTAGCCTCACTTGAGCCATTTGCCTAAACTGGGAGCCCTTAAATTCTGAGCTCACACACTCACAAAGAACATGCCAAGGTCCCATCCTCTTCCAGAGGAGTAGAGGCTGATCCGGGACGCTTGTCTTGACAACAATTGTGTGGCAGCCTGAGATGTCTGGTCCCAGCCTGCTTGTTCCACAGCACCTCTCACTGCCTCCAGCACACAAACCATCCTCCAGCTGCCCCCACACCATGACACATCACACACCATTGTCCCAAAGCACCCGAACCTGCCAAACATCTGTGCCTGAGTATGTGCTCCAACTATCTGCCACCTTGGGAATGTCTTCTTCCTTTCCCCACTGGTGCGTGTCCTCCTCATCCTGAAGACTGTGCTTCAGTGCCGCAAGCTGACTGTGGCTCAGATTATGAACTCCTTATTTCCAAATTCAGACATAAATTGAAAAAAGTAGGGATAATCACTAGACCATTCAGGTATGACTTAAATCAAATCCCTTACATACAGTGGAAGTGAGAAACAGATTTGAGGGACTAGATCTGATAGACAGAGTGCCTGAAGAACTATGGACAGAGATTCATGACATTTTACAGGAGGCAGTGATCAAGGCCATCCCCAAGGAAAAGAAATGCAAAAAAGGCAAAATGGTTGTCTGAGGAAACCTTGCAAATAGCTGAGAAAAGAAGAGAAGCTAAAGGCAAAGGACAAAAGGAAAGATATACCTATCTGAATGCAGAGTTCCAAAGATGAGCAAGGAGATATAAGAAAGCCTTCCTCAGTGATCAATGCAAAGAAATAGAGGAAACAATGGAATTGGGAAGACTAGAGATCTCTTCAAGAGAATTAGAGAAACCAAGGGAACATTTCATGCAAAGATGGGCTCAGTAAAGGACAGAAATGGTATGGATCTAACAGAAGCAGACGATATTAAGAAGAGAATACACAGAACTGTACAAAAAAGATCTTCACGACCCAGATAATCATGATGGTATGACCACTCACCTAGAGCCAGACATCCTGGAATGTGAAGTCAAGTGGGCCTTCGGAAGCATCACTATGAGCAAAGCTAATGGAGGTGATGGAATTGCAATTGAGCTATTTCAAATCCTGAAAGATGATGCTGTGAAAGTCCTGCACTCAATATGCCAGCAAATTTGGAAACAGCAACAGTGGCCACAGGACTGGCAAAGGTCAGTTTTCGTTCCATTCCCAAAGAAAGGCAATGCCAAAGAATGCTCAAACTACCGCACAATTGCACTCATCTCACACGGTAGCAATGTAATGCTCAAAATTCTCCAAGTGAGGCTTCAACAGCATGTGAACCGAGAACTTCCAGATGTTCAAGCTGGAAAGGTGTTCAAACTTCCACATGTAAAGCTGCCTTTAGGAAAGGCAGAGGAACCAGAGATCAAATTGCCAACACCCCCTGGATTATAGAAAATGCAAGAGACCTCCAGAAAAACATCTACTTCTGCTTTATTGACTACTCCAAAACCTTTGGCCGTGTGGATCACAATAAACTGTGGAAAATCCTTAAAGAGATGGGAATACCAGACCGCCTTAGCTGCCTCCTGAGAAATCTGCATGCAGGTCAAGAAGCAACAGTTAGAACTAGACATGGAACAACGGACTGGTTCCAAATGGGGAAAGGAGTATGCCAAGGCTGTACATTGTTACCCTGTTTATCAAACTTATATACAGAGTACATCATGTGAAATGCCGGGCTGGATGAAGCACAAGCTGGAATCAAGATTGCCAGGAGAAATATCAATAACCTCAGATACACAGATGACACCACCCTTATGGCAGAAAGTGAAGAGGAACTAAAGAGCCTCTTGATGAAAGTGAAGGGGAGTGAAAAAGCTGGCTTAAAATTCAACATTCAAAAAACTAAGATCATGGAATCCAGTCCCATCCTTTCATGGCAAATAGATGGGGAAACAATGGAAACCCTGACAGACTTTATTTTCTTGGGCTCCAAAATCACTGCAGATGGTGACTGCAGCCATGAAATTAAAAGACGCTTGCTCCTTGAAGAAAAGCTATCACCAACCTAAACGGCATATTATAAAGCAGAGGTATTAATTGTGAATACTTTATACCTATGGGTTTCTGAAGCCATTTCTTTAAAAATAAAAATAAATAAAAAGCAGAGGTATTACTTTGCTGACAAAGGTCCGTCTAGTCAAAGCTATGGTTTTTCCAGTAGTCATGTATGGATGTGAGAGTTGGACCATAAAGAAAGCTGAGCACTGAAGAATTGATGTTTTGAACTGTGGTGTTGAAGAAGACTCTTGAGAGTCCCTTCAACTTCAAGGACATCAAATCAGTCAATCATAAAGGAAATCAGTCCTGAATAATATTGGTGCTGAAGCTCCAATACTTTGGCCACCTGATGTGAAGAACTGACTCATTGGAAAATACCCTGATGCTGGGAAAGATTGAAGGCAGGAGGAGAAGGGGATGACAGAGGACGAGATGGTTGCATGGCATCACTGACTTGACAGACATGAGTTTGAGCAAGCTCTAGGAGTTGGTGTTGGAGAGGTAAGCCTGGCATATTGCAGTCCATGGGGTCGCAAAGAGTCGGACATGACTGAGCGGCTGAATTGAACTGATACTCCCACCCAGGGTGTGCTCTGATTCCTGCATCCCCAAAACAAGAACCCTTCAATCCACCTACCTACCATTTTACTTGAGTATGCCTGCCTTTCAAAGCCCAACCCCCTCACTCCATGAACACCTAATCCGTTATGCCCACTACTGCCTGTGTTGGGAACCCTGAAGTGAATCACACACTGATCTTATTTACTGTCTCCAGGTGAAACAGAGACATGCAAGAATGACTCAAGATGAGAAGTGCTTTGTCAATGACAGCTTAAGTATGATGGAAGCCATTGTGAGGGGTGAGGAGGTCAGAGAGTGCTCCCTGGAGGAAGTAAAGACATACTGTGGTCTTAAAGAATTCAAAGACATGTGCCAGGTTGGGAAGGACGCTCTCAGAGGCAAAGGCAATCTAGTAAACTGAGGGTTGCATGATACAAAGAATGGAGGTTGGAAAAATCCAGGGGTGTGAAGGGAACTACAAGAGGATTGGAGCTCCTGAAGCGTTGATTTGAGGCTCATGGTATGTTCAGAGGTGAGCCTGAAGGCCATGAGTGCTGCAGGGGCTTGATAAGGAATATAAAATTTATGTTGAGAGGCTTGAGCCATCCAAGGGAATGGGTCCAGGGGTGAGTGGGTATGAATTTGTGGAGGGGGAACGAGTGAAGAGCATTGGACTGGAGAAGGACTTGTGGGGTCAGCAATGGAGATCCATGGGTTGAATCCAAGAGAGCTAGGGAGGTGACCCAAGCAGAACGTCTAGAGCCAGAAGAGCAGATCTAGGATGGCAGTTGCTAAAGCAGAGCTTCCCAGTCTAGCAGCTATTGACTTCCACAACCCTTGGGATATCCAGCCCCACCAACTGACATCGGGCTGTTCAGGGTTCTAAATGCCCACCACTTCCCCCATTGTGCTACACAAATGTAATCATTTTCTTTGCATGCCACGACTGACAAATATTAGGCAACACTGCTTATGGAACACGGGGAGAACATGGAGCTGAAGAAAGAGACTGAACCCTATGGGCCTGAGAGCCTGTAGGAGAATAAGG
Source organism: Bubalus kerabau (assembly GCF_029407905.1). Lineage (NCBI taxonomy): Eukaryota > Metazoa > Chordata > Mammalia > Artiodactyla > Bovidae > Bubalus > Bubalus kerabau. The sequence goes on from NC_073647.1 coordinate 108,906,692, forward strand.
AGCTTTCGTCATCTCTGAATCCCAGGGGACAAGATTCTTCTAAGGACCAGAAGTGATTGTCAATTGTGAACAACATCAGGCAGGTGCAGTCTGAGGAGAACTGAAGTACATCCAGTGAGTTTTCAAACCAACTAGTCATTGCTGCCTTTGGTGAGAGAAGGATCAGTGGTGAGGGTGGGAGCTAGGCTCCCGTAGGCAGCGGAGTAAACTGGAGGTGAGAAGACCGTTACAGCTGTGAGTTCGTTACCTCGGCATGCTACCGGGAAGAAAGGAGCTGGTTTGAAGTTTGTGTGGGATTGGGATGAATGGAGGTTTTCTTAGTGGATGGAAAAGACAGCAACATTTTTAAATTCTAAAGAAGACCCGGTCGGGTGCATGGGTGGGGTTGGAGAGTAGGAGTCTGGCTGGTGGAAGAGGTCCTGGAAGCTGGGCATGCATGGGGTCAGGGAAGGATTGTTTTGTCTTTCAGTAGAGGGATGAGGCATATAGGCATGTGGACCTTGTGCAAGAGTGGAGTGGGCAGTCCAAGGGACATGGCCTGGTGCCCTTACCATTCTCCTGTGGAGGGAAGGGAGACGGCTCCTGAGAACAGTGTGGCATGATAGCTGAAGGGAGTGTGAGAGGTAATGCCTCTGGTTTATAAGATGTGAGGTGTGGCACCACCAGTGAACCTGGGTGCATGGAGAGGTAGGGATGTGATTTTCCCAGAAGCTCTCACCTACACAGGTATGGGAAGAACATGGAAAGAGAGCTGGACTCTGCCTGTTGCTTGGGCAGTTGCAGGATGTTTGACTCAGGCTTTGGGGGGACTGCTGTAGTGTGCAAGGGCAAAGTGCAGACAGCGCCTAAACTTGTGCTTGTGAATTAATTAAAAGGCTGGCATGGAGGAGAAGAGCAAGATGTCCTCCCACCTTCCTTCCTTCTCTCCACTCCCAGCTCCCGCCCTCCAAGAGGGGAGGAGATAGTGTGTCCAGCTTTGTGATCAGAGAATGCCTGAATGTCTGAGAGGAGAATAAGCTGGTTATCCTGGGGTAGAGCCTGCTGCAGGCTTCTGGGCAGCACAGACCCTCTGCAAGCCTATACTTGCTTAGGCTGAGCTGCCACTGGTCCTGGGGGCCCTCCCAACTTCCCTCTCCCTTTCCCTCAGCTGTCCCAGGCCCCAGGCTCTGCAGAAAGAGAGATGGAGTGGGGGATGGGGGTCAGCAGCCAATCACATACCTGATAGCCCAAGGCATCTGCACCTGGTCTAACCAATCCCTTCTGAACAAACTGCTCACTCAGACTCTGCTCCCTCCTCCCCTCCCTGCTCTGCCCAGCAACAGCAGAAAGGAGGCTGAAGGAGGAGAGGGAGGCCCTGCAAACTCCCAGCCCCTGGCAGCAATGGAGCTGGGCCTCAGACTCACTCTATAGAGAGAGGCTGAAACAGTACTTACAGTTCCTGGAACGCAGGCAAATCGTCCCTAGGGGCCCTCAAGACTGTGCAAGCCCAGCTCTCACAGACAGGAACTCACATATTATAGACATCCTGATCCTTGGAGCCTTTGGCCTCAAGCCAGTCTCATTCTCTCCACACTCAGGGGCAGGCCCTGGGCTGGCAGTCTGACCAGCAGAGATACATAGTTCTGGTGGAGGAGACGGACATTGAGCAAGCAATCCCACAAATGCCTATTTTAATGGCAACAGTGATAAGGCCTAGGAAGGAAAAGAGTAGAGTTTTATGTAGCAAAATAAGAGAGGACTTGATTTAGACGCTTTCACAGTTTTTGTTGATTTCACTTCTGTTTTCCTCAGATTTACAACGGCTATTTTATTTATGAATTGCACCCAGAGGCCTTCCACCTGTTGGTAAAAATGTGGGGTTTGTTTTCGACGTGAGTGGCTCCATGTGTGGTACCAGGATGAAGCAGGTAACAGGGGCCCTGGGGGTCTTTCGTAGCTTTTGATTTAGAAAGCTCAGAAAGCGGAGTGCTGGAACAGTGGTTCCCTGAGACCGGACTCCCTGCCATCCCATCACCCTTTGACCTTATAGGCCTAGGACTACCTTAGTGTCTTGGTTCCTTATCAATTAGAACCCCCATAGACATGGAGCCACAGAACCCTAGGGATACTGAAACATAGGACCACAGGGCCTGAACCCATCGATAGCCTCCACCACAAGCCTCCAGGTCTCATAAGGGCTCAGAGTTAAACAGCCTTTGAGCTAGAGTACTCTGGCATCATAAAGGCTGAGTCAAAAATATTAAAACTTTGATCATTTTAGACTCTGAACTGTCAAGGGGCCACAGCTTTGTTTTCTTGTTTTTTGACTACATAGCCAAAAGAGTACTGTGCCCTGGGCTTATAATTCTTAGGAGACATAGAGTCCTGGGTCCATCTAGGCTTCAGTCTTGTTCCCTTTACTAGAGCACCATTGAAACAGAACCTTGGAGGCATAAACCAAAAAGATTCTGATTTTAGAGCCTGAATCCATAAACTTCTGGTAACAGATTTTCAAACCATCAGACTGTGAAGGTCCAGAGTATAAGGTTCTGATCTTAGGGCAGTATCACCTTTGTTACTGAAAGAAGCATACTTTGGAAGTAAGGTATAGAATGCAAGATCCCCTGAATTTTAGCATCATGGGTACCTGGGTGCCTACGACTTCACAAAGTCTTTGGAAATTAAACTCTTTAAGGGTAAGATTTTTTTTGTGTTATAAGCTCCAAGTCTTTAACACTAGTTATCCTAGGCCAGAGTGGTTTTTCAGCCCCTGAACCATAGTACCTTTTGACTAAACCTGAGGTCTACATGTCCAGTCTACAGTCAAATGTATTTAATGATTACTTCATTTCAGATATGGTATTTTTTCATTTTAAAAATCAGCATTAGTGAGTTTAAAAGAGATTATTGGAAAGTATCTTAATTGAGACAAAGACATCCCCAAAAATGAAAATAATAGAGAGTTAGAAACATGTGTCAGAAAGCCAAATGGTAAAATCAATTATATTTTTGTTTATTTTTATTGAAATATAGTTGATTTATAGTATTGTGCCAATCTCTGCTGTACAGCAATGTGACTCAGTTATACATGTATATACATTCTTCGAATATTCTTTTCCATTATGGTTTATCATAGAATATTGAACATAGTTCCCTGTGCTATACCCTAGGATCTTATTGTTTATCCATTCTATATATAATAGTTTATACCTATTAATCCCACACTCCTAGTCCTTCCCTTCCCCATCCCTTCCTGCTTTGCAACCACAAGTCTGTTTTCTATGTCTGTGAGTCTGTCTTTGTTTTGTAGATAGGTTCATTTGTGTCATATTTTAGATTCCACATGATGAAATAAATTAATCTATAGCTTAGAGAATACCAGTTAGGGAAAGCATAAAGAAAACTAGAACTAGGTACACCATGGGCAAGCTGTTGAAAACAATGGAAGTGAAGAAATAAGCAGGATCATTATCATCAGGAAATAATAATACATCTTAGAAATGAACTTGGAAAAATATCTATGGAAAGTCACAGGCAATGCAATGACTTTTTAAAAGGAATTATATATTAAAAAAAATAACAAGCTATGTTCTATACCCAGTCAAAATGTTCTTCAAAAATTAAGGTAAGGGACTTCCCTTGTGGTCCAGTGGTTAAGAATCTGCCTTCCAGTGCAGGGGATGTGGGTTTGATCCCTAGTTGGGGAAAGATCCCACATGCCTCAGGACAGCTAAGCAAGAGCACTACTGAGCCTGTGTGCTCTAGAGCCCATGTGTCAGAACTAGAGAAGCCCACCCACCGCAACAGAAGATCCCGCATACCTCAATTAAGACTCAGTGCAGCCAAATAAACATAATTTTTTTTAAAATGAAGGTAAAATTATGACTTTTAAAATATGTATTGACAGAATTTTTTGTCAGCAAACTCAAGCTACAAGAAGAATTAGAGGATGTCCTTTAAGTTAAAGTAAAATTAACCTAGATAGACAAACAGACTTTTAGAATGGTTGAAGTTCTCTTGGAAAAAATATACATGAGTAAATATAAAAGAATACTGTTTCCCATCCCGTGGAGGATTCATGTTGATATATGTCAAAACCAATACAATATTGTAAAGTAATTAGCCTCCATTTAAAATAAATAAATTTATATTAAAAAATAAAAAAATAAAATAAAATGGGAAAAAATACTGTTTTTACAACAATATTATTGCTTGCTATAGGATTTATAGTAGGTACAATTAAAATATTTAAAAATTTAAGTGCATGAAGGAAATGGAGTTAGATGGTGTTATTCTTTCATTCTTTAAGAAGTGATTAAATTTCTAAGTTAAGGTAGACTATAATAAAACAAGAATGCATATTGTAATATTCAGGGTAAAGACAAAAGCAACAATACAACAATATATAACTAAAAATCTAATAAAGGAGATAAAATGAAACAGTAAAATATTATTAATAACAAATCCAAAAGAAGTCAGAGAAGGAGAATTAAAGATACAAAGAACAGATGGGACAAATCAAAAAGTAGTATTAAGATATTAAGTTTATGGGAGGAGAAATGATGGTGGAGTAGAAGGACCTTGAGCTCACCTCCTTTTACAAGAACACCAAAATCACAACTAACTGCTGAAAAACCAATTTAAAAAAGGACCAGAACCTACCAAGAAAGATATTCTATATCCAGAGACATAAAGAAGAAACCTGACCAGTTAGTAGGAGGGATGCACTCGTGATATACTCAAATCCAATACCCCTGAGTGGTCAAATCACAAACTAGAAAATAATTATTAATATATTGAAGAAGTGAGAGTTTTAAGACCCATGTCAGTTTCCCCAGCCTGGGTGTCTGGTATCAGGAGGAGGAGCCCCAGAGTATTTGGCTTTGAGGATCAGTGGGGCTTCATTGCTGGAGCTCCACCAAACTGGGAAAGACAGACTCCACTCTTGCAGGGCACACTCAAGCTCTTGTGTTCAACAAGACCCGGGGCAAAATCAGTGACTTCATGAGAGCCTGGGCCATATCTACCTGCTGGTCTTAGAGAATCTCCTGGGGAAGTAGGGGTGGCTGTTTTTCTCACTGGGGTCATAAAAGCTGGTGTCAGAAATATTGGCACTTTCACTACAGCAAACATTATCTTCAATGGTGAAAAATTTCCCCTAAAGTCAGGAGCAAGACAAGGGTGCCCACTCTCACCACTACTATTCTACATAGTTTTGGAAGTTTTGGCCACAGCAATCAGAGAAGAAAAAGAAATAAAAGGAATCCAGATTGGAAAAGAAGAAGTAAAACTCTCACTGTTTGCAGATGACATGATCCTCTACATAGAAAACCCTAAAGACTCTACCAGAAAATTACGAGAGCTCATCAATGATTATAGTAAAGTTGCTGGATATAAAATTAACACACAGAAATCTCTTGCATTCCTATACACTAATAATGAGAAACCAGAGAAATTAAGGAAGCAATTCCATTCATCATTGCAATGAAAATAATAAAATATTTAGGAATATATCTACCTAAAGAAACTAAAGACCTATATATAGAAAACTATAAAACACTGGTGAAAGAAATCAAAGAGGACACTAATAGATGAAGAAATATACCATGTTCATGGATTGGAAGAATCAATATAGTGAAAATGAGTATACTACCCAAAGCAATCTATAGATTCAATGCAATCTTTATCAAGATACCAACGGAATTTTTTTTCAGAGAACTAGAACAAATAATTTCACAGTTTGTATGGAAATACGAAAAACCTCAAATAGCCAAAGCAATCATGAGAAAGAAGAATGGAACTGGAGGAATCAACCCGCTTGATTTCAGGCTCTACTACAAAGCTACAGTCATCAAAACAGTATGGTACTGGCACAAAGACAGAAATATAGATCAATGGAGCAAAATAGAAAGACCAGAGATAAATCCACACACCTATGGACAACTTATCTTCGACAAAGGAGGCAAGAATATACAATGGAGAAAAGACAATCTCTTTAACAAGTGGTGCTGGGAAAACTGGTCAACAGCTCCGGGGAGCTTGTCTCTGGGAGGCGAGGCTGAGGTGGTGTCGGGGTGGGACTGGGGTGAAGCCAGGGTGGGGGCAGAGCCTGAGTGTCTTGGGCCCTGTGCCCACTGCCCACCACCCCCAAGCCCCCGGCCCCACCCAGGAGGCGAGCTGTGGATGCCCAGGGGCCTACCTTTAAAGCACATCCCAGGACCAGGCAGGTGGCAGGCCCTGGGGTGGACCCTGGCTCCTGGTGCCATCCTTGCTGGGCTCAACCACCAGGGGGAGCCTGTAAAAGAATGAAACTAGAACACTTTCTAACACCATACACAAAAATAAACTCAAAATGGATTAATGATCTAAACGTAAGGCCAGAAACTATAAAACTCCTAGAAGAAAATATAGGCAAAACACTCTCTGACATAAATCACAGCAGGATCCTCTATGACCCACCTCCCAGAATATTGGAAATAAAAGCAAAAACACACAAATGGGACCTAATTAAACTTAAAAGCTTTTGCACAATGAAGGAAACTATAAGCAAGGTGAAAAGACAGCCTTCAGAATGGGAGAAAATAATAGCAAACGAAGCAACTGACAAAGAATTAACCTAAAAAATATACAAGCAACTCCTGCAGCTCAATTCCAGAAAAATAAACGACTCAATCAAAAAATGGGCCAAAGAACTAAACAGACATTTCTCCAATGAAGACATACAGATGGCTAACAAACACATGAAAAGATGCTCAACATCACTCATTATCCGAGAAATGCAAATCAAAACCACAATGAGGTACCATTTCATGCCAGTCAGAATGGCTGCTGTCCAAAAGTCTACAACCAATAGATGCTGGAGAGAGTGTGGAGAAAAGGGAAGCCTCTTACACTGTTGGTGGGAATGCAAACTAGTATAGCCACTATGGAGAACAGTGTGGAGATTCCTTAAAAAACTGGAAATAGAACTGCCATATGACCCAGCAATCCCACTCCTGGGCATACACACCGAGGAAACCAGAATTGAAAGAGACACGTGTACCCCAATGTTCATCGCAGCACTGTGTATAATAGCCAGGACATGGAAGCAACCTAGATGTCCATCGGCAGATGAATGGATAAGAAAGCTGTGGTACATATATGCAATGGAATATTACTCAGCTATTAAAAAGAATACATTTGAAACAGTTCTAATGAGGTGGATGCAACCGGAGCCTATTATACAGAGTGAAGTATGTCAGAAAGAAAAACTCCAATACAGTATATTAACGTATATATATGGAATTTAGAAAGATGGTAATGATGACCCTATATGCGAGACAGCAAAAGAGACACAGGTGTAAAGAACAGACTTTTGGACTCTGTGGGAAAAGGCAAGGGTGGGATGATTTGAGAGAACAGAATTGAAACATGTATATTATCATATGTGAAACTGATCACCAGTTCAGCTTCGATGCAGGGTGCTCAGGGCTGGTGCACTGGGATGACCCAGAGGGATGGGATGGGGAGGGAGGTGGGATGGGGGTTTAGGATGGGGAACACATGTACACCCTTGGCTGATTCATGTCAATGGATGGCAAAACCACTACAGTATTCTAAAGTAATTAGCCTCCAATTAAAGTAAATAAATTTATATAAAAAAATATTGGGGTTTTCATCTACTTGAGCCCTTGGAGGCAGACATCTTGCTTGTGTAATTAGCCCCTAGGCCTTGTTGTTTTTCAGTTGCTCAGTTGTGTCCAACATCTTTGTGACCCCATGGACTGCAGCACACCAGGCTTCCTTGTCCTTCACCATCTCCTGGAGCTTGCTCAAACTCATGTGCATTGAGTTGGTGATGCCATCCAACCATCTCATCCTCTGTCATCCCCTTCTCCTGTCTTCAATCTTTCCCAACATCAGGGTCTTTTCTAATGAGTTGGCTCTTCCCATCAGGTGGCAAAAATATTGGAGTTTCAGCTTCAGCATCAGTCCTTTCAATGAATATTCAAGACTGATTTACTTTAGGGTTAACTGGTTTGATCTCCTTGCAGTCCAAGGGATTCTCAAGAGTCTTCTCCAACACCACAGTTCAAAAGCATCAATTCTTCGGCACTCAGTTTTCTTCACAGTCCAACTCTCACATCCATACATGACCACTGGAAAAACCATATCCTTGACTAGATGGACCTTTGTTGGCAAAGTAATGTCTCTGCTTTTCAATATGCTATCTAGGTTGGTCATAACTTTTCCTCCAAAGAGTAAGCGTCTTTTAATTTTGTGGCTGCAGTCACCATCTGCAGTGATTTTGGAGCCCAAGAAAATAAAGTATGTGACTGTTTGCATTGTTTTCTCATCCATTTGCCATGAAGTGATGGGACCAGATGCCATAATCTTAGTTTTTTTTTTTTTTAATTTTATTTTATTTTTAAATTTTACATAATTGTATTAGTTTTGCCAAATATCAAAATGAATGTTGAATTTTAAGCCAGCTTTTTCACAGCACCATCCATCAACAGAAAGGCTGCCTAAAGACTTTCTGAACCCACAGCCATCTCTAGGCATGCCCCTTAATGTGGTTATGCCCACCAGAGGGCCAAGATTTAGCTTTACCCAGCAGTGGGCAGGCCTGACCCTTCCTACCAGGAAGCGTGCCCAAGTCTCCAGACTAGCCTCACCCATCAGGGGGCAGATACCAGAAGCGAAAACAAAACAAGCAAAAAATACATTTCCTCAGCCAGCGGAACTAAGTCTGTAAACAGGTCAGGACCTGCCCTGGGACCAGCTGATGCCTGGACTGTGGATGACAAGAGGGGAGTGTACTCCTGTGACACATAGGCCACCCCCAACAGAAGGGCCACTTCTCCAAGGTTGAGAAATGTAACTAACCTGCCATATACATAAAACCACAAATATAATTTAGACCAAATGAGACAGCATAGGAATATTTTCCAGACAAAGGAACAAGATAAAATCTCCAAAGAACAAGTAATTAGAGTGGACATAGGCAATCTACCCTAAGAAAGAGTTCAGGGTAATGATCATAAAGATGATTCAAGAACTCAGGAAAAGAATGGATGCTCAGAGTGAGAAGGCACAAGATGTTTTTAACAGAGTTAGAAAATATAAAGAACAATCAAAGTTGAAGAATACAATAACTGAAATAAACGCCACAATGTAAGGAGTCAATGGCAGAATAGATGAGGCAGAAGAAATGGATAAGAGTGCTGGAAGACAGAGTGGTGGAAATTACTGCTGTGGAACAGAGGAAAAGGAATGAAAAGAAATGAGGACAGCATAAGAGACCTCTGAGACAACATCAAATGTACCAATATACATTATAGGGGTCTCAAAAAGAGAAGAGAGAGAGAAAGGACCTGAGAAAATATTTAAAGAGATAGTAGCTGAAAACTTCCCTAACATGGGAGAGTAAATAGTCACTTAAGTCCAGGAAGCACAGAGAGTCCCGTATGCGATTAACCTAAGGAGGAACACTCTGAGATACATATTAATCAAACTGACAAAAATTAGAGATGAAGACAAAATATTAAAAGCTGAAAGGGGGGTTTCCCTGGTGGCTCAGTGGTAGTGAATCTGCCTGCCAATTCAGGAGACATGGGTTTGATCCTTGGTCCCAGAGGATCTCACATGCCATGGAGCAACTAAGTCCCTGTGTGCCACAACCACTGAGCATCTGCTCTAGAGCATGAAAACCACAATCACTGAAGCCTGAGACCCCTAGAGACCGTGCTTCACAAGAGAAGCCACTGCAATGAAAGGTCTGCTCTCTGCAACTAGAGAAATGCCTGTGTAGCAATGAAGACCCATCACAGCCAATAAGTAAATAAAAGTATTTTTAAAAAGAAACAAGGGAAAAATAATATATAACATCCAAGGGAATTCCCATTAGGTTATCAGCTGATTTTTCAGCAGAAACTCTGGAGACCAGAAAGGAATGGCATGATTTATTTAAGGTGATGAAAGGGAAAAATCTACAGCCAAGAGTACACAGGAAGATTTGCTCAGATTTGACAAAGAAATCAAAAGCTTTATAGACAAGCAAACACTAAAAGAATTCAATACCACCAAACCACCTTTACAACAAATGCTAAAGGAACTTCTCTTGGTGTAAAAGAAAAGGCTACAACTAGAAACAAGAAAATTACAAAATAACAAAGCTTTCTAAGGGAAACATACAATAAAGGGAAACATACAATAAAGATAGGAAATGATCCACACAAATATGATATCTAAACCAGTAATCATGAGAGGAGGAGAGAACAAATGCAGAATATTTGAAATATTTTATAATAACCTATCGGAGAAGGCAATGGCACCCCACTCCAGTACTTTTGCCTGGAAAATCCCATGGACGGAGGAGCCTGGTAGGCTGCAGTCCATGGGGTTGCTAAGAGTCGGACACGACTGATCGACTTCACTTTCACTTTTCACTTTCACGCATTGGAGAAGGAAATGGCAACCCACTCCAGTGTTCTTGCCTGGAGAATCCCAGGGACGGGGGAGCCTGGTGGGCTGCCATCACTGGGGTCACACAGAGTCGGACACGACTGAAGTGATTTAGCATAGCATAGCATAGCATAGCATAATAACCTATAAGGGAAACGAATCTGGGAAAGAATATGTGTGTATATGTGTGTGTGTTTATATATATAAACTGAATATATATATATATATAAAAGCTACATATAAATGACTACCCATATACATATGTCTATCACTATGTGTGTGCTTAATAACTCAGTTGTGTCTGACTCTCTGCAACCTCATGGACTGTAGCCCACCAGGCTCCTCTCTCCATGGAATTCTCCAGGCAAGAATACTAGAGTTGGTAGCCATTCCCTTCTACATATATATACATATATTTGTTGTTTAGTTGCTAAGTCATTTCTGACTCTTTTGCGACCCATGGACTGTAGCCCACCAGGCTCCTCTGTCCATGGGATTTCCCAGGCAAGAATACTGGAGTGGGTTGTATTTTCCATCTCCAGGGGATCTTTGAGCCTAATATCTTTTAAACATTTAAAAAAGATATTAGGCTCAAACCGAACTATGTCCTCATTACATTAAATATATCTCACACTTCAGTGGGTGGTTTAGTCTCTAAGTCATGTCCAACTCTTGCAACCCCATGGACCATAGCCTGCCAGGCTCCTCTGTCCATGGGATTTTCCAGGCAAGAATACTGGAGTGGGTTGCCATTTCCTTCTCCACACACTTCAGTGAAAAGACTAAAAAAGGTAGAATTCAATTATATGTTTAAAAAAAAATAATAGATTGACCTTAAATACAAGGACACAGGCTGAAACTAAAAGGATGGCTGGTGTCTTGCATTAATGCCAGACCAAACAGTCTTTGAATCAGTACATATTAGCAAAGATAAAGATTAACATTTTATAATGATAAAAGGACCCATCAAATTGTAAGATACATTTATAATTTTTTTGCACCTATTGTCACAGGTTTGATATATATTAAAAAAATAAAAAGATGAAAAATAAACAGTATCTGCAATAAATTATAAACTCCTCTACAAAATTGATAGAAATAAATTCACAGTTATAAGTAGAGATTTTAACATGCTTCTCTCAGTAACTAATAAGACAATTCAGTTCAGTTCAGTTCAGCCACTCAATTGTTTCCGACTTTTTTCAACCCCATAGACTGTGGTACTCCAGGTTTCCCTGTTCATCACCAACTCCCGGAGCTTGCTCAAACTCATGTCCACTGAGTCGGTGATGCCATCCAGCCATCTCATCCTCTGTCATCCCCTTTACCTCCTGCCTTCAATCTTTCCCAGCATCTGCTGCTGCTGCTGCATTGCTTCAGTCATGTCCAACTCTGTGCAACCCCATAGACGGCAGCCCACCAGGCTCTTCTGTCCCTGGGATTCTCCAGGGAAGAATACTGGAGTGAGTTGCCATGTCCTTCTCCATTTCCAGCATCAGGGTCTTTTCAAATGAATCCATTCTTCACATTAGGTGGCCAAAGTTTTGGAGCTGCAGCTTCAGCATCAGTCCTTCCAATGAATATTCAGGGCTGATTTCCTTTAGGATTGACTGGTTTGATCTCCTTGCCGTCCAAGGGACTCTCAAGAGTCTTCTCACCAACAGTTCGAAAGCATCAGTTCTTCGGCACTCGGCTTTCTTTATGTTCCAACTCTCACATCCATACACGAGTACTGGAAAAACCATAGCTTTGACTAGATGGACCTTTGTTTGCAAAATAATGTCTCTGCTTTTTAATATGCTATATAGGTTGATGATAGCTTTTCTTCCAAGGAGCGAGTGTCTTTTAATTTCATGGCTGCAGTTACCATCTGCAGTGATTTTGGAGCCCAGGAAAATAAAGTCTGTCATGGTTTCTGTTGTTTCCCTATCTATTGCCATGAAGTGATGGGACTGGATGCCATGATCTTAGTTTTTTGAATGTTGAGTGTTAAGTCAGCTTTTTCACTCACTTCTTTAACTTTTATGAAGAGGCTCTTTAGTTCCTCTTTGCTTTCTGCCATAAGGGTGGTGTCATCTGTGTATCTGAGATTATTGCTATTTCTCCTGGAAATCTTAATTCCAGCTTGTGCTTCATCCAGCCTGGCATTTCACATAATGTACTCTGCATAAAAGTTAAATAAGCAAGGTAACAATATACAGCCTTGACATACTCCTTTCCCAATTTGGAACCAGTCTGTTGTTCCATGTCCAGTTTTAACTGTTGCTTCCTGACCTGCATACAGATTTCTGAGGAGGCAGGTAAGGTGGTCTGGTATTTCCATCTCCTGTAGAACTTTCCATAGTTTGTTGTGATCTGTACAGTCAAAGGTTTCAGTGTAGTCAATAAAGCAGAAGTAGATGAAAAGGATGAAAAGGACATTTTTTTTTTTCTTTTGGTGTTAGTAGTAGAACTAACACCAAAAGAAAAAAAAAAAAAAAAGATGTCCTTTTCATTATAGGGGACTGGAATGCAAAAGTAGCAAAAATAAGACAATTAACAATTATGTAAGGATATGTGTGATTTGAACAACAATATTAAGCAGTTTGACTTTGAATGACATCTATAAAGCACTACACCAAAGGATAGCAGACTATACATTACTTTTAAGTGCCCATGAAATAATTTCCAAAAGAGACCATACTCTGGGGTATGTTTTTTTTCTATTTTAGAATAAACATTAAAATCACAATGATATACACTACACCTACTAAAAAATGTCTTTAAAAACAAAACCAAACTAAGGCAAATCAAAACTTTGTAATCAAATGCTGGTGAGGATGCAAAATAGTACAGCCACTTTGGAGAGTAGTTTGGGAATTTCACATAAATTTAGGAAAAAAAAAAAAACAAAAAACAAACTTGCCCTATAGCCCAGAAATCCTATTCCTAGGATAAATTTTTTTCCAATAGAAAACAAAACTTAAATTCACATAAACTTTGTAAAGAAATGTTTTAGTGGCACTATGCCAATTAAAAGGAAACAACTCAAATGTTCTTCAACTGGTGAATATTTAAGTAAACAGTGCTACATCCATACAATGGAATGTCAAGTATTTACCCTGGATAAATGAAAATTCATGTTCACATGAAAATCTGTTCACAAGTATAGCAGATTTATTTATGATTGCCAAAACCTGGATATAGCTCCAATGTCCTTCAAATGGTGAATTAAAAAAAAAAAAAAAAAAGCTTTGAAGCATGCATACAGTAGAATACAGTGCTCAATCGTGTGTGACTCTTTGAGGCTCCATGGACTATAGCCCACCAGGTTCGTCTGTTCATGGAATTTTCCAGGAAAGAATACTGGAGTGGGTTGCCATTTCCTACCATACCGTGTAGTCTTCCTGACCCAGGGATTGAACTCTCATCACTTGCGTCTCCTGCATTAGCAGGCAGATTCTTTACCACTGAGCCATGTTGGAAGCCTCTAATAGAATACTGGTGGTGGTGGTGGTTTAGTTGCTAAGTCATGTCCGACTCTTGTGACCCCATGGAATGTAGCCCACCAAGCTCCTCTGTCCATGGGATTTTCCACGCAAGAATACTGGAGTGGATTGCCATTTGCTTCTCCAGGGGATCTTCCTGACCAAGGAATTGAACCCAGGTCTCCTGCATTGGAGGCAGATTCTTTACTGATTGAGCTATGAGGGAATACTACTCAACAGCAAAAAGAAGCAAACTACTTATACATGGAGCAACACAGATTAGAGAAAAAAGAAAAACTACAGATTTCAAATGCTACATACTGTGTAATTCCATACATATGACCTTCTGGAAAAGGCAGTGTTATTGAAAAACAGCTCTGTTGTTGTTGGGACTAGAAGAGGGGTGAAGGAATAGACTATAAAAGGACAATATGAGAGAATTTTTTAAGGCTGTAATTGTTCTGGTTTCCCTGATAGTTCAGTTGGTAAAGAATCCGCCTGCAATGCAGGAAACCCCGGTTCAATTCCTGGGTTGCGAAGATCCTCTGGAGAAGGGATAGGCTACCCATTCCAGTATTCTTGGACTACCCTTGTGACTCAGCTGGTAAGGAATCCACCTGCAATGCAGGAGACCTGGGTTAGATCTCTGGGTTGGGAAGATCCCGTGGAGAAGGGAAAGGCTACCCAATCCAGTGTTTTGGCCTGGAGAATTCCGTGAACCATATAGTCCATGGGGTTGCAAAGAGTCAGACATGACTGAGCAACTTTCACTTCACAATTGTTCTGTATCTTTCTTTTGTTTTAGATTATGTGACTGTATGTATTTTTTTTTAAATCATAGAATTATAAAGAAAAAATAGTAACTTTTACCCAATTCAAGTAAAGGAAGTAATAAGAGGTACTTATTGTGAGAAAATTTATGCTTGTAAAGCTTATAACTTCAATAAAATTATCAAATTTCTTAAAAAATACAACTTACCAAAACACATAAAAGATCAAAAGCATGAATAATTCTCTATATGTTAAATAAGTTGAATATGTAATTGAATTTCTTTATACCAAGAAAACTCAGATGTAAGTGGATGCACTGCAAATTCTTGGAGCATTTAAGGAAGAAATATTTGCCTATTTTACATAAACTCTGTCAGAGAATATAATAAAGATGAAACATTTTGCAAATTATGTTATGAGACCGGATTTACCCTGATACCAAAACCTGACAAAGAAACTGTAAGAACTATAACTTTCATGAACATGCAAAAGTTATAAGCAAACTATTTGCAAATTAAACCCCATAACATATGAAAAAGATAATGCATCATGACCAAGAGATATTTATTTCAGGAATTCAAGTTAATGAAACAGTCAACAGAACAAGGAGGCAATCTATAGGATTGGAAACCTTATATTTAATTAGGGGTTAATATCAAAAATATGCAAGCTACTTCTGCAACTCAACAGCAAGCAAAACAAAAACAAAAAAGCAAAATAACAACTTGATTTAAAAGTGGCCTAAAAACTTGAATAGATATTTTTACAAAGAAGACATTAAATGACCAACAGATAACATGGAAAAAAAATGCTCAGTTTCACTAATTGTCATGGAAATGTAAATCAAGCCCACAGTGAGATATTACCATGCACCTGTCAGGATGGTGTATGTGTGTGTGTGTGTGTGTGTGTGTGTGTGTGTGTCCGGAGACAGAGTGAGCAAATGTTGGTGAAGATGTGGAGAAATTGAAACTCTTGCACATTGTTGTTGGAAATTACAATGATGCAAACATTATGATCAAAAAAGAATTGCTGTATGGCTCAGGAAACTCAAACAGGGGCTCTGTATCAACCTAGAGGGGTGGGATGGGGAGGGAGATGGGAGGGAGGTTCACAAGGGAGGGGATATAGTTATACCTATGGCCAATTCATGTTGAGGTTTGACAGAAAACAACAAAATTCTATAAAGCAATTATCCTTCAACAAAAAAATTATAATAAAAAAAAGAATAGAACTACCAATTCCACCTCTGGATATATATTCAAAGAAAACAAAATCACTATCTTGAAAACATATCTGTACTCCCAAGTTCATTGCAGCACTATTCACGATAATCAAGATGTGAAAGTGTTAATCACTCAGTCGTGTCCAACTCTTTGCAACGCCATGGGCTGTAGCCTGCCAGGCTCCTCTGTCCATGGGATTCTCCAGGCAAGAATACTGGATTGGGTTGACATTTCCTTCTCCAGAGGATCTTTCCAAGCCAAGCAATATAATATGTTTATAAATTGCAAAAAAACAAAGCATGAATCATAAAGAATAAACTTTATCAAGTGGCTTTTGTCAATAGTGCAAAGTCCTGCTCTTTGAAAGACAATATCAAGAAAATGAAAAGGCAAACCACTGACTGGGAGTATATATTTGCAACATGTATTAGAGGGAAAAATTCAGATTAAATAAATAACTCTAAAAAGTCAACAATAAGAACACGCAAAACTAATTAAGAACTATGATAAGCAATGCTAAGAGGAAGAAGCCAGGTTCCAAATCATACACTATGACATCTTGGGAAAACAAAATTATAGAATGAAGAACACATAAGAAGCATCTAGGAATTAAATTTGTTTGGAGAGTTTGACCAGAAAGGTTTTGTATAGTGGAATTTTAGGGTGTGATGAAACTGTGTGGTTTCTTGATCATAAGCATTGTTACATGACTCTGCATTTGCTAAAATCCATAGAACATACATGTAAATTAAAAACAAATTAAAATATGGCTAAATATTTGAACAAATGTTTCACAAAAGAAGATGTACGAATGTGCAACAAGCTTGTGAAGGGTATTTAATATCACTGCTTATCAGGTAAATAAAAATTGAAACAACACTAACAGATCACTACACAACCACTGGATGAATAAAATTAAAGGACTGAAAATTCCAATTGCTGATGAGGGTGTAGGACAAGTGAAACTCTCATGTGCTGCTGGTGGGAGTGCAAAATGTTATAGCTACATTGGCAAACAATTTCAAAATATCATAATTTCAAATATACACTCAATGATATTACTCAACAATCTCATCCTTAAGTATTCACTCAAGATAAATAAACATATGTCCATAAATGACTTACACAGAAATGTTCATAGAAGGTTTATTTATAATAGCCTCCAATCTGGAAAAGAGACTGCTAACACTTTTTGATCAGTGAATTGACAAACATTATGGTATATGTACATGATTAAAGCTATTCAGCAATAAACCGAATAAACTTATGTATGCAAAATCATGAAGAAGTCCCAAATATGAGTTTTAAAAGTCACTCAAAAGAGTACATAGTGTATAATTCCATTTATTAATATACAAAATCCTTTGATAAATTCCTTTTATCAATCCTTTTTTAGAAATGAATTTATTTATTTTAATTGGAGGATAATTACTTTACAATATTGTGATGGTTTTTGCCATACAGCATGCATCAGTCAAAGGTATACATATGTCCCTCCCATCCTGAACTCCCTTTTCATCTCCCTTCCCACTCTATCCATCTATAAATTCCATTTATATGACAAAAATGATCTTTTTTTTTTCTTTTTGACACAAAGAAGCTAAGTAGTTGCCTAGGCCTTGGAGCACGAGGGAACTTTTTTGGGTGATGAAAATATTCTACATCTTGATTGTGGAGGCTGTTTCATGGGTCTATACATTGCAAACTAGTTAAACTATAAATGTAAAATGGCTGCATTATACTGTATGCAAATAATACCTCAATAAATTTTACCTTAAAAAACTAAATGATTGCTCTTCTCTGCATTACCATATTAAAGCAAAGAGTGGCCATCTCAATAGATGTACCAAGAGAGTCGATAAAGTCAGCACTTGTTCAGGATTAAAATTCTTGGCAAACTTTATTTTGATTTAATAAAAGGTATTTGCAAACAATATACAGATGGTATCTTACTTGTTCAGTCGCTAAGTTGTGTTCAACTTTTTGTGACCCCATGGACTGCAGTACGCCAGGCTTCTGTGTCCTTCACTATCTACTGGAGTTTGCTCAAATTCACGTCTACTCAGTCTGTAATGCTATCTAACCAGCTCATCCTCTGCCACCCTCTTCTCCTTTTGCCTTCAATCTTTCCCAGCATCAGGGTCTTTGAAATGACTTAACTCTTCATATCAGGTGGCCAAAGTATTGGAGCTTCAGCTTCAGTATCAGTCCTTCCAATGGATATTCATGGTTGGTTTCTTTCAGTATTGACTGGTTTGATTTCCTTGCAGTCCAAGGGATTCTCAATAGTCTTCCTCAGCACGACAATTCAAAAGCATCAATTCTTTAGCATTCAACCTTCTTTATGGTCCAACTCACACATCTGTACATTACTGCTGGAAAAAAAACCCATTGCTTTGATTTTACAGACCTTTGTCGTCAAGGTGATGTCTCTGCTTTTTAATATGGTGTCTAGGTTTGTCATAGCTTTCCTTCCAAGGAGCAATCATCTTTTAATTTCATGGCTGCAGTCATCATTGGCAGTGATTTTGGAGCCCAAGAAAATAAAATCTATCACTGTTTCCCCTTCTATTTGCCATGAAGAAGTGGGACCAGATGCCATGATCTTTGTTTTTTGAATATTGAGTTTCAAGTCAGCTTTTTCACTTTCCTTTTTCACCCTCATCTAGGGGCTCTTTAGTTCATTTTCACTTTCTGCCATTAGAGTGATATCTTCTGCATATCTGAGGTTATTGCTATTTCTCCTGGCAATCTTGATTCCAGCCTGTGACTCATCCAACCCAGCATTTCACATGAAATACTCTGCATATGTTATATAAATAGGGTGACAATATACAGCCTTGTCATACTCCTTTTCCAATTTTGAACCAGTCAGTTGTTCCATGTCTAGTTCTAATTTTTGCTTCTTGATCCACATACAGGTTTCTCAGGAGGCAGATAAGGTGGTCTGGTATTCCCATCTCTTTCAGAATTTTCCACAGTTTATTGTGATCCACACAATCAAAGGTTTTTTTTTTATTTTTTATTTTTTAATACTTTACAATATTGTATTGGTTTTACCATACATCAACATGCATCCGCCACTGGTGTACACGTGTTCCCCATCCTGAACCCCCCTCCCACCTCCCTCCCCATGCCATCCCGCTGGGTCATCCCAGTGCACCAGCCCCAAGCTTCCTGTATCCTGCATCGAACCTGGACTGGTGAATCGTTTCTTATATGATATTATACATGTTTTAATGCCATTCTCCCAAATCATCCCCCCGCCCCCCCAGAGTCCAAAAGACTGTTCTGTACATCTGTGTCTCTTTTGCTGCCTCGCATACAGGGTTGTCGTTACCATCTTTCTAAATTCCATATATATGCATTAGTATACTGTATTGGTGTTTAAAGGTTTTAATGTAACGAAGCAGTGAAAGTGTTAGTCGCTCAGTTGTGTCCGACTCTTTGTGGCCCTATGGATTGTAGTGTCCATGGAATTCTCCATGTAAGAATACTGGAGTGGCTTGCCATTTCCTTCTCCAGGGGATTTTCCTGATTTGGGGTGTGAACCCAGGTCTCCCACATTGCGGGCAGATTCTTTACTGTCAGAGCCACCAGGAAAGACCTAATGAAGCAGAAGTAGATGTTTTTCTGGAATTCCCTTGCTTTCTCTACAATCCAATGAATGTTGAAAACTTGATCTCTGGTTCCTCTGCCTTTTCTAAACTCAGCTAGTACATCGTAAGTTCTGGGTTCATGTACTGCTGAAGCCTAACTTGAAGGATTTTGAGTATAATCTTACTTACCCCACTTACTAGCGTGTGAAATGAGTGCAGTTGTACTGTAGTTTGAACATTCTTTGGCATTGCCCTTCTTTGCTAGATTTACATCTGTTTCTTTTTGATGCTAATGTAAATGGCATTATGCCTTAATTTCAAATTCCCATTGTTCATTGCAGATGTATAGGAAAGTGATTGAGTTTTGTATATTAACCTTGTCTACAGTATTGCTATAATCATTATTTCTAGGATGATTTTCTGCTGATTCTTTGGATTTCTTTACATAGATAATCATACTATCTATGAAAACAAAACCAAGTTTAGATCTTCCATCCCAATATGTATGCGTTTATTTACCTTTCTTGTCTTATTACATTAGCCAAGACTTGCAGTATGATGTAGAAGTGGTGAATGAGGACATCCTTGCCTTGTTCCTGATCTTGGGAAAGCATTTCTAGTTTCTTGCCTTTAAGTATAATGTTAACTGTAGGATTTTTGTAGGTATTCCTTATTGAGTTGAAGAAATTTCTCTCTATTTCCAGTTTGCTTAGAGTTTTTATCATGAATAAGTGCTGAGTTTTGTCAAATGCATTTTTTTTGCATCTATTGATTGATTTTTCTTCTTTAGCCAGCTGATATGATGTATTAAATTAATTGATTTCCTTAGTTGGAGCAGCCTTGCATACCTAGAATAAATTGCACTTGGTGTGTAATTCTTTTTATACATTATTGGATTATATTTGCCTGTATTTTGTTCAGGATTTTTGATTCTAAGGGAGAAAAATAAAGTGCCAGAAACCGTCCCTGAAGATACACCAGCTTCAACTGAAATATACTCAAAAAGCTAATGCAACTATAAAGACAAGAACTAATGGAAATCAGGACAATGGTATATGATCCAAATAAGAATATCAACAAAGAGAAGTTATAAGATGGAAACAAAAATTCTGGAGCTGAAAGCTATAAGAACTAAATGAAAGAATTAACTTGGGAAGTTCAACAGACTTGATTAGACAAAAGGAAAAATCAGTAAGCTTGAAGATAGGACTTTTAAAATTAGTGAGTCTGAGGAGATGAAATTAAAAAAAAAAGAATGAAAACAAATGAGGAAAGCCTAAGGGACTCATGGGACACAATAAAGGAGGCAAATATACAAATTATGGGAGTCCCAGAAAGAGATATGACAAGGTGACAAAGAGATTATTTGAAGAAATAATAGCTAAAAATTTACCAAATGAAAGGAAAGATATGACTCGACTAATCCAAAAACTTAACAAATGTTAAGTAAGATAAAAAAAAATCCATACCATGAAATATAATTCAGTTGTTGAAAGTGAAAGACAATGAGAGAATTTTGAAAGTAGCAAGTGAAAAACAACTCATAACTTACATGGAGTCTTCAATAAAATCTTCAATCAATTTATCAGCAGAAACCTTGGCGACCAGAAAAAATAGAGTAAAATATTTAAGATACTGAAAGAGCTGTCAATTCTTTCTTTTTCATGTTAAAATGGACTTTATTTTCCTCCCAACTTTATTGGGATATAATTGACCAAATAAAATTATATAGAAGTAAAATGTACAACTTGATGATTTGGTAAGCGTAAACATTGTGAAATGATTAACATAATCATATAAATTAACACATCCATCACTTTGCAGGTTTTTTTTTGTGTGTGTGTGTGAAAATGTTTAAGATCTACTCTTAGCAAATTTCAAGTATACATTAAATATTACTAACTATAGTCACCATGCTGTACATTAGATAACCAGAGTTTATTAATCTTATAACACATATCCATTGACCAGAATATCCCCATTCCAAGGTCACTGGTTTGATCTCCATAGGGGCCAAGTTTGCTTGTTACTTTGGGCTTCCCTTGTGGCTCAGACGGTAAAGAAACCGTCTGCAATGTGGGAGACTTGGGTTCAATCCCTGGGACGGGAAGATCCCCTGGAGGAGGGCATTGCAACCCACTCCAGGTACTCTTGTCTGGATAATTCCCATAGACAGAGGAGCCTGGCAGGCTACGGGCCATGGGGTCACAAACAGTAAGACATGACTGAGTAACTAAGCACAGCACAACAGCCCCCATTAATCACCACTTTACTGCCTGTTTCTGTGAGTTTCACTTTTTTTTTTTTTTTTAGATTCCACCTATAAGTGAGGATAATATCTCCTTCTGCTTCATTAGCTACTCTAAAGCCTTTGACTGTGTGGATCACAAAAAACTGGAAAATCTTCAAGAGATGGAAATACCAGACCACTTTATTTGCCTCTTGAGAAATCTGTATGCTGGTCAAGATGCAACAGTTAGAACCAGACATGGAACAACCTACTGGTTCCAAATTGGGAAAGGAATACATCAAGGCTGTATATTGTCACCCTGCTTATTTAACTTATATGCAGAGTACATAATGCAAAATGCTGGACTGAATGAAACACAAGCTGGAATCAAGATTGCAGGGAGAAATATTAATAATCTAAGATATGCAGATAACACTACCCTTATGGCAGAAAGTGAAGAGGAACTAAAGAGCCTCTTGATGAAGGTAAAAGAGGAGAGCAAAAAAACTGGCTTAAAACTCAACATTCAAAAAATGAAGATCATGGCATCTGGTCTCATCACTTCGTGGCAAATAGATGGGGAAACAATGGCAACCAGACCACCTTACTTGCCTCCTGAGATATCTGTATGCTGGTCAAGGCTGTGCACCTGAAACATATAATATTGTACCTCTGCTGCTGCTGCTGCTGCTAAGTCATGTCAGTCATGTCCGACTCTGTGCAACCCCATCAACAGCAGCCCACCAGGCTCCTCTGTCCCTGGGATTCTCCAGGCAAGAATACTGGAGTGGGTTGCCATTTCCTTCTCCAATGCATGCATGCATGCTAATTTGCTTCAGTGATGTCTGACTCTGTGTGACCCTATGGACAGCATCCCTCCAGGCTCCTCTGTCCACAGGATTCTCCAGGCAAGAATACTGGAGTGGGTTGCCATTGCCTTCCCCTCAACTATGCCTAAATAAAAAAGAATACACACAGATGGCAGACAGTTATTTGAAAAGTTGTTCAACATAGTCAGAGAAATTTGAAATCAGAATCACAAAGAAATATTACTTCACATTTGTTAGGATGTCTTTATAAAAGTCAAAAGATAACTTGTATTGGCAAGAATGTGAAAAAAGAGTACTCTTGTCCACTATTGGTGGGAATGTAAATATGTACAGCCATTATGGAAAACATTGGAAGTTTCTCAAAAAAATTAAAAATATAACAACCATATAATCAACAACCCCACCCCTAAGTATGTATTCAAAGAAATAAAGTTATCTTAAAGAGATATCAGCACTCTCATGTTCATTGTTGCATTATTCATGAAGGTCAAGATCTGGAAAAACCCATATGGATAATGTGTCCATAAGGGTAATGAAGATATATATATATATATATATGAACATTATTCAGCCATAAGAAACAACACAATCCTACTTTTGTGACAATGTGGATGAAGCTGGATCTCATTATACTAAATAAAATAAGCCAAACAGAGAAAAAAAAATCTATATTCTCACTTATCAGTCAGTTTAGTTTAGTTGCTCAGTTGCATCTAACTCTTTGTGACCCCATAGACTGCAGTACGCTAGGCTTCCCTAGCCATGACTAACTCCTGGAGCTTGTCCATTGAGTTGGTGATGACATCCAACCAGCTCACCCTCAGTTGTCCCCTTCTCCTCCTGCTTTCAATCTTCCCCAGCATCAGGGTCTTTTCCAATGAGTCCAATCTTCCCATCAGGGGGCCAAAGTACTGGAGCTTCAGCTTGCTTTCAATCTTAGCTTTGACCAGATGAACCTTTGTCAATAATGTTTCTGCTTTTAAATATGCTGTCTAAGATGGTCATAGCTTTTCTTCCAAGGAGCAAGTGTCTTTTAATTTCAAGGCTGCAGTCGCCATCTGCAGTGATTTTGGAGTCCAAGAATCCAGAAAGAAAAACACCAATACAGTATACTAACGCATATATATGGAATTTAGAAAGATGGTAACAATAACCCTGTATATGAGACAGCAAAAGAGACACTGATGTATAGAACAGTCTTTTGGACTCTGTGGGAGAGGGAGAGGGTGGGATGATTTGGGAGAATGGCATTGAAACATGTAAAATATCATGTATGAAACGAGTCGCCAGTCCAGGTTCGATGCATGATACTGGATGCTTGGGGCTGGTGCACTGGGATGACCCAGAGGGATGGTATGGGGAGGGAGGAGGGAGGAGGGTTCAGGATGGGGAACACATGTATACCTGTGGCGGATTCATTTTGATATTTGGCAAAACCAATACAATTATGTAAAGTTTAAAAATAAAATAAAAAAAAAAAAAAGAAATATAGTCTTGACAACCAAAGCTGAAAGAAAGATCACCACAGAGGAGTCAAGATGGCAGAATAAAAGGATGCAGAATTTGTTACTCTTCATAAGTACACAAATAATTCATCTACAAACAGAACAATTCCCACAGAGCACCTGTTGGACATTAGCATAAGACTTTGGACACCTAAAAGAATGAAAGACAGAAGATAAAAATAGTAGAATAAAAAAAAAAATGGACCAGAAACTCTTGTGGGGAGCTGAAGGTGACGGGAGGACCCATCACTCAGGAAAACTCCATCACAGTGGGGAAATCAGCTTGGACAGAAAAAGACCTTTGGGAAATCAAAGGAGAATTCAGCAGATGGTCTGTGGAAGGCAGGACAAAGTAAGAACAGCATGCAGAGGTGGTCCTAGGATGGCGGAGGAATAGGATGGGGAGACCACTTTCTCCCCGACAAATTCATAAAAAGATCATTTGAATGCTGAGCAACTTCCACAAAACAACTTCTGAATGCTGGCAGATGACACCATGCACCCAGAAAGGTAGCCCATTCTCGTTTAAAGGAGGTAGGACAAAATATAAAGACAAAAAGAGTGACAAAAGAGTTAGGGATGGAGACCCATCCTGGCGAGGGAGTCAAGAAGGAGGAGAAGTTTCCAAACACCAGGAAACCCTCTCACTAGCAGGTCTGTGGGGAGTTTTGAAATCTCAGAGGGCAACATAACCGGGAGGGAAAACAAAAACAAAAACCAAAGTCCACAGAATATGTGCCTTAACCACAACTCCCAGCGGAGAAAGCCCAGACACTCACGTCTGCCACCAGTGAGCAGGACAGATGAGGGTTGCATGCTTAGGGTAAGGACCAGGCCTGAATGCCCTGAGGACAATCTGAGGGAGCTAACGTGAGATAGAAACCCAAACTGTGGGATAGCCAGAGAGAGAGAGAAGAAAAAAAGAGAGAGAAGAGAACGTTTGCATGAAAAGCTCTAACCTAAGGCACAGGCTGGCCTGCTCACAGAACAAAGGATTGAGAACCAAAGGAGAGCTAGCCAGCTGTGGACAGGCCCATTCCCCCGACGAAGGCAGAGAGGCAGGCAGGCGACAGCCAGAGCTGGAAGGCAAGGGACAATCTTGGCCCCAGAGATGGCATCATTCACCAAACTGTGAGCAGGATCCCAGTTGCTAACCAAGTCTTCCTGGGATCCTGGACAGTTGACATCTGCCAGGAGGGTCGCAACCTGAGATCCCCAGAGAAGACACACAGCACACCTGAGACAGCGCTCTTGCAGCACACCCAGGAAACTGAGTGGCTGGGACTGGGGAGGTGATAAGACACACCACACACACCTGGCATAGTGCACTCACCAAGCACCTGGTTGCCTGAGCTGTTCGCACCTGGGAAGGGCACAAAACGCATGTCCAACTGAGTCTGTGCCTTTGTGGAGTACCTGAGAACCTGAACCTGAGCAGCCTAGACATGGGAAGTGAATGCAACACAGGGGCTGCTTTGGACAGTTCCCCTTCAGAGCAACCTGGAACCTGAGCAGTGTAGACAGGGAAAGCACAGGAACCATGAGCTGGGGCAAAGTCAGTGTAGTCCATACACTGCACGCACTCCCCACACACGCCAGTGGTATTTGTTTGCAGTGTTCCTCCCTCTCCACAGCACAACTGAACAAGTGAGCCTAAATAAGTGACCACCTTTGCCCCCTTGTATCAGGGTGGAAATTAGACACTGAAGAGACTCGCAAACAGAGGAAGCCAAAATAAACAAAGAAGAGGGAGCCGCTCTGGAAGTGACAGGGGCAACAGATGAAAACCCTGTAGTTAGCATTGACTAAGCACTGGACGACAGAGGATGAGATGGCTGGATGGCATCACCGACTCAATGGACGTGAGTTTGAGTGAACTCCGGGAGTTGGTGGTGGACAGGAAGGCCTGGCGTGCTGCAATTCACGGGGTCGCGGAGAGTTGGACACGACTGAGTGACTGAACTGAACTGAACTGAACTGAAGCATTGGAAGAGGCCTATAGACCTTAAGAAGAAGTATAAGCTGGAACAAGGAACTATCTGAAACTGAACTGACCCCACACTGCCCTCAACAGCTCCAGAGAAATTCCTAGATATATTTTTACTATTATAATTTTTAAGTTCTTTATTACTCCTTTAATTTTCATTTTATAACCTACTATTACCTTTAAAAAAAGACCCTATTTTAAAAGCAAATTTCATATGCATATTTTTTATAATCTTTGTGATTGATTTCATTTTGCATTTTTAATATTATATTTTTGAGAGTCTAAACTCTACTCTAGATTTTTAATCTTTGCTTTTTGGTATTTGTTATCAATTTTGTACATTTAAGAATCTAATCTTCAGCACTCATTTTTACTTAAGGGTGTGATTACTGATTTGATTCCTGGGTTAGGAAGATCCCCTGGAGGAGTGCATGGCAACCCACTCCAATATTTTTACCTGGAGAATCCCATGGACAGAGGAGCCTGGTGGACTGAAGTCCATGGTGTCACAAAGTCAGACACAATGAAGCAACTAAGCACAGAACAGCACAGCACAAACTTACCTAAGGAGGCAAAAGACCTGTTATGCAGAAAACTGTAAGATACTGGCTATAGAAATCAAAGACCTCACTAACTGAAGGAGAGCTATACCATGTTCTTTGTTTGAAAGAATCAATATTATGAAGATGACCATACTATCCAAAGCAATCTATAGATCCAATGCAACCAAATTACAATGGCATTTTCCACAGAACTAGAACCAAAAATTTATAATTTGCATGTAAACATAAAAGACCCCAAGTAGCCAAAGCAACCTTGAGAAAGAAAAATGGAAGAATTAAACTCCCTGTTATTGTTCAGTCACTAAGTCTTATCTGACTCTTTACAACCCCATGAACTGCAGCACACCAGACTTCCCTGTCCTTCACAATCTCCTGGAGTTTTCTCTAACTCATGTCCATTGAGTCAGTAATGCATTCCAACCATCTCATCCTCTGTAGTCTCCTTCTCCTCGTGCTTTCAATCTTCCCCAGAATCAGGGTCTTTCCCAATGAGTCAGCTTTTTGCACCAGGTGGCCAAAGTATTGGAGCTTCAGCATCAGTCTTTCCAATGAATATTCAGGGTTGATTTCCTTTAGGATTGACTGGTTTCAACTCCTTGCTGTCCAAGGAATCTCAAGAGTCTTCTCCAGCACCATGATTTGAAAGCATTAATTCTTATGTGCTCAGACTTCTTTATGGTCCAACTGTCACATCCATACATGACTACTGGAAAAACCATAGCTTTGACTAGGTAGGCCTTTGTTGGCAAAGTAATGTCTCTGCTTTTTAATCCACTCTCTAGGTTTGTCATAGCTTTTATTCCAAGCAGCAAGTGCCTTTTAATTTTCTAGCTGCAGTCACTGTCCACAGTGATTTTGGAGCCCAAGAAAGTAAAGTCTTTCACTGTTTCCACTTTTTTTTCCCATCTGTTTGCCATGTAGTGATGGGACTGGATGCCACTATCTTAATTTTTTGAATGTTGAGTTTTAAACCAGATTTTTCACTCTCCTCTTTCACCCTCATCAAGAGGCTTTTTAGTTCCTATTCGCTTTCTGCCTTTAGAGTGGTATCATCTGCATATCTGAGATTGTTGATATTTCTCCTGGGGTTCTTGATTCCAGCTTGTGAACCATCCAGCCTGGCATTTCACATGATGCACTCTGCATATAAGTTAGGTAAGAATGGTGATAATATATAGCCTTGATGTACTCCTTTCCCAAGTTTGAAACAGTCTATTGTTCCATGTCTGGTTCTAACTGTTGCTTCTTGCCCTGCATACAGGTTTCTCAGGGAACAGGTAAGGTGGTCTGGTATTCCCATCTCTTGAAGAATTTTCTCCAGTTTGTTGTGATCAACACAGTCAAAGGCTTTAGTGTAGTCAATGAAGCAGAAGTAGATTTTGGGGGGAATTTCTTTGCTTTTTCTGTGATCCAGTGGATGTTGGCAATTTGATCTCTGTTTCCTCTGTGTTTTCTAAATCCAGCTTGTACATCTGGAAACTCTCAGTTCACATACTCCTGGAGCCTAGCTTGAATGCTTTTAATCATATTCTTTCTTCCCTGACTTCAGACTATTCTACAAAGCTACAGTCATCACCTCACACCAGTCAGAATGGCCATCATCAAAGAAAAATACAAAGAATAAATGCTGGACCCTGACTTCAGACTATTCTACAAAGCTACAGTCATCACCTCACACCAGTCAGAATGGCCATCATCAAAGAAAAATACAAAGAATAAATGCTGGAATCGATGTGGAGAAAACAGAACCCCCTTGCACTGTTAGTGGGAATGTAAATTGGTACAGCCACTATGGAGATCAGTATGGATGTGCCTTATAAAACTAAAATTAGAACTACCATATGACCCTGCTATCCCACCACTGGGCATAAACCCTGAGGAAAACCATAATTCAAAAAGACACATATACCTCAGTGTTCATTGCAGCACTATTTACAGCAGCCAGGACATGGAAGCCACCTAACTGTCCATTGATAGATGAATGGGTAGAAAAGATGTGGTACATATATGAAATGGAATATTACTGAGCCATAAAAAGAACAAAGTTGGGTCATTTGTAGTCATGTGGATGGCCTTAGAGTCTGTCATACAGAGTGAAGTATGTAAGAAAGGGAAAAACAAGTATCATATATTAACACATATATATCACATACATATGAAATCCAGGGGCTACCCAGGTGGCTCAGATGGTAAAGAGTTTGCCTGTAATGCAGGAGATCCAGGTTCAAACCCTGGGTCAGAATGAATCCCTCCCACAAGGGATTGGCTACCCACTCCAGTATTCTTGCCTGGAGAATTTCATGGACAGAAGGGCCTGGCAGGCTACAGTCCATGGGATCACAAAGAGTCAAACATGATTTCACCCTTTCACTTTCATGAAGTCTAGGAAAAGTGTACAAATGAACTTATTTACAGGGCAGGGATATAGATGAAAATGTAGAGAATGGATAAGTGGGCACATGAGAGGGAGGGGATTGTGGGATTAATTGGGAGATTAGCACTGACATATATACACTACCATATGTAAAATATATAGTTATTGGGAGGCTTCTGTATAGCACAGGGAGCTCAGCTTAGTGTTCTGTGATGACCTAGAGGGGTAGGATGGGGGGTTTGGTGGGAGGCTGATGAGGGAGGGGATATATGTATACATATAGCTGATTCACTTTAATAGAATAAACTCACACAACATTGTGAGAAATTATACTCCAGTAACGATAATAAAAACAAGAAAGATCACCATATAACTTGGTAGGACAAAAGTTAAAAAAAAGAATAAGGATGGGACTTGTGTCTCTGGGAGTGAGTTCTCAAAAGAAAAGTTTCTTCTCCCTTGGAACCCACTTCAGGGACTGGGAGATCAGTTGGGACAGTTAGGGAACCTCATTGAGAGATCAGCCCAAACAGTCTTCACAGTGTTACCACAATCCCCAGCCTGACACACAAACCATGCCTGTTAGTGTAGGCAGTGGCTGGGTGCTGAAACTTGGACTTCAATGGACAGACTCAAAGAGAAGACTTGATTTGGCTGCACGAAAACAGCCCAAAGGGCTTAAGGTGTGTTCTTTACTGCAACTGAGGTTGTACTGCATAAAATAGAGCCTATGTCCAGTATAGGACCCCCATTGTTAACATGCATGTGAAGGGAACAGCATGGCTCTGCCATAGCAGCCTTATTCTTAGCATGTTCACAGGGGTTGAAGCAAAGCTTTGGGATTGTGTAAGGACCAGTGTGCTGCTCACATGCAGAAGCAGTGCTTAAATCTAAGTGAATTCCTGGTGGATATGCTACTTCAGTGGATTCACACTGGTGGCATTGTGAATGCAGCTCTTGGGTGACATCTGAGTTGATTACTGTGCTCTCATAGCTGAGGTGTATCAGGTGTCAGCAGCAGCAGGCTTTGTGGCCAGATACATGCAGAAGCAAGGCTGAAACCTGAGCTGATTACCAGCATCCCCACAGTGGAAGTGGGGCCAAGGCAATGCCAACAGCTGTGCATTTTTTGAGAAAACACACTGGGTGACAAGTGATTTCATAGAGTTGCATGTCCTGAGAGACAACTCCTGAGGAGAAACACACAGCAGCTCCTTTCCAAGTGGGAAATCTCCTTTCCCAGCACTCCAGTCCTACCTACATTCCACCAAGGTGTATAACAGGTTCAGGGGATCTCTACTCCAACAACTAGGAAGCAAACTCTGCCCCTTATAGAGCAAAGAGGATGTCCCACCCAACATCCGCTGCAGGTTCTGGTCACCACAACACCAATCACACCACTATCAAGGGACTAAAAGGCAACACATTCTGAGGAAGGATGTGGCAGGCATCCATACCAAATATAGTCCTTGAAACAAAAATATTGGAGTCACACAGCCTACACAAGGATGCTCCTGCATAAAAACAGACATTCAATATCACAGTAAATAAATGTATCTCCTAAATTTGTAGAGTCAGAGGAATATAAACAAAATAAAAAGTCAAGGAACAACTCCCAAATATAGGAGCACCTAA
Organism: Bubalus kerabau; assembly: GCF_029407905.1. NCBI lineage: Eukaryota > Metazoa > Chordata > Mammalia > Artiodactyla > Bovidae > Bubalus > Bubalus kerabau. Next base: position 108,937,304 of record NC_073647.1, read on the forward strand.
ATGTATAAAGTAAATGCTAACAGACATAAAAGATGAAATTGACAGGAATTAAATAATAGTAGGAGACTTTGCCACCCCACTGACATCAATAGACAGACCATCCAGACAGAAAAAAAAGCAGTAGGGCAACAGGAGTCCTAAATAACATAATAGACAAGTTGGACTTCACTGATATCTACTGGACACTACATTAAAAAAAAAAAAAACAAAACAGAACAACAATGACAAAACCCAACCAAACTAAAAAAAACAAAACAAAACAAAACAAAAAACCCCAAAAAACCCAAACCAGAAAATATGTTCTTTTCAAGTGCTCATAGAGCATTCTGTAGGATAGACCACATACTAGATCACAAAACAATTAATTTAAATTTAAGCAGATAGTAATTATTTCAACCATCTTTTCTGACTACAACAAGCATGTTTCTAGTATGAAACTGGAAATAATCAACAGAAAGAAAATCAGGAAAAAATAGCTATCATGGAGAGATTAAACAACATGCAACTAAAAACCCAATGGATTAACAATGAAATCAAAGAAGAAATCAGAAAATACCTTGAGATGAGCAACAATGAAAACACAACCTTACAAAAATCTATGAGACAAAAGCAGTTCAAGAGGGAAGTTCATTATGATATAGGCCTTCCTCAACAAACAAGAAAAATTTCAAATAAACAACCTAACCTACCACCTAAAACATTTAGGGGAAAAAAGAACAAAATCCAAAGTCACCAGGATGAAGGAAGTAATAAAAATTAAAGAGGAAATGAATAAAATAGGGATTAAAAACAAAAGAAAATATCAATAAAACCAAGAATTGTTCTATTTTTAAAGGATAAACAAAATTGGCAAACCTCTAGCCAAAATCACCAAGAAGAAGAGAGTACCCAAATAAATAAAATAAGAAATGAAAAAGAAATAACATCTGATATCACAAACATACAGAAAAATCATAAGACAATAGTATGAATAGTTATATGCCAACAAACCATACAACCTAGAAGAAATGGACAAATTTTTAGAAACATGTATCCTGCCAAAACTGATTCAAGAAGATGCAGATAATTTGACTACTCAAATTGTAATGAAATCTCTGATAAAATAACATTGCAAACAAAAACCCAGGGCAAGACAGCTTCATTGGGGGATTCTACTGAACATACAAGGGATAACTGATAATTTATCCTTCTCAAGCTATTACAAAGCATTGAAGAGGAAGGAACATTCACAAATTCATTCTATGAACCCACCGTCACCGTTATACCAAAGCCAGACAAAGAAACTACAAAAAAAGAAAATTATATATACAGTGGAATATTACTCAGCCATAAAAAGAACAAGATAATGTTATTTGCAGCAATATGGATGGACCTACAGATTGTCATACTGAGTGAAGTCAGACACAGAAAGACAAATATATGATACTGCTCATATTTAGAATCTAAAAACAAGGGTACAAATGAACTTATTTACAATGTGGAAAGAGAGTCATGGATGTAGAAACAAATTTATAGTTACCAAGAGATGGGGTGGGAGAGATAAATTGGGAGGTTGGAATTATATATACACACTATTATATATAAAATAGGTGACTCAGAAGAACCTGCTGTATAGCAGAGGGAACTCTACTTAATACTCTGTAATGGCCTATATGGGAAAAAAAATCTTAAAAAAAAGAGTGAATATACATATATGTATAACTGATTCATTTTGCTGTATAGCAGAAACTAACACAACATTGTAAATAGACTATACTCTAATAAAAATTAAAAAAAAGTAGGCCAATATCTTTGATGAAAAAAGATGCAAAAATCCTCCATAGCATATTAGGAAAATGAATCCAACAATACATAAAAAGGATGATACAGCATGATCAAGTTAGGTTTATTCCAGCATCACAAAGATGATTCAACATATACAAACTAATCAATGTGATACACCATATTAACAAAAGGAAAGAAAAAAACAATATGATCATCTTAATAGATGCAAAAAAAAATTTGAGAGAATTCAATATCCATTCATGATTAAAAACTCTCACCAAAGTGAGTATAGAGGGAACATATCTCAACCTAATAAAAGCCATTTATGACAAACCCACAGCCCACATAATCATCAATGGTGAAAAGCTGAAAGCCTTTCCACTAAATTCAGGAAAAAGACAAGGATGCCCACTCTCACAACTTCTATTCAACATAGTATTTAAGTCCTAGCCCCAGTTGTCAGACCAGGAAAAGAAATAGAAGGTATCCAAATTGGAAAGGAAGATGTGTAACTGTCACTATGCAGATGACAATACTCTATATAGAGAACCCTAACATCTTCACACAAAAACTGTTAGAACTAATCAAAGATTTCAGCAAGTTTAAGATATAAAGATCTGTTGCATTTCTTTATACTAACAATTAAATATTTGAAAAATAAAGTTTAAAAAATCTTGTTTAAAACTGTGTCAAAAAATAAAATATCTGAACGAGATGATGCTGTGAAAGTGCTGCACTCCATATGCCAGCAAATTTGGAAAACTCAGCAGTGGCCACAGGACTGGAAAAGGTCACTTTTCATTCCAATCCCAAAGAAAGGCAATGCCAAAGAATGCTCAAATTACCGCACAATTGCACTCATCTCACACGCTAGTAAAGTGATGCTCAGAATTCTCCAAGCCAGGCTTCAGTGATACATGAACCGTGAACTTCCAGTTGTTCAAGCTGGTTTTAGAAAAGGCAGAGGAACCAGAGATCAAATTGCCAACATCTGCTGGATCATCAAAAAAGCAAGAGAATACCAGAAAAAATCTCAGTTCAGCTCAGTTCAGTCACTCAGTTGTGTCCGACTCTGCGACCCCATGAATTGCAGTACGCCAGGCCTCCCTGTCCATCACCAACTCCCGGAGTTCACTCAGACTCACACCCATCGAGTCGGTGATGCCATCCAGCCATCTCATCCTCTGTCGTCCCCATCTCCTCCTGCTCCAATCCCTCCCAGCATCAGAGTCTTTTCCAATGAGTCAACTCTTCGCATGAGGTGGCCAAAGTACTGGAGTTTCAGCTTTAGCATCATTCCTTCCAAAGAAATCCCAGGGCTGATCTCCTTCAGAATGGACTGGTTGGATCTCCTTGCAGTCCAAGGGACTCTCAAGAGTCTTCTCCAACACCACAGTTCAAAAGCAGCAATTCTTCGGTGCTCAGCCTTCTTCACAGTCCAACTCTCACATCCATACATGACCACTAGAAGAACCATAGCCTTGACTAGATGGACCTTTGTTGGCAAAGTAACGTCTCCGCTTTTCAAAATGCTGTCTAGGTTGGTCATAACTTTCCTTCCAAGGAGTAAGCGTCTTTTAATTTCATGGCTGCAATCACCATCTGCAGTGATTTTGGAGCCCAGAAAAATAAAGTCTGACACTGTTTCCACTGTTTCCCCATCTATTTCCCATGAAGTGATGGGACCAGAGGCCATGATCTTCGTTTTCTGAATGTTGAGTTTTAAGCCAACTTTTTCACTCTCCTCTTTCACCTTCATCAAGAGGCTTTTTAGTTCCTCGTCACTTTCTGCCATAAGGGTGGTGTCATCTGCATATCTGAGGTTATTGATATTTCTCCTGGCAATCTTGATTTCAGCTTGTGCTTCTTCCAGCCCAGCGTTTCTCATGAGGTACTCTGCATATAAGTTAAATAAGCAGGGTGACAATATACAGCCTTGATGTACTCCTTTTCCTATTTGGAACCAGTCTGTTGTTCCATGTCCAGTTCTAACTGTTGCTTCTTGACCTGCATACAGATTTCTCAGGAGGCAGGTCAGGTTGTCTGGTATTCCCATCTCTTTCAGAATTTTGCACAGTTTATTGTGATCCACACAGTCAAAGGCTTTGGCATAGTCAATAAAGCAGAAATAGATGTTTTTCTGGTATTCTTTTGCTTTTTCGATGATCCAGCGGATGTTGGCAATTTGATCTCTGGTTCCTCTGATTTTTCTAAAACCAACTTGAACATCTGGAAGTTCACGGTTCACGTATTGCTGAAGCCTGTCTTGGAGAATTTTGAGCATTACTTTACTAGTGTGTGAGATGAGTGCAATTGTGTGGTAGTTTGAGCATTCTTTGGCATTGCCTTTCTTTGGGACTGGGATGAAAAGTGACCTTTTCCAGTCCTGTGGCCACTGCTGAGTTTTCCTAATTCGCTGACATATTGAGTGCACTAATCATTAGCGAAATGCAAATCAATACTACAATGAAGTATCACCTCACACCAGGCAGAATGACCATGATCAAAATGTCTACAAATAATAAATGCTGGATAGAATATGGAGAAAAGGGAACCCCTGTAAACTTGGTGGGGTTGTACATTGGTGCAGCCACTATGGAAAACTGTATGGAGGTTCCCTTAAAAAGCTGAAAATAGGAATACCATATGTTCCAGCATTTCTACTTCTGGCTATATATTTCTAAATACCAAAAACTCTAATTTGAAAATATAAAATGCATCCTGGTGTTTATATAAGCATGACTCACAATAGCCAAGACATGTAAGGGACACAAGTGTCCATCAAGAGATGATTGGCTTAAGAAATTGTGGTATATATGTACAATAGAATATTACTCAGTCATTGCCATTTGTAGCCATACTGGTGGACCTAGAGAATATTGTACTTAGTTAAGTAAATCAGACAAAGCCAAATACTGTATTATATCAGTCATATGTGGAATCTAAAAAATAATATGAATGAAGCTATATACAAAGCAGAAAGAGACTCACAAACATTAAAAAGAAGCTTATGGTTATCAAAGTGGAGAGGAAGGGAAGGACAAATTAGAAGTACAGAATTAATACATACAAGCTTCTATACTTGAGGAACAGGGATTTACTCTATAGCATAGGGTAAGTACTTATTATATCATAGCATACAAAATTATATTCAACATGTTATAATTACCTATAATAGAATATAATGTAAAAAACATACCTGAATCATTTTGTTGTACACCTGAAACAGGTTGTGTTAGTTTCAAGTATATAGCAAAGTGAATCATATCTATATATCCATTCTTTTTCAAATTCTTTTCCCATATAGGTTATTTCAGAATACTGAGTAGAGTTCCCTGTGCTATACAATAGGTCTTTGTTGATTATCTATTTTATATATAATGTCTTGGTGTGGGTTTCTTTGGGTTCATCTTGTTTGGCACCCTTTGTGCTACCTGTACCTGGATATCTATTTTCTTCTTCAGGTTTCAAAGTTTTCAGCTCTAATTCCATCAAATATATGTTCAATCCTTTTCTTTCTCTCTTCTTCTGGGACCCCATAATATCAATGCTGGTAAGCTTGATATTGTCCCATAAGTCCTTTCAACTATTCTGATTTATAATTGTTTTGTTGTTCTAGTTGGGTTATATCTATTTTTCTATCTTCCAGATAACTTGTGTTCTTCTATATCACCTAGTCTGCTGTTAATTTCTTGTAGTGTGTTTCCCATTTCAGTTATTTTATTCTTGAGTTCTGACTGATTCTTTTTAAATATATTTTAGTTCCCTGTTAAAATTCTGTGTTCATCTATTATTTTCCCTAGTTTATTTAGCATCCTTATTATTTAAATCTTTAACTGGTAAATTGCTTGTCTCTGTTTCATTAATTTTTTCAGGTGTTTTCTTACTTCATTTGGAATCAACTCCTCTGTCTTCTCCTTTTGCTTAACCTTCTCTGTCTCTATGAAATTAGGTGAAATAGTTACCTATTCAGATCTTGAAGAGGTGTCATTCTGTGGGACCATCCCTATTGAGTCTGCATGTGCTCAGTGGCTTTGGTGGGAGAGCTAGATCTGAAGTAATCATGGGTCATGTCTTTCCCCAGGGTGCACTGGCTGCTATCACTATGGTAGGAAGTGATGGTGGAGATGGAGTGGGTAGAGTCAGAGCCAGGTATGAGCCAGGGCTTCTCCTCTACTTAATGGCCAACACTATCATATCAGGGGCAGGGGTGGGTTCTACATTGCTGAAGCAGAATCCCAGAGATTCAGCTCCATGCTGACTCCATCTCCCACAACTTTGAAATCTTCTTGCCCATGGCATCCCTTGCTCTAATGGAGAGTTGTGCTATGGAGTGAGAGGTGCTGGAGTGGGTGTTAAGTGCCTCTGTGAATGCCAATAATGTCTGTCCTTGCCCCATTCAGATGTCATGACTGGTCTGAGCCAAGTCTGTGCCCTACAATACTTTCCTCAGCTGCAGCAACCTTCACCCCAATGTACTGCTATGTTGTGGAGCAAGAAGAGAGAGAGTGAGCACTGGCTCAGGCTGGGATGTGTGTTAGGGTGGTCATGGGAAATGAGACAGAGTCTTGGGCAGTTTAAATCTCCTTTCTCTGCCTCGTTTCAGGAATAAGCATGCATGTACACACTCTTCATGAATGATGTCTAGGTTTCTTACAGCCGTGCTGTCAGTCACACTACTTTTCAAACCAGCTAAGGGGATTCATCCCCCTGGTGTTAGACCCTGGGGCTAGGGTGTCCAATATGTCATTTGGACCACTCATTTCCTAGGTAGGATCTCTGAGTCCTTGTAATCCCACTCCTTTTTCTGTGTCCCCTACTAGGAGTGCAAGTCATGACCTGATCATTTCTCTGTCCTTTACCTGATTCCATGTGGATCTGTCTTATGCAGCCTTGGTGGTATAAGAATTTTTATGCCATTCTCCACCCATTTTCAGTGAGAATTGCTCCACATGTATTTTTTTTTAAATAAAAACATTACTAACTAAAGTTCATAGTTTACATTAAGGCTCACTCTTTGTGATGTACATTCTATAGGTTTGTCAAATATAAAGTGACATGTATCCATCACTACAGTATCTTACAGAGTAGTTCCACTGCCCCCAAATCCTTTGCATTTTTTCCTTTTCTATAAAATATGCTTCTGTTAAAAGGCCAACAGAGCTGCTTCATGGGTGTCCACACTGGATGCTTGGCAGAGTCTGTGCTATGGGCACAGACTGTCTGTGTTGTGGACACCTTGGATGGGGGAGTGCTCTGGTGAGAGGAGGAGCATGGAAAGTGGCATCGTCACTGAGAAGCAGCTGCAGAGCCAGTGAATTCTATTCTTAAATCATTGGTGGTAGTTAAAAACATTCTTCATCCTGTAGGTATGGAGAGTAGCTTGCTTTTGTGGTCGTCATTTGTAGTGTAAGACCCACCAGATCTGGGGTCTGTGTGGCCCACATGTCCTGGCCACTGGAGTTAGAGGACTATGGCCAAGTTCACATGCATTTATCTCCACTATTTGTGTCTGCACCTCTTCTTTTTTTCAAATTAATTACTTTAATTGGAGGGTAATCACTTCATAACATTGTGATGGTTTTTACCATACATCAACATGAATTGGCCATGGGTATACATGTGTCCCCTCCATCCTGAAACCCCTGCCCACCTCCCTCCCCACCCTATCCCTCTAGATTGTCCCAGAGCACCGGCTTTGGGTGTCTTGCATCATGCATCAAACTCGCATTGGTCATCTATTTTACATATGATAAAGTATATGTTTCAAAGTTATTCTCTCAAATTATCCCACCCTCGCCTTCTCCCACTGAGTCTGAAAGTCTGTTCTTTACATCTGTGTCTCTTTTGCTGTCCTGCACGTAGGATAATTGGTACCGTCTTTCTAAATTCCATGTGAGTGAAAGTTGCTCAGTCGTGTCTGACTCTTTGTGACCCCATGGACTATACAGTCAATGGAATTCTCCAGGCCAGAATACTGGAGTGGGTAGCCTTTCCCTTCTGCAGGGGATCTTCCCAACCCAGGAATCAAAACGGGGTCTCCTGTATTGCAGATTCTTTACCAACTAAGCTATCAGGGAAGCCCTTTAAATTCCACATATATGCATTAATATACAGTATTTGTCTTTCTCTTTCTGACTTACTTCACTCTGTATAATAGGCTCTAGGTTCATCCACCTCATTAGGACAGACTCAAATGTGTTCCTTTTAATAGGTGAGTAATATTCTATTGTGTATGTGTACCAAAACTTCCTTATCCATTAATCTGCCAATGGACATCTAGGTTGCTTCCATGTTCTACCTGTTGTATATAGTGCTGCAGTGAATATTGCGGTGCATGTGTCTCTTTCAATTCTGGTTTCCTCAGGGTATATGCCCAGCAGTGGGATTGCTGGGTGGTATGTCAGTTCTGTTCCCAGTTTTTTTTAAAGGAATCTCCACACTGCTCTCCATAGTGGCTGTACCCGTTGGCATTCCCACCAACAGTGTAAGAGGGTTCTCTTTTTTTCACACCCTCTCTAGCATTTATTGTTTGTAGTCTTTTGATGATGGCCTTTTGGACTTGTGTAAGATGATACCTCATTGTGGTTTTGATTTTCATTTCTCTAATGATGAGTGATGTTGAGCGTCTTTTCATGTGTTTATCAGCCATCTGCATGTCATTTTTGGCAAAATGTCTGTTTAGGTCTTCTGTCCACTTTTATATTGGGTTATTTGTTTTTCTGGTATTGAGCTGAGCTGGTATTCTGTATGAGCTGCTTTTATATATTGGAAATTGATTCTTTGTCAGTTGTTTCATTTGCTATTATTTTCTCCCACTCTGAGGGCTGTCTTTTCACCTTGCTTATAGTTTTCTTTGTTGTGCAGAAGCTTTTAAGTTTAATTAGGTTACATTTGTTTATTTTATTTCCATTACTCTGGGAGTTGGGTCATAGAGGATTTTGCTGTAATTTATGTCGGAAAGTGTTCTGCCTATTTTTCCCCTAAGAATTTTATAGTTTCTGATCTTATATTTAGGTCTTTAATCCATTTTGAATTTATTTTTTTGTATCATGTTAGAAAGCATTCCAGTTTCATTCTTTTACATGTAGTTGACTAGTTTTCCCAGCACCACTTGTTGAAGAGATTATCTTTACTCTATTGCATATTTTTGCCTCCTTTGTCAAAGATAAGGTGTCCATAGGTGTGTGGATTTATCCCTGGACTTTCTATTTTGTTCCATTGATCTGTATTTCTGTCTTTGTGCCAGTACCATAATTGTCTTGATGACTGAAGGTTTGTAGTATAGTCTGAAGTCAGGCAGGTTTATTCCTCCAGTTCCATTCTTCTTTCTCAAGATTGCTTTGGCTATTCGAGGTTTTTGTATTTCCATACAAATTGTGAAATTATTTGATCTAGTTCTGTGAAAAATACTTCTTGTTCGTGACTTTAGGGGAAACGCTTTCAATTTTTCACCATTGAGGATAATGTTTGCTGTGGGTTTGTCATATATGACTTTTATTATGTTGAGGTAAGTTCCTTCCATGCCTACTTAATGGAAAGTTTTTAATCATAAATGGGTGTTGAATTTTGTCAAAGGCTTTCTCTGCATCTATTGAAATAATCATATGGTTTTTATCTTTCAATTTGTTAACATTGTGTATCAGATTGATTGACTTGTGAATATTGAAGAATCCATGCATCCCTGGAATAAAGTCCACTTGATCATGATGTATGATCTTTTTTTTTTTTTTTTAAGCAGGAGAACCTGGGATATTAATTTATATATTTAGAGCTGCTAAAAAGACAACATAATATGAAAGGCAATCCATATAGGCCCACCCAGCCTAATAGTCTCTCTGACCATAGTTTTTTTTTTTTTTAATTTTATTTTATTTTTAAACTTTACATAATTGTATTAGTTTTGCCAAATATCAAAATGAATCCGCCACAGGTATACATGTGTTCCCCATCCTGAACCCTCCTCCCTCCTCCCTCCCCATTCCATCCCTCTGGGTCGTCCCAGTGCACCAGCCCCAAGCATCCAGTATCATGCATCAAACCTGGACTGGCAACTCGTTTCATACATGATATTTTACATGTTTCAATGCCATTCTCCCAAATCTTCCCACCCTCTCCCTCTCTCACAGAGTCCATAAGACTGTTCTATATATCAGTGTCTCTTTTGCTGTCTCGTACACAGGGTTATTGTTACCATCTTTCTAAATTCCATATATATGCATTAGTATACTGTATTGGTGTTTTTCTTTCTGGCTTACTTCACTCTGTATAATAGGCTCCAGTTTCATCCACCTCATTAGAACTGATTCAAATGTATTCTTTTTAATGGCTGAGTAATACTCCATTGTGTATATGTACCACAGCTTTCTTATCCATTCATCTGCTGATGGACATCTAGGTTGCTTCCATGTCCTGGCTATTATAAACAGTGCTGCGATGAACATTGGGGTACACGTGTCTCTTTCCCTTCTGGTTTCCTCAGTGTGTATGCCCAGCAGTGGGAATGCTGGATCATAAGGCAGTTCTATTTCCAGTTTTTTAAGGAATCTCCACACTGTTCTCCAGAGTGGCTGTACTAGTTTGCATTCCCACCAACAGTGTAAGAGGGTTTCCTTTTCTCCACACCCTCTCCAGCATTTATTACTTGTAGACTTTTGGATCGCAGCCATTCTGACTGGTGTGAAATGGTACCTCATAGTGGTTTTGATTTGCATTTCTCGGATATTGAGTGATGTTGAGCATCTTTTCATGTGTTTGTTAGCCATCTGTATGTCTTCTTTGGAGAAATGTCTATTTAGTTCTTTGGCCCATTTTTTGATTGGGTCATTTATTTTTCTGGAGTTGAGCTGTAGGAGTTGCTTGTATATTTTTGAGATTAGTTGTTTTTCAGTTGCTTCATTTGCTATTATCTTCTCCCATTCTGAAGGCTGTCTTTTCACCTTGCTAATAGTTCCCTTTGATGTGCAGAAGCTTTTAAGGTTAATTAGGTCCCATTTGTTTATTTTTGCTTTTATTTCCAATATTCTGGGAGGTGGGTCATAGAGGATCCTGCTGTGATATATGTCAGAGAGTGTTTTGCCTATGTTCTCCTCTAGGAGTTTTATAGTTTCTGGTCTTACGTTTAGATCTTTAATCCATTTTGAGTTTATTTTTGTGTATGGTGTTAGAAAGTGTTCTAGTTTCATTCTTTTACAAGTGGTTGACCAGATTTCCCAGCACCACTTGTTAAAGAGATTGTCTTTAATCCATTGTATATTCTTGCCTACTTTGTCAAAGATAAGGTGTCCATATGTGCGTGGATTTATCTCTGGGCTTTCTGTTTTGTTCCATTGATCTATATTTCTGTCTTTGTGCCAGTACCATACTGTCTTGATAACTGTGGCTTTGTAGTAGAGCCTGAAGTCAGGTAGGTTGATTCCTCCAGTTCCATTCTTCTTTCTCAAGATCGCTTTGGCTATTCAAGGTTTTTTGTATTTCCATACAAATTGTGAAATTATTTGTTCTAGCTCTGTGAAGAATGCTGTTGGTAGCGTGATAGGGATTGCATTGAATCTATAGATTGCTTTGGGTAGTATACTCATTTTCACTATATTGATTCTTCCAATCCATGAACATGGTATATTTCTCCATCTGTTAGTGTCCTCTTTGATTTCTTTCACCAGTGTTTTATAGTTTTCTATATATAGGTCTTTAGTTTCTTTAGGTAGATATATTCCTAAGTATTTTATTCTTTCCATTGCAATGGTGAATGGAATTGTTTCCTTAATTTCTCTTTCTGTTTTCTCATTATTAGTGTATAGGAATGCAAGTGATTTCTGTGTGTTGATTTTATATCCTGCAACTTTCTATAGTCATTGATTAGTTCTAGTAATTTTCTGGTGGAGTCTTTAGGGTTTTCTATGTAGAGGATCATGTCATCTGCAAATAGTGAGAGTTTTACTTCTTCTTTTCCAATTTGGATTCCTTTTATTTTTTTTTCTGCTCTGATTGCTGTGGCCAAAACTTCCAAAACTATGTTGAATAGTAATGGTGAAAGTGGGCACCCTTGTCTTGTTCCTGACTTTAGAGGAAATGCTTTCAATTTTTCACCATTGAGGATAATGTTTGCTGTGGGTTTGTCATATATAGCTTTTATTATGTTGAGGTATGTTCCTTCTATGCCTGCTTTCTGGAGAGTTTTTATCATAAATGGATGTTGAATTTTGTCAAAGGCTTTCTCTGCATCTATTGAGATAATCATATGGTTTTTATTTTTCAATTTGTTAATGTGGTGTATTACATTGATTGATTTGCGGATATTGAAGAATCCTTGCATCCCTGGGATAAAGCCCACTTGGTCATGGTGTATGATCTTTTTAATGTGTTGTTGGATTCTGATTGCTAGAATTTTGTTAAGGATTTTTGCATCTATGTTCATCAGTGATATTGGCCTGTAGTTTTCTTTTTTTCTGGCATCTTTGTCAGGTTTTGGGATTAGGGTGATGGTGGCCTCATAGAATGAGTTTGGAAGTTTACCATCCTCTGCAATTTTCTGGAAGAGTTTGAGCAGGATAGGTGTTAGCTCTTCTCTAAATTTTTGGTAGAATTCAGCTGTGAAGCTGTCTGGACCTGGGCTTTTGTTTGCTGGAAGATTTTTGATTACAGTTTCAATTTCCGTGCTTGTGATGGGGCTGTTAAGATTTTCTATTTCTTCCTGATCGAGTTTTGGAAAGTTGTACTTTTCTAAGAATTTGTCCATTTCTTCCACGTTGTCCATTTTATTGGCATATAATTGTTGATAGTACTCTCCTATGATCCTTTGTATTTCTGTGTTGTCTGTTGTGATCTCTCCATTTTCATTTCTAATTTTATTGATTTGATTTTTCTCCCTTTGTTTCTTGATGAGTCTGGCTAATGGTTTGTCAATTTTATTTATCCTTTCAAAAAACCAGCTTTTGGTTTTGTTGATTTTTGCTATGATCTCTTTTGTTTCTTTTGCATTTATTTCTGCTCTAAGTTTTAAGATTTCTTTCCTTCTACTAACCCTGGGGTTCTTCATTTCTTCCTTTTCTAGTTGCTTTAGGTGTAGAGTTAGGTTATTTATTTGACTTTTTTCTTGTTTCTTGAGGTGTGCCTGTATTGCTATGATCTTTCCCCTTAGGACTGCTTTTACAGTGTCCCACAGGTTTTGGGTTGTTGTGTTTTCATTTTCATTCGTTTCTATGCAAATTTTTATTTGTTTTTTGATTTCTTCTGTGATTTGTTGGTTATTCAGCAGCGTGTTGTTCAGCCTCCATATGTTGGAATTTTTAATAGTTTTTCTCTTGTAATTGAGATCTAGTCTTACTGCATTGTGGTCAGAAAAGATGCTTGGAATGATTTCTATTTTTTTGAATTTACCAAGGCTAGCTTTATGGCCCAGGATGTGATCTATCCTGGAGAAGGTTCCATGTGCGCTTGAGAAAAAGGTGAAATTCATTGTTTTGGGATGAAATGTCCTATAGATATCAATTAGGTCTAACTGGTCTATTGTATCATTTAAAGTTTGTGTTTCCGTGTTAATTTTCTGTTTAGTTGGTCTATCCATAGGTGTGAGTGGGGTATTAAAGTCTCCCACTATTATTGTGTTATTGTTAATTTCTCCTTTCATACTTGTTAGCATTTGTCTTACATACTGCGGTGCTCCCGTGTTGGGTGCATATATATTTATAATTGTTATATCTTCTTCTTGGACTGATCCTTTGATCATTATGTAGTGACCATCTTTGTCTCTTTTCACAGTCTTTGTTTTAAAGTTTATTTTATCTGATATGAGTATTGCTACTCCTTCTTTCTTTTGGTCCCTAGTTGCATGGAAAATCTTTTTCCAGCCCTTCACTTTCAGTCTGTATGTGTCCCCTGTTTTGAGGTGGGTCTCTTGTAGACAACATATGTAGGGGTCTTGTTTTTGTATCCACTCAGCCAGTCTTTGTCTTTTGGTTGGGGCATTCAACCCATTTACGTTTAAGGTAATTACTGATAAGTATGATCCCGTTGCCATTTACTTTATTGTTTTGGGTTCGAATTTATACACCGTTTTTGTGTTTCCTGTCTAGAGAATATCCTTTAGTATTTGTTGGAGAGCTGGTTTGGTGGTGCAGAATTCTCTCAGCTTTTGCTTGTCTGAAAAGCTTTTGATTTCTGCTTCATACTTGAATGAGATCCTTGCTGGGTACAATAATCTGGGCTGTAGGTTATTTTCTTTCATCATTTTAAGTATGTCTTGCCATTCCCTCCTGGCTTGAAGAGTTTCTACTGAAAGATCAGCTGTTATCCTTATGGGTATTCCCTTGTGTGTTATTTGTTGTTTTTCCCTTGCTGCTTTTAATATTTGTTCTTTGTGTTTGATCTTTGTTAATTTGATTAATATGTGTCTTGGGGTGTTTCGCCTTGGGTTTATCCTGTTTGGGACTCTCTGGGTTTCTTGGACTTGGGTGATTATTTCCTTCCCCATTTTAGGGAAGTTTTCAACTATTATCTCCTCAAGTATTTTCTCATGGTCTTTCTTTTTGTCTTCTTCTTCTGGGACCCCTATGATTCGAATGTTGTAGCATTTAATATTGTCCTGGAGGTCTCTGAGATTGTCCTCATTTCTTTTAATTCGTTTTTCTTTTATCCTCTCTGATTCATTTATTTCTACCATTCTATCTTCTAATTCACTAATCCTATCTTCTGCCTCTGTTATTCTACTATTTGTTGCCTCCAGAGTGTTTTTAATTTCACTTATTGCGTTATTCATTATATATTGACTCTTTTTTATTTCTTCTAAGTCCTTGTTAAACCTTTCTTGCATCTTCTCAATCCTTGCCTCCAGGCTATTTATCTGTGATTCCATTTTAATTTCAAGATTTTGGATCAATTTCACTATCATTATTCGGAATTCTTTGTCAGGTAGATTCCCTATCTCTTCCTCTTTTGTTTGGTTTGGTGGGCATTTATCCTGTTCCTTTATCTGCTGGCTATTCCTCTGTCTCTTCATCTTGTTTAAATTGCTGAGTTTGGGGTGTCCTTTCTGTATTCTGACAGTTTGTGGAGTTCTCTTTATTGTGGCGTTTCCTCACTGTGTGTGGGTTTGTACAGGTGGTTTGTCATGGTTTCCTGTTTAGGGAAGCTTGTGTCGATGTTCTGGTGGATGGAGCTGTATTTCTTCTCTCTGGAGTGTAATGAAATGTCCAGTAATGAGTTATGAGATGTCTATGGTTTTGGGGTGACTTTGGGCAGCCTGTATCTTGAAGCTCAGGGCTGTGTTCCTTTGTTGCTGGAGAATTTGCTTGGTATGTCTTGCCCTGGAACTCGTTGGCCCTTGTGTGGTGCTTGGTTTCAGTGTCAGTATGGAGGCGTTTGATGAGCTCCTGTCAATTAATGTTCCTTGGAGTCAGGAGTTCCCTGGAGTCAGGGTTTGGACTTAAGCCTCCTACTTCCAGTTAACGGTCTTATTTTTACAGTAGTTTCAAAACTTCTCCTTCTATACAGCACCATTGATAAAACATCTACGTTAAAGATGAAAAGTTTCTCTACTGTGAGGGTCACTCAGAGAGGTTCACAGCGTTACATGGAGAAGAGAAGTGGGAGGAGGGAGTTAGAGGTGACCCAAATGAGATGAGGTGGAATCAGTAGAGGAGAGAGTGGGCTAGCCAGTAGTCACTTCCTTATGTGCACTCCACAACTGGACCGCTCAGAGATGTTCACGGAGTTATACAGAGAAGAGAAGAAGGAGGCAGGAGACAGAGGTGGCCAGAAGGATAAAAGGGGGAAATGAAAAGGAGGGAGACAGATCCAGCCAGTAATCAGTTCCCTATGTGTTCTCCACCGTCTGGAACACACAGAAATTCACAGAGTTGGGTAGAGTAGAGAGGGGTTAGGGAGGAGATGCAGGCGACCCGGTGGAGAAAACGGAGAGTCCAAAGGGAGAGAGATCAGTCAAGCCAGTAATCTCGTTCCCTAGTGAAAAATGAGTCCTGAGGATTGGTTTTTTAAAGGTACAAAATTGGTAACAAATACATAAAAGCAAAAATTAAAAATCTAGAGTAGAGTTTGGAATTTCAAAAATGCGATGTTAATGAAAAGAAGAAGGAAAAGAAAGAGAGAAACAACGAACAAAGTAAAACAAACAAGGTTGCGAAAATTATAAAGAAACTACAGGTACAAAATTGATAACTAATACCAAAAAGCAAAAATTAAAAATCTAGAGTAGAGTTTGGAATTTCAAAAATACAATGTTTAAAAAAAAAAAAAAAGAAGAAGAAGAAAAATAAAGAGAGAAAACAAACAAACCAACAAAAACAATGTCGCAAAAATTATAAAGAAAATACAGGTACAAAATTGATATCAAATACCAAAAAGCATATATTAAAAATCTTGAGTAGAGCTTGGAATTGCAGATATACGATGTTATACAAAAGAAGAAGAGAAAGAAACAGAGGAAAAAAAAACTCACAGAAATTATGAAAAAATCTATAGATACAAAATTGATAACATATACCAAAAGGCTAAAATTAAAAATCTAGAGTAGAGTTTGGAATTTCAAAAATACAATGTTAAGGAAAAGAAGAAAAAGAAAAAAAAAAAAACAAAACACAGTCAAAAAATTATAAAATATATATATGAAGTTTGCTGAAGAAGAAAAAAAATAGGGTCTTTTTTTTTTTTTTACAAAGTAATAGTTATAAAAGTGAAAATTAAAGGACAAGAGAGGACTTAAAATTTTTTTTAAAAAAAATTAAAAAAAAAGAAAGAAAGATTGATCGTAAAAATAGTAAAAATATATCTAGGTCTTTCTCTGATTTTGTTCTGTGTATTGTGGGTTCAGTTCATTTTTGGCTAGTTCCTTGGTCTGACTTATATTTCTCAAGATCTATAGGCCCCTTCCTATGTAGTCCGTAGTAACCACAGGGTTTTAATCTATGGCCTGTAGCTTCCAAGTTGTTTCCCTCTGTTATAGCTTCTTCTGTTTGCTGGTCTCTTCTGTGTCTGGTTCCCGCCCTGACACAAAGGGGACGGTGGAGGACACTATTTTTTTTTAAATTTTATTTAGGCTCACTTGTTCAGCTGCGCTGTGGGGAGGGAGGGAGGGATGCTGCAAACACATAACATTGGCGTGCGCTCGCAGTGCCTCAGCCACACTGGGTCTGCCCCCACTCACGGCGCGTGTAGCCTCCCTGCCCACACTGCTCGGGCTCTAGGTTGTTCCGCCAGGAACAATCAGAGGCTGGCCCTGGGCTGAGCTCCCAGGTCCAAGCCGCTCAGGTTCAGGCACTCGGGTAGTCCTCAGAGGCGCAGACTTGGTTGGGCCTGCGTTTTGTGCTCTTCCCAGATCCGAGCAGCTCAGGTGATGTGTTTGGTGGGCGCCAATGCTGCGACCTATCGCCTCCCCGCCACTCGGTTATCTGGGTGTAAAACCGGCGCACCTTCTCAGGCAGATGTTGACCGTCCAGACCCCCAAGAGGTTTTAGTTAGCAAAGAAGCCTGCTTTTATAGATAGTGTTTCTCTTGGGCTGCGATTGCCCCCTTACGGCTCTGGCTGCCTGTCACCGGAGGGGGAAGGTCTGCAGCCGGCTATCTCTGTTCAGTCCTTTGTTCTGTGCACGGGCCTGGTGGTGTCTTAGGTTAGGGCTGGCTTTTCGCGTGGTAGATATCCCACAGTCTGGTTTGCTAGCCCAAATTATTTCGCTCAGATAGCGCTCAGGACATTCGGGCCGATTCTTACTCTAAGGGACACAGCCCGCGCCGCGCTTCCCTGCCCAGCCCCCGCTTGCTAATGCCGTGTGCAGGCGTCTGCGCTGCTTCTCCGCTGGGGGAGTTACCTTAGGGCTCACAATCTGCGATTTTTAATTGTTTATTTTTTTTCTCCCTTTTATGTTGCCCTCTGTGCTTCCAAAGCTCGGCACAGATTCGGCAGTGAGAAGGTTTCCTGGTGTTTGGAAACTTCTCTCTTTTTAAGACTCCCTTCCCGGGACGGAACTCCGTCCCTCCCTCTTTTGTCTCTTTTTTTGTCTTTTATATTTTTTCCTACCTCCTTTCGAAGAGTTGGGTTGCTTTTCTGGGTGCCTGATGTCCTCTGCCGGCATTCAGAAGTTGTTTTGTGGAATTTACTGGACGTTTAAATGCTCTTTTGATGAATTTGTGGGGGAGAAAGTGTTTTCCCCGTCCTACTCCTCTGCCATCTTGGCTCCTCTGTATGATCTTTTTAATGTGTTGTTGGATTCTTGTTGCTAGAATTTTGTTGAGGATTTTTGCAACTGTGTTCCTCAGTTATATTAGGCTGTAGTTTTCTTTTCTGTGGCATCTTTGTCTGGTTTTTGTATCAGGGTGATGGTGGCCTCATAGAATGAGTTTGGGAGTGTTCCTTCCTCTGCAATTTTCTGGAAGAGTTTGAGTAAGACAGGTGTTAGCTCTTCTCTAAAATTTTGGTAGAATTCAGCTGTGAAGCTGAATCTGGTCCTGGGCTTGTGTTTATTGGAAGATTTTTTTTATTACAGTTTTGATTTTTATGCTTGTGATTGGTTCAATTTTTCTATTTCTTCCTGGTTCAGTTTTGTAAGGTTACACTTGTCTCAGAATTTTTCCATTTCTTCCAAGTTGTCCATTTTATTGGCATATAGTTGTTCATAGTAGTCTCATGACCATTTGTATTTCTATGTTGTCCATTGTAATTTCTCTATTTTCATGTCTAATTTTATTGATTTGAGCCTTCTCCCTTTTTTTTCTTGATGAGCCTGGCTAATGGTTTTTCTATTTTGTTTATCTTCTCAAAGAATCAGCTTTCAGTTTTATTGATCTTTGCTATAGTCTCCTTTCTTTCTTATTTATTTCTACTCTGATTTTTATGATTTCTTTCCTTGTACTAATTTTTTGGGGAGTTTGTTCTTCTTTTCCTAGTTGCTTCAGGTGTAAGGTTAGGTTGTTTATTTGATGTTCCTCTTGTTTCCTGAGGTAGGCTTGTATTGGTATGAACTTCCCTCTTAGCACTGCTTCTACTGAATCATGTAGGTTTTGGGTTGCTGTATTTTCATTATCATTTGTTTCTATGAATATTTTTATTTCCTTTTTGATTTATTCAGTGACCTCCACATGTATTTTTGATGTTTTCATAGGGAGAGGGGAGATTTCCATTCTCCTACTCTACCATCTTGATTGCCTCCCTCTTTTATCTCTTCTATATATGTATAGGAGTGTACCCTGTGAAGCCTACTAGTCCTAGACTTTTGTTTTTTGGGAGTTGTTCTATTAGTGATTCAATTTCATTACTAATAATTGGCATTCATATTTTCTATTTCTTCCTGATTTGGTCCTGAGAGATTGTACCTTTCTGGGAACTTATCTATTTCTTATAGGTTGTCTATTTTATTGGTATATAATTGTTAGTAGTAATCTCTTGTGATCCTTTGTATCCTTTGATACTGTTTGTAACTTCTCCAATTTTTGTACGTTTTTGGGACCCTATATCTTTTTTATGAGTGTGGCTAGTAGTTTATCAATCTTGTTTATCTTTTCAAGGAACCAGTTCTTAATTTCATTAATCTTTTCTATTTTTTAAAATTCTTAATTTTGTTTATTTATGCTCTGATCATTATTGCTTTGCTTAACAGAACAGGCTGCAGAGAAAGTCTAGAAAAGAATATCTTTGAAAGCTCTCCAAAAAGATTACTACAAGGATACATTGTTTTTAAAATCTGGACTTTAGAGAAGTGAGAGTGGCTGAATGACAATTACATTTCCCTTATCTATATGAATAATCTCTTTCTTTGCTTACACAGGCTTCAGTGCACTATCACATCATGGAGTGTGTTACCCTACTGGCCTTGGAATTCTCCAATACCAACTCTCTTGGATTTCAAAGGGAAATATTAAAGGCATGGTCTATATAGCCAGTAATGCCAGTAATGTCTGCTGAACTATAAAGAGAAAAACTGTTTCTACAGTTACAAAGCACACCTCACAACATGAAACAAAATCAGGGGAATGATATCATCACTTTAATGCCATCATTGCCAGGTTTCCTCAGTGGAAAACAAAACAGTAATTGGACATCACTTAGAGACAACCAAGGGGTTAAGAGCCAAAATATACAGATGGTTCATACAACTCAATATTTTAAAAAGAACAATAAAAAATGGACAGAAGACCTGAATAGACATTTCTGCAAAGAAGACATACAGATGGCCAAAAGACACATGAAAAGATGCTCAACATTGCTAATTATTAGAGAAATATGAATCAAAACTACAATGAGGTATCATCTCACACTGGTCAGAATGGCCATCATCAAAAACTACAAACATTGTAATAAATGTTGCAGAGGGTGTGGAGAAAAGGGAACCCTCTTACACTGTTGGTAAGAATGCAAACTGGTGCTGCCACTATGGAAAACAGTATAGAAACTCTTCAAAACACTAAACTTTAAGAACAAGCAAGCTCACTCCTGAATATGTATTAGTAAAAAATGAAAACTCTAATTAAAAAAGACACATCCCCTGTGTCCACAGCAGCACTTTTTGGAATAGCTAAGACATGGAAACAACACAAGTGCCCATCAACAGATTATTCATTTAAGAAGATGTGGTAGATATATACATCAGAATATTACTCAGCCATAAAAATGAAATATTGCCATGTGCAGCAACATAGATGGACCTAGAGAATATTATGCTTGGTGAAGTAATTCAGTCAGAGAAAGACAAGTACTATATGATACCACTTATAAGAGAAATCTAAAAATAATACAAATGAATCTATATACAAAAGAGAAGCAGACTCACAGACATAGAAACAATATTTTGATTACCAAAGGGGAGGAGGAGGAAGAGACAAATTAGGAGTGTGGGATTAACAAACGACCATACTTACAATAGATAAGTAACAAGGATTTAATGTATAGCACAGGAATTTATATTCAATATCTTATAATAGCTTATAATGAAATATAACCCAAAAAACAGAATCATTTTGCTTTACATCTGAAATTAGCAATATATTTTAAATCAACTATATTTCTATTTTGAAAAAGTCCATGTCATTGAACTCTTTTACTGTGTAATGTAATGTCAGCTTATTAAAAAGCAGAGACATTGTTTTGTCAACAAAGGTCCGTCTAGTCAAGGCTATGGTTTTTCCAGTAGTCATGTATGGATGTGAGAGTTGGACTATAAGGAAAGCTGAGCGCCAAAAAATTGATGCTTTTGAACTGTGGTGTTGGAGAAGACTCTTGAGAGTCCCTTGGACTGCAAGGCGATCCAACCAGTTCATCCTAAAGGAAATCAGTCCTGAATATTCATAGGAAGGACTGATGTTGAAGCTGAAACTCCAATACTTTGGCCACCTGATGCGAAAAGCTGACTCATTTGAAAAATCCTTGATGTTGGGAAAGATTGAAGGCAGGAGGAGAAGGGGATGACAGAGGATGATATGGTTAGATGGCATCACCGACTCAATGGACATGAGTATGGGTAAACTCAGGAGTTGGTGATGGACAGGGAGACTTGGTGTGCTGCTGTTCATGGGGTTGCAAAGAGTTGGACATGACTGAGTGACTGAACTGAACTAAACTGAACTGAATGTCATTTTACTCTGGCTGTTTTATATGTTTTTAACATATCTTTGGTTTTAAGATTTGACTTTCTTTGAAGTTTTACTGTTCGGTGTTCACTGAACTTCTCATGCTGTGCTGTATTTAGTTGCTCAATCATATCCAACCCTTTGTGACCTCACGGACTATAGCCCGCCAGGCTCCTCTGTCTGTGGGGATTTTCCAGGCAAGAATACCAGAGTGGGCTGTCATGCCCTCCTCCAGTGGATCTTCCCAACCCAGGGATCGAACCAGGTCTCCCTCATTGCAGGCAGATTCTTTACCATCTAAGCCACCAGGGAAGTCCACGAATGCTGGAGTGGGTAGCCTATCCCTTCTCCCGCGGGATCTTCCTGACCCAGGAATCTAACCGGGGTCTCTTGCATTGCATGGATTCTTTACCAGCTGAGCTACCAGGGAAGCCCAAGCTTCTCATATGTACAAAAATATTTTATTCATATAATTTAGGAAGCTTTTGTTTATTATTTCTTCAAATATATTTTCTACTCCAATTTATTTGTCCTCTATTTTTGGAGTTCAAATTACACATATATCAGTATCGTTGGTAATGCTCAATAGCTCCCTCAGTCTCTGTTTAGTTTTCCTCTTTTTCCCTTTATATATTTCTGATTAGATATTGTTTATAAATCCATTTTCAACTTCACCATTTTTCCTCTGAAATTTCCATTCTGTTAGTAAACTCATCCAATACACTTTTAAAAATTAATTAATTTATTTTAATTGGAAGCTAATTACTTTTCAATATTGTGCTAGTTTTTGCCATACATCAACGTAAATCAGCCATGGGTCGTACATGATACTGTGTTTTCAGTTCCAAAATTTACATTTGGTTCTTTCTTACAGTTTCTATTTCTCTTCTGAGATTTGTTTTTCCTTCATTCATCACAAGTGTGTTTTCTTGTACGTTGCATGTGTGCTAAGTCATTTCAGTTGTGTCCAACTCTTTGCAACCCTATGGACTGTAGCCCGCCAGGCTCCTCTGTCCATAGGATTCTCCAGGCTAGGATACTGGAGTGGGTTGCCATTTCCTACTCCAGGGGAGCTCCTCAACCCAGGGATCTAACCTGCATCTCTTATGTCTCCTGCATTGGCAGGAGGATTCTTTACCATTAGCACCACCTGGGAAGCCCTTTCTGTACCTTATGAAATATAATTGTAATAGCTGCTTTAATGTTACTCCTCATAATTCTAATATCTGAATCTCTTCTTGTTTGGTATCAGATGATTTTGTTTTCCCTTTAGAAGGGGACGTATTTTCTCACTCTTGGATACTAAGTAATCTTCTGCTTTTCCTGGACATTGAAATTGTTTTGTGTAGACTTTTTGTTCTTTTATAATCCGCTGAAAAACAATACTTTTCTTTTAGTAGGCAATCTACTTGGTTAGATTCTGGCCATCAGTTCTGCATTATCTTTTCTATACTATAATTACAATCTCAGTTTAGCTCTCAAGGCCTTTTATTTGCTGATTTGGATATGTGTGTGCATGTGCGGTTCAGAGTTCAGGCTGAGATTTTTGTGATTCAAATCTCAGTTCATTTCTCAAAGGCTTTGATTTGCTTGTTGGTTACTTTCTGCACATGCGTTGTCCAGTAAGAGTGGTTTTATCCAAAGATATGGGATACTTTCTCTGTCTCTTTTCCTTCTGAGATTTCTCTTTTGCACTGCATCATACTCATGCTCCTTTGCAAGGTTCTTCTGGCCAGAAAAATGCCATTTTTCCATCAGAGTTTCAGCTACATGTGCTTCTCTAATCCACAATAAATCCTTAATTTGCAAGGCTGTGAAAGGAAAAAACCTGGATACCTTACTCTCTTATGTTTTCACTCTTTTTCATCATTTGCCTCCTTTTTGGTTACTTCTCAGAGTCCTCAAGTGAGATTTTTCTTTCTAAAATTTTGTCCAGTGTTTATAGGTGTAATTAATGGGGGATGTGGTTTCTAGGGAGTCTTACACTTCCATTGCAGAATTGGGTCTCCCAAGAGCACTATATTTTAAATATCATCCTATATTTATATCTCATTCAATATTTACTTTTATTCAACACTATGCTGATAATTAACCAGTTGTGTCTTTTCATAAAATTTTAGGTTTTATTGTGAAATACATAAAAGGTAACCTGAATACATGGATAGATATACCATATTTAAGAATAGGATGATATAGCACTATAAAAACTTTAGTGTCTCCCAAATTTATATATAAATTGATTGATAGCACAGCTAATATTCAAGCTGAAATTTTATACACTGATGTACAAACTATAACATATACACTTGCTTCCTATCAAATCCTAACATTTTATAAAGTTGTTTCCAAAGGTGATATTCAAAATATAGCAACCTGTATGACATAGGCACCAACTAATGAGAAAAATCCCTGACTACTAGTTTCTATGATCTCAATGCCTACCAAGCCCAGTTAGATTTATATATTTTTATTACATAAAATATTTTAGAGTTAAAGATGCTTCTGTATCTCTTTCCAAATCCCATAACTATTTCCCTTCCTGTGTATATTTTACACTATTACTGTATATGTATGTACCCATAAAAATGTATAGCATACTTTCACATGTATATAAATTGTACAATACTGAGCAAAGAGTATCATACATGGACATAACTGAAGCAACTTAGCACTAATACATAGTAGGTAAATATCCATTTTGATACATATTGAACTGTTGTATAGTATCCCATTGAATAACTATGGTACAATTTACTTATCAAAATTGCCTATTTCTTTGTTTTAAATTTGGGATAGTGTTCTAATTCTATTAAAAACAATGTTGCAATAAAAATTCATTTTCATGGATTATTAGGAACAAGTTTCTCTTGGGTACTACATAATAGTGGAATTGGGGATTATACATTTATTTACCTTTAATTCTATTAGATATCATAGTTGTACAAATGTATACTCCCACAAATACTGAATGGGATTGCCTATATTCTGATACTCTCCCTAACAGTATGTATTATCCATCTTCCTTTTTAAAAGATTATTTTAGCTTTTACTAATTTAATAAAGTGGTATTTTATTTTATGGTAATTTCATTTCCCTAATTAATGCTTATTGGTTTTTAATCAAGCCAGTCTCAAGTTTTGCTTTATTTCTTTTTAGAAGTTTATTTTTTTTTGAGGATTCTTAGATGTAGTCAACATACCCTCATTCTCTGTACTTTTCTAATCTGTTCCCTTTGCAGAAGTTTCTGCCCTTAAAAACTTGGTACCAATTTCTGTATATGCTTTTGATTGCAAACAGAAAATTCAACTGAATTAAAAAGGGCTGGTGTTGTTGTAATATACATTAGGAAAGTTCGGGGATAGCAGCAGATTTAGGTATGGCTTAATGTAAAAAACAAAAGTGGCAATGAAAAAAATGAAATAAAAGGTGGAGAGAGTGAAAAAGCACAAGAGGAATGAAGAGGAAGAGGAAATGTAATGTTTTGTTCTGATGTCTATTCTGTGAGTCAGGACATGAGTTCTGGGGTCTTTGAGATGAACCAGATCTGCGTGATGGATCCATAAGAAGCTCACCATCCAGAAGGCAGGACAGAGAATAAACCAGTAAACACAGAGCTCTCACCCAGTTTATTAAGTGCTCTGACAGAGTCATGCAAAAGAGTAAGGGGGAAGGAAAGACTAACTAAACTTAGAGTAGTCTCAGAAGCTTATTTTGGAGAAAGCAGCATTTGTACCAGTCTTTATAGGAAGGCAGATCTTTTATAGGCAGGCATGGTGTGTGGGAGAGGGGAACAAAGACATTCCAGGTAGAGGAACATTCTGAGCAAGGGTGTGGCATTGGCAGAATGCAGAACATGAGTCATCCAATTGTGACTGAGGCATGTGAGCTTGGCAGAGGCCAATCATGGAGGGCCTTGAACAAATGATAGGCTAAGGAGCTTGGATTTAAACCTGCCAGTCAAGGGAACCCTTGGTAGCTACAGATATGGGCAGCTATGTGTTTGAAACATGACCCTGAGGGTCTCTGTGTGAGTGGAGCAGATGGGAAGCAGGTGCATAGGAGCACAGACCCATCTGCCACCATCACATGTGCCCCTACACTCAGCAGAGGCTCCTCAGAGCCTGCAGTCCTACAAGAACCATTCCTTCTCCCCTTCTCTTCTGCCAATGTCCTATTCCTCCCACAGGACCCACCCAGCTCAAATATACCATATATGGAAGATTTCACTGCCTTCCAGGTGGTGATTTCCTCTGTGAGACCCTCAGTACCCTGCTCTGGGATTCTTCAGTGACATGTTGTATTCTTATGCACCCCAGCCAAACGGAGAAATCTTCAAGGATGGGGTGTGAATCTCATCTAGTTTTGGATGTCCAGTGCATAGTATGGGTTTTGGCACATGGAGGAAACTCCATTCCCATTCATGGGAAATTCCCATTCATGGGAAACTCACCAGTGAATGAGAGAAACAGAAAGTAAATGAAGGGAAAGAAGAAATGGGAGAAGGAGAGGAGAAGACTGGAGAGAGGGAGGGAAGGGGGCAGATAGATAGGGTGCTGGGATGGTCAAGAGAAATGAGAGGAAGAACATGCAGGGGAGTACAGGGCCAATGTGGGTTCTCTCCTCTTTCCATCTGTAGTGCCAAGTATCAGACAGTGAGTGTCAGTGTCGGACACAGTGAGCGTTAGGCTTCGACATCAACCAGATGTGGGTTCGTATCTTGGTTCCATCACCTTGTGTTCCATCACCTTGGTTGATGTTACATACATGTGATGTGTTCCATCACATGGTGACCATGTGCCTTCAGACAAGATGTGTCAACTCTTGGGCATTAGTTTCATCAACTGTGGGATGATGATAATACTAGTCCCTCCCACATGGGTGTTTTAGAGCTTAAGAATAGATGTGGGTTCTTTGAGGGCAGGGGTCCTATCTTACTTGTTTTTCTTTGCCCAACATCCAACAAGGGCCTTGACACAACTGTGCTCAACAAATAATTAATGACTGAGCAAATGAATGCCTGAGAAGAACTTTTTCTGCACTGGGGAGCAGTGTTCCATTCCACAAGAGAGACAGGCTAAGCACTTGCTTAGTGTACCAGTAAAGACACAGCCCCAGTAAAAGTTTTCAGCCAAGTGAATATGCATTAAAAGCATTAATATAGTCATTAGGGGATAAATAAAAAAATTGGTAGACGTTGTTACATTTACTGTTTTTATTCTGAATTACATATGATGCAGGGGCACCCTAACTCTTAGCGTTTAAAGCCTCTAAATGTCTTAATTTTGTCCTACTTGAGCAATAGAAATGAATAAGATCTAATCTCTTACCCCAGAGCAGCTCCTGGGGCGAGAGACCCAGACACACAACACACTATGTAATTAGTGTTGGCATAGAGGGGGCTGTAGAAAGCATTGGTGTGGGAGCCCAGAGAAGCATGGTCCTAGGGAGAACAGAGGAGTCAAATAGGAATGGGGATACGGGGTGGGGATAGAGAAATCAAAAGGAGAACACAAGAGAATGATTGCTGAATAAAAGGTAGTAAGCAGAAAAGAGATCACATGGGGAGAAAGGAAAGCTGGAAGCAGGGAGTGTGGGAGGAGGCTGACAGGCTGTGAAGGAGACCCCTCTGGAGGCGGAAAGAGGTAGGGTCACTTCCGGCTGGGGATGGGGAGAAGCAAGGCACAGACCTAAGGAGAGGCCTGGAGACAGGACGCTTTCTGGACTGGAGAGGTGAGCTAAAGTGCCCTGCTATACTGAAGAGCTTGTGGGGACCTCCAGGCTGGGGTTTCAACGTGCTTGACTCCACATTCCCCTAAGGTTTGAAGGAAATCCGCTGAAGATATAGTCGCTAAACTCATGGAAGTGGTCGGATTTAGAGGTGCCTTGACTCGGATAGCAAGGGAGATAGGTTAGAATTTCTTTTGGGCAATGGAAAGGAGAGGTCTCGATTCTGTTAGGGGTGCCAAAGGAGGGGTGCAGATCCGGTTGAGACTGCAGAAAAATGAGATGGAGAAATCGTTCAGGGCACAGAAAGAAAGGAACAGAATCCAATTTAGCAGGGAGATAGGCAATGAGGGCCTTTGTTAAATGGAGAAAGGTCGCAGGACCTGGTTTGGGCCACAGAAAGAAGCGATTTGGAGGTGGATAAACGAAGGGGTAGAATCCCTATTGAATAACTGAAATGAACGGGCTCGGAGGGGAGAAAAGAGGGGCTAGGACCCGGTTGATACCGGTTTGAAAAGGAAAGGGACAGAACCTGGTAGCGTTTGGGAACAAGGATCACACAAAAGCCTGATATCGTTGGATTTATGGGCGAGGCAACCATGTTTGTAGTAAGGGCGGGATGGTCACTTGCAGACGTAGAAGTAGGAAAACAGTGCTGGGGAGGGGGCGTGCAGGGACTTACTGCAGAGCGGAGGGAGGGAGCGTGTAAAGGGACGAAGAGGTGCGGGGTAGTACTGTAGAGTGGAGGGAGGGGGCGTTTCGAAAAGGGGCGGTGCGGTGCACCACTGTACTACGGAGGAGAGGTGGATGGTGTTGGGGGCGGGAAGGGGCTGTAAGAAGCTGTAAGTAGAGGTACTGCAGAGCGGAGGTGGAGGGGGAGGTGTTGGGAGAAGGGTTGGAATGAGATGAGATGCAGTTAGAAAGAGTTTGTCACGGGTGGAGTCCAGATGTTCGGTTGCTCTGAGAGCAGAGACCTTATGTGGGATTCAGGTGGTCACAGTTCAGTCCACCAAAGCAGGTGAGCGCTCAGCGCCAGCGGTTGCCCCTACACCTCTGGTTGGTGCACATGCGCACTATAGAGTTGCAGTAAGGGGCTTGTGTAGGGTAAAGGGGAAGGGGTCGGAGAACTGACTTGCTGTTTCTTGGAAGCAAAAGGAGCTAGGATTTGGAAGCCAGACCATCTGGGTTTCTAGGTATGAGAACCCAGTAGTTGTAGGGTTTGGGGTTCAAGGTTTGATAAGAACCCCTTCCTTAAGATTGGCAGGAGGCCATACGAATCTCCACCTCCCTCTCATTCTTTCCTAACTCAAGCCCCTTCCCATCAGGCTCAGCTGTTTCTTGGCCCTCCAGAAAAATGGATAGGAGAAATGACTCCAATTATAAGATGACCCTGTTCCAGGTGAGGCCTCTCTGCATTCTCTGAAGGCCATCTACCCTGTTCTGAGTTCATTTACTGCTGTTGAGCCCCTACCACTTTGTGGTTGCATAACTCCCTACCTAACCTGTTTCAGTCCTCCCTTGCATGGTGGAGGACGAGGTGAGGAAAACCTGCCTATTTCTTGCTCCCTTTCTCTTTCTTTACTCTCCCCTTCAATCAATCATTCAAAGGAGGGGGAGGTTTTTTTTAGAAAGGGTGGGCTCTAGGGAGGCCAGATGGCTCAATACATCATAGTCTTAAGTGTGTAGGGCCCTCTGCCTCCCACTGTGAGCCTAGGGCTTCACTTCCTTCCAGATGTACAGGCTGAGACAACAGAAGACAGTGTCTTGATGATACATACCCTCTTGGCAGCAACCAAGGACCCTCTGGCCATGGACCCACCAGTTGCCAACCAGCCGAAGAAAAGCAAGACCAAGAAGGCCCCTATTAAGGCTATTACTAAGACTGACCCTCCAGTTCCATCTGCCAGTGTGATTCCCACCACCAAGTTTAAAGTAACTTTTCCAGCTTTAAATCTGCCAATCATTCTCCAGATCAACCAGGCTTCAGCTACCACTGAGGTAGCCAATACTCAGGCTTCTTCATTCACTGCTTAGCCTAAGAAATCTAACAGACAAAAAAAGTTACTGCTAAGGCAACCCAATGTTCCCAATTTCCAATTGACAGTGAGAGTGTCACTACACAGATCAAGTTACCCTTGCAGACCCTAAACCTGCTAGTCGTTCTTCAGACTACTCAGGCTCCAATTGCCAATGAGTCAGCCAATTCTCAAGCTTTGTTAGGCCCCACCACACCTAAGGAAGTTTCCAGGGCTAAGAAGGCTGATAATAAGGTCATAGCTAGTGCCACTGATATCTCACTGGCTCCATCCACTATTTACACAGCTACCACCCACAGCCAAATTGCCTCCATCCGAACTAAGAAAGGCTCTAAAGCCAAGAAGGCAATTTTATTGTTAAGGGCACAAATACTGATACTGAGCTCCCAGAGGCCTCAGATGCCACTGAGATAGCTACCAGGCAGACTGAGGCCTCAGCAGCAGCTATCTGGCCCCCAAAATCCAAGGGCAAGAAAGTTGTCTACGAAGGCCCAAAATCTGCCTGTGAGATCTCTGAGGCCCTACCTGCCAGTCAAATGGTCACAAACCAACCCCTAGCAGCCACCCTCTGGGTCAAGAGAGGGTACAGGGGTCAGAAGGTTGACACTAAGACCCAAACAACCGAAAGCCAGACTCAAGTTGACCAAGGGATCCAGGCCAAGATGGATACCTCTCAGACCCACATAAGTTCTCTTGAGACTCAGGTTGCTGCTTCTGTCCAGGCCCTGGCAGATGACTACCTGGCTCAGTTTAGTTTGGAGCCCACAACTAGGACCCAGGGAAAGAGGAACCAAAAGGTGAGATCTCTGACATCACCATCCTTAACTTTGTACTTCTTTTCCATTGCTTTCCTCCTGGTTTGTTTACTTGTTCTATAAAAGTTTACCGAGTCTTTATACTCTGAGCCAGTCCCTGCATTCATATAGGCTATGTGAGATTCTGAGAAGATTGGGATGTAGTTACTGCTCCTTGGCAGTTCACAGATTGGTGTGGAAATAAGACATCGATACACTTAGATACAACCCAGATATAATTCAACTTGTATTTACATAGTAGTTAGAATATGTCAGGCTTTGTGTTAGGTATAGTTACACAGGATATATTTTTATGTTTTAAAGCAACTTGTGCCAGCTAGGTCCCAGTTTTACAGATAAGAAAACCAAGTCCCAGAGAGGTGAAGTGACTTGTTGAAGGGGTACAGCTTGTAGAGCCAGTGGTGGCCAAAAAAAAGAGAAATAACCAGACTCTGCCCTTGGGTTGCTCCTGTGTAGCAGGAAAATAAAACTCCTGCCTGGAAGACAGTAAAAGACAAATCTAGGACTCAGTGTGGTTAATGGTAAAGTCAGGACCCACTATATGGAAGGTTTAGGGGACAGCGTGAGGAGACAAAGCCATCTCTTTCAGCTGGTGATTTTGGATCTTCCTTCTTTCTGATGATGTAGTCCAAGAATCTGAACAAGGATGAGAGAGGTGATGGTAATTATAGGTGGATCCCATGGAGCCAGAGGCCTCTGCTATCCCGAGATGTGGCCATTTTGCAAGAAAGGGTAAGAATCCAATGCTGCTCAGTCTTTTCTCTTCTTCACATGCCCTCTTCTCTGCCATTCTTCTAAGTTTTATGAAAACATATTGAGATCTCCCCATGTATTCCTCTTCTCCCAGGCAAATAAGTTGGTGAAATGCCTGTTGATTAAGGACCAAAGATCCCCATCAACCGCCCAGACAGAGTCATACCAACACTCCTCCCTAAGCTGTCCTTTCTACTCCCCTCTCCTCTCTGCCATGGGAGTAACCATTTAGTTTTATGGCCTCTTCATTCTCTCACATGTACCCCCCTGCCCTTTTCACACTCTGTCATGGCTGGCATCTCCCATTAACACAGTTCAGGACTCAGGCTATACTGACCCCACTGGGCTGGCAAAAGGACTATAGCCTCTGTGGCCCCTTCTCATCCCAACTGTTCCTTTCTCTCCCTTCCTGCAGACATGCTGAAGGATGTCATCCAAGAATATGATGAATATTTCTCAGAGATCATTGAACAAACAAGCTATGCTCTGGAGAAGGTGAAGGGGTATCCTCTGGGGGATGGGCACAATGGGGAACTCTTGAATGGAACAAAGGTGTACACATCCCTTTGCAGGGAACCACAGAGACTGACTAATCCAGCCCCATCCCCATGCAGATGAGCAGATGGTGGCCTAGCGAGAGGCATAAACTAGCCTGGGGTCACACAGCAGGTACAGCTAAGACTCAAGCCATCCAACTCAATCCTGGCTTCTGTTCACTGTTGGACACATCCTGTAGTATATTTCAGATATTCACTTTTCCCTTCCATTTCCCATTCTCTGTCTCCCTCAATTCAGTTCAGTTGTGCAGTCATGTCCGACCCTTTGCAGTCCCATGAATCGCAGCACGCCAGGCCTCCCTGTCCATCACCAACTCCCGGAGTTCACTCAGACTCACGTCCATTGAGTCGGTGATGCCATCCAGCCATCTCATCCTCTGTCGTCCCCTTCTCCTCCTGCCCCCAATTGCTCCCAGCATCAGAGTCTTTTCCAATGAGTCAACTCTTCACATGAGGTGGCCAAAGTACTGG
The DNA here is from genome assembly GCF_029407905.1 of Bubalus kerabau. Classification (NCBI taxonomy): domain Eukaryota; kingdom Metazoa; phylum Chordata; class Mammalia; order Artiodactyla; family Bovidae; genus Bubalus; species Bubalus kerabau. The sequence continues at coordinate 108,968,996 of NC_073647.1, forward strand.
AGTTTCAGCTTCAGCATCATTCCTTCCAAAGAAATCCCAGGGCCGATCTCCTTCAGAATGGACTGGTTGGCTCTCCTTGCAGTCCAAGGGACTCTCAAGAGTCTTCTCCAACACCACAGTTCAAAAGCATCAATTCTTTGGCACTCAGCTTTCTTCACAGTCCAACTCTCACATCCATACATGACCACTGGAAAAACCATAGCCTTGACTAGACAGACCTTTGTTGGCAAAGTAATGTCTCTGCTTTTGAATATGCTATCTAGGTTGGTCATAACTTTCCTTCCAAGGAGTAAGTGTCTTTTAATTTCATGGCTGCAGTCACCATCTGCAGTGATTTTGGAGCCCCCAAAAATAAAGTCTGACACTGTTTCTCCATCTATTTCCCATGAAGTGGTGGGACCAGATGCCATGATCTTTGTCTTCTGAATGTTGAGCTTTAAGCCAACTTTTTCACTCTCCTCTTTCACTTTCATCAAGAGGCTTTTTAGTTCCTCTTCACTTTCTGCCATAAGGATGGTGTCATCTGCATATCTGAGGTTATGGATATTTCTCCCGGCAATCTTGATTCCAGCTTGTGCTTCTTCCAGCCCAGCGTTTCTCATAATGTACTCTGCATATAAGTTAAATAAGCAGGGTGACAGTATACAGCCTTGACGTACTCCTTTTCCTATTTGGAACCAGTCAGTTTTTCCATGTCCAGTTCTAACTGTTGCTTCCTGACTTGCATATAGGTTTCTCAAGAGGCAGGTCAGGTGGTCTGGTATTCCCATCTCTTGAAGAATTTTCCACAGTTTATTGTAATCCACACAGTCAAAGGCTTTGGCATAGTCAATAAAGCAGAAATAAATGTTTTTCTCGAACTCTCTTGCTTTTTCCATGATGCAGCGGATATTGGCAATTTGATCTGTGGTTCCTCTGCCTTTTCTAAAACCAGCTTGAACATCTGGAAGTTCACAGTTCATGTATAGAGTCCCATTAATCATAAAGATGATTTGGTAACAATAATACGTTTGTTATTTGTTTGCTGTGTGCTGGCCACTTAGCTAAATACTTTCTATGCATTATCTTACTGATTTCTCTCACACAGTCACAAATCCTAGGTCAACAGGGAACTGTGGGGTGCTCAGCCAGCTCATTGGTGCCTAGGCTGAATTTTGTGATCTCACACGCTATTCTTTTACTTGGCAGATGTTTTGAGTCAATCTGAAGGAAATTGATAAAGTAGCTTGTATAGTCTCATTAGCATTCAGGAATCCTCTACAGGCATACTGAGAATGTAAGTTGGGAAAGGGCTGCAGTGGTAGGGAGGCTTCTGCTTTTTTTTGGTTCATAGTACTACTCCATCCTTGTCTTTTCCTTCCCCACATCCCCTTAGGAAGTCAAGAAAGACAGAGCCTAAAACCCCATTTTCTATCATCCACTCGTAGTTGGAGCCCTGCACACAGGAGTAGTGCCCCTTTATGATTGTCTGGAGGGTGTAGAAGCCTGGGTTACTCCTACTGTCAGATTTTCTGTTTCTCTAGAAGCTTCCCTGTCTCTTCCTATCAGGCTTGGTAGAGTGGTTCTCAAGGGAAGGCTTCGTGGTGTGGGTGAATCATGATGGTTGATGGGCAGGAGCATCAGTGGGGCTGTGCCTAGAATTCTCTTGGAACTGAGGGGTCTGGAAGAGAAAGAAGGAACTCACATTGGCTGGGTGCCTGGATCATACCAGACTGACAAGCATTCTATCCTCTCAGTAACTTTGGGAGAGGAGAATGTAATTTTCCCATTTTATGAATAGGAGACTAGGCTCAAAGCCTTAAGTGCCTTTCCCAGGATCATATAGAGCTTGAAGCATAGACTGAGCAGAATTCTCCCATATCTGAAGAATCTGGGAGAAGCTAGCCTAGTGAGCAAGCTGGTGTATTTTTTGTTTTGTTTTGTTTTTCAGATGGCTGCTGGATGTAAATCTTCTCTCTGTCCCATTATTCCCCTAGGACCAAGGGCACACCCAAACTAGATCTTCTCATGATGATTCTGAGTGTCATTTTTATCAATGGCAACAAGGCCAATGAGGGTAAGTGGCTGGGTTGGCAGCTGAATTGGAGGAGGGGCTCATGGTCAAAATTGCACATGTTCATTTTCTATCCCTGTTTCCTTTTGCCTCCCCTTGCAGCTGTCATCTGGGAGGTGCTGCGCAAGTTGGGGCTGTGCCCTGGGTATGATTGGGCTCTGTCAGTGCTTGCTGTCCGTGTTGTCCTTTGGCAAGAGAGAATGGCCCCAGGATTGCATCAGTCTGGTGGTCTGGTGGGGTGGGCAGATGTGCTGGACTGGGTCCAGAGTTCTGACTTGGGTGGATAGGGAAATGGTCCTGAACTCTCTGCTTCCTCTTTCTCCTATGTCCTCTTTCTGTTCTAATCTGATATATAAGATAGACCTTAGGGCATCCCTGATAAGAACCATCTGACCTCAGCTGCCTGCTTCTAGTGATCCTGTGTTCATTACTTTCTTGACTTAATTGAGATGGCCTCATGTACTAGAGAGGTCTCTTCCACATTGGGAAATGCCTCTACCCCCATGTGGGAAGATCTGATCTTGGTTCATGGGTTATTTTTCCCATTGTCAGGATAAGGCACTCACTCTTAGGGGAAGTGAGGAAGCTCATCACAGATGAGTTTGTGAAGCAAAAGTAAGTGGTGTTTGGGGGCTTTGTCAGGACCTGAAGTGTTCTGGGTATGCCAGTCTGGTCCAGAAATTGCTTGATCAGCCCTTTTCTTACACTAACTTTAGACATATGGGCATTATGTTTCCTAGAACTAAGTGAGTCTGGTCCACAATTACCATGGTGGACCATACCAGGGCTGGGCCAGACCAAACACAAAACCCTTGCTATGGGGTGTGCTCAGAGCAGAATGCCCAGAGAATGGCTTCTCTGTTTACAACACACCCAATAGAAACTTGGGTTTACCCCTCACAGGTGGCAGAATACTTTGGCCTCCCTGTGACACCATACCCTATATATGCATCCCCTGTAACACCAAGTGACTGCTTTGTACAGAGCCAATGGGAAATGGCTTGATATTGGAGGTTAAGATCATGAAATTTGTTTTGGAGTTAGTGTGGGGAAGGAGGGCCTTGGATATCCTTCTCCAGGAGCTGAGTTTAGTACTTGATTGGAGGAGGTTGCCACCTGGAACCAAGTGGTTAGACAACAGGTTTGCTTGGTTAGAAGCAAGTTTTATTTCCTTTCTCCAAGGTACCTGAAATACAAGAGGGTCCCCAACAGCAGACCACCTGAATATGAGTTCTTCTGGGGCTTGCGCTCCTACCATGAGACTAGCAAGATGAAAGTTCTCAAGTTTGCCTGCAAGGTAATGGAAGAGCTTCCCTTACTTGGCATATTAAGGGTAATATGGCTGGGGCAGGCAGTGTACAGAATGGACAGGTACAGGGTAGCCTGCAGTTCATATATAAACATATGGAACTTAATTTATGTCCCAGAATGCTGCTTGACATAAAGTTTACATCATTTCATTCATTATTCATAATTTATATTAGTCTCCTTAACTGCTATAACAAAATATCATAAACTGAGTAGTTTAAACAACAGAAACAGGAATTTCCCTGGTGGTCCAGTGGCTAAGACTCTACACTCCCAATGCAGGGTGCTGGGGTTCAATCCGTGGTCAGGGAACTAGGTCCCACATGCCCCAACTAAGAATTCACTCACATGCCACAACTAAAGCCTGGTGCAGCCAAATAAATAAATATATATAAAAAAAAAAACAGAAACATTTTGTTATAGTCCTGAAGGCTAGAAGTCCTAGATCAAGGTCCAGGAGTATTAGTTTCTAATGAAACCTCTCCTGGCTTGCAGAGTTCATGCATCATGAACTCTTGCTGTGTTCAAGGTGGAGAGAGAGTTCTTCTTTTTTAAAATAAATATTTATTTTTAATTGGAGGATAATTGCCTTACAATATTTTGTTGGTTATTTTGTTGGTATTAACATAAATGCAGCCATAGGTATACACGTTTCCTTACTCTTGAACCTCCCTCTGATCCCAGCCCTCTAGATTTTCACAGAACACTGGGTCTAGCTCCCTGCATCATACAGCAAATTCCCACTGGCTATTTGTTTTATATATGGTACTGCATATGTTTCTATGCTACTCTTTCCATTTGTCCCACCCTCTCCTTTCCTGCACCCCCTCCATGTCCATAAGCCTGTTCTCTATGTCTGTTGTCTCCATTGCTGCCCTGCAAATAGGTTCATCAGTACCGTGTTTCTAGATTCCATATGTATGCATTAATATATGATATTTGTTCTTCTCTTTCTGACTTACTTCACTCTGTATAATGGGAGAGCCTCTTCTTAAAAGGACACTAATCTTATTGGATCAGGAACCCACCATTATGACATCATTAAACTTTACTTCCAGAAAGGCCCTACCTCCAGATATAGTCACATTCGAGGTTGGTGCTTCAACATATTAATTTTGGCGGGACAAAAGCATTCAGTCCATAACATATTTACTCTCTTATCATTTCTCCTTATCTCTTACCATGAAAGGTAATAGGAGAGCTGTCCTGACTTGACATATTAAGGGTACAGGATGTCCCTGACTGGGGAAAGCAGTATACAGTGATGGGCAGCTTGCAGTTCATTTGTGATAAGAGTCAGTATGAACACAGAGATGAAGACATTTAGGCTCAGTGACATTAAGTAGCTTGTCCAAGGTCACATAGCACCTAAATTATCAGAACTGAAATTGGATCTCAGGACTGATCCATGATAGAGCCCTAACAACTAAGAATTTTTTAAAATGCTACTCTTAGTTTTATACAAAGCCCATGGTACGTACTTAATACATAATTACAAATGTTATTTTTATTATAATGATTGTAATTCTCATTTCAGGTGCAAAAGAAAGACCCCAAGGACTGGGCCATGCAGTACCAGGAAGCAGTGGAGATGCAAGTCCAAGCTGCAGCTGTGGCTATAGCTGAGGCTGAGGCCAGAGCTGAGGCAAAAGCCCAAATGGCGATTGGAGAGGAAGCTATGGCTGGGCCCTGGAATTGGGATGACATGGATATCGACTGTCTAACAAAGGAAGAGTTAGGAGATGATGCTCAGGCCTGGAACAGATTTTCACTTGAAATTGAGGCCAGAGCCCAAGAAAATGCAAACGCCAGTGCCAGCATAGACTTCAGCAGAGAAGCTAGCACCAGGGCTAGCTATAGCGATGGTTCTAGTATTAGCTTCAGTGGTGTACCCAGCCCTGGTAATGTCTTTGGTGGCAGAGCTGGTATTAGCTTTGGTGGCACATGCAGCACCAGTGCTAGCTTCAGCAGTGTAGCCAGCATTTGCTTTGATGGCACACCCAGCACTTGCTCCACTTTTAGTGGTGGAGCCAGCATAGCTTTGGTGGTACAGCCAACACCAGCTCTAGTTTCAGCAGTGAAGCCAGTATTAGCTTTGGTGGCACACTTTGCACCAGTGCCAACTTCAGTGGTGGGGTCAGCTGTAGTTTCAGTGACCTGCTCAACACCAGTACCAGTTTCAATGGTGGAGCCAGCTCTGGCTTTGGAGGCACACTCAGTACCACTTCTGGTTTCAGTGATGCACTCATTACGAGCACCAACCTTGGCAGTACACTTTGGCCCCAGTGCAGTCTTTAGTGGTGTACTTAGCACCAGCACTCGCCTAGGTGGCACACTCAGCACTAGTGGCTACTTTGGTGGTTTTCTCAGTTCTAGTGCCAGTTTGGTGGCACACTTAGTACCAGTATCTGCTTTGGTGGCTCTTCTAGCACCAGTACTGGTTTTGATGGTGTACTCAGTACCAAGGTCTCCTTTAGCAGCTCTTTCAACAGTTGCACCAACTTTGGTGATACACTCAGCACCAGTCTTGGCTTTGGAGGCACACACAGCACCAGTGCTGGTTTTAGCAGTGCTGTCAGAATTAGCACTGGCTTCAGCAGTGTTCAGTTCAGTTCAGTCGCTCAGTCGTGTTCGACTCTTTGCGACCCCATGAATCACAGCATGCCAGGCCTCCCTGTCCATCACCAACTCCCAGACTTTACCCAAACTCATGTCCATCGAGTCAGTGATGCCATCCAGCCATCTCGTCCTCTGTCATCCCCTTCTCCTCCTGCCCCAAATCCCTCCCAGCATCAGGGTCTTTTCCAGTGAGTCAACTTTGCATGACGTGGCCAAAGTATTGGAGTTTCAGCTTCAACATCAGACCTTCCACTGAACACCCAGGACTGATCTCCTTTAGGATGGACTAGTTGGATCTCACTGCAGTCCAAGGTACTCTCAAGATTCTTCTCCAACGCCACAGTTCAAAAGCATCAATTCTTCAGCGCTCAGCTTTCTTCACAGTCCAATTCTCACATCCATACATAACCACTGGAAAAACCATAGCCTTGACTAGATGGACCTTTGTTGGCAAAGTAATGTCTCTGATTTTGAATATGCTATCTAGGTTGGTCATAACTTTCCTTCCAAGGAGTAAGTGTCTTTTAATTTCATGGCTGCAGTCACCATCTGCAGTGATTTTGGAGCCCCCCAAAAATAGTCTGACACTGTTTCCACTGTTTTCCCGTCTATTTCCTATCTTTTTGCCTTTTCATACTGTTCATGGGGCTCTCAAGGCAAGAATAGTGAAGTGGTTTGCCATTCCCTTCTCCAGTGGGCCACATTCTGTCAGACCTCTCCACCATGACCCACCTGTCTTGGGTGGCCCCACACGGCATGGCTTAGTTTCATTGAGTTAGACAAGGCTGTGGTCCATGTGATTAGATTGACTAGTTTTCTGTGATTATGGTTTGTGTGTCTGCCCTCTGATGCCTCTCGCAACACCTACCGTCTTACTTGGGTTTCTCTTACCTTGGACATGGGGTATCTCTTCACAGTTGCTCCAGCAAAGCGCAGCTGATGCTCCTTACCTTGGAAGAGGGGTATCTCCTCACAGCCGCCCCTCCTGACCTTGAACTTGGAGTAGCTCCTCTTGGCCCTCCTGAGCCCATGTTTATCTCATTTTTATAGATACTGCTAGTGAATTGCAGCAGGCCTTCCCATGGAGCCAAGGTACATCCTTGGAATCTTTGTCCATGCAGCAGTCTTAGCAGATATTACCAATCAGCTGAGGGTGACACACTATGAAAATAATCTGCTTGCCAATTCTGGTTTTTGTGTCCTATCATATTTGGTATCATAGTTGCTTTAAATTTGCAAAATTAATTTCAGTTTGTTCTGTATTTTAATGTGCTTAGGTTGATGGGGGTGACATTTTGGGTTTAGAAGAGCTAGAGATCAGCTTAGCTCTTTGGGGAAGGTGGGCTCTAGCTTTAGACTAAAAGCTATGTGTTCAGTGGGATAAAAGCTGTGAGTTCAGTGGGATAGAGTCTTGGGGAAAGCATAGCAGACCAGCAGAAAATAGCCTAAGTCAAGATCTAGAAGGGGAAGCCTGGAACAGAAGGCAAAGAGGGCAGGTTCTTGAGATTAAGTACAGTTTCATTTTGAGATGTCTAAGAATGGGGAGATAGAAAGGGACATAACTAAAGGTGGACATGGCAACAACAGAGGATTTTCTTGGGATAGGAGAGAGACCCAAGCATGTTGCATAGACTATGAGTGCAAAAGCCAATAGAGAAGGACAGGATATAGATGTGGAATAATCAGGAACTGACTGAATCAACTTATCCTTGAGAAGGTGGGATGGATAGAATACCAGAGAATAGAGAGTGGCTCTGACTTTGAACAGAATTTAATGGTGGCTGTGGAAGGAGATAAATATAGATTTGCTTCAAGCAGTGATCACCAACCCTGTAAAAGATCCCAATTAAAAAAAATGATGTGGATTATACAAGGTTTTGGGTCTTGCTGGTGGTTGTGATGGGAGGACAAAAAGGGAAAAAAAAGGCAGGGGGTGTATGAGTCTGTATCTTCACAACTGGGTTGCTGGTACCTGCCCATAGTAGCTGCATGGAGATTGGCTGAAGAGACAGAAAGTAGGATCCAAGACAGCCAGGGATGGAAGGAAAATGAAGAGGGAGAGGACTGATGGATTGGGAGATACTGAAGGAATCAAAGGACTTATACTCCATGCAGTGCAAGGGTAAATATTGTTCATTCAAGAAATACTACATACATGCTTGCTGTGTGGGAGGATGACACAGAGAGTTATAAGGAATAGGGGGCCGGTGGTCAGATAGCGAGATGCTTGTATTTAAGAAGTCAAACTGGGAAGAAGTCTAGATGATGCCAATCAAGGTCCATGGAGCGACTGACTGAAGGGAAGATGATCACTGAAGTTGAGGGGGCAGGGCACTAGGTGACCAGGGTATTTGGATCATTTATATGGACAGTGAAATCAGTCAGGATGGCAACAAGAGTTGGAGAAGAAAGGAGAACTGTGGTCTAAGTACAGATTCTTCTTTGAATATAGGGATGAAGGTGTCATGTTCCCAGTCATGTTGCTCACCAAGGAACAAGGCCATAGGCACTCACATGCATCTCCAGAGCCCTTTTATCCAGGAAATTCTCACCCAGTCCATACCCCCACAGCACCAGAGCCATTTCATAAGGTCAGGATCTTAAGAAAATCTTGTAGGAGAAGCCTCACAATGACCTCCTTTCTACTTTTGTAGGCAGTAAGGAAGTCTTTATTGATCAGGGAATAGGAATTAAGAAGGAACAAGTTTCATCTTGAGCTAGACAGCTCCTTGTTTATAGCTAGAAATCAAGGCCTATTTTGGAGTTTCTTTACTAGAAGTGGGTCTCTTCCAGTGAGGCCAAGTTCAGAGTGTTCTCAGTGTAAGAAAAGAGCAATAATAGCAGCTCCTAAAGGTGAACCCAAGAAAGGACAGAGGCAGTTTGATGTCTAAGAAAGGGCTCAGTAGTGGGCAGGAACAGTGTCCAGGGCTTCTTCAGGTTCCCGGGTGATGTCCACATTCTGAGAGGAAAGAATCTAGTATTAGTAGGAAGGAACCAGTAGTCTGGAGCCCCCACCCTTCCCTGTCTCTTGTTCTCAGTGCCAGGCTCCCCTCTTTCAGCCAGGCCTGGATCCTGACTCTTTCCTTAGGCAAGCCTGGGGGAACTTCAGCCAGAGTCCTTTTAGGCGGGGTTGCTCTAGCCCTGCTTCTCTATGGTATCTCGAGTCTGGTCTGCAGTTCCTACATTTCTGGGTGCTGGTTTTTCTACATGTTGGTGGAAACACCCAAGCTCTGTGGGACTGGGGCTGCCTTTCTGCAGGGGAGGGTGCTTTAACAATACCCCAGCTTGAGCCACAGAGTCCCTTACCTACCTCAGGCTTCTCCCGATGTGTGTTTACAGCCTCCACATTCAGGTAGATGGACTCCACCTTGCAGCCTCGGAAAAGAACAACCCGTCCATCCATAAGCCACCCAGGTGAGCACAGGTCTCCCCTGAGGTATCATTCCCTCTCCCCGTAAGCACCCACACCCCCAGCTCCATGCTGTGTGCAGATTATAGCTGCCCTTTATGGAGGGGAATTTAGACCAGCTGTGTGATGTCTGGGGAAGGCATCAGGCCTAAAAGGCAGGCTGTGCCCCTAATAGTCTCAGTGTTCGCTGAGCCTCCCTTGTCAATGGGAATGAGAATTGAGAACAGATGATCTCTGCCCCACTCCCCAGGTCTTTTCTGTGAGACAGAAACCTAATCTGTGTGATAAGGATGGAGCCCTGTGGAGCCTCCCAACTGTGTTAGGTGCTGAAGTGCTAAAAGAATCTTGGGGCCACCACCTTGGGGCAACCAACCCCAGGTAAAGTTTATTTTGAGAACTATGTGGTTACTGAAAGATCAGAGGTGTGGAAGGCCACAAGGTAGTTCTGGGGAGCCTCAAGAAAGAGGAGGGTGGTATCATTGGGGTTTGGAGCTGGCATGGGAGGCCCCAAACCTGTGGAAGCCCCCCTTTCTCTGGTCCCTTTTGGGGACCCTCTCTTCTATAGCTTTGTGCTATATGATTGGTGCTCTGGTAGAGACAGAGAAAGCTGGCGCCACATCCCAGATTTAGAGGCTACCTAAGTCCTTCCCCCATTGTCATCTTGCTACCACCAGTCCTGCCTCTACCAAGACATCTAACTATCTACCCAGGGAATTTCTCTTAGGACTTTGCTGGACAAATGGTAGGCACTGCAGGCATGCTCATAGCGTCTATATACTTTTCCGCAGATGAAGGTGGGGGCACTCACCATAAGCCACAGGTGTAAGTTTGAGCACTGTGTGCAGAGGGCACTTGAGATAAGGCAACTCATCTGGAAAGGAGGAGAGAGCAGCTTTCAGAGGCAGGATGCTAGGGATGTCACCACCTCTCTGGGGCTCCAGGGTTAAAGTACTCTTCCCTTCCACCCCCTTCCCCATGGATGTCTTTACCTGGGTCCTGCTCCCCCACACTCTTCAGGGGGCAGTGCTGAGAGCCCAGTGGGGAGGGAGGAAGAGAGCAGAAAGGCCTCAGGAACAAGGAGGACTGCAGGTACTGGGGATCGGGGACAGACCCTGGGTCCCCAGAAACCAACGATTGGCACTGTGGAGGTGGCCGATCTCCTCAACTGCAGGGCAGACATGAGACCAAGACAAGCCTCCCTCCCACCCATACTCAGTCCTTCCACAGAGTCCCCCACCCCAAAGGTCACAACAGGTCCCAGCCAGTGTTTTCTGAGGCCCTACTATGTGCCAGGGCCTTGGCTGAGGTGTGCATGCACCTTGGCAGCTCTTGCAGCTTTCTTCCCAGCCCAGGCCTGTGCCCTCTGACTCCCTGGACACTTGTTGATGGACAAGTATTCACTGATTCACTTGTGTTCAGTTCCTGATGATTTGCATGCTATGACTTGCGTGGCCTTGACGGCAATCACCAGATAGCCTCAAGGGAACAGATGACCAGGCACATTCCATGGATGAGGACCCTGAGGCTCTGAGAGGGAAGACATTTGCCCTGAGTCCCACAGCCAGAATGTGGCAGTGCTGGGACTGGAACCCAGGTTGCTTTGAGCCCAAATGTGTGTTCTGACCACTGCAGTCTGCTGCCATTGCCTTTGAGGGATGCACAGTGGTGTGTGGTGACACTCCCACCTCTCATTCCTATCTGTAAACACCCACCCTCCTGATCACCCAGGAAACATATTCAGCTTTCCATCTCCCTTCATTGAGCCAGAACCCGCCCGTCATGGCCTCCCTGGCCCTGAGGGTCATGCTAGGCTTTTCAGGCCTGCCACAGCCCACCCAGCCTCCTGACACATAAGATTTCCTGGGCAACCAATCTGTTCCTCCTTGCCTTTGTCATCATCATCTTCAGGTGTTGGGTCCAGTGCTTTTGGTCCACTACCTTACTCCATTCTCACTAACACTCTATGGGAGTTACTGTTCCTCACTTCATGCATGACAAAATAGATTCAGAGAAGGGAAGCAACTTGCCTGAGGTCTCTGACTCAGTTCTGCCACTGCCTAGACAAGTGATCTCGACCCTACCTTTTCTTTTTCTGGTCCTCAAAGATCTTATCTCTTATAGCACAGGATTGGACCCAGCTCTGAGGTCCTATGGATCGGAGTTCTCAGTCACAGCATCTTCCTGAGTTTCAGTTTCCTTACCTTAGTGATAGCAGTAAAGAGCATGTGCCCAGTCCTGCCTAGCCAGCTCTTAGGACAGCTGTGAGAAGCTGGCATGGCCTGTTCATGAAAGCAGGTAGTATGTGGGTAAAGCAGTGTGCAAATGGGAGATGCATGTGCTTCCCATGAACCCCACATGTGTCTGAGATAAGGTGCCTCTGGAATGCACCTGAGATTAGTGCCTCTCTCTGCCCCACTGAGCCCTATGATCTTGGGTAAGTCACTTCATCTCTCAGAGCCTCTATTTCCTCTTCTGCATAGTCAGGGTTACAGGGCCAGCCTCACAGTCTCAGAAATAGTACTGAGCAGTAGAGATGTGAACAGCATCAGAAATCCAGCAGCACCACCCCATCCCCTGTCACCTTTTTTCCATTGAGGAGATTGAGGACCAACCAAAGGAAATTACTTGTCCAATGTCAAGTTCTCAAGTCCCCCCAGTTCCAATTCTAGATGACTCCATATTATAGAGCCCTTTGAAAGCTAGCATCATAGAAAAGATCCAAGTCTGCAGGACATTGTATACTTCAAATATGACTTTGCACTGTTCTCATACATCCTTACTCCAGTATCCTGGAGATGCCAACACTTCAGCCTCCATGTCAGAAATAGACTTTCACACCTGGAGGTGACATGATAGTCCCTTGCCAGGCCAGCTGCCCTAGCTTGCAATTTGTAATCAGTGTGTAGATACTCCGTAAATTAAAATATCCAGATTTTTTAATAAAAAGAAATTATCATTTAAAAATCAAAACACCACTATCTTTGAGAAATCATCCCTAGAGCAAAGACAGAAACCTATAATCAAAATCAAGACATTAGGGACTTCCCTGGTGGTCCAGTTGTTAAGATTCCATGCTTCCATTGCAGGGGGCATGTTGGATCCCTGGTCAGGGAAATAAGGGCCTCCATGCCACATGCATGATGTGGCCAAAAAGTTAAAAAAAAAAAGTCACAAGAAGTCCCATTCCACCTGATGACAGCATGTCTCTGAGAAATACTGGCTCAGCTTTCTCAGGTTGAAAAAGACTGTTAAGGTTGGCTTTGAAAATGTTAACTCATAATAACACTGATATTAATAGTAGCAGCTAATACTTATATTGCCCATACTTTGTGTCATGAACTGTTCTAAGCTCTATACATATATTAATTTATTTAAACTTAATCATTCTTTTTTACAGATGAGGAAACTGAGAACAGAGCCTGATGCCTGCTAAGTTGCTTTAGTTGTGTCTGACTCTTTGTGACCCCATGAACTGTTGCCTGTCAGGCTCCTCCATCCATGGGATTCTCCAAGCAAGAATACTGGAGTGGGTTGCCTGTGCTCTCTTCCAGGGGATCTTCCTGACCCAGGGATCGAGCCCACATCTCCTGTGGCTCCTGCTCTGTAGGTAGATTCTTTACCACTGAGCCACCAGGGAGAGGTTAAAGTAATTTGCCAAAGGTATCACGAGACAGAGTAAGAAATTGGACTCATGCACCCTTGTTCTAAATACTGTACTCTTAACTATTAAGATAAAAACCACCAGTTTCTGTTGTCAGAGTCTCAACTTACATGCAGCTCCCATGCCAGGAACAGAGAGAAAAGTGGTACCTGAGCTCTTGTCCAGAAAGTAGGCCAGGAGGCACCGCATGACAGCCTGATGGCAGATCACCAATACATTTTCCTGCCGTTCTAGCTCCATTATAACTGGCTCCAGACGCTGGACCAGATCCTCATAAGACTGAAAGGGAGAGAAACATTTGGGTAAGAAGGGGCGATGAGGCACATTTGCCCTGAGGAGAAGAACTCTAGACCAGGAATCAGGAAAACTTGATTTTGGTGCCAGTTCAGTTGTTAGTCAGCAGTATGACCTTGGTCAACTCACTCCCTTCCTTCCTGGGGCCTTACTTTTTCATCTATTAAATGGGGCAATCAATATAGTGGAGTAGATAACAATAACAATAATAAAACTTTCCACTAAAAAATCCCTAGAAAAGCTGGATAAAATAAATGTTTGCATTGCTGATCTTTCAAGAAAACAAAACATTATGAATATAGGGTTCCCAAATGAAGAAAAACTTGGGGAAAAGAGTGATAAATGGATAGAGAAGCCATAATTCCCATGGGGACATTTGCCAATCACAGTATTCAAGAGCCTTGAGCTTTTAAAACATAATAGAAATATGAGATGAAACCTTAGGTGTATATAGGGTAGGGATTTGGGACTTAGACTCTCAGATAAATCTGAGACCTTCAAAGGACTACATCCTCAATAAAATTATAAACTAAGAAATATATCCACAGGCAAAGGGAAACAATAAGAAAGTATATCTCTGCCTCACTTTTGGTGGAAAAAATTAGGAAAAGCCTCCACTAAGAATGTATAACCCCAAACATATTGTTAGATAGATTTGTGGTTCAGAATTATATTACCCATGTGTTTCAGAAAATGCTAAGCTGAGAGTTTAATAAAAAGTGATTTCAAGTCATTTGCTTCCAGGAGTGTCTGGAAGAAGCAAATGTAAATTCTCTCTAGATTCTCTCAACTGAGGCTGCATGGATTTTCCACAGATAAATTTTTGCCAAACCGAGGCTCATATAACATACACAGAACATAAGCTATAATAAGTAAAAATAAGCAGAAACAACAAGAACTCTAACAACTTAAGATAAAGGATCCACAATATAAAATAAATATTCTTGAGATTTTTAGAGAAGTAAAAGATTGACTCAAAAATGCAAGGAAGAAATAAGATGCTATTGAATATAAGATCCAGATTTGAAAAAGAATTAAGTAGAATTTTTATAAATGAAGAATATATTCATTAAAATGGAAATCTCAATGGATAGAGTATGCAGAGCATTAAATAAAATGTTTTGGAAGACAGAGCTGAAGAAATTACTCAGAATGTAGCAATGAGATCGAAAATAAGAAGTTTGGAGACATGAAGCATAGAGGTAAAACTAACACATATCTAGTTGAATTTCTAGAAGGAGATAATAAAGAAAATATGAGAGAGGAATAGCTAAAGATATAATGCCTGGGAATTTTCTAGAATTGATAAAGAATCTCAATTCTCAGATTTAGGAATTCCAATTAATTCTGAGCAAGATAAATTAAAAGAAATTAATATTTAGACATATCAGAGTGAAACTTAAAAGCAATAGAGACCCAAAGACCCTAAAAGCAGCCAGAGAGAAAAGAAATAACAATTAGACTTGTAGGAGACTTCTTAGCCATGTTAGAAACCAGAAGACAGTGGGGATGATAACTCCAGAGAGAAAATTGTGTTCCTAGTGTTTTATACCTTGCCAAAGTACCATCTAGGATTGAGGGCCACCCCTCCAAAAGACATTTTTAGACAAAAGGAAAGGTGAGTCTACTACCAACAGATCCTCCTAAAGAAAATTCTAAAAAATGATAGACATTTAACTCAGAAGGAAAACCTGAGATGTAACATGAAAGAATGATCAAAGGAGTTGGTAAATATGTGGTTTAATCTAAATAAACACTGACTATATACAATATTTTTTTAGCTAGTAAAAATTATATTTTAATTAGATAAGTGATTTCCCCCAATTTCTACTATATAAAATCCATCTAGGAGAACAGAATGGGGATGGAGTTCCTTAAAAAAACTAAAAATAGAACTATCATGTGACCCAGCAATCCCACTCCTGGGCATTTATCTGGAGAAAACCATAATTCAAAAAGATACATGTACTCCAATGTTCTTTGTAGCACTATTTACAAAAGCTAAGACATGGAAGCAACCTAAATGTCTATCAACATGAATGAATGGAGAAGAAGAACCTAAATGTCTATAAACAGATGAATTGAATATTAATATATTCCATTGTATACATATAAATTTAATTGTGTATATATTAATTAACATATACAAAGGAATATTATTCAGCCATCACAAGAATGAAATAAGGCCATTTACAGTAACATGGATGAACCTAGAGATTATCTGAAGTCAGACAGAAAAAGACAAATATTATATGACATCACATATATGTAGAATCTAATTTTAAAAATGATATAAATAGTCTTATTTAGAAAACAGAAACAGACTTACAGATATCAAAAACAAGCTTATGGTTACCAAAGGAAAAATGTGGGAGGGGGGATAAGTCAGGCACTTGGGATTAATAGACATACACAATTACATATAAGATAGATAATCAGTAAGAGCCAATGGAATAACACAAGGAACTCTTCAATATTATGTGATAACCTATATGAGAAAAGAGCCCGAAAAAGAATAAGTATATGTATATGTGATACAACATTGTAAATCAACTATAACTATAATCCAATAAAATTTTTTAAAAAGAAAAAATCCATCTATGTGGGTACAAAGTTTATTAATTGTTTGGAAATAATTCTATTTTATCTAGAATTCATAATAATTTTACTTTGGTAATGTCAATTTAACCCCAAAATACAATATGTTGGCATTATAGGGACAAATAGTGATGTATTCTGATAGACTGGTATAAATTGAAGTGCTTCAGCAAGCATTCATTCAATTAACACTCACTGAGTAAGCTGTGCTTACAATAATAAATTTAATACTAAGAATAATAATTCATTTAGGGAATAAGACACAAGTTTGAAGTAAGTAAAATAAAAAACAACAAACAATATAAGAGAGGGAGTGACCAGAGTTGTAAAGTTTTTATATTGATTCAGGAGGCAGGTAGAGATATTGATTTTTAGATTTTGTCAGTCATACATATTAAAATGTTAAGAGTAACTCCAAAAGAATGGAAAGAGATTGCATAACTCAAACATAGATGGAAAATTTTATCAATTCTAAAGAAGGGAGGAAAAGACAAAAAATAACCAAGCCTAGAGAGCTCAAAATAAGAGAATAGAAATAAATTCACATAAGTCAGTAATTAAAATAAAAGTATACCAAACTTGCCATTCAAAAGTCATATATTTCCAGTGTTTATTAAAACCAACAAAACCCATCTCTATGTTGTCTATAGGAAACAAAACAAAACTACACAGAGAAGTTGAAAGTAAGTAACTAACCAAATACTGAGCAGATAAAATTTTAATATCATATAAAAAGCATTATTAGGGGGAAAAGAGGCTTGCTCACTATATTATAAAATATACAATTTACATAGGAGATATAATTGCTTTAAATTTGTATGCCTCTGATAATATAGCCTTAAAATATGAAAAGGAAAATGAGGGCACAGTCACTGACTTCATAATGTCATTTCTGAAGATGAAAATACAAATGTTAAAGTGCTTTGTAACACAGGATATCTATCATTTCATCTTCTCTAATATTCTGCTTTCTGATAATTTCCCCCAGGAATCTGTATCAGAAATGGAGTATGACTAATAAATATTCTAACATGTGAAACTGGCTAAATGGAGGCTAGGTTGAAACAATGAGGATTCACCACTGCATGGGAATAGGGAACTGATAATCTGGCTCATATGGTGGAAGAAGAGTTGGTTAAGCCATTAGCCATTGTTACTTGGGACTCCAACTCACAGTCCAGAAAGGCTGGAACTTTAGGCAACTTGGCAATAAAGTGTCAGAAAATTAAAGTACATTAAAATATTTCAGATGCCATTAGTTAAAGAATATTAAAGACAAAGTCTAGGATAAAGTGAGCTTTCCTGAAAGAAGGAAATAAATGGGCAAATGTACAGCCTTTAAAAAGAGGAATATGTTGCTTATAGCCAAGAATGAGAGAGCCAAGGGCCAGATAATCATGTGCTTTGTGGGATGGAAGATGCAAAATTTGATTTACCCTGTTTCTAAAGCTGTCTGGGGAAATATGGAATCCTGGTAGTTGGAATAAAGATACCGGGGAGGAGTCCTAAGAGTCTGGCCACCCCTCCAAATCTTACCTCTCCCTTAGGATAGCGGTAGCGGTATTTATCTTGGTCTCGCAGTGCAAATTCTTCAGGGTAGTGTTCTTGGATTTCTTCATAGGTCATCTCCTCACAGACACCCTGAGAAAAATTATTTGGGGACAAAAGTTTTCACAAGTTGAAATCTCCACAGCCTTTACCGTAGTTCTGAGGCCAATGATTGTGGAACATTAGCACACAAGCACCTGGGTTTCTGCTAACACACCTCTAGGTTTGGGTCTGCTGTCTGTTGTTGTTCAGTCACTAGTCGAGTACAATTATTTTAAACTCCATGAACTGCAGCACACCAGGCTTCCCTGTTGTTCACTATCTTCTGGAGTTTGCTCAAACTCATGTCCATTGACTTGATGATGCTATTCAACCCTCTCATCACCCCACCAACCAACCATCTTTGTCACCCCTTGCTCCTCCTGCCCTCAATCCTTCCCAACATCAGAATCTTTTCCAATGAGTCAGCTCTTCAAATCAGGTGGCCAAAATTATTGGAGCTTCAGCTTCAGCATCAGTCCTTCCAATCAATAGTCAGGACTGATTTCCTTTAGGATTGACTGGTTAGATCTCCTTGCTTTCCAAGGGATTTTCAAGAGTCATCTCCAGCACCACAATTTGAAAGGATCAGTTCTTCAGCACTCAGTCTTCTTTATGATCCAACTTTCACATCCATACATGACTACTGGAAAAACCATAGCTTTGACTATATGCACTTTGTCGGCAAAGTGATGTCTGGTTTTTAATACACTGTCTATGTTTGTCATAGCTTTTCTTCCAAGGAGCAAGTGTCTTTTAATTTCGTGGCTGCAGTCACTATCTACAGTGATTTTGAAGCCCATGAAAATAAAGTCTGTCACTCTTTCCACTTTTTTCTCATCCATTTGCCATGAAGTGATGGGGCCAGATGCCATGATCTTAGTTTTTGAATGCTGAATTTTAAGCCAGCTTTTTCACTTTCCTCTTTAACCCTCCTCAAAAGGCTCTTTACTTCCTCTTTGCTTTCTGCCATTAGAGTGGTATCATCTGCATACTTGAGATTGTTGATATTTCTCCCAGAAATCTTGATTCCAGCTTGTGCTTCATCCATCCCAGCATTTTGCATGGTGTACTCTGCACATAAGTTAAATAAGCAGGGTAGCAATATACAGCCTTGACGTACTCCTTTCCCAATTTTGAACCAGTCCATTGTTCCATGTGGGCTTCCCTGGTGGCTCAGACGATAAAGTGCCCACCCGCAATGCGGGAGACCCGGGTTTGATCCCTGGGTTGGGAAGATCCCCTGGAGAAGGAAATGGCAACCCACTCCAGTATTCTTGCCTGGAGAATCCCATGGACAGAGGACCCTGATAGGCTACAGTCCATGGGGTCGCAAAGAGTCGGACACGACTGAATGACTTCACTTTCACTTTCACTTTATTGCTCCATATCCAGTTCTAACTATTGTTTCTTGGCATTCATACAGGTTTCTCAAGAGACAAGTAAGGTGGTCTGATATTCCCGTCTCTTGAAGAATTTTCCACAATTTGTTGTGATCCACAGTCAAAGGCTTTTGCATAGCCAATGAAGCAGAAATAGATATTTTTCTGGGATTCCCTTGCTTTTTCTACAATCCAACACATGTTGGCAATTTGATCTCTGGTTTCTCTGCCCTTTCTAAACCAAACTTGTACATCTGGAAGTTCTCGATTCACATACTGTTGAAGCCTAGCTTGAAGGATTTTGAGAATTATCCTGCTAACATGTGACATGAGCACAATTGTATGGTAGTCCTTTTGGTATTGCCCTTCTTTGAGATTGGAATGAAAACTGACCTTTTAATCCTGTGGCTACTGCTGAATTTTCCAAATTTGCTGACATACTGAGTGCAGCACTTTAATAGCATCATCTTTTAGAATTGGAAATAGCTCAACTGGAATTCCATCCCCTCCACTAGCTTTGTTGGTAGTAATGCTTCCTAAGGCCAACTTGACTTCACACTCCAGGATGTCTGGCTCTAGGTGAGTGACCACATCATTGTGGTTATCTGCATCATTAAGACCTTTTTTGTATAGTTCTTCTTTGTATACTTGCCACCTCTTCTTCCTGGTGGGCTATAGTCCATGGAGTTGCAAAGAGTTGGACACAACTGAGCAACTAACACTTTCACTACTTCACTTTACTGCCCCTATGGAAGGAGACAATACATTCTATTTGTTGTCTGGTATATGTGTATATGTGTGCACAAGGTATGTAGCTGTGTGGATGTGAGAATGAGTGCATGTGCCTGGGTGTGTTCAGGCTGAGTGCATGGTGGGTATCTGTGGTGTTTCTCTATGATTATCCTAGCAGGTTTATAGGTGTACATTGTATATATATGTGTATTTTTATAAATTTGTGGGTTTAAGAATTTGTGACTGTGTGTGTGTATAGCTTGCTCATGATGTGTATTTTTGGTATGTTTAAGGTCTTATGCTATTGGTTGTGCATTTGTAGTAATGGTAATGGTAGTAATGCTTGTAATGGTAGTCAGCATATATATGTAAGTATATATATATAAGTATGAGTATATGTATGTATATAAAGGATGTCTCATCATCTAAGAATGTGTGTGCATAGGTGTCTCTGTGGTCTGTCTCTTCATGTGGGTCTCAGTGTGTCTGTGGTGTGTGTGTCTCTGAAATGTGTATATCTATAAATATATGTGTGAGTATCTATGTGTCTATGTCTGAGGTCTGTGTGAATCTGTGGTAATATGGCTGAGGCTGTATGTCTGTACTGTTAGTGTGTCCATGGTATGCCTCTATGTATCTGTGTGATGTAAATATATGCAAAGATTGCATGCGTATCTACAGTGAATGTGATATGTACCTCTAGGTGTGTCTGTCTGTAAGTGTGTGTGTGTGTGCATGAACGGTGCACATATGATTGGTAGATGTGTCTGAGAGGAAACCTGTGCTTGACTAGTTAGTCTATGTGTCTGTGAAATGCATATCTGTGAGTGTAAACATACCTGTGGTGGATGTCTGTGACTGTGTACACAAGTGCATGTGTATGTACATATCCACAACAGGGCTTTTCAATGTTATCACATTTCCCATCCTTCCTGCCTACACTTCTTCTCCAGGACCTCTGGCAGATAAAGAAATAGGTATCCACAGACCTCTCTCAGAAGGCAAGAATTAGCAAATTCCTCAGTTTCAAAGTGGTCCTTGGGGATATACACTCTCCTGACCCAAAGAAGGAATTAAGGGCTCTTAAAGAATGAGTTCTCACTAAGAAATCCACAGAAGTGAGGTGTCTGTTGTTAGAGGTGGGATCGATGTTGGGTTTATAAGATTCCCTTCTGGTTTGGTAGATTCCAATTAGACCTTCCTGTAGTGAAGCAATGGGCTCTGGTTGTCTTTTGAGCCACCAACCAGGCTTTTCTTAGGAGTTAGGTTCACCCCTGCCCCAACCTACAAGAAGATAGGCAGTGTAAAACCTGCATCTGACACTGCCCATGGGAGAAAGTGCACTCTATATATTCACAAAGTCCTTCCAGATTGGCTTTGGCTTTCTATTCTGAGGCATGCTGGGAATCTGTTGCCTGTGACTTAAAGAAAATCGCCTAACTTCTTTGAATTTTATTTTCCTCATTTGCAAAATGAGGATAATTATAACTATCTCAAAACAGTATTTTGAATATTAGAGATAATATATGTAAAAGAGACTAGTATAGAATGTACAAGACACACTTAAAAAACAATCAATGGAATATATTACTCTATAATTAATATTGCTTAGATTAATTAATCCCAGGCTCCCCCATCCCTGGGATTCTCCAGGCAAGAACACTGGAGTGGGTTGCCATTTCCTTCTCCACTGCATGAAAGTGAAAAGTGAAAGTGAAGTTGCTCAGTCATGTCCGACCCTCAGCGACCCCATGGACTGCAGCCTTCCAGGCTCCTCTGTCCATGGGATTTTCTAGGCAAGAGTACTGGAGTGGGTTGCCATTGCCTTCTCTATACACATACACAATTCCCTCTTTGCTTATGCTGCTTTCTTTGCATGATTCCTGATCCTCTCTACTTGGCTCACTGTTACTCAACTCTCAGGTTTTAAGTAGGCATCACTTCCTCCAGGCAGATCATGGCTGGGTCAGATGCCCACATTCTAGCCTATCAGAGTCTGCATCACACATGCTGTTCTGTATTCCTCTGACTAGCCTATTTTTTTTTCTGAAAATAATGAAGACAGAAACCAATCTCTCTCTCTAGCACTATTCTAGAGTCTGAAATGGAGTAGGGATCCAATAAATGCTTATACCACATGTGTGCCATAAACAAACAATAACTGAACTATTATGATGAAAAGTTGTCTCACATGTATTTTATAATAATATATGTGATATGTATAACAAAGTTGTATATCTGTTTTCTAAATATGTGTGTCTCTATACATCTATAGTTGAGTATATATGTTATTATGCATGCACACACATACTTCCTGTATTTATCTAGCAGGCAATCAGGTTAACCTACCTACACAGAAGTTATCTACATCTGTGGTGAAGCTTTTACTTTAGTATCTAACAATCATAATCTGTGGGCTGCTACCTGATGTAAATGTGCCTATAGTGCAGGTGAGACAATGGAGAGGAAATATCTTCTTAAAGAGCTCATAGAAAAACCTGACTCTAAAGAAAGACTGTCATGTCATGAGGGTCAGATGAAATATTCACTAAGTTTTTCCTTCATTTCATCTCCAATACACATCTGGTCCATCACACCCTCACTTCTTGCCTAGACTAATGCAGTCATCTCCATACTGGTATGCATTCTCATTCTGGCCCTCTTCCCACCTAGCCTCCAGACATGATCATGATGGAGTCATGGGTGGAGTCTTCACAGCATGGTCTTTAAGAAAATGTGAATCACATTCAGCCCACTCCTCCTTTTGGCGAGGAAGGTAAATTTTTTAAAAATAATTTTTAATTGGAAGATAATTGTTGTACAATGTTGCATTGATTTCTGCTATACAACAAAGTGAATCAGCTTTAAGTATACATATATCCCCTCCTTCTTGAGCCTCCTTCCCATCCCCCACCCCCGTCCTCTAGGTTATCACAGGGGACCAATCTGAGTTCCCTGTACTATACAGCAGCTTCCCACTAGTTATCTATTTTGCACATGGTAGCCCACTCCTCCTTGACTTAGACCACATCAATGTTTTCCCATTTTTAGGGTAGCATCCAAATCCCTTAATATGGACTATAAAGCCCTATAAGCTCTCTTCTTTTCCAACCTCATCTCCCTTCTCTCCAGACCTTACAATCACCTCAGACTCTCTGCTGTTTTCCCTCAGTTCCCTGAACATGCCATGCTCTATTATCACCTCTGGGCTTTCACATGAACTGTTCCTTATTCATTGAACTAAAATTATTCCCTTACCCCAGTCCATTTTGCCTGCTTCTAGGAAATTTTCCTTCTAAATCTTCTACCACTGTCTTGTCAAGAATATCCTCACCTTCTGAGACTCTGCAGATCCTTGTATTTCCCCTCTCACAAACTTTTGTTGCATGCAATGCAATGTCTTATTCACTGTCTAACTTTGGGCTCCATGAGAGTGAAGACCTTGTCTGTTCTGGACTTCACTGGATCCCCAAGGCACAGAACAGTGTTTAGCACAAGAAAAGCTTGTTGAATTAATTAGGTTCTGCATATGAGGCAGAGTAAAGGCAACCCAGGGGATAAGTCTAGAGTCACCACCCACCAGGGAATCCATCCCCCTCCATCTCACCGCATCAATCTCATTCAGGGCCTTCCATTGCTCATAGGGAATGCCTAAGGCTTCAGCTGTCTGGATAGTCCTCTTCATGTGGCTGGTCCACACCTTCAGTGAGCTGATACCCTGGGACTGAATGAAATTGGCCAGGGCATAGGCATACTGAGGAGTGGGGGTGCAAAGGAGGAGAGGATGGGAGAAAGAGAGATGAAAGAATACAAGGTGACCGTGAGAATAAATTTAGATCTACCACAAATAATGGAGTGATAATCAACAAGGAGGAGTAGAGTTTAAATGTTTCCAATTTACAAAAAGTCATATTCTTGCCCACATGACTAAGGACCAAGGGAATAGAAAAGAATATGTGTATTTATGTGTGTATATGTGCATATGTGTGTGTGTGTGTTCACTGAAGCTTGTTCATAGAACCTCCTGCTTGGTTATTCATTCATTCAAACAGCTCACTTCTAACATTTGTGGGCCTGGGACAAAAGTACAAATGGAAGCACTCCACTTATAGTTCACCTCCCTTCTTTTCCCATTTCTGCTACATCCTGTACTCCTAGGCATCTTAAGTACATGCTTATGAATAATCCAGTCACAGGAACAAATTCTGTCTATACCATATCTCCACCAATCCCCATGACATACAAACAGTGACCCCCTTGGCCATTCCTTTCCCTAGGTGTGAAAGATTTTGTGACATGTCCTGTTCTCATGTGAACAGACTCTTGGATAGGCCCCATATAGCTACTGGAAGCAGACTCTGGGCAGGAAATTCTAGGATTCTGGGTACTCAGAGTGTGGTCTGGATGTGTATGTGGGTGGGATGTGGGGGACATTTCTCTTTGACCTTGTGAAAGGTCATTGCTTGAGCAGGGGACCTGGTACTAAGATTCTAAGGGCATTAAAATATTTACTGAGTGTGTGTGGGCATGTGCTGGGTGCTGGGGTGGCCAGTTCTCAAGACACAGCCTGGTGCACTGGGATGACCCAGAGGAATGGTATGGGGAGGGAGGTGGGAGGGGGGGTTCAGGATAAGGAACGCATGTACACCTGTGGCGGATTCATGTTGATGTATGGCAAAACCGATACAATATTGTAAAGTAATTAGCCTCCAATTAAAAAAAAAATATATATATAAAGACAGCCCGTCCAGTGAGGGAAACAGTGACAGCACCAAAAGGAACCACTTAGGTTTGTGGAAGTGCAGATGAGCAACTGATTCACTCTTCTTCTGCAGATAGGCATGTTTTTAATCACAGATGATGTGTGGGGAACATCTGCACAAATGTACAGATACAGGCACACATTTTTATGTACAAATATAGGCATTGTGTCCACACATTCTAATTATGGATTATGAGTCAACAGTCAGTGTGCTCTGGTGGAAGGAGTCCTGATTGGGAGACAAGTGATGGGGTTTAATCCACCCCAGCTCCATCACAGGGTCCCCTTGTGGCCTGGGGGCATATCTTGGGCCCACCCTGGGTTTGTATCTCCTGACTGTGGCATGCAAACAACATTAGCTCACCCAGCCTGGTTTCTGTGAGTGTCACATTAGATAGTAGACGGGGAGCCACCAGAGTGCTCTCTATTACATAGTGAGAGCTACTGTGCTCGATTGTGGATGACTGTTGATGGGAAAATACTTTGGAAACCATGCATGTTGCACTGTACTCTTTAGCATGAAAGTTGGAGCCAGGCATGTGCATGTACATGTACACATTTCTGTTTAAGGAGGCATATTGTATGGACATGGCCATGTGTCCAAACTGGGTGCTTAGTTGTGTGGGCAAGGCCATGGACAGCCCCAACCAAGAGACCTCTGGCTGTAGGTGGTGCCACAGGCTTGGGTGGCATCTCTATGGCCTCTGACTCTGCTCTGAGGAGTGAGAGAGGTAATAGTCAGAAGTCAGAGTCCACCTTGAGGGGATACTACCAGTCTGAAAGTAACAGAAAAGGAGCCAGGAGGACTGAGGTTTCTGGTATGATGACTTGCCTGCAACACTGCCAGCTCTGCAGTGGGGGAGGCTGAGGGGCAAGCAGGAAGGCCTGGTTTTCAGTCCTGGCTCTGTCCTTTACTGAATGTGTGACCAGAGGCCACTTCTTGTTCCTGTCTGGGCCTCAGCCTCCTCTTCCATAAATCAGTGATGGCAATGCCCACCCCACAGAGTTGTGAAGATTAAATGAGGCCACACATATGGAAGTACATGGTGCCATGAATGTGCAGAGGTGTCCAATAAAAGAGGGAGCTTCTTCCCTCCTGCACCTCATTTCCCTCTTATCCCACCCCAAGTCATCCTCCTAACAAGAACAATACCTATGTTAACAAGCCTAGTGAAAGTGAAAATGTTAGTCACTCAAGTCGTGTCCATCTCTGTGACCCCATGGACTGTAGCCAGCCAGGCTTCTCTGTCCTTGGAATTCTCCAGGCAAGAATACTGGAGTGGGTTGCCATTCCCTTCTCCAGGGGATTTTCCCAACCCAGGGATCGAACCCAGGTCTCCTGCACTGCAGATAGATTCTTTATCATCTGAGCCACCTGGGAAGCCCCTTTAACAAGCCCAGGGAGAGGGTCAAATGCAGGAAAATGTGTCTCTTTATTTGGGCAGCAAGTATAACATACAGGTCATTATTCTTGACTAGAAAGAAGAGACTCCCACCATTGGCTTCCCTTATAGCTTAGTTTGTAAAGAATCCGCCTGCAATGCAGAAGACCCCAGTTCAATTCCTGGGTCAGGAAGATCCGCTGGAGAAGGGATAGGCTACCCACTCCAGTATTCTGGCCTGGAGAATTTCATGGAGTGTATAGTCCATGGGGTCTCAAAGAGTCGGACAAGACTGAGCAACTTCCACTCACTCACTCAGAAAAGAGACTCCCACCATGAAGTTCAGAGATGGGCCAGAACTGGGGGGTATGGAGCCGCCCAAGTGACCTGCCTGGGATGGCAAGAGAGGACAGGGGAGGGCTTCCTGGGTCAGCCCATGGAGCAGGAGATGGGTCCTGGAAAGGGTGGAGAAGGGAGGGCAGGAAAGAAGTGGTGACTGGTGGGGGACAAGAGTCAACTCTATGATGACCTGCAGTGGGGGTTTGGGAGCATAGCATCAGCCCTGAGTAATGCAGGAGAAGATGGATTCAAGTGTGGGGCACTTCAGGGCAGCTGTCTGTGCAAAGGATGGTCATCAGCTGACAGAAGGGACAGAGGAGGGCAGCCTCCATGGTGGAAACTGCACAAATGAAGACACAGAGTTGTGAGAAAAATGAAGGGACCAGTTAGGCAGGAGAGACAATACTTATTTTAATGGGGTTGGAGGAGCAAGTGGTCTGGGAAGGCCTGGTGTTCCAGGACCAAAGCATCAGAGTTGCTGGTGGCACGTGGAAGCCATGCAGAGATGGGTCAAGACTGAGTGGTTAATGGGGTGGAAGAGCAGGAGTGGCCAGAACCTGCTTTTACCTTGTCACTGAGTCCCTCCACCCTCAGGACCCAGTCAGCAGCCACCCCACCAACTTGTGGCCCACTTGAACCAGCCCAGTCAACGTTTCAGAATTTATGGGGCCTTCCCTACCTGCTTGCCCCGAGCTGAGAGGCCAGAGTCACCTCCAATGCGGCCTCTGAGGTTGAGTTCACTCTCACCGTGCCGGCATAGGTAGATGGAGCGGGGTGTGACGTGAATGTTCATGAGATAGTAGACTGTGCGGCTCTGGATATGGTCCTGCACACGATTCACCATGTAGCGTGTGCCCACGTCGAAGATCTTGATGTAGGACAGGTGGCTGGGCCAGTCCAAGCAGGAGCAAGGGCAGCTCAGGAGCTGATGTTGGAGAAGCTGATCCCAAGAGAAAGCCCCAACCACACACCCTGCCTTCAAGCCTACTCCATAACACAGCTCTCACTTACCTTTCCTCTAGCCTTGCCTTGTTCTGCATACCTGTTCTAGAAACTTGGTTCCTGGCCACCCTGAGGAGCTCACTGCTTGCTACCATCTCCCTTTGTCTCCTTTCTTCAGTCTCAGTTTGAGCCAGACTGTTTTTTTACTTTCATTCATTACACTCCATGCATCTAGTATTCTCTCTTCTGTGGTTCACACTGCTGACATACTGAGAGAGAAACAGTAATCCTCCAACAGTCAAGCAGGAAGCAAATGCAAGTGTCCTATGAGATGTTGGAAGCAGTCAGGGACAGGCAGTCAGGCACAGGGTATGGTCACTGTTCTTTCATGTCTGAGGGTCAGAGCATCTGCTGTCATGCTTACAAATATGCTTTAAAAATATCTGAAATACCTGGAGATCTCTTCATGTCACTAAAGAACTCTGGCAAAGGTAGGCCCTTTAAATTATCTAGCCCTTCTAATACATTTTAAAATAGAACTCACCTAATACTCTGATATAAACATCTATTGCATAAAGCAAAAAAAAAAAAAAAAAAGCAGCTGCCAACTGTGCCTGACTGCCTGTCTCTGACCGCCTACATCTCATAGGCCATTTGCATTTGTTGAGCATTTCGTGTGTGTGTGTGTGTGTGTGTGTGTGTGTGTGTGTGTGTGTATCTGGCAGGGGTGGGAGGTTTCAAACTCCATAAATCCTCATAGCCATTCTAGGAAGTGGAGACTATAATCTCTGTTTTATAGGTGAGGAGACTGAAACACAGAGAGAGGAAGTGATTTGCCTGATGTCAAACTCTTCAACCTATGACTCTTAGAGCCTAGGTGGAAAATGTCTGATGTCACCTTGTTGTCTTGTTCCTGACACTAGGTTCTGAGTGGCACTAGGATAAACTCCAAATTCTTTAGCTTATTGTGACATTCTAGGTGCCTTCATACGTTGGCTGTGCTTGGCCTCACCTCAGTGTCCCATGTCCATGCTCATAACTTTGTTTCATTTCAGCCTTAATGCTTTTGCTGAAATATTCTCTGTACTCCTCCACTTTTTATTCAGACTTAACTAGACCTTTACAAGGTACTGTTCTCTTTCCTTGAAAAGATGTTCTTTCCCTGGTTCCAAAGCTGAGCTCCTATGCATCTATCCTCCAAGAGTCAGTATATTCACTCTCTCTACAAAGATTTTTTTAAGCCCAGGATCATGTGACTCATTTAGAGGTAGTTCACACCAAAACTATGACATTTTCTATTTCTTCTCGGCATACCCCCATAATTTATATTTTAAATTAAAAATCATCAGTTCAGTTCAGTTGCTAAGTCTAGTCTGACTCTTTGAAACATGGACTGCAGCACACCAGACCTCCCTGTCCATCACCAACTCCTGGAGCTTACCCAAACTCATGTCCATCAAGTCAGTGATGCCATCCAACCATCTCATCCTCTGTTATCCACTTCTCCTCCTGCCTTCAATCTTTCCCAGGATCAGGGTCTTTTACAATGAGTGCATTCTTCACATCAGGTGACCAAAGTATTGGAGCTTCAGCTTCAGCATCAGTGAATATTCAGGACTGATTTCCTTCAGGATTGACTGGTTGGATCTCCTTGCAGTCCAAGGGACTCTCAAGGGTCTTCTTCAGCACCACAGTTCAAAAGCATCAATTCTTCGGTGCACAGTTTTCTTTATAATTCAACTCTCACATCCATACATGACTACTGGAAAAACTATAGCTTTGACTAGATGGACCTTTGTCGTCAAAGTAATGTCTTTGCTTTTTAATATGCTGTCTAGGTTGGGCATAGCTTTCTTCCAAGGAGCAAGTGTCTTTTAATGTCATGGCTGCAGTCACCATCTGCAGTGATTTTGGAGCCCAAGAAAATAAAGTCTGCCACTGTTTGCATTGTTTCCCCATCTATTTACCATGAAGTGATGGGACCAGATGCCATGATCTTAGTTCTCTGAATGCTGAGATTTAAGCCAACATTTTCACTCTCCTCTTTCACTTTCATCAAGAGGTTCTTTAGTTCTTCTTTGCTTTCTGCCATAAGGGTGGTGTCGTCTGCATATCTGAGGTTATTGATATTTCTCCCAGCAATCTTGATTCCAGCTTGTGCTTCATCCAGCCTGTCATTTCACATAATATACTCTGCATATTAATAAGCAAGGTGACAATATACAGCCTTGATATACTCCTTTCCCAATATGGAACCAGTCCCTTGTTCCATGTCTGGTTCTAACCGTTGTTTCTTGACCTGCATACAGATTTCTGAGGAGGCAGGTAAGGTGGCTTGGTATTACGATCTCTTTAAGAATTTTCCAAAGTTTATTGTAATCCACATAGTCAAAGGCTTTGATGTAGTCAATAAAGCAGAAGTAGATGCTTTCTGGAACTCTCTTGATTTTTCTATGATCCAGGAGATGTTGGCAATTTGATCTCTGGTTCCGCTGCCTTTTCTAAATCCAGCTTGAACATCTGGAAGTTCATGGTTCACATGCTGTTGAAGCCTTGCTTGAAGAATTTTGAGCATGACTTTGCTAGTGTGTGAGATGAATGCAATTGTGTGGTAGTTTTTGGCATTGCCTTTCTTTGTGATTGGAATGAAAACTGACCTTTTCCACTCCTGTGGTGACCGCTGAGTTTTCCAAATTTGCTGGCATATTGAATGCAGCACATTAACAACACCATGTTTTAGGAATTGAAATTGCTCAACTGAAATTCTATCACCTCCACTAGCTTTGTTCATAGTGATGCTTCCTAAGGTCCGCTTGACTTCAGACTCCAGGATGTCTAGCTCTAGGTGAGTGATCACACCATCATTGTTATCTGGGTCATTAGGATCTTTTTTGTATGGTTCTTCTTTGTATTCTTGCCACCTCTTCTTAATATCTTCTGCTTCTCTTAGGTCCATACCATTTCTGTCCTTTATTGTGCTCATCTTTGCATGAAATGTTCCCTTGGTATCTCTAATTTTCTTGAAGAGATCTCTAGTCTTTCCCATTCTATTGTTTTCCTTTATTTCTTTGCATTGATCACTGAGGAAAGCTTTCTTATCTCTCCTTGCTATTCTTTGGAACTCTGCATTCAGATGGGTATGTCTTTCCTTTTCTCCTTTGCCTTTAGCTTCTCTTTTTTTCTCAGCTATTTGTAAGGTCTCCTCAGACAACCATTTTGCCTTTTTGAATTTCTTTTTGTTGGGGATGGTCTTGATTACTGCCTCCTGTACAATGTCATGAACCTCCTTCCATAGTTCTTCAGACACTCTGTCTATCAGATCTAACCCCTTGAATCTGTTTGTCACTTCCACTGTACAATTGTAAGGGATTTTATTTAGGTAATACCTGAATGGTCTAGTGATTTTCCTTACTTTCTTCGATTTAGGTCTCAATTTGGCAATAAGGATTTCATGATCTTAGCCACAGTCAGCTCTGGTCTTGTTTTTGCTGACTGTGTAGAGCTTCTCCATTTTTGGCTGCAAAGAATATAATCAATCTGATTTCAGTGTTGACCATCTGGTGATGTCCATGTGTAGCATTGTCTCTTGTTTTGTTGGAAGAGGGTGTTTGCTATGACCAGTGCGTTCTCTTGGCAAAACTCTGTTAGCCTTTTCCCTGCTTCGTTTTGTACTCCAAGGCCAAACTTGCCTGTTACTCCAGTTATCTCTTGACTTCCTACTTTTGCATTCCAGTCCACTGTGATGAAAAGGACATATCTTTTTGGTGTTAATTCTAGAAGGTCTTGTAGGTCATAATAGAACCACTCAACTTCAGCTTCTTCAGCATTAGTGGTTGGGGCATAGACTTGGATTACTGTGATGTTGAATGGTTTGCCTTGGAAATGAACAGAGATCATTCTGTCGTTTTTGAAATTGCAGCCAAGTACTGCATTTTGGGCTCTTTTGTTGACTTTGAGGGCTATTTCATTTCTCCTAAGGGATTGTTGCACCTAGCAGTAGAAATAATGGTCATGTGAATTAAATTGGCCCATTCCAATCTATTCCTATTCACTGATTCCTAAAATGTCAATGTTCACTTTTGCTATCTCCTATTTGACCACTTCCAATTTACCTTGATTCGTGACCTAATATTCCAGATTCCAGTGCAATATTGTTCTTTATAGCATCAGACTTTACTTCCATCACCAGTCACATCCACATCTGGACATTGTTTTTGCCTTGGCTCCATCTCTTCATTCTTTCTGGGGTTATTTCTTCATTCTTCTCCAGTAGCAAATTGGGCACCTACCGACCTGTTGAGTTTATCTTTCAGTGTCACGTCTTTTTGCCTTTTCATACTGTTCATGGGGTTCTCAAAGCAGGAATACTGAAGTGTTTTGTCATTGCCTTCTCCTGTGGACCACGTTTTGTCTGTATTCTTCGCCATGACCTGTCCGTCTTGGGTGGCCCTACATGGCGTAGCTCATAGTTTCATTGAGCTAGATAAGGCTGTGGTCCATGTGATCAGTTTTTTTAGTTTTCTGTGCTTGTGGTTTTCATTCTGTCTGCCTTCTGATGAATAAGGATAAGAGGCTTATGGAAGCTTCCTGATGGGAGAGACATCTTTATACTAAAAATTATAAGCTATATTATAATATGAGGAGGTTCCATTGAGTTCTGGTTAGATTTTTTCTGTTTTCACTACCTTGATACTGTTTTTGAAATATTGTGTTGGCCAGAAAGTTCGTTCAGAGAAACCCAAACAAACTTTCTGGCCAACTCAATACAAACTATCAAAAGCTTTCAAGATTGTCTTTTTTTATTTCTAATTTTTGGTAGTCTCTACCTTGCTGGTGCCCTAAATACTTGGTAAACATGCTCTTCCAGATCTTTTCCTCCAAGTTGGACTGGATCCTCTCTTCTGTGTTCCCCCACCCCACTTGCTTTACCATCCCCAAATTATGGCCAGCTGCATATTCATTGTCTTCTTCAACCAAGTGGTCATTCTATCAGAGCAGATAGCCTATCCCTCTTTGGATTCTTAGTGCACAACTAGGTTTGGGCCTTGATGCATGGATTGTAAATGTCTGTTTATGGAAAAATGATTAGATAAAACCAACTTTCAGAATCAGTTATCTTCAGACCTGAACTGATTCATGAAACACTGAGTACCTGCAGAAGTGTAGGCCAAAGGCTAGAGCTCTCTCAATGCTGTTCTTTCACTTTAGCCTTCCTCCTTCGAACTTTTCATATACTGCCTATGTGGAAATTTGGAAAAGTTTCCCTCACTCCAGCACAGATGGCTTGATGAGAAAAGCAATTGTACCCTTGACCTGACACAGTGAACAATATTCACAATCATACATAAGGTCATGCACCTTGCACTGAGTATCATGTGACACTTTTTATGATATAGGTATATGGGAGGGGATAACCATGATGGAAGTTTGAAGATAGGAATTTGAGTATATATTCTGCTACTGAATCATTGTGTGGCCTCAGGTAAGCCCTTGCCCTACTCTATGTCTGTTTCCCCATCTAATAAGTGAAGCAGTAACAATGTTCACCTTGGGGATTTTGGTTGGACAAAGCTGGAAGGATGCTCTTTAAACTTCTTAGAGTGGTGATGACTATCAGCAGCCTCCCTATACTTCTTACTTGAGGCCCAGAGGGTCTGAGTGACCAGGGTCTCTTCTTATCATAATCTATTTTGAAAGAAAGTGAGCTTCTTATGTCTAAAGCTGATATTTTCCCTGTACTTCCAGCTAACAACTCTCCAATCTTTAGTTGGTATTATGAATGAAAGTTTCATATTTTTCATGCATCTTCTCATATATCAAAGCACTATGGAAGCTACCTGAGGATACAACCTACTTTTTTTGCCCTTATTTACACCCACTATATACTCCACAGCCCAAAGAAGTCAAATACATAGTGACTGAAAAAGGTACATATGCATTGTGAAAAAAGACATGATTAAGAGACAGAATGTGTGATTAAAATCCTAGCCTTGTGTGGCAGAAGACTGAGCAAGCTCAAGCTCCCTAAGATGCAATTTCCTCTTCTTGAAAATTTTTGATCGTAAGACCTACTGTAGCCTCCTTAACTGGAGTGCCAAGAGCATTCAATGAAACAAAAAAAAAAAGGTGAACACTTTTGGAAACTGAAGTGTCATCCATATGTGAAGAATACTTTTGAGAACATAATAGTAGCAACCATAGGGGAGAGGGATTTCCCCCAGAGACCAGGGTCCTAATATGTCCATATTTTTCAGTAAAACATTACTTCAATCCTCTTGTGAACACCTTACACATCAAAGAATCACCATGTAGTGGGTAATTAGAGCTGGGAGGGCTCTTGAAGACAGATCAAGTGTAGCTCCCTAATATTACAAATAAACTTGAGGCCCAGAGAGGAAAGGCATTTCTTCAGGTCCTATAAGACATCAAAACCAGGCTAAGAATCCAGACATATACTTTGTGGTGTTGGGTTCTTACCTATCCAGTTCATCATCCAAGGGTTGGTAGTTGACCTCATAGCACTCTATTCTCTTTAGAAAATCTTCCAGAACCTTTTCACGATCACAGTCTATATAATCAGGACTGCCAAGTTTCACTTGCTGGAAGAAGGGAGAAAGAACCATGGGAGACAGAGATTCTGACAGTGCCCTTGGGAAGAGCTCTTAGAGTTCACTGAATACAATATCCCTCATCATAAAGATGAGGAGATTGAGACTTAGAGAGGGGCCTTGCTCAAGTTTACAAAATCAGACAATTGAAGAGAATCTGAACGGTATAACCCCTTACTCCTTACCTCTGTGTGCTCAAACAAGGTCTATTACATTATATTCAGTTCTAGAATACACAGTTTAAGATAATGATTTATAAGTGGACTGGAAATTGTGGTGTGAGAAATGGTTGAAGAAGAGGAACAGGAGATCTTGACCAGGGGTCATAATGGCTTACATATATCAAGTGTTTACTGGGATAACTTAACATATGTTGGCTTTAGATTTCTGAAGGGCTGGCATCTTCTAATCTCTTAGGATCTAACTTCTTTACCCATATTCTACATCTCAGTGAATGGAATTATCATCTACTTAAGTCAGTTCAGTTCAGTTCAGTCACTCAGTCGTGTCTGACTCTTTGCGACCCCATGGACTGCAGTACGCCAGGCCTCCCTGTCCACCACCAACTTCCAGAGTTTACTCAAACTCATGTCCATTGAGTCGGTGATGCCATCCAGCCATCTCATCCTCTGTCGTTCCCTTCTCCTCCTGCCTTCAATCTTTTCCAGCATCAGGGTCTTTTCAAATGACTCAGTTCTTTGCATAAGTATTGGAGTTTCAGCTTCAGCATCAGTCTTTCCAATGAATTTTCAGGACTGATTTCCTCTAGGATGGACTGGTTGGATATCCTTGCTGTCCAAGGGATTCTCAAGAGTCTTCTCCAACATCACAGTTCAAAAGCATAAATTCTTTGGTGCTCAGCATTCTTTATAGTCCACTCTCACATCCACACATGACTACTGCAAAAACCATAGCTTTGACTAGATGGACCTTTGTCGGCAAAGTAATGTCTCTACTTTTTAATATGCTGTCTAGGTTGGGCATAGCTTTCTTCCAAGGAGCAAGTGTCTTTTAATGTCATGGCTGCAGTCACCATCTGCAGTGATTTTGGAGCCCAAGAAAATAAAGTCTGTCAGTGTTTCCATTGTTTCCCCATCTATTTGCCATGAAGTCATGGGAGTGGATACCATGATCTTAGTTTTCTGAAGGTTGAGTTTTAACCCAAGTTTTTCACTTTCCTCTTTCACTTTCATCAAGAGGCTCTTTAGTTCTTCTTTGAGTTCTGCCATAAGTGTGGTGTCATCTGCATATCTGGGGTTATTGACATTTCTCTCAGCAGTCTTGATTCCAGCTTGTGCTTCATCCAGCTCAGCATTTCTCATGATGTACTCTGCATAGAAGTTAAATAAGCAGGGTGACAATATACAACCTTGACCTACTCCTTTCCTGATTCCATCAACTCCACTAGCTTTGTTCGTAGTGATGCTTCCTAAGGCCCACTTGACTTCACATTCCAGGATGTCTGGCTCTAGGTGAGTGGTCACACCATCGTGGTTATCTGGGTCAGAAAGATCTTTTTTGTATAGTTCTTCTGTGTATTTTTGCCACCTCTTCTTAATATATTCTGCTTCTGTTAGGTCCATACCATTTCTGTCCTTTATCAAGCCCATCTTTTCATGAAATGTTCCCTTGGTATCTCTAATTTTCTTGAAGAGATCTCTAGTCTTTCCCATTCTGTTGTTTTCCTCTATTTCTTTGCATTGATCACTGAGGAAGTCTTTCTTATCTCTCCTTGCTCTTCTTTGGAACTCTGCATACAAATGGATATATCTTTCCTTTTCTAATTTTCCTTTCACTTCTGAGCCTTAAATGAATCTGAGAGTCATCCTAGATGTGTCTCTTTCTATCACCCCCACCTCTTAGAAGGTACCTCATAGAAGGTATATACCTTCTATATACCTCACTATATATAAGGTATATATAGTGAAGATATATACCTTCACTATATCTTCTAAATATCTTCCCAAATGACCTCCAATCTCTCTTCCTTGGATGCTCACTCTAGCTTTGTGACAAGTTACTCTGTTTACAGTTTACTTTCCCTTACTAGTAGCAAGAAGGATAGTTCTAATGTGCACACCTGAAGATGGAATTCCTCTACTTGAAACCCTTCACTATTTCCTCATATCTTTTAGGATAAAGTATGAAATATTTTGGGTTTGCAGGTGGCGCTAGTGGTAAAAACATAAGAGGTGCAGGTTCAATCCCTGCATCAGGAAGATACCCTGGAGAAGGACATGGCAACCCACCCCAGTATTCTTGCCTGGAGAATCCCTATAGAAACAAGAGACTGGTGAGCTATAGTCCATGAGGAATCCCTATAGAAACAAGAGACTGGTGAGCTATAGTCCATGAGGTTGCAAAAAATTGAACATGACTAAAGCAATTTAGCATGCATGTATGAAATATTTTAGCAGGTGACACATGGCCTGTTATGATTGTGCCCTGAATGAGTTCTTCATCATCATCTCCCATTGCTCTTCTAGTCCTCCACACACTTTGCTTTAGCCAATGTAAGCTATTTCTAGTTCCCCCAAGACACCATACTTAGTATATGCCATTCCCTTATTTTCCATTCTTTACCCGCCAAATGTCTATATTCATTCTTCAAGATGCAGGTCAGCTGTTATCTTCATTAAGAAGCTTTCTTGTGCAAGGTTAGTTCCTCAACAGCCTTCCACAACCTCCTTTGTTCATTTATCTCAGCACTGATCTCACAGAGTTATATCTCTTACATTGTCAGTGTCCCTCACTAGACTGTGAGTTCAAGGCTGGACTCTCCTTTATCTATTTCAGTCTCTGATACCCCAAATGGTTCAGTCCAGGCATATGGATTCAATTTATGTTTAATCAACAAACGGATGGACAGGTGGATGGATGAAAAGGAAAGAGAGGATTTGGACATATTCTATGCCTCAAGAGGCAAAAATAGGACCAATGAGTGGAGATTACAGGGAGTCAGATTTCAGCTTGATTGGACTGCATTTAATGAAGGCAGTGAGCCTCATAATTGGAGGTACAAAAAGAAAATCTAGGGAGGAGCTAAGATGGCAGAGGAGTAGGACAGGGAGAACACTTTCTCCCCCACAAATTCATCAAAAGAACATTTAAACGCCGAGTAAATTCCACAAAACCACTTCTGAATACTGGCAGAGGACATCAGGCACCCAGAAAAGCAACCCAAGTCTTCGAAAGGAGGTAGGAAAAAATATAAAAGACAAAAAAAGAGACAAAAGAGGGAGGGACGGAGTTCCGTCCCGGGAAGGGAGTCATAAAAAGAGAGAAGTTTCCAAACACCAGGAAACCTTCTCACTGCCGAATCTGTGCCGAGCCTTGGAAGCACAGAGGGCAACATAACACGGAGGAAAAATAAATGAACAATTAAAACCCTGCAGATTGCGAGCCCTACAGTAACCCCCCAGCGGAGAAGCAGCGCAGACGCCAGCACACGCCACTAGCAAGCGGGGGCTGGGCAGGGAGGTGCGGTGCAGGCTGCATCGCTTAGAGTAAAGATCTGGCCTGAATACCTTGAGCGCTATCTGAGCGAAATAATTTGGGCTAGCAAACCAGACTGTGGGATATCTACCACGCGAAAAGCCAGCCCTAACCTAAGACACCGCCAGGCCCATGCAAGGAACAAAGGACTGAACAGAGATAGCCAGCTGCAGACCATCCCCCTCCGGTGACAGGCAGCCAGAGCCGGAAGGGGGCAATCGCAGCCCCAGAGAGACATTATCTATAAAACTGTAAGCAGGCTTCTTTGCTAACTAAAACTTCTTGGGGGTCTGGACGGTCAACATCTGCCTGAGAAGGTGCGCCGGTTGTACACCTAGATAACCGAGCGGTGGGAAGGCGATAAGTTGCAGCAATTGTGCTCACCAAACACCTCATCACCTGAGCTGCTCGGACCTGGGAAGGGCACAAAACGCAGGCCCAACCGAGAGTCTGCGCCTCTGAGGACTACCCGAGTGCCTGAACCTGAGTGGCTTGGAACTGGAAGGTGCAGGCAGCCCAGGGCCAGCCATGGATGGTTCCCGGCTGAGCAATTTAGAACCTGAGCAGTGTGGGCAGGGAGGCTACACGTGCCGTGAGCAGGGGCAGACCCAGTGTGGCTGAGGCACTGCGAGCACACGCCAGTGTTATTTGTTTGCAGCATCCCTCCATCCACCCCCCACAGCACGACTGAACAAGTGAGCCTAAAAAAAAAAATAAAGTGTCCTCCACCGTCCCCTTTGTGTCAGGGCAGAAACCAGACACTGAAGAGATCCGCAAACAGAAGAAGCTATAACAGAGGGAACCACCTTGGAAGCTACAGGCAATAGATTAAAACCCTGTGGTTAGTACCAACTACATAGGAAGAGGCCTATAGATCTTGAAAAATATAAGTCGGACCAAGGAACTAGCCGAAAATGAACTGAACCCGCAATACTCACAACAAAACCAGAGATAGTCCTAGATATATTTTTACTATTTTTATGATCATTCTTTCTTTCTTTCTTTTTTCTTTTAATTAAAAAAAATTTTTTTAAGTCCTGTATTATTCCTTTAATTTTCACTTTTATAACCTATTACTTTGCAAAAAAAAAGACTTTTTTTTTAAAAAAAGCAAACTTCATATATATATTTTTATAATTTTTTTGACCTTGTTTTCTGTTTGTTTGTTTGTTTTTGTTTTTCTTCTTTTCTTTAACATTGTATTTTTGAAATTCCAAACTCTACTCTAGATTTTTAATTTTAGCTTTTTGGTATTTGTTATAAATTTTGTACCTATAGTTTTTTTTTTTTTTTTTTTTTTTTTTTTACAATTTCTGTGACTTTTTTTTTCTCTGTTTCTTTCTCTTCTTTTTTTATATAACATTGTATATCTGAAATTCCAAACTCTACTCTAGATTTTTAATTTATGCTTTTTGGTATTTGTTTTCAATTTTGTACCTGTATTTTCTTTATAATTTGTGCGACTTTGTTTTTGTTTGTTTGTTTTTTTCTTTCTTTTTCTTTTTTTTTAACATTGTATTTTTGAAATTCCAAACTCTACTCTAGATTTTTAACTTTTGCTTTTTGGTATTAGTTATCAATTTTGTACCTATATTTTCTTTATAATTTTCACGACCTTGTTTGTTTTTGTTTGTTCGTTTTTTCTCTCTTTCTTTCCCTTCTGCTTTTCTTTAACATCATATTTTTTAAATTCCAAACTCTACTCTAGATTTTTAATTTTTGCTTTTATGTATTTGTTACCAATTTTGTACCTTTAAGAACCCAATCTTCAGGACCCATTTTTCACTAGGGAGCGAGATTACTGGCTTGACTGCTCTCTCTCCCTTTGGACTCTCCTTTTTCTCCACCAGGTCACCTGTGTCTCCTCCCTAACCCCTCTCCACTCTACCCAACTCTGTGAATTTCTGTGTGTTCCAGACGGTGGAGAACACTTAGGGAACTGATTACTGGCTGGATCTGTCTCCCTCCTTTTCATTCCCCCCTTTTATCCTCCTGGCCACCTCTGTCACCTTCCTCCTTCTTCTCTTCTCTGTATAACTCTGTGAACATCTCTGAGCGGTCCAGTTGTGGAGTGCACATAAGGAAGTGATTACTGGCTATCCCACTCGCTCCTCTATTGATTCCACCTCATCTCAGTTGGGTCACCTCTAACTCCCTCCTCCCTCTTCTCTTCTCCATGTAACGCTGGGAACCTCTCTGGGTGACCTTCATGGTAGAGAAAATTTTCATCTTTAATGTAGATGTTTTATCAATGGTGCTGTATAGAAGGAGAAGTTTTGAAACTACTGTAAAAACAAGACCGATAACTGGAAGCAGGAGGCTTAAATCCAAACCCTGACTCCAGGGAACTCCTGACTCCAAGGAACATTAATTGACAGGAGCTCATCAAATGTCTCCATACCGACACTGAAACCAAGCACCACACAAGGGCCAACAAGTTCCAGGGCAAGACATACCAAGCAAATTCTCCAGCAACAAAGGAACACAGCCCTGAGCTTCAAGATACAGGCTGCCCAAACTCACCCCAAAACCATAGACATATCATAACTCATTACTGGACATTTCATTGCACTCCAAAGAGAAGAAATACAGCTCCACCCACCAGAACACCGTCACAAGCTTCCCTAACCAAGAAACCTTGACAAGCCACCTGTACAAACCCCCACACAGCGAGGAAATGCCACAATAAAGAGAACTCCACAAACTGCCAGAATACAGAAAGGGCACCCCAAACTCAGCAATTTAAACAAGATGAAGAGACAGAGGAATACCCAACAGATAAAAGAATAGGATAAATGCCCACCAAACCAAACAAAAGAGGAAGAGATAGGGAATCTGCCTGATAAAGAATTCCGAATAATGATAGTGAAATTGATCCAAAATCTTGAAATCAAAATGAAATCACAGATAAATAGCCTGGAGGCAAGGATTGAGAACATGCAAGAAAGGTTTAACGAGGACCTGGAAGAAATAAAAAAGAGTCAATATATAATGAATAATGCAATAAATGAAATTAAAAACACTCTGGAGGTAACAAATAGTAGAATAACAGAGGCAGAAGATAGGATAAGTGAATTAGAAGATAGAATGGTAGAAATAAATGAATCAGAGAGGATAAAAGAAAAACGAATTAAAAGAAATGAGGACAATCTCAGAGACCTCCAGGACAATATTAAACACTACAACATTCGAATCATAGGGGTCCCAGAAGAAGAAGACAAAAAGAAAGACCATGAGAAAATACTTGAGGAGATAATAGTTGAAAACTTCCTTAAAACGGGGAAGGAAATAATCACCCAAGTCCAAGAAACCCAGAGAGTTCCAAACAGGATAAACCCAAGGCGAAACACCCCAAGACATATTAATCAAATTAACAAATATCAAACACAAAGAACAAATATTAAAAGCAGCAAGGGAAAAACAACAAATAACACACAAGGGAATACCCATAAGGATAACAGCTGATCTTTCAGTAGAAACTCTTCAAGCCAGGAGGGAATGGCAAGACATACTTAAAATGATGAAAGAAAATCACCTACAGCCCAGATTATTGTACCCAGCAAGGATCTCATTCAAATATGAAGGAGAAATCAAAAGCTTTTCAGACAAGCAAAAGCTGAGAGAATTCAGCACCACCAAATCAGGTCTCCAACAAATACTAAAGGATATTCTCTAGACAGGAAACACAAAAACGGTGTATAAAATCGAACCCAAAACAATAAAGTAAATGGCAACGGGATCATACTTATCAGTAATTACCTTAAACGTAAATGGGTTGAATGCCCCAACCAAAAGACAAAGACTGGCTGAATGGATACAAAAACAAGACCCCTACATATGTTGTCTACAAGAGACCCACCTCAAAACAGGGGACACATACAGACTGAAAGTGAAGGGCTGGGAAAAGATTTTCCATGCAAATAGGGACCAAAAGAAAGCAGGAGTAGCAATACTCATATCAGATAAAATAGACTTTAAAACAAAGGCTGTGAAAAGAGACAAAGATGGTCACTACATAATGATCAAAGGATCAGTCCAAGAAGAAGATATAACAATTATAAATATATATGCACCCAACACGGAAGCACCGCAATATGTAAGACAAATGCTAACAAGTATGAAAGGAGAAATTAACAATAACAGAATAATAGTGGGAGACTTTAATACCCCACTCACACCTATGGATAGATCAACTAAACAGAAAATTAACAAGGAAACACAAACTTTAAATGATACAATAGACCAGTTACACCTAATTGATATCTACAGGACATTTCATCCCAAAACAATGAATTTCACCTTTTTCTCAAGCGCACACGGAACCTTCTCCAGGATAGATCACATCCTGGGCAATAAATCTAGCCTTGGTAAATTCAAAAAAATAGAAATCATTCCAAGCATCTTTTCTGACCACAATGCAGTAAGACTAGATCTCAATTACAAGAGAAAAACTATTAAAAATTCCAACATATGGAGGCTGAACAACACGCTGCTGAATAACCAACAAATCACAGAAGAAATCAAAAAAGAAATAAAAATATGCATAGAAACGAATGAAAATGAAAACACAACAACCCAAAAACCTGTGGGACACTGTAAAAGCAGTCCTAAGGGGAAAGATCATAGCAATACAGGCACACCTCAAGAAACAAGAAAAAAGTCAAATAAATAACCTAACTCTACACCTAAAGCAACTAGAAAAGGAAGAAATGAAGAACCCCAGGGTTAGAAGAAGGAAAGAAATCTTAAAAATTAGGGCAGAAATAAGTGCAAAAAAACACAAAAGAGACCATAGCAAAAATCAACAAAGCCAAAAGCTGGTTCTTTGAAAGGATAAATAAAATTGACAAACCATTAGCCAGACTCATCAAGAAACAAAGGGAGAAAAATCAAATCAATAAAATTAGAAATGAAAATGGAGAGATCACAACAGACAACACAGAAATACAAAGGATCATAAGAGACTACTATCAACAATTATATGCCAATAAAATGGACAACGTGGAAGAAATGGACAAATTCTTAGAAAAGTACAACTTTCCAAAACTCGATCAGGAAGAAATAGAAAATCTTAACAGCCCCATCACAAGCACGGAAATTGAAACTGTAATCAAAAATCTTCCAGCAAACAAAAGCCCAGGTCCAGACGGCTTCACAGCTGAATTCTACCAAAAATTTAGAGAAGAGCTAACACATATCCTGCTCAAACTCTTCCAGAAAATTGCAGAGGATGGTAAACTTCCAAACTCATTCTTTGAGGCCACCATCACCCTAATCCCAAAACCTGACAAAGATGCCACTAAAAAAGAAAACTACAGGCCAATATCACTGATGAACATAGATGCAAAAATTCTTAACAAAATTCTAGCAGTCAGAGTCCAACAACACATTAAAAAGATCATACACCATGACCAAGTGGGCTTTATCCCAGGGATGCAAGGATTCTTCAATATCTGCAAATCAATTAGTGTGATACACCACATTAACAAATTGAAAAATAAAAACCATATGATTATCTCAATAGATGCAGAGAAAGGCTTTTTGACAAAATTCAATATCCATTCATGATAAAAACTCTCCAGAAAGCAGGAATAGAAGGAACATACCTCAACATAATAAAAGCTATATATGACAAACCCACAGCAAACATTATCCTCAATGGTGAAAAATTGAAAGCATTTCCTCTAAAGTCAGGAACAAGACAAGGGTGCCCACTTTCACCATTACTGTTCAACATAGTTTTGGAAGTTCTGGCCACAGCAATCAGAGCAGAAACAGAAATAAAGGGAATTCAAATTGGAAAAGAAGAAGTAAAACTCTTACTATTTGCAGATGACACGATCCTCTACATAGAACACCCTAAAGACTCCACAAGAAAATTACTAGAACTAATCAATGATTATAGTAAAGTTGCAGGATATAAAATCAACACACAGAAATCCCTTGCATTCCTATACACTAATAATGAGAAAACAGAAAGAGAAATTAAGGAAACAATTCCATTCACCATTGCAATGGAAAGAATAAAATACTTAGGAATATATCTACCTAAAGAAACTAAAGACCTATATATAGAAAACTATAAAACACTAGTGAAAGAAATCAAAGAGGACACTAATAGATGGAGAAATATACCTTGTTCATGGATTGGAAGAATCAATATAGGAAAATGAGTATATTACCCAAAGCAATTTATAGATTCAATGCAATCCCTATCAAGCTACCAATGGTATTCTTCACAGAGCTAGAACAAATAATTTCACAATTTGTATGGAAATACAAAAAACCTCGAATAGCCAAAGCGATCTTGAGAAAGAAAAATGGAACTGGAGGAATCAACCTACCTGACTTCAGGCTCTACTACAAAGCCACAGTCATCAAGACAGTATGGTACTGGCACAAAAACAGAAATATTGATCAATGGAACAAAATAGAAAGCCCAGAGATAAATCCATGCACATATGGACAACTTATCTTTGACAAAGGAGGCAAGAATATACAATGGATGAAAGACAATCTCTTTAACAAGTGGTGCTGGGAAATCTGGTCAACCACTTGTAAAAGAATGAAATTAGAACATTTTCTAACACCATACACAAAAATAAACTCAAAATGGATTAAAGATCTAAACATAAGACCAGAAACTAGAAAACTCCTAGAGGAGAACATAGGTAAAACACTCTCCGACATATATCACAGCAGGATCCTCTATGACCCACCTCCCAGAATATTGGAAATAAAAGCAAAAATAAACAAATGGGACCTAATTAAACTTAAAAGCTTCTGCACAACAAAGGAAACTATTAGCAAGGTGAAAAGACAGCCTTCAGAATGGGAGAAGATAATAGCAAATGAAGCAACTGAAAAACAACTAATCTCAAAAATATACAAACAACTCCTACAGCTCAACCACAGAAAAATAAATGACCCAATCAAAAAATGGGCCAAAGAACTAAATAGACATTTCTCCAAAGAAGACATACAGATGGCTAACAAACACATCAAAAGATGCTCAACATCACCCATTATCAGAGAAATGCAAATCAAAACCACTATGAGGTACCATTTCACGCCAATCAGAAATGGCTGTGATCCAAAAGTCTACAAGCAATAAATGCTGGAGAGGGTGTGAAGAAAAGGGAACCCTCTTACACTGTTGGTGGGAATGCAAACTAGTACAGCCACTATGGAGAACAGTGTGGAGATTTCTTAAGAAACTGGAAATAGAACTGCCTTATGATCCAGCAATCGCACTGCTGGGCATACACACCGAGGAAACCAGAATTGAAAGAGACACATGTACCCCAATGTTCATCGCAGCACTGTTTATAATAGCCAGGACATGGAAGCAACCTAGATGTCCATCAGCAGATGAATGGATAAGAAAGCTGTGGTACATATACACAATGGAGTATTACTCAGCCATTAAAAAGAATACATTTGAATCAGTTCTAATGAGGTGGATGAAACTGGAGCGTATTATACAGAGTGAAGTAAGCCAGAAAGAAAAACACCAATACAGTATACTAATGCATATATATGGAATTTAGAAAGATGGTAACAATAACCCTGTGCACGAGACAGCAAAAGAGACACTGATGTATAGAACAGTCTTATGGACTCTGTGGGAGAGGGCGAGGGTGAGAAGATTTGGGAGAATGGCATTGAAACATGTATAATATGTATGAAACGAGTCGCCAGTCCAGGTTCGATGCACGATACTGGATGCTTGGGGCTGGTGCA
This sequence comes from Bubalus kerabau, assembly GCF_029407905.1. Classification (NCBI taxonomy): domain Eukaryota; kingdom Metazoa; phylum Chordata; class Mammalia; order Artiodactyla; family Bovidae; genus Bubalus; species Bubalus kerabau. The sequence goes on from NC_073647.1 coordinate 109,013,910, forward strand.
CTGGGACGACCCAGAGGGATGGTATGGGGAGGGAGGAGGGAGGAGGGTTCAGGATGGGGAACACATGTACACCTGTGGCAGATTCATTTTGATATTTGGCAAAACTAATACAATATTGTAAAGTTTAAAAATAAAATAAAATTAAAAAAAATAAAATCTAGACAAACATTTAGCTAAGATTTCAAGTTTCTGATTAAACATTGAAGGAGGTGATCTCTAAGGTCTTCTCTGTCCCCAAGATACAGTAATTTCATGAAATAGGAAACAATAAAATGTGGTGATTCTTCTAAATCTAGACCACATACCTGGAATCTAAGAGCAGTGATAAATTTGATACAAATTGTGGGGCAGAAAAAAGAGCTTTCAAGACAGACAGACCTGAGGTTCAGCCCCAGTTCTGTCTCTTCCCAGCTGTATGAACTCTCGGCAACTTACTTCTCTCCTTGGAACCTTAGTTTCCTCTCTCCAGTACTAAGAAGAAATTCACAGAATCATTGTGAGGATGGTGAAGGAATACTTCCTATAGGAAGTGGGAGGAGAAGCACATGGAAAAATACCTCCTTTAACTACAGAGATATTTCTAAGCATGATCCAAATCTGAGACAAAATAAGACGGAAAGAAAAGGTGACTGGTGCTCCTTACCCTGATGTTTTCTGCAATGACGTCAGGGTCATTACAAATGGACTCAATGAAAAAGACCTATAAGAGAAACAGAAGAGAGATTTCAGCAAGGAATTATGTTTGTTATGAGCTAAACATAACCTGACCTCTTCTCAATGACTCTGAATCATTTTTAGAGGCATTCCTTCTTTAAAAAAAATAAATTTATTTATTTTAATTTGAGGCTAATTACTTTACAATATTGTATTGGTTTTGCCATACATCAGCATGAATCTGTCATGGGTGTACACGTGTTCCCCATCCTGAACCCCCCCCAACTCAACTCCCTCCCCACACCATCCCTCTGGGTCATCCCAGTGCACCAGCCTCAAGCATCCTGTATCATGCATTGAACCTAGACTGGTGATTCGTTTCACATATGATATTATACATGTTTCAATGCCATTCTTCCAAATCTTCCCACCCTCGCCCTCTCCCACAGAGTCCAAAAGACTGTTCTATACATCTGTGTCTCTTTTGCTGTCTTGCATACAGGGCTATCGTTACCATCTTTCTAAATTCCATATATATGCATTAGTATACTGTATTGGTGTTTTTCTTTCTGGCTTACTTCACTCTGTATAATGGGCTCCAGTTTCATCCACCTCATTAGAACTGATTCAAATGTATTCTTTTTAATGGCTGAGTAATACTCCATTGCGTATATGTACCACAGCTTTCTTATCCATTCATCTGCTGATGGATATCTAGGTTGCTTCCATGTCCTGGCTATTATAAACAGTGCTGCGATGAACATTGGGGTACACGTGTCTCTTTCCCTTCTGGTTTCCTCAGTGTGTATGCCCAGCAGTGGGATTGCTGGGTCGTATGGCAGTTCTATTTCCAGTTTCTTAAGAAATCTCCACACTGTTCTCCATAGTGGCTGTACTATTTTGCATTCCCACCAACAGTGTAAGAGGGTTCCTTTTCTCCACACCCTCTCCAGCATTTATTGCTTGTAGACTTTTGGATAGCAGCCATTCTGACTGGTGTGAAATGGTACCTCATTGTGGTTTTGATTTGCATTTCTCTGATAATGAGTGATGTTGAGCATCTTTTCATGTGTTTGTTAGCCATCTGTATGTCTTCTTTGGAGAAATGTCTGTTTATTTCTTTGGCCCATTTTTTGATTGGGTCGTTTATTTTTCTGGAATTGAGCTGCAGGAGTTGCTTTTATATTTTTTAGATTAATTCTTTGTCAGTTGCTTCATTTGCTATTATTTTCTCCCATTCTGAAGGCTGTCTTTTCATCTGCTTATAGTTTCCTTTGTTGTGCAAAAGCTTTTAATTTTAATTAGGTCCCATTTGTTTATTTTTACTTTTATTTCCAATATTCTGGGAGGTGGGTCATAGAGGATCCTGCTGTGATTTATGTCGGTGAGTGTTTTGCCTATGTTCTCCTTTAGGAGTTTTCTAGTTTCTGGTCTTACATTTAGATCTTTAATCCATTTTGAGTTTGTTTTTGTGTATGGTGTTAGAAAGTATTCTAGTTTCATTCTTTTACAAGTGGTTGACCCGTTTTCCTAGCACCAGTTGTTAAAGAGATTATCTTTTCTGCATTGTATATTCTTGCCTCCTGTTTCAAAGATAAGGTGTCCATAGGTGCATGGATTTATCTCTGGGCTCTCTATTTTGTTCCATTGATCAATATTTCTGTCTTTGTGCCAGTACCATGCTGTCTTTATGGCTGTGGCTTTGTAGTAGAGCTTGAAGTCAGGTAGGTTGATTCCTCCAGTTCCATTCTTCTTTCTCAAGATTGCTTTGGCTATTCGAGGTTTTTTGTATTTTCATACAAATTGTGAAATTATTTGTCCTAGCTCTGTGAAGAATACCGTTGGTAGCTTGATAGGGACTGCATTGAATCTATAGATTGCTTTGGGTAGTATACTTATTTTCACTATATTGATTCTTCCAATCCATGAACATGGTATATTTCTCCATCTATTAGTGTCCTCTTTGATTTCTTTCACCAGTGTTTTATAGTTTTCTATATAAAGGTCTTTAGTTTATTTAGATAGATATATTCATTCCTAAGTATTTTATTCTTTTCATTGCAATGGTGAATGGAATTGTTTCCTTAATCTCTCTTTCTATTTTCTCATTATTAGTGTATAGGAATGCAAGGGATTTCTGTGTGTTGATTTTATATCCTGCAACTTTACTATATTCATTGATTAGCTCTAGTAATTTTCTTGTGGAGTCTTTAGGGTTTTCTATGTAGAGGATCATGTCATCTGCAAACAGTGAGAGTTTTACTTCTTTTCCAATTTAAATTCCCTTTATTTCTGTTTCTGCTCTGATTGCTGTGGCCAAAACTTCCAAAACTATGTTAAATAGTAGTGGTGAAAGTGGGCACCCTTGGCTTGTTCCTGACTTTAGGGGAAATGCTTTCAATTTTTCAGCATTGAGGATAATGTTTGCTGTGGGTTTGTCATATATAGGTTTTATTATGTTGAGGTATGTTCCTTCTATGCCTGCTTTCTGGAGAGTTTTTATCATGAATTGATGTTGAATTTTGTCAAAAAGGCTTTCTCTGCATGTACTAAGATAATCATATGGCTTTTATTTTTCAATTTGTTAATGTGGTGTATTACATTGATTGATTTGCAGATATTGAAGAATCCTTGCATCCCTGGGACAAAGCCCACTTGGTCATGATGCATGATCTTTTTAATGTGTTGTTGGATTCTGATTGCTAGAATTTTGTTAAGGATTTTTGCATCTATGTTCATTAGTGATATTGGCATGTAGTTTTCTTTTTTAGTGGCATCTTTGTCAGGTTTTGATATTAGGGTGATGGTGGCCTCATAGACGGAGAAGGCAATGGCACCCCACTCCAATACTCTTGCCTGGAAAATCCCATGGATGGCGGAGCCTGGTATGTGGCAGTCCATGGGGTCGCACAGAGTCAGAGACGACTGAACGATTTCACTTTCATTTTTCACTTTCATGCATTGGAGAAGGAAATGACAACCCACTCCAGTGTTCTTGCCTGGAGAATCCCAGGGATGGGGAAGCTTGGTGGGCTGCTGTCTACGGGGCAGCACAGAGTCGGACACGACTGAAGTGACTGAGCAGCAGGCCTCATAGAATGAGTTTGGAAGTTTGCCTTCCTCTACAATTTTCTGGAAGAATTTGAGTAGGATTAATGTTAGCTCTTCTCTAAATTTTTGGTAGAATTCAGCTGTGAAGCCGTCTGGACCTGGGCTTTCGTTTGCTGTAAAATTTCTGATTACAGTTTCGATTTCTGTGCTTGTGATGGGTCTGTTAAGATTTTCTATTTCTGCCTGGCTCCATTTTGGAAGTTGTACTTTTCTAAGAATTTGTCCATTTCTTCCAAGTTGTCCATTTTATTGGCATATAATTGCTGATAGTAGTCTCTTATGATCCTTTGTATTTCTGTGTTGTCTGTTGTGATCTCTCCACTTTCATTTCCAATTTTATTGATGTGATTTTTCTCGGTTTGTTTCTGGATGAGTCTGGCTAGTGGTTTTTCAATTTTATTTATCCTCTCAAAGAACCAGCTTTTGGCTTTGTTGATTTTTGCTATGGTCTCTTTTGTTTCTTTTGCATTTATTTCTGCCCTAATTTTTAAGATTTCTTTCCTTCTGCTAACCCTGGGGTTCTTCATTTCTTCCATTTCTAGTTGCTTTAGGTGTAGAGTTAGGTTATTTAGTTGACTTTTTTCTTATTTCATGAGGTATGCCTATATTGCTATGAACCTTCCCGTAAGCACTGCTTTTACAGTGTCCCACACGTTTTGGGTTGTTGTGTTTTCATTTTGATTTGTTTCTATGCATATTTTTATTTCTTTTTTGATTTCTTCTGTGATTTGTTGGTTATTCAGCAGTGGGTTGTTCAGCCTCCATATGTTGGAATTTTTAATAGTTTTTCTCCTGTAATTGAGATCTAATCTTACTGCATTGTGGTCAGAAAAGATGATTGGAATGATTTCAATTTTTTTTCAATTTACCAAGGCTAGATTTATTGCCCAGGACATGGTCTATCCTGGAGAAGGTTCCGTGTGTGCTTGAGAAAAAGGTGAAATTCATTGTTTTGGGGTGAAATGTCCTATAGATATCAATTAGGTCTAACTGGTCTATTGTATCATTTAAAGTTTGTGTTTCCTTGTTAATTTTCTGTTTAGTTGATCTATCCATAGGTATGAGTGGGGCATTAAAGTCTCCCACTATTATTGTGTCATTGTTAATTTCCCCTTTCATACTTGTTAACATTTGTCTTACATATTGCAGTGCTCCTATGTTGGGTGCATATATATTTATAATTGTTATATCTTCTTCTTGGATTGATCCTTTGATCATTACGTATTGTCCTTCTTTGTCTCTTTTCACAGCCTTTGTTTTAAAGTCTATTTTATCTGATGTGAGTATTGCTACTCCTGCTTTCTTTTGGTCTCTATTTCCATGGAATATCTTTTTCCAGCCCTTCACTTTCAGTCTGTATGTGTCCCCTGTTTTGAGGTGGGTCTCTTGTAGACAACATGTATAAGGGTCTTGTTTTTGTATCCATTCAGTCAGTCCTTTATCTTTTGGTTGGACATTCAACCCACTTGCATTTAAGGTAATTATTGATAATTATGATCCTGTTGCCATTTACTTTATTGTTTTGGGTTTGAATTTATACACCGTTTTTGTGTTTCCTGTCTAGAGAATATCCTTTAGTATTTGTTGGAGAGCTGGTTTGGTGGTGCTGAATTCTCTCGGCTTTTGCTTGTCTGTAAAGCTTTTGATTTCTCCTTCATATTTGAATGAGATCCTTGCTGGGTACAGTAATCTGGGTTGTAGGTTATTTTCTTTCATCACTTTAAGTGTGTCCTGCCTTTCCCTCCTGGCCTGAAGAGTTTCTTTTGAAAGATCAGCTGTTATCCTTATGGGAGTCCCCTGTGTGTTATTTGTTGTTTTTCCCTTGCTGCTTTTAATATTTTTCTTTGTGTTTGATCTTTGTTAATTTGATTACTATGTGTCTTGGGGTGTTTTGCCTTGGGTTTATCCTGTTTGGGACTCTCTGGGTTTCTTGGACTTGGGTGATTATTTCCTTCCCCATTTCAGGGAAGTTTTCAACTATTATCTCCTCAAGTATTTTCTCATGGATTTTATTTTTGTCTTCTTCTTCTGTGACTCCTATGATTCGAATTTTGGGGCATTTAGCATTGTCCCAGAGGTCTCTGAGATTGTCCTCATTTCTTTTAATTAGGTTTTCTTTTTTTCCTCTCTGTTTCATTTATTTCTACCATTCTATCTTCTATCTCACTAATCCTATCTTCTGCCTCAGTTATTCTACTATTTGTTCCCTCCAGAGTGTTTTTGATTTCATTTATTGCATTATTCGTTATATATTGACTCTTTTTTATTTCTTCTAGGTCCTTGTTAAACCTTTCTTGCATCTTCTCAACCCTTGTCTCCAGGCTATTTATCTGTGATTCCATCTTGATTTCAAGATTTTGGATCAATTTCACTATAATTATTCAGAATTCTTTATCAGGTAGATTCCCTATCTCTTCCTCTTTTGTTTGGTTTGGTGGGTATTTATCCTGTTCCTTTACCTGGTGGGTATTCCTCTGTCTCTTCATCTTGTTTTAATTGCTGTGTTTGGGGTGGCATTTCTGTATTCTGGCAGTTTGTGGAGTTCTCTTTATTGTGGAGTTTCCTCACTGTGGGTGGGGTTGGATGGGTGGCTTGTCAAGGTTTCCTGGTTAGGGAAGCTTGTGTTTGTGTTCTGGTGGGTGGAGCTGGATTTCTTCTCTCTGTAGTGCAATGAAGTGTCCAGTAATGAGTTATGAGATGTCAGTGGGTTTGGAGTGACTTTGGACAGCCTGTACATTGAAGCTCAGGGCTGTGTTCCTGTGTTGCTGGAGAATTTGAATGGTATGTCTTGCTCTGGAACTTGTTGGCCCTTGGTGCTTGGTTTCAGTGTAGGTATGGAGGCGTTTGATGAGTTCCTATTGATTAATGTTCCCTGAAGTCAGGAGTTCTCTGGTGTTCTCAGGATTTGGACTTAAGCCTCCTGCTTCTGGTTTTCAGTCTTATTTTTATAGTAGCCTCACGACTTCTCCATCTATACAGCACTGCTGATAAAACATCTAGGTTAAAGATGAAAAGTTTCTCCACAGTGAGGGACACCCAGAGAGGTTCACAGAGTTACATGAAGAAGAGAAGAGGGAGGAGGCAGTTAGAGGTGACCAGGATGAGATGAGGTGGAATCAAAGTGGAGAGAGCATGCTAGCCAGTAATCACTTCCTTATGTGTGTTCCACAGTCTGGATCCCTCAGAGATGTTCACGGAGTTATACAGAGAAGAGAAGAACGAGGAAGGAGATAGGTCACCAGGAGGATAAAGGGGGGAATCAAAAGGAGAGAGACAGAACCAACCAGTAATCAGTTCCCTAAGTGTTCTCCACCATGCGGAACACACAAAGAGATTCACAGAGTTGGGTAGAGAAGAGAAGGGGGAGGGAGGAGACAGAGGCGATCTGGTGGAGAAAAAGGAGAGTCCAAAGGGGGAGAGAGCAGTCAAGCCAGTAATCTCGCTCCCAAGTAAAAATGGGTACTGAAGATTGGGTTCTTAAAGGTACAAAATTGATAACCAATACCAAAAAGCAAAGATTAAAAATCTAGAGTAGAAGTTGGATTTTCAAAAATACAATATTAATGAAAAAAAGTCACAAAAATTATAATATATATATATGAAGTTTGTTTTAAAAAGAAGGGTCTCTCTCTCTCTCTCTCTCTCTCTCTCTCTTTTTTTTTGCAAAGTAATAGTATGGTATAAAAATGAAAATCAAAGGAGCAATAAAGGACTTAAAAATGAAAAAAATTAATTAAAGAATGATAGTAAAAATAGAAAAAATGTATCTAGGACTTTCTCTGGTGTTGTTGTGGGCAGTGTGGGGTCAGTTCAGTTTCAGATAGTTCCTTGATCCGGCTTATATTTCTCAAGATCTATAGGTCCCTTCCTATATGCTGCTGCTGCTAAGTCGCTTCAGTTGCATCCGACCCTATGTGACCCCATAGAGGGTAGTCCACCAGGCTCCCCTGTCCCTGGGACTCTCCAGGCAAGAACACTGGAGTGGGTTGCCATTTCCTTCTCCAATGCATAAAAGTGAAAAGTGAAAGTGAAGTCGCTCAGTCATGTCCAACTTCCAGTGACCCCATGGACTGCAGCCTACTAGGCTTCTCCGTCCATGGGATTTTCCAGGCAAGAGTACTGGAGTGGGGTGCCATTGCCTTCTCTACCCTTCCTATATAGTCGGTACTAATTACAGGGTTTTAATCTATTGCACCAGTCACTTCCAAGGAGGTTCCCTCTGTTTTAGCTTCTGTTCGCTGGTCTCTTCAGTGTCTAATTTCCACCCTGGCACAAAGGGGCAGTGGTGGACACTCTTTTAGGCTCACTTGGTTCAGTCGTGCTGTGGGGAAGGAGTGACGCTGCAAACAAATAACACTGGCGTGTGCTCGCAGTGTCTTGGCCACACTGGGTTTGCCCCCGCTCACGGTGTGTGTGCTTTCCCTGTCTACACTGCTTAGGCTCTATGTTGCTCTGCCAGGAACTGTCTGACGCCGGCCCTGGGTTGTATGCCCTTCCCAGTTCTAAGCCACTCAGGTTCAGGTACTTGGGTACTTCTCAGAGGTGCAAATTTAGTTGGGCCTGCATTTTGTGCCCTTTCCAGGTCCAAGCAGCTCAGGTGACCAGGTGTTTGACAAGCATGGTTGCTGCGACTTATCACCTCCCTCGTCCCTGCTGCTCGGTTTTCTGGGTGTACAACTGGCACACCTTCTCAGGCGGATGTTGACCATCCAGAATCCCAAGAAGTCTTGGTTAGCAACAAAGCCTGCTTGCAGTTTGGTAGATGATGCCTCTCTGGGGCCACGATTTCCCCCTTCCAGCTCTGGCTGCCCTCTCCTGCCTGTCTCTGGAGGGGGATGGGCCTGCCTGCAGCCAGCTAGCTCTGCTCAGTCCTTTGTTCTGTGAGCGGGCCTGACGGTGTCTTAGGTTAGGGCTTTTTGCGTGGTAGTTATCTCACAGTCTGGTTTGCTAGCCCAAGTTAGTTCCCTCAGATTGCCCTCGAGGCATTTAGGCCTGGTCCTTACTCTAAGCAATGCAGCCCGCACTCTAAGCACAGCCCCTGCTTGCTAATGGCGGATGCAGGCATCTGCGTTGCTTCTCCTCTGGGGGAGTTACCGTTGGGCATGTAATCTGTGGGTTTAAATTCTTTATTTGTTTTTCCTCCCAATTATGTTGCCCTCTGTGGTTCCAAGGCTTGGCACAGACTCAGCAGTAAGATTGTTTGCTGGTGTTTGGAAACTTCTCTCTTTTTTAAGACTCCCTTCTCAGGACAGAGCTCCATCCCTACCTCTTTTGTCTCTCTTTTTGTCTTTTATATTTTTCCTACCTCCTTTTGAAGACAATGGGCTGCTTTTCTGGGTGCCTGATGTCCTCTGCTGGCATTCAGAAGTTGTTTTGTGGAATTTACTCAGTGTTCAAATGTTCTTTTGATGAATTTGTGGGGGAGAAAGTGGTCTCCCCGTCCTATTCCTCTGCCATCTTAGGACCACCCCCTTAGAGGCATTTCTGACAATGTAATTTCATACAGTGGTGCTTTTAGGATTCTGAGTTTTATGAGGCAGATTTGCCCTAAATTGTAGTGATTCCATCTCCTCCTTCCTCATACCCATCCAACAGTGTCAGCTTCTCAGTAATTATCTTCCATTGCCTTATGTGGCATCCCTTCTTTCCTGTTCTGTTCTGTTTTTCTGTTTCTAACTGTGATATGGAAAGCCATATAACTCAATTAAAATGCTGAGCCTATGGTAGCTGATTTGGCATCTTTGTCCCCTGGTTTGGCTTTCTTTGGGGTTTGCTCATAGATGAGTAGGGTCTAGATAAGAGTTGAAGAGTTACTCTACCTTGTAACCATGTTCTTTAGCAAACTGCAGAATCAGTGACCGTCGTTCTCTGGTAGTGTTGGTGGCATCAAAAACCTAGAGGCACATGATGAGATTGGTTTGCTTTAAATCTAGTTCTGATAGAATGCCTACTCTTTGACCATCCCTATGCTAAGCAAATGATTTCAAGGAGGAGGTAAAACTTGACCAGGGTTTTGAAGGATTTGAAATGACATATTAATTTCTCAAGCACTCATTGAGGGCTTGCTGTCTGCCCAGAAATGTAGCCGACTCTGTAGGCATAAAAAGGCCAGAGGAAAATTGTGGAATTCTATTAGTCTCATTTTACAGGTAAAATAGCTGAGACTTAGAAGAAGGGTTTCTTTTACCCAAGGCCACTGAGACTTACTGACAAAGCAGAATTGAAACTGATTTTCTCAGCTCCTAGGTGAAGCTTCTTCCCTCCCTATCACTTTGGAGTTCTTTGAAGCCCTTTTAGAATTTCCAAATCCTGTATTAGAGGTTTATGAGATTAAATTGGCTAGGTGTTTAGGTAAATCTCTAGAACTCAAAAATGTTTGTATTGCAGTCAAATTCTAGTGTAGTCCTGTTGAATTATTGGGGGTAGAGTGATAGACTCTATTGGTTAGGAGTATAGATTCTGGAGCTATACAACCTGTATTCCAGTTCTGGCTTACCCTTTGGGAAAATATTTAACTATTTGGTCTTTCTGCACTACATTTTTCTGGGGTATAAAATGGAGTATAGTAAAAAATACTTATCTTGTGGGGGAGGGTTGAATTACATTAATACATGCAAAGTGCTTAGAATAGTGTATAGAACATAATAAACACTCAATATATATTAGCTCTTCTCCATCCCAACAGAAACCCAAGAGAAAATGCAAATTTCCTTACCGCAACACGACCTTCCTCATGGCTGAGATAGCTATGAACATCTTTCAGGGCTGCTAGGGCACACTGCCTGAAAAAGATAAAGAAAGAAACAGAGACATCTACTATACCAAAGATGGGTTCCTCTCTATTCTGCATTATCTTTTGGACTATATCTCATATGTCATACATTAAATTATTCATCTGTTGAGTATCTACAAACTGTGTTCTATGTTCTAAGAACTATAACAAGCACAGAGAAGTCACACAGTTGAAAGTGGCTCTGTGTAGACATCTTAAGGGCATAACATACCCAGGAAAATTAGACTAATGACCGAGCCATACTATCAAGGGCTCCAAACCTTGAACTAATAGTGCTCAAACTGAATTGGGTCTTGAACCCAAGAAGAGCCTGGATACATAGTCTGTGAAGTAGAAGGTATTACTGGCACATATAACAGGGCAAACACAGGTAACATGATGGAAATGTATTTACATTTTTGACAAAAATCTGTTTAGTGATTACTCTTTGCTGGGTTCCATTATGAGGATGTAGATCAATAAATGAGACTCAGGCTCTGTTCTGAAAGTGTTCAGAGCCTTGTAGAGGACAAACACCTTGAGGTTGAATGGATGAGGTCAGAGTGGGCCAAACTACTGAGACTCTTATTTTAAATACTAGGCTAAATTTCCACTCTTTCCTGTCAAAAGTAGGAAACTCGTAAAAGTTCTTAAGCAGGGGATGGATATTACCAGAAATAGGTTTCAGTTAAGATAGTGTAAGGGTTGTCTTAACTAGTCTCCTTACTAACCCAAATTGCTCTGCTGTACTCTGCTCTTATCTGAATAGAGGCCTCCCTCAGCCAGGGGGCAGCAAAGGTCTTTAAAATGTTAGGTACTCACTTCCTGATAAGTAGGGCCTCCATGTTGTCGGGAAGAAAGAATTCGTAGTTCTTGTAGCTCACTGCCTCTCGTCGATATTGGCCTAAATTAAACACTGAAAGCAGGAAGCCCTGGTGAAGTGGTTGGGAAGATCCCAGTGGCAAAATAAAAGTCCTTTCTGGGAGGGATCTCAGAGGTAAAAGAAGGTAGAGTTTCTAATTATATAATGTGTATACAAAGCCTCAAATTATGGTGTCCAGCTCACTTACTCCTCACAACAACCCTAAAAAGTAGGAATCACCATTCCCATTTTATAAATGAGAAAATGAAATTTCAGAGAAAGGAAGTAACTCTCATTGTAAGTGGAGAGCTGGGATTCAAACACAGGTCTGTTTGGTTCCAAAGCTGGTGATCTTTCCACTATTCTGTTTTATCATAAACTACAAAACTTTTAATGCCCCACTCCATTGGAAAAATAAAGAAACTGGGATCCTGTGAGTAAACCAAGGGTCAAACATTAAGCAAGCTGGGGGTATAACTAGACTTGGCCTTCAGATACCTAGTCCAATGCTATCATATTTTATGCATCAGTATAGAGAACCTAGATTTGTTGGACTTTTTAGGCCACACTTTCTCATTTGTAGTGGTGAAAAACCAGAGAGGAAGGAGGGAAAGGGGGAATGAAGGGATACTAGGCAAAGAGGTAAATGTACTATTTCATTCATTCATCCAACAAATACTTTCTCATGTTTACTTTGTAAATCAGGACATGAGTTCTGGGGTCTCAGAGATGAATCGGATCTACATGATGGATCCACAAGAAGCTCACCATCCAGAAGGCAGGACAGAGAATAAACCAGTAAACACAGAGCTCTCACCCAGTTTATTAAGTGCTCTGACAGAGTCATACAAAAGAGTAAGGGGGAAGTAAAGACTAAACTTAGAGTAGTCTCAGAAGCTTATTTTGGAGAAAGCAGCATTTGTGCCAGTCTTTATAAGAAGGCAGATCTTTTATAGGCAGGCGTAGTGTGTGGGAGAGGGGAACGAAGACATTCCAGGTAGAGGAACATTCTGAGCAAGGGTGTGGCATTGGCAGAATGCAGAACATGAGTCATCCAATTGTGACTGAGGCATGTGAGCTTGGCAGAGGCCAATCATGGAGGGCCTTGAACAAATGATAGGCTAAGGAGCTTGGATTTAAACCTGCCAGTCAAGGGAACCCTTGGTAGCTACAGATATGGGCAGCTATGTGTTTGAAACATGACCCTGAGGGTCTCTGTGTGAGTGGAGCAGATGGGAAGCAGGTGCATAGGAGCACAGACCCATCTGCCACCATCACATGTGCCCCTACACTCAGCAGAGGCTCCTCAGAGCCTGCAGTCCTACAAGAACCATTCCTTCTCCCCTTCTCTTCTGCCAATGTCCTATTCCTCCCACAGGACCCACCCAGCTCAAATATACCATATATGGAAGATTTCACTGCCTTCCAGGTGGTGATTTCCTCTGTGAGACCCTCAGTACCCTGCTCTGGGATTCTTCAGTGACATGTTGTATTCTTATGCACCCCAGCCAAACGGAGAAATCTTCAAGGATGGGGTGTGAATCTCATCTAGTTTTGGATGTCCAGTGCATAGTATGGGTTTTGGCACATGGAGGAAACTCCATTCCCATTCATGGGAAATTCCCATTCATGGGAAACTCACCAGTGAATGAGAGAAACAGAAAGTAAATGAAGGGAAAGAAGAAATGGGAGAAGGAGAGGAGAAGACTGGAGAGAGGGAGGGAAGGGGGCAGATAGATAGGGTGCTGGGATGGTCAAGAGAAATGAGAGGAAGAACATGCAGGGGAGTACAGGGCCAATGTGGGTTCTCTCCTCTTTCCATCTGTAGTGCCAAGTATCAGACAGTGAGTGTCAGTGTCGGACACAGTGAGCGTTAGGCTTCGACATCAACCAGATGTGGGTTCGTATCTTGGTTCCATCACCTTGTGTTCCATCACCTTGGTTGATGTTACATACATGTGATGTGTTCCATCACATGGTGACCATGTGCCTTCAGACAAGATGTGTCAACTCTTGGGCATTAGTTTCATCAACTGTGGGATGATGATAATACTAGTCCCTCCCACGTGGGTGTTTTAGAGCTTAAGAATAGATGTGAGTTCTTTGAGGGCAGGGGTCCTATCTTACTTGTTTTTCTTTGCCCAACATCCAACAAGGGCCTTGACACAACTGTGCTCAACAAATAATTAATGACTGAGCAAATGAATGCCTGAGAAGAACTTTTTCTGCACTGGGGAGCAGTGTTCCATTCCACAAGAGAGACAGGCTAAGCACTTGCTTAGTGTACCAGTAAAGACACAGCCCCAGTAAAAGTTTTCAGCCAAGTGAATATGCATTAAAAGCATTAATATAGTCATTAGGGGATAAATAAAAAAATTGGTAGACGTTGTTACATTTACTGTTTTTATTCTGAATTACATATGATGCAGGGGCACCCTAACTCTTAGCGTTTAAAGCCTCTAAATGTCTTAATTTTGTCCTACTTGAGCAATAGAAATGAATAAGATCTAATCTCTTACCCCAGAGCAGCTCCTGGGGCGAGAGACCCAGACACACAACACACTATGTAATTAGTGTTGGCATAGAGGGGGCTGTAGAAAGCATTGGTGTGGGAGCCCAGAGAAGCATGGTCCTAGGGAGAACAGAGGAGTCAAATAGGAATGGGGATACGGGGTGGGGATAGAGAAATCAAAAGGAGAACACAAGAGAATGATTGCTGAATAAAAGGTAGTAAGCAGAAAAGAGATCACATGGGGAGAAAGGAAAGCTGGAAGCAGGGAGTGTGGGAGGAGGCTGACAGGCTGTGAAGGAGACCCCTCTGGAGGCGGAAAGAGGTAGGGTCACTTCCGGCTGGGGATGGGGAGAAGCAAGGCACAGACCTAAGGAGAGGCCTGGAGACAGGACGCTTTCTGGACTGGAGAGGTGAGCTAAAGTGCCCTGCTATACTGAAGAGCTTGTGGGGACCTCCAGGCTGGGGTTTCAACGTGCTTGACTCATACATCCCTACGTTCTGAAGGACAGCTTAAGGTTGTAAAGAAATGTTAATGCTAATAAAATAGTAAAATTGATGTAATATTAATAAAAATGGTAATAAGAGTAATATGTTATTGATAGGGTGATTTTGAGGTCTTACAAAATAGATCTCCTCTGAAACAGATGTTTAATCTTATTAATTTTCCTATACTTAGCCCCTAGCATAAGATTTAGCACTGGGTATATAGTTAAGAAATTGTAAAATTTATGAAGGTAGTAGTAGCAGTAGTAGAAATATTAGTAGCAGTCATAGTAATAGTAGTAGCAGCAGCAGTAATAATATTAGTAATAGTCTTAGTACTGTTAATAGTGGTTTGAGACATTCCTGTACTAGTGGCTTTGCTCTTTTGAGGTTAGCTACCTTACTCTATAGTCCATCAGTGTTCTACAGAGGGCTGTAGAACAAAGGGTTTCAGAGACATACCTTTAGTTGGTGTTCCTATCCAGTTGAGATAGCGTGTGAGCTTTGTTGAGATGTAGGTCTTTCCTCGAGCTGGTAAACCCACCATGATCACCATCGTGGGGGAATTTGTAAACTGTGGTATGGATGCTGGAAGACAAACAGAGCTTCAAATCTTATCCTCAGATTCACATGATATTAAGTTATCATCACAGAGATGTAAAATTTAAAAGAGCCTCTCTCCAACCACTATATAACAAGGAAAAAAAAAAAACCTAGAAAATTGAAACTTATCGTCATTGAATTCATGAGCAAACTGAGATTGCAGTGCAAAATGCTAACCCCAAATCTGTAGATGCAGGCATCTGCAGGGAGAAACAGGGCCCAGGAATTTGCTTATCTTTACAGATACTACTGAATAACATATAAATGTAAGAAGTTACAGCTAGATTCCTGAGAACTTTCAAGGTGGTGTAGGAGTTAGACAGGGAGATCAACTTCCTCCCAAGAAATGCATTAAAAATCCATCTGCATATAGGATAACTCTTACAGAATACCTTCTGAACACTGACAGATACACTTCCAAAAAGGGAAGTTAGTCTCCTCAGAATGACTGTGTGAGTTTCTTTGAGTGTTCTGGGCTGTTTATGTTGCTTTTGCTATTAGTCGTGGGGTTTTGTCTTCTATGCTGTGTGGCCTGTGAAATATTCCTGCTACAGTAAGGGGTTGGGCCCAAATCCTTGAGGTGGGAGATCCAAGTCCAGGACTTTGTATCACCAGAGAACTCCCAAACCCATGGAACATTAATCAATGAGAGCTCTCCCCAAAGCCTCCACCTCAACACTAAGACCAAGACACACTCAAAGGCCAGCAAGCTCCAGTGCCAGACACTTCAGCAAAATAGGAATTCAACCATGCCCATTAGTAGACAGGTTACCCAAAGTCATGCCAAGCCCACTGACATCCCAGAACACTTTATTGGACATGGCACTGTCCTTCAGAAAGTCAAGATCCAGCTCCACTCACCAGAACACAGACAAAAGCTCCCCAACAGGAAACCTTCACAAGGCACTGTTCCAAACCCACCCGAGTGGGGGCAGATTTGACAATTAAAAGCAACTAAGACCTTCTATACCATTTCTGTCCTTTATCGAGCCCATCTTTGAATGAAATGTTCCCTTGGTATCTCTAGTTTTCTTTAGGAGATCTCTAGTCTTTCCCATTCTGTTGTTTTCCTCTATTTCTTTGCATTGATCACTGAGGAAGGCTTTCTTATCTCTTCTTGCTATTCTTTGGAACTCTGCATTCAGATGCTTATATCTTTCCTTTTCTCCTTTGCTTTTCGCTTCTCTTCTTTTCACAGCTATTTGTAAGGCCTCCCCAGACAGCCATTTTGCTTTTTTGCATTTCTTTTCCATTGGGATGGTCTTGATCTCTGTCTCCTGTACAATGGCATGAACCTCATTCCATAGTTCATCAGGCACTCTATCTATCAGATCTAGTCCCTTAAATCTATTTCTCTCTTCCACTGTATAATCATAAGGGATTTGATTTAGGTCATACCTGAATGGTCTACTGGTTTTCCCTACTTTCTTCAATTTCAGTCTGAATTTGGTAATAAGGAGTTCATGATCTGAGCCACAGTCAGCTCCTGCTCTTGTTTTTGCTCACTGTATAGAGCTTCTCCATCTTTGGCTGCAAAGAATATAATCAATCTGATTTCGGTGTTGACCATCTGGTGATGTCCATGTGTAGAGTCTTCTCTTGTGTTGTTGGAAGAGGGTGTTTGCTATGACCAGTGCATGTTCTTGGCAAAACTCTATTAGTCTTTGCCCTGCTTCATTCCGTATTCCAAGGCCAAATTTGCCTGTTACTCCAGGTGTTTCTTGATTTCCTACTTTTGCATTCCAGTCCCCTATAATGAAAAGCACATCTTTTTTTGGAAAGGACACCTATCTAAAAGGTCTTATAGGTCTTCATAGAACAGTTCAACTTCAGCTTCTTCAGCGTTACTGGTTGGGGCATAGACTTGGATTACTGTGATATTGAATGGTTTGCCTTGGAAACGAACAGAGATAATTCTGTCGTTTTTGAGATTGTATCCAAGTACTGCATTTTGGACTCTTTTGTTGACCATGGTGGCTACTCCATTTCTTCTGAGGGATTCCTGGCCACAGAGGTAGATATGAATGGTCATCTGAGTTAATTCACCCATTCCAGTCCATTTTAGTTTGAAAGATGGGGTCGATAAAGGACAGAAATTGTATGGACCTAACAGAAGCAGAAGATATTAAGAAGAGGTGGCAAGAATACACAGAAGAACTGTACAAAAAAGATCTTCATGACCCAGATAATCATGATGGTGTGATCACTGACCTAGAGCCAGGCATCCTGGAATGTGAAGTCAAGTGGGCCTTAGAAAGCATCACTATGAACAAAGCTAGTGGAGGTGATGGAATTCCAGTTGAGCTAATTCAAATCCTGAAAGATGATGCTGTGGAAGTGCTGCACTCAATATGCCAGCAAATTTGGAAAACTCAGCAGTGGCCACAGGACTGGAAAAAGGTCAGTTTTCATTCCGATCCCAAAGAAAGGCCATGCCAAAGAATGCTCAAACTACTGCACAATTGCACTCATCTCACACGCTAGTAAAGTAATGCTCAAAATTCTCCAAGCCAGGCTTCAGCAATATGTGAACCATGAACTTCCTGATGTTCAAGCTGGTTTTAGAAAAGGCAGAGGAACCAGAGATCAAATTGCAAACATCTGCTGGATCATGGAAAATGCAAGAGAGTTCCAGAAAAACATCTATTTCTGCTTTATTGAGTATGCCAAAGCCTTTGACTGTGTGGATCACTACAAACTGGAACATTCTGAAAGAGATGTGAACACCAGACCACCTGACCTGCCTCTTGAGAAATCTGTACGCAAGTCAGGAAGCAACAGTTAGAACTGGACGTGGAACAACAGACTGGTTCCAAATAGGAAAAGGAGTACGTCAAGGCTGTATATTGTCACCCTGCTTATTTAACTTGTATGCAGAGTACATCATGAGAAACGCTGGACTGGAAGAAGCACAAGCTGGAATCAAGATTGCCAGGAGAAATATCCATAACCTCAGATATGCAGATGACACCACCCTTATGGCAGAAAGTGAAGAGGAACTAAAAAGCCTCTTGATGAACGAGAAAGAGGAGAGTGCAAAGGCTGGCTTCAAACTCAACATTCAGAAAAATGAAGATCATGGCATCCGGTCCCACCACTTCTTGGCAAATAGATGGGGAAAACAGTGGAAACAGTGACAGACTTTATTTTGGGGGGCTCCAAAATCACTGCCAATGATGACTGCAGCCATGAAATTAAAAGACGGTTGCTCCTTAGAAGAAAAGCTATGACCAACCTGGACAGCATATTAAAAAGCAGAGACATTACTTTGCTGACAAAGATCCACCTAGTCAAGGCTATGGCTTTTCCAGTGGTCATGTACGGATGTGAGAATTGGACCATAAAGAAAGCTGAGCGCTGAATTGATGTTTTTGAACTGTGGTGTTGGAGAAAACTCTTGAGAGTCCCTTGGACTGCAAGGAGATCCAACCAGTGCATCCTAAAGGAAATCAGTCCTGAATATTTATTGGAAAGACTGATGATGCAGCTGAAGTTCCAATAATTTGGCCACCTGATATGAAGAACTGACTCATTGGAAAAGACCCTGACACTGGGAAAGATTGATGGTAAGAGGAAAAGGGGACGACAGAGGATGAAATGGTCGGATGGCATCATCGATTCAATGGACATGAGTTTGAGCAAACTCTGGGAGTTGGTGATGGACAGGAAAGCCTGGCATGCTGCAATCCATGGGGTCACAAAGAGTTAGACACGACAGAGAAACTGAACTGAACCAATCGTCTTGCAACTTGTTTCTGGAAGTGATACAACCAAGAGAGTGTGTGGTTTCTGAACAGAGGACAGAAAATGGGAGCGTAGGGAAGTGGCACTGTGTTGTGCTTAGTTGCTTAGTCATGTCCGACTCTTTGCGACCCCATGAACTGTAGCCTGCCAGGCTCCTCTGTCTATAAGGATTCTCCAGGCAAGAATACTGGAGTAATTCACAGATAATGCCATGCCATCCTCCAGAGGATGTACCCAAACCCAGGGATTGAACCCAGAACTCTTGCATTGCAGGCAGATTCTTTATCATCTGAGCCACCAGGGAAAAAATATGGGAGAAGGAAACGTTTAGAAGAGAAATTGCAAGAAGTGGTTTTGAACCCGTGGGCTCATGTTTGATCTATGAGTGCTTTGATGTGACTCTAATTAGCCTACCAAGTATTTGGAAAATGAACTGAAAATACCTTCACCCAAGTCCTACACTGACCACTAGGTGGTGTACACATAGTACTTGTCTAAATTCAGCTTTAAAAACGGAATTAATGTTTGAATCACAACACACAAAAAGATGAAACAAAAATATTAATCTCCATAAGATAAAAGCAATACTTGTCCCCTCAAATGATGTTTACAATGTCCACTATATAAACTAAAATCAGTCAACATACAAATAACTATGAAATTTCAACTTGCATTTAAAAAGACCATCAATAGACATAAATGATGTGATGACACAGATAATGGAATTGTCTAAAATTATTTATTATAAAAATTCTTCAATGAGAGTGGATCAAGATGTCAGAGTACTAGGACATGGAGGCCACCTCCTCTGACAAATATATCAAAAACACATTTACATGTGTAACAATTCTCACAGAATATCTACTGAATGGTGATAGAAGACCTCAAACTTCTGAAAGAGCAATATAGTCTCCACATAACCTGGTAGGACAAAAGAAAAAAGAGGGAAAAAATTGGAATAAGACCTGTGCTCCCTCCCAGGGGAGAAGCATACCCCTCAAAGTCCCTTCTATTTCTATGAAATAGAAAAGGTCCCACACCCTCAAAGTCCCTTCACTGTCAGGAGGATCAGTCAAAATAGAGGGGGAGTTTCAGAGCCTTGGAGGAGAGTGCAGCAACCAGTTTGTAGCAGGCATAATAGAGAAACTTGCACAAACAGTTTTGGAGCTACCCTGTAACATTATCTCAGGGTGCAGAGACAACAGAGGGAACACTGCCCAGTTGGAACCCAAAGAGGTATAAGCCAGGCAAGACTGGATAGTTCAACTATCCAGGGATTTATTGGCTTGCATTCACTAGTGCCTTCAACCATCCTCCAGAATATTTCCATGATACCTTTTCTTTTAATGAAATGGGCCAGAAAATGTATGCTGTGGAGAACCAAATGACATGGTGAATAACAAGAGGTGTCACTGGCACTGGAGATGACAATTCAGTGAACTGCTGGTCTGCTCCTGTCCCTCCAGAAAGCTGTACCTTGGAATTGTATGAAATCGCCTGTTCATGTTTCAGGGTTCTTCCATAAAAGAAGATTATGGGTGCTGAAGGAAAAGAAGGACTTGGGCTCACCTCCTCTCACAAAAATACTAAAGTCACAGTTAACTGCTGAATATAACCATCAACAAAAATATTGAAACCTATCAAAAAAATATTCTATATCCAAAGACAAACAAGAAGCAACAACAAGATGGTAGGAGAGGGACATTTGCAATACAATCAAATCCCATACCCATCAGGTGGGTGACCCCAAAACTGGCAAATACTTATATAGCAGAAGTTCTCCCAGAGAAATGAGAGTTCTGAGTGTCACATTAGGATCACAAGTCTAGGGGTCTGTCATCAAGAGGAAGATCCCCCAGAACATTTGGCTGTGAAGGCCAGTGGGGCTTGATTGTAGGAACTCCAAAATATAGGGGCAAAGAGAAAGTCCACTTTTAGAGAGTGTACCTTAGATCTCAAGTGCATTGGGACCAGGGGAAAAACAGTGACTTCAGAGGAATATGGGTCAGCCCTACATGATGGTTTTGGAAGAACTCTTGGGGAGTTACAGGGTAGCTGTAGCTCACAGTGGGACAAAGATCCTGAGGGCAGAGAATCTGGGAAGTACTCATTGGTGTGAGCTCTCCTGGAGGCTGCCATTTTGGCAGCAAGACCTGGCTCCAACTAACAGCCTGTAGGCTCCAGAGCTGAGGAGCCTTAGGCCAAACAACTAACTGGGGAGGAACACAGCCCTATCCATCAGTAGACAGGCTACCTACTGAGTCCCCAGCCGCCTCTAAACACATTCTAAACACATTCCTTGACATAGTCATGTCTACCAAATGGTTAGGACCCAGCTCCAACACCTGTGGGCAGGCACCAGTACTCCAATCAGGAAGCCTGCACAAGCCTCTAGACCAGCCTCACCAGACAGGGGACAAATAGCAGAAGCAGAATGAATAATAATCCAGCAGTCTGCAGAACAGACACCATAAACACAGAAAGTTAGACAAAATGATACAGAAGAAGAATATGTTCCAGATGAAGGAACAAAATAAAACCCCAGAAAAACAACTAGATGAAGTGGAGATAGGCAAATTACCCAGAAAATACTTCAGAGTAATGATAGTAAAGATAACCCAAGATCTTGGAAAAAGAATGGAAGCACAGGCAGAGAAAAATAAGAAATGTTTGACAGAGAGGTAGAAGATATAAAGGACAAACAAAGAGTTGAAGAATACAATAAATGAAAATTTAAAAAATACATAGAAAAAAAATCAATACAAGAATAAATGAGGAAGAACAGATAAGTCATCAGGAAGACAGATGCTGGAAACCAATGTTGTGGAACAGAATGAAGAAAAAAGAATGAAAAGAAGTGAATATGGTCTCAGAGAACTCTGGGACAACATTAAACATACCAACATTGACATTATAAGAGTCCAAGAAGAAGAGAGAAAGGGCCTGGGAAAATATAAGAAGAGATAACAGTTGAAAACTTCCTTAACATGGGAAAGGAAACAGTCACCCAAGTCCAGGAATCACAGAGTCCCATATATGATAAATTCAAAGAAGAATGCACACAGACACATATTAATCAAATTGACAAAAATGAAAGATAAATAAAAATATTAAAAGCAACAAGGGAAAAGCAACAAATAACAAAAGAATCCCTATAAAGTTATCTGGGCTTCCTAGTGGTAAAGAACCTGCCTGCCAGTGCAGGAGATGTAAGAGATGCGAGTTTGATCCATGGGTCAGGAAGATCCCCTTGAGGAGGGTATGGAAACCCACTCCAGTATTCTTGCCTGGAGAAACCCATGGACAGAGGTATTCATGGGGTCACAAAGAGTTGTACATGACTAAAGTGACTTACCATACATGTATAAACTTATCCATTAATATTGAAGCACAAATTCTGCAGTCCAGAAGGGAATGGCATGGCATATTTAAAGTGCTAAAAGGGGAAAACCTACAACCAAGATTATTCTAGCCAGCAAGGCTCTCATTCAGATTCAACAGAGAAATCAAAAGCTTTACAGATAAGCAAGGGTTTCCATGGCTCAGATGGGCCATTCAGGTATGACCTAAAGAAAATCCTTTATCATTATACAGTGGAGGTGATGATTATATTCAAGGGACTAGATCTGGTAGACAGAGTGCCTGAAGAATTATGGATGGAGGTTTATAACACTGTACAGGAGGTGGTGACCAAAACTATCTCTAGGGGAAAAAAAAATGCAGGAAGGCAAATTAGTTGTCTTAGGAGGCCTTACAAATAGCTGAGAACAGAAGAGAAATGATAAGCAAAGGAGAAAGGGAAATATACACCCAACTGAATGCAGAGTACCAGAGAATAGCAAAGAGATAAGAAAGCTTTCTTGAGGGACCAACACAAAGAAACAGAGGAAAAAAATAGAATGGGAAAGACTAGAGACTCTTTAAGAAAACTGGAGATATCAAGGGGATATTTCATGTAAATATAGGGACAATAAAGGACAAAAACAGCAAAGACCTAACAGAAGCAGAAGCGATTAAGAAGAGGTGGCAAGAATATACAGAAAATCTGTACAGAAAACTTTCAATGACCCAGATAACCATGACAGTGTGGTCATTTACCTAAGGCCAGACATCCTAGCATGTGAAGTAAAGTGGGCCTTAGGAAGAATTGCTATGAACAAAGCTAGTGGTGGTGGTGGAATTCGAGGTGAGCTATTTCAAATCCTAAAGGATGAAGGATGATGCTGTTAAAGTTCTGCACTCAATATGCCAACAAATTTGCAAAACTCAGCAATGGCTACAGGACAGAAAAAGGTCAGTTTTTGTTTAATTCAAAAGAAAGGCAATGGCAAAGAATGTTCAAACTACCATGCAATTGCACTCATTTCACATGCTAGCAAGATTATGCTCAAAATCCTTCAAGTCAGGCTTCAGCAGTATGTGAACCAAGAATTTCCAAATGTATAATATGGATCTAGAAAAGGCAGAGGAACCAGAGATCAAATTGCCAACATCCACTGGATCATAGAAAAAAATGTATTCCATAAAAACGTCTACTTCTGCTTCATTAACTATGCTAAAGTCTGACTATGTGGATCACAACAAACTGTGGGTTATTCTTGAAGAGATGTGAATACTAGACCACCTTACCTGCCTCCTGAGAAACCCGTGTGCAGGACAAGAAGCGACAGTTAGAACTGGACATGGAAAAGCAGACTGGTTCCAAATTGGGAAAAGAGTATGTCAAGGCTTTATATTGGCTCCCTGCTTATTTAACTTGCATGTTGAGTACATCATATGAAATGCTGGGCTGGATGACTCACAAGCTAGAATCAAGATTTCCAGGAGAAATAGAAACAACCTCAGACATGCAGATGATACCATTTTAATGGCAGAATGTGAAGAGGAACTAAAGAGACTCTTGATGAAGGTGAATGAGGAGAGTGAAAAAACTGGCTAAAATTCAGCATTCAAAAAACTAAGAATATGGCATCTGGTCCCATCACTTCATGGCAAATAGATGAGGAAAAGGGAATACAGTGTCAGATTTCATTTTCTTGGGCTCCCAAAATCTCTGTGGATCATGACTGTAGCCATGAAATTAATACATGTTTGCTCCTCTAACATAAGCTATGACAAACCTAGACAGCATATTAAAAAGCAGAGACATCACTTTGCTGATAAAGGTGCGTACAGTCAAAACTACAGTTTTTCCAGTAGTCATGTATGGATATAAGAGTTGGACCATAAAGAAGTCTGAGCCCAGAAGAATTAATGCTTTCAAATTGTGGTGCTAGAGAAGACTTTGAGATTACCTTGGACAGCAGGGAGATCAAACCAGTCAATCCTGAAGAAAATCAACCCTGAATATTCATTGGAAGGACTGATGCAGAATCTGAAGATCCAATACTTTGGCTACCTGATGCGAAGAGCTTACTCACTGGAAAAGACTCTGATGCTGCGAAAGATTGAGGACAAGAGAGGAGGGGGCAACAGAAGATGAGATGGTTGGATGGCACCACTGACTCAGTGGACATGAGGTTGAACAAATTCTGGGAGATAGTGAAGGACAGGGAAGCCTGGCGTGCTGCAGTTCATGGGATTGCAAAGAGTCAGACTTATAGACTGAACAAAGCAGATAAGCAAAAGCTAAGAAAATTCAATACTGGAGCTGGCTAAGATGGCAGAGGAATAGGACAGGGAGACCACCTTCTCCCCCACAAATTCATTGAACAATCTTTTGAACACTCAGCAACTTCCACAGAACAAATTCTGAACGCTGGCACAGGACATCAGCCACCCAGAAATGCAGCCCATTGTCTTCGAAAAAAGGTAGGACAAAATATAAAAGATAAAAGGAAAGACAAAAGAGTTAGGGAAGGAGACCCATCCTGGGGAGGAAGTCGTGAAGGAGGAGAAGTTTACAAACACCAGGAAACCCTCAGACCAGCGGGTCTGTGGGGAGTTTTGGACTCTCAGAGGGCAATATAACCGGGAGGAAAAAATAAATAAATAAAACCGACAGATTACGTGCCTAACTGCAACTCCCAGCAGAGAAGTAGCCTAGATGCTCGCATCTGCCACCAGCAAGTGGGGGCTGAACAGGGAGGAGCAGGCTGCATTGCTTAAGGTAAGGACCGGGCCTGAATGCCCTGAGGACAATCTGAGGGAGCTAACATGAGATAGCAACCCAAACTGTGTGATAGCCAGAGAGGGAAAAAAAAGAAAGAAAGAAAGAGAGAGAGAGAAATTTCCCACAAAAAGCTCTAACCTAAGGCACTGCCAGGCCCGCTCACAGAACAAAGGACTGAGCGACTACTAGAGGAGAGCTAGCTGGCTGCTGACTGACCCATCCTCCACTGGAGGCAAAGAGGCAGGCAGGAGACAGCCAGAGCCAGCAAGGGGCAATCTCAGCCCCAAAGATGGCATCCTCTACCAAACTGCAAGCAGGCTCCCAGTTGCTTATCAAGTCTTCCTGGGATCCTGGATGGTTGACATCTTCCAGGAGGGTCACAGGCAGAGATCAGCTCCCCAGAGGAGACACATGGCACAACTGAGATGGTGCTCCCACTTAGCACCCAGGAAAATGAACGGCTGGGACTGGGGAGGTGATAAGATGCACTGCCCCACCTGGGGAGAGTGTGCTTTCCGAGCACCTGGTTGTCTGAGACGCTCGGGCCTGGGAAGGGCAAAAACGCAGGTTCAACCGAGTCTGTGTCTTTGTGGAGTACCCAAGAACCTGAACCTGAGTGGCTTAGACCTGGGAAGTGCACGAAACCCAGGGCCTGCCTCGGAGAGTTCTCCTTCAGAGCAACCTGGAGCTTGAGTAGTGTAGACTGGGAAAGCACACATGCTGTGAGTGGGGGCAAACCCAGTGTGGCCGAGACACTGCACACACTCCCCACACAGACCAGTGATATGTTTGCAGTGTTCCTCCCTCCCCACAGCACGACTGAACAAGTGAGCCTAAATAAGTGAACACTTCCGTCCCCTTGTGCCAAAGTGGAAGTTAGACACTGAAGAGACTTGCAAACATAAGAAACCAAAATAAACAGAGGGAACTGCTTTGGAAGTAACAGGTGCAACAGATTAAAACCCTGTAGTTAGCACTGACTACATTGGAAGGGGTCTATAGACCTCAAGAAGAAGCATAATCTGGAACAAGGAACTATCTGAAACTGAGCTTACCCCACACTACCCACAACAGCTCCAGAGAAATTCCTAGATATATTTTACTGTTATCATTTAAATTAAAAAAAAATTCAGTCCTTTGTTATTTCTTTAATTTTCATTTTTGTAACCTACTATTACCTTGCAAAAAAGGCCCTATTTTAAAGCAAATTTCATACATACTTTTTATAATTCGTGTGATTTTGTTTTCTTTTTTAATATTGTATTTTTGAGAATCTAACCTCTACTCTAGATTTTTAATCTTTGCTTTTCGGTATTTTTTATTAATTTTGTACCTTTAAGAATCCAACCTTCAGTGCTCTTTTTTACTTAGGAGTGTGATTACTGGCTTGATTACTCTCTCCCCCTTTTGACTGTCCTCTATCTCCTCCCTCCCCCTTCTCTTCTCTACCCAATGCTGTGAACCTCTCTGGTTGTTCCAGACTGTAGAAAGCACCTAGAGGATTTATTACTGGCTAGCTTGTTCTCACCCCTTTTGATTCCCCCTCTTCTCGTCCTGGTCACCTCTATCTCCCTCCTCCCTCTTCTCTTCTCCATGTAACTCTGTGAACCTCTCTGGGTGTCCCTCACTGTGGAGAATTTTTTTCACCAAAAACCTATATGTTTTATCATCAGTGCAGTATGAATGGAGAAGTCTTAAGGCTACTGTAAGAATAAGACTGAGAACCAGAGGCAAGAGGCTTAAGTCCAAAACTTGAGAACACCAGAAGACTCCTGACTCCAGGAAACATTAATCGACAAGAGCTCATCCAAAAGCCTCCATACCTAGAAGGAGACCAAGCTCCACCCAAGCCAACAAGTTCCAGAGCAAGACATACCATGCAAATTATCCAGCAACGCAGGAACATAGCCCTGAGCATTAATATACAGGCTGCCCAAAGTCACACCAAACCCATAGACACCTGAAAACTCACTACTGGACACTTCATTGCACTCCAGAGAGAAGAGATCCTACTCCACCCACCAGAACACCGATGCAAGCTTCCCTAACCAGGAAACCTTGACAAGCACCCATCCAAACCAACCAAAGGGAGGAACCTCAACAATAAAGAGGAACCACAAACCTCCAACATAGAGAAAGGCCACCCCAAACACAGCAATCTAAAAAAGATGTAAAGGCAGAGGAATATTTATCAGGTAGAGGAACATGGTAAATGCCCACCAAACCAAACAAAAGAAGAGGAGATAGGGAGTCTACCTGAAAAAGAATTCAGAATAATGATAGTAAAGATGATCCAAAATCTTGAAAAAAAAAATGAAGTTACAGATATATAGTCTGTAAACAAGGATTGAGAATATGCAAGACATGTTTAACAAGGACCTAGAAGAAATAAAAAAGAGTCAATGAATAATGCAATAAATGAGATAAAAAACACTCTGGAGGGAACAAATAGTAGAATAACTGAGGCAGAAGATAGGATAAGTGAGGTAGAAGATAGAATGATAGAAATAAATGAAGCAGAGAGGAAAAAAGAAAAAAAGAATTAAAAGAAATGAGGACAACCTCAGAGATCTCTGGGACAAAGTCAAATGCCCCAACATTCGAATCATAGGAGTCCCAGAAGAAGAAGACAAAACGAAAGGCCATGAAAAATACTTGAGGAGATAATAGTTGAAAACTTCCCTAATATGGGGAAGAAAATAGCCACCCAAGTCCAAGAAATACAGAGAGTCCCAAACAGGATAAACCCAAGGCAAAACACCCCAAGACACATATTAATCAAATTAACAAAGATCAAACACAAAGAACAAATATTAAAAGCAGCAAGGGAAAAACAGCAAATCACACACAAGGTGATTCCCATAAGGATAACAGCTTATCTTTCAATAGAAACTCTTCAGGCCAGAAGGGAATGGCAGGACATACTTAAAGTGATGAAAGAGAAAAACCTATAACCCAGATTACTGTACCCAGCAAGGATCTCATTCAAATATGAAGGAGACATCAAAAGCTTTACAGACAAGCAAAAGCTGAGAGAATTCAGCAACACCAAACCAGGTCTTCAACAAATGATAAAGGATCTTCTCTAGACAGGAAACACAGAAAAGGTATAAATTCAAACCAAAAACAACAAAGTAAATAGCAACGGGATCATACTTATCAATAATTACCTTAAATTTAAGTGGGTGCAATGCACCAATCAAAAGACAAAGACTGGCTGAATGGATACAAAAGCAAGACTCCTATGTATGATGTCTACAAGAGACCCACCTCAAAACAAGGGACATATACAGAGTGAAAGTGAAGGGCAGGAAAAAGATATTCCACACAAATAGAGACCAAATGAAAGCTAGAGTAGCAATACTCATATCAGGTAAAATACACTTTATTATTATTTTTTAAATTTTTATTGACATATAGTTGATTCACAATGTTATGTTCATTTCTGCTGTATAGCAAAGTGACTCAGTGTTTTTTATATATATATATATATATTTCATATTCTTTTTTTGGGGGGGAGGGGGGTTCAGGATTGGGAACACATGTACAGCTGTGGTGGATTCATGTTGATGTATGGCAAAACCAATACAATAGTGTAAAGTAATTAGCCTCTAATTAAAATAAATAAATTTAAATTAAAATAGACTCTAAAACAAAGGCTGTGAAAAGAGACAAAGAAGGACACTACATAATGATCAAAGGATCAATCCAAGAAGAAGATAACACAATTATAAATATATATGCACTCAACATAGGAGCACCACAATATGTGAGGCAAATGCTAACAAGTATGAAAGGGGAAATTAACAATGACACAATAATAGTGGGAGACTTTAATACCCCACTCACACCTATGGATAGATCAACTAAACAGAAAATTAACAAGGAAACACAAACTTTAAATGATACAATGGGCCAGTTAGGCCTAATTGATATCTATAGGACATTTCACCCCAAAACAATGAATTTCACCTTTTTCTCAAGTGCACACAGAACCTTGTCCAGGACAGATCATATCCTGGGCCATAAATCAAGCCTTGGTAAATTAAAAAAAACTGAAATCATCCCAAGCATCTTTTCTGATCATAATGCAGTAACATTAGATGTCAACTGCAGGGAAAAAAAAAAAAAACCTGTTAAAAATACAAACATATGGAGGCTAAACAACACAGTTCTGAACAACCAACAAACCACAGAAGAAATATAAAAAGAAATCAAAGTATGCATAGAAAAGAATGAAAATGAAAACACAACAACCCCAAACCTATGGGACTCAGTAAAATCAGTGCCGAGGGGAAGGTTCATAGCAATACAAGCTTACCTCAAGAAACAAGAGAAAAGTCAAATAAATAACCTAACTTTACACCTAAAGCAACTAGAAAAGGAAGAAATGAAACTTAGGAGAAGTAGAAGGAAAGAAATCATAAAAATTAGGGCAGAAATAAATGCAAAAGAAACAAAAGAGACCATAGCAAAAGTCAACAAAGCTAAAAGCTGATTCCTTGAGAAGATAAATAAAATTGACAACCATTAGCCAGACTCATCAAGAAACAAAGGGAGAAGAATCAAATCAATAAAATTAGAAACAAAAATGGAGAAATCAGAACAGACTACACAGAAATACAAAGGATCATAAAAGACTACGATCAGCAACTGTATACCAATAAAATGGACAACTTGGAAGAAATGGACAACGTCTTAGAAAAGTACAACTTTCCAAAACTGAGCGAGGAAGAAATAGAAAATCTTAACAGACCCATCACAAGCACAGAAATCGAATTTGTAATCAGAAATCTTCCTCAAACAAAAACCCAGGACTAGATGGCTTCACAGTTGAATTTTACCAAAAATTTAGAGAAGAGCTAACACCTATACTACTCAACCTTTTCCAGAATATTGCAGAGGAAAGAAATTGTCAAACTCATTCTATGAGGCCACCATCACCGTAATACCAAAACCAGAAAAAGATGCCACAAAAAAGGAAACTACAGGCTAATATCACTGATGAAAATAGATGCAAAAATCCTTAACAAAATTCTAGCAAACAAAATCCAATAACACATTAAAACGATCATACACCACGACCAAGTGGTCTTTATCCCAGGGATGCAAGGATTCTTCAATATCTACAAATCAATCAATGTGATATACCACATTAACAAATTGAAAGATAAAAATCATATGATTATCTCAATAGAGGCAGAGAAAGCCTTTTTGACAAAATTCAACATCAATTTATGATTAAAAAAACTTTCCAGAAAGCAGGAATAGAAGGAACATCTCAGCATAATAAAAGGCATATATGATAAACCCATAGCAAACATTATCCTCAATGGTGAAAAATTGAAAGCATTTCCCCTAAAGTCAGGAACAAGACAAGTGTGCCCACTCTCACCACTACTATTCAACATAGTTTTGGAAGTTTTAGCCACAGCAATCAGAGAAGAAAAAGGAATAAAAGGAATCCAGATTGGAAAATAAGAAGTAAAACTCTCACTGTTTGTAGATGACGTGATCCTCTACATAGAAAACCCTAAAGACTCCACCAGAAAATGACTAGAGCTAATCAATGAATATAGTAAAGTTGCAGGATATAAAATTAGCATACATAAATCCCTTGAATTCCTATAGATGAACAATGAGAAAACAGAAAGAGAAATTAAGGAAACAATTCCATTCATCATTGCAACGAGAAGAATAAAATACATAGGAATAAATCTACCAAAAGAAAAAAAAAAAGACCTATATAGAGAAAACTATAATACAGTGGTGAAAGAGATCAAAGAGGACATAAATAAATGGAGAAATATACCATGTTCATGGATTGGAAGAATCAATATAGTGAAAATGAGTATACTACCCAAAGCAATCTATAGATTCAATGCAATCCCTATCAAGCTACCAACGGCATTTTTCAGAGAACTAGAACAAATAATTTCACAATTTGTATGGAAATACAAAAACCTCGAATAGCCAAAGCAATTTTGAGAAAGAAGAATGAAACTGGAGGAATCAACCTACCTGACTTCAGGCTCTACTACAAAGCTACAGTCATCAAGACAGTATGGTACTGGCACAAAGACAGAAATATAGATCAAGGGAACAAAATGCAAAGCCCATAGATAAATCCTTGAACCTATGGACACCTTATTTTTGACAAAGGAGGCAATAATACACAATGTAGAAAAGACAATCTCTTTAACAAGTGGTGCTGGGAAAGTGGTCAACCAAATGTAAATGAATGAAACTAGAACTCTTTCTAACACCATACACAAAAATAAACTCAAAATGGATTAAAGATCTAAATGTAAGACCAGAAACTATATAAATCCAAGGGGAAAACTTAGGGAAAACACTAACTGACATAAATCACAGCAGGATCCTCTATGACCCACCTCCCAGAGTAATGGAAATAATAGCAAAAATAAACAAATGGGACCTGATTGAACTTAAAAGTTTTTACACAATGAAGGAAACTATAAGCAAGGTGAAAAGAAAGCCTTCAGAATGGAAGAAAATAATTGCAAACGAAGCAACTGACAAAGAATTAATCTCAAAAATATAGCAGCAGCTCATTCAGCTCAATTCCAGAAAAATAAACGACCCAATCAAAAAATGGGCCAAAGAAATAAACAGACATTTCTCCAAAGAAGACATACAGATGGCTAACAAGCACATGAAAAGATGTTCACATCACTCATTATCAGGAAAATGCAAATCAAAACCACAATGAGGTACCATCTCAAGCTGCTCAGAATGGCTGCTATCCAAAAGTCTACAAACAATAAATACTGAAGAAGGTGTGGAGAAAAAGGATCCCTCTTACACTGTTGGTCGGAATGCAAACTAGTACAGCTACTATGGAGAACATTGTGGAGATTCCTTAAAAAACTGGAAATAGAACTGCCATATGACCCAGCAATCCCACTGCTGGCATACACACTGAGGAAACCAGAATTGAAAGAGACACGTGCACCCCAGTGTTCATCCCAGCACTGTTTACAATAGCCAGAACTTGGAAGCAACCTAGATGTCAATCAGCAGACGAATGGATAAGAAAGCTGTGGTACATATACACAATGGAATATTACTCAGTCATTAAAAAGAATGCATTTGAATCAGTTCTAGTGAGATGGATGCAATTGGAGCCTATTATACAGAGTGAAGTAAGTCACAAGGAAAAACACCAATACAGTATACTAACACATATATATGGAATTTAGAAAGATGGTACAGATGACCCTATATGAAAGACAGCAAAAGAGACACAGATGTAAAGAACAGTCTTTTGGACTCTGTGGGAGAAGGCAAGGGTGGGATGGTTTGAGAGGGTAGCATTGAAACGTGTATATTATCATATGTGTAGTGGATCACCGGTCCAGGTTCAATGCATGAGACAGGGTGCTCATGGCTGGTGTACTGGAATGATCCTGGGGGATGGGATGGGGAGGGAGGTGGGTGGGGGTTTTTGGATGGGGAACACATGTGCACCCATGGCTGATTCATGTCAGTGTATGGCAATAATCACTACAATATTGTAAAGTGATTAGCCCCCAATAAAAATGAATTAATTAATTAAAAAAATAGAAAATTCAAAACCATGAACCCAGATTTAGAACAAATGCTAAAGGAACTTCTCTAGGTGGAAAAACCCACAACTAGAAACAAGAAATTTACAAATGGAAAAGCTCAACAGTAAAGGCAAACATATAATAAGGGCAGGAAACAATCTGCACAAAAATATGATATCAAAACCAATAATTGTGCAACGAGGAGAGTATAGATGCAAGATATTTGAAATGCATCTGAAATTAAGAGACTAGCAACTTAAAACAATCTTGTGTATAGTATGTATAGAGAGATTGCTCTATCAAAACCTCATGGTAGGTGTCCAGTTTTCCAAGCACCACTGATTGAAGAGACTATCTTTGCCTCATTGTATATTCTTGCCTCCTTTGCCAAAGATAAGTTGCTCATAGGTGCATGGGTTTATCTCTGAACTTTCTATCTTGTTCCATTGGTCTGTATTTCTGTTTTTCTGACAGAACCATACTCTACTGATGATTGTAGCTTTGTAGTATAGTCGAAAGCCAAGAAGGTTGATTTCTCCAGCTCCATTTTTCTTTTTGAGAATTGCTTTAGCTATTCTGGGTCTTTTGTGTTTCCATACGAATTGTGAAATTTTTTATTCTAGTTCTGTGAAAAACGCCATTGGTTATTTGCTAGGGATTACATTGAATCTGTAGATTGCATTTGGTAGTATAGTCATTCTCACAATATTGATTCTTCCGACTCAGGAACATGGAATATCTCTCCATTTGTTTATGTCACCTTTGATTTCTTTTACCAGTGCCTTATAGTTTTCTGTATATAGCTCTTTGTCTACTTAGGTAGGTCTATTCCTAGGTGTTTTAAATAGAATGAAATTAGAATACTTCCTAACACCATACACAAAGATAAATTCAAAATGGTTTAAAGAGCTAAATGTAAGATCAGAAACCATAAAACTCTTAGAGGAAAACATAGGCAGAACACATGTAGTATAAATCACAGCAAGATCCTCTATGATCCACCTCCTAGAGTAATGGAAATAAAAACAAAAATAAAAAAATGGGACTTAGTTAAACTTAAAAGCTTTTGCACAGCAAAGGAAACTATAAACAAGGTGGAAAAGCAATCTTCAGAATGTGAAAAAATGATAACAAATGAAACAACTGACAAAGTAACTAATTTCCAAAATACATAAGCAGTTCATGCAACTCAATACCAGAAAAACAAACAACCCAATCAAAAAGTGGGCAGAAGACCTAACCAGATATTTCTCTAAAGAAGATATACAGATGGCTAGCAAACACATAAAAAGATGCTCAACATCGCTCATTATTAGAGAAATGCAAATCAAAACTACAATGAGATATGACCTCACATCAGTCAGAATGGCCATATCATAAAACAAACAAACAAACTACAAACAATAAATGCTAGAGAGGTTGTGGAGAAAAGGGAACCTTCTTCAACTGTTGGTGGAAATGTAAATTGATACTGCCATAAGGAAGACAGTATGGAGATTGCTTAAAACTCTAGAAATAAAACTACCATATGACAAAACAGTCCCACTATTGGGCATATACCCTGAGAAAATCATAATTGAAAAAAAACACACATGTACCCCAGTGTTCATCGCAGCAGTATTCATGATATCTAGGACATGGAAGCAACCTATATGTTCATTGATAGATGAATGGATAAAGAAGCTGTGGTACATATATATACAAAGTAATATTACTCAGCCATAAAAATCAATGCATTTCAGTCAGTTCAGTCATTCAGTCGTGTCTGATTTTTTGCGACCCCATGGACTGCGGCATGCCAGGCTTCCCTGTCCATCACCAATTCCCAGAGCTTGCTCATATTCATGTCCATCGAGTAGGTGATGCCATCCAACCATCTCATCCTCTGTCATCCCCTTTTCCTCCTGCCTTCAGTGTTTCCCAGCATCAGGGTCTTTTCCACTGAGACAATTATATGTGTCAGGTGGCCAAAATATTGGAGCTTCAGCTTCAGCATAAGTCCTTCCAATGAATATTCAGGACTGATTTCCTTTAGGGTTGAGTGGTTTGATCTCCTTGCTGTCCAAGGGACTCTCAAGAGTCTTCTCCAGCACCAGAATTCAAAAGCATCAATTCTTTAGCACTCAGTTTTCTTTATAGTCCAACTCTCACATTAGTACATGATTACTGGAAAAACCATAGCTTGGACTATATGGACCTTTGTTGGCAGTGTAATGAGTCTTCTGTTTACTATGTTGTCCAGTTTGGTCATAGCTTTTTCCATGGAGCAAGCATCTTTCAATTCCATGGCTGCAGTCACCATCTGCAGTATTTTGGAGCCCAGGAAAATAAAGTCTCACTGTTTCCATTGTTTCCCCATCTATTTGCCATGAAGTGATGGGACTGGATCAAATGAATTGAGCCAGTATTAATGAGGCTGATGAACCTAGAGCCTATTATATATAGTGAAGTAAGTCAGAAAGAGAAAAACAAATATTACATATTAATGCATATATATATATATATATATATATATATATATAATCTAGAATGGAGATGTAGACATAGAAAATAGACTTATGGACATGCTGTTGGCAGGGAATGAGAGGGTGGGACAAATGGAGAAAGTATCATGGAAACATATATACTACCATATGTAAAATAGATAGCCAGTGGAAGTTTGCTGTATGATGCAAGGAATTGAAACCAGGGCTCTGTGACAACCTAGAGGGATGGGATGAGGTGGGTGTTGGGAGGGAGGTTCAAGAAAGAGGGGATATATGTATGCTACTGCTAAGTCACTTCAGTCGTGTCCGACTCTGTGCAACCCCATAGATGGCAGCCCACCAGGCTTCCCCGTCCCTGGGATTCTCCAGGCAAGAACACTGGAGTGGGTTGCCATTTCCTTCTCCACTGCATGAAAGTGAAAAGTGCAAGTGAAGTCGCTCAGTCGTGTCCGACCCTCAGCGACCCCAATGGACTGCAGCCTTCCAGGCTCCTCCATCCATGGGATTTTCCAGGCAAGAGTACTGCAGTGGGGTGCCATTGCCTTCTCTGGATATATGTATACCTATGGCTAATTGATGTGGATGTATGGCTAATTGATGTGGATGTATGGTGGAAACCAGCACGATATTTTAAAGCAATTATCCTTCAATTAAAAATAAATAAATTTGAAAAAAGAAAAAAAAAACATTATGGTAACCACAAAGCAGTAATCTACAATATATATACACACAAAAAGAAAAAGGAATACAAACGCATCACAGAAGACAGTCATCAAATCAAAATAGAAGACAAAAAAGAAGAAAGGAAGAAAAAATCTAAAAAAAAAGTCCAAAACAATTATGAAAATGGTGATAAGAATATACATATCTAGTACTATTTACAATAGCCAGGACATTAGAAGCAACCTAGATATCCATAGACCCGTGAATGGATAGATAAAGAATTTGTGGCACATGTATAAATAGGATATTACCTAGCCATAAAAAAGAACAAAATTGAGTCAATTGTAGTGATATGGATGAACCTAGAGCCTGTCATACAGAGTGAAATAAGTTAGAAAAACAAATATCATGTATTAATGAACATATGTGGAATGTAGAAAAATGGTACTGATAAGCCTATTTGCAGGGCAGATATAGAGATGCAGATGTAGAGAATGGACTTGGGACACAGCAGGGGATGGAGAAGGTAGGACGTATTGAGAGTAGCATTGACATATATACATTACCATATATAAAAGAGATAGCTAGTAGGAAGCTGCTCTGTAACACAGTGGGCTCAGCTTGGTGCTCTGTGATGACATAGAGGGATGGGATGGGTGGTAGAGGGAGGTTCAGGAGGGAAGGGATATATGTATACTTATAGTTGATTCATGTTGTACAGCGGAAACTAACAACATTGTAAAGCAATTGTCCTCCAGTAAAAAATAAATTAAAAAGATAAAAAAGACTATTTCAGCAATTACCTTAAATGTAAATGGACTAAATGCTCCAATCAAAAGACACAGATTGGCTGAATGGATACAAAAAAAGAGACCACTATATATGCTATCTACAAGAGGCCCACTTCAAATTTCAGAACACCTACAAACTGCAAGTGAGAGCATGGGAAAAAAATATTCAATGCAAATGGAAAGCAAAAGAAAACTGGAGTAACAAATATCGGACAAAACAGACTTTAAAATAAAGATGGTTACAAGAGACAAAGAAAGATGATACATAATAATCAAGGGATCAATCCAAGAAGAAGATATAACAATTTTAAATATATGTGCACCCAACATAGGAGCACCTCAATATAGAAGGCAAGTGCTAACAGCTATAAAAGGAGAAAACAAAAGTAACACAATAATAGTAGGGAACTTTTAACACCCCTTTCATCAATGGACAGATCACCCAGATGGAGAATCAGTAAGGAAACAGAGGTCTTAAATGACATATTAGACTAGATTGACTTTTTTGATATTTATCGAGCATTCCATCCAAAAGCAGCAGAATACACATTCTTTTCAAGTGTACATGGACATTCTCCAGGATTGACCACATACTGGACCATAAAGCAAAACTTTGTAAATTTGAGAAAATTGAAATCATATCAAACAACTTTTCCAAACACAGCTATGGGAAATGAGAAATCAACTAAAGAAAACACATTATATATATATAAAAAAACCTCAAACGCATGGAGGTTCAACAATATGGTACTAAACAACCAATGGATAGCTGAAGAAATCAAAGAGGATGGGGCTCCCCTGGTGGTTGGTGGGAAAGAATCCACCTGCTGGGCTTCCCTGGTGTCTCAGAGACAAAGACTCCACATGCAATGCAAGAATCTTCCAGCCAGTGCAGGAGACATAGGTTTGATCCCTGGTCCGGGAAGATCACACATGCTGCAGAGCAATTGGGCCTCTGCAGGAAAACTATTGAGCCTGTGCTCTGGAGCCTGAGGGCCACATCTATGAGACCATGAGCCGCAACTACTGAAGCCTGTGCACCCTGGAGCCCATGCTCTGCAACAGATACCACTGCAATGAGAAGTCCACTCACCAAAACTAGAGAGAGGTCCCTGCTCACCACAACTACAGAAAAGCCCACTCAGCAATGAAGACATAGCACAGACAAAAAAAAGTAAATAAATAAAATTATTAAAAATATATATTAAAGAGGAAATCAATGAATACCTAGAGACAAATCAAAAGGAAAACAAGATGATTCAAAACCTATGGGATGCAGCAAAAAAAGTTCTAAGAGGGAAACTTGCAGCAATAAAATCTTACCTCAGGAAACATGAAAGATCTCAAGTAATCAACCAAACTTTACACTTAAAGCAGCTAGATAAAGAAGAACAAACAAAACCGATAATTAGTAGAAGGAAGGAAATCATAGATTGGAGCAGAAATAAGTGACATAAGGACAAAAAAATAGAAAAGACCAATGAAACCAAAAGTTAGTTCTTTGAAAAGATAAAATGATAAGTCTTTAGCCAGACTCATTAAGAAAAAGGGAGAGCTCAAATCAATAAATTAGAAATGGAAAAGGAAAGGTTACAAGTGACATCACAGAAATACAAAGGATCATGATACTACTATAAGCAACTATATGCCAATAAATTTGACATCATATTAATAGAAGAAATGAGCAAATTCATAGAAAGGTACAATCTACCAAGACTGAACCAGGAAGAAATAGAAAATAAAAACAGACCAATCACAAGTACTGAAATTGAAACTGTGACTAAAAACTCCCAATGAACAAAAGTCCAGGACCAGATGTTTCACAGGAACATCTATCAAACATTTAGAGAAGAGTTAACCCCTATCCTTCTGAAACTATTCCAAAATATTGCAGAGGAAGGAACATTCCCATACTCATTCTGTGAGGCCATCATCACCCTGATGATAAAACCAGATAAAAATACCACACAAAAAATATCACTGCTGAACACTGATGCAAAAATTCTCAACAAAATAATAGCAAGCCAAATCCAACAATACATTAAAAAGATCATACACCATGATCAAGTGGGGTTATCCCAGGCATGCAAGGATTTTTTAAAATCTGCAAATCAATCAATGTGCCATATCAACAAATTGAAGAATAAAAATCATATGATCATCTCAATAGATGCAGAAAAATATTTTGACAAAATTCAACAGCCATTTATGATTTTAAAAAAGCTCTCCAGAATGTGGGCATAGTGGGAGAGAGGGAACCTACTTCAACATTGTAAAGGCCACATATGACAAATTTTCAGTTAACATCATACCCAAAGGTGAA
Organism: Bubalus kerabau; assembly: GCF_029407905.1. Lineage (NCBI taxonomy): Eukaryota > Metazoa > Chordata > Mammalia > Artiodactyla > Bovidae > Bubalus > Bubalus kerabau. Next base: position 109,052,597 of record NC_073647.1, read on the forward strand.
CAGCTGAAAGCATTTCCTTTATGATCAGGAATAAGACAAGAAGCCTACTCTTGCCACTTTTTTCAACATAGTTTGGGAAGTCCTATCCATGGCCATAAGAGAAGAAAAAAAATAAATAAATGAAAGGAAGCCAAAATGGAAAAAGAAGTAAAATTGTCACCTTTTGAAGATTACATAATACTATACATAGAAAATCCTAAAGATGCTACACTAAAACTACTAGAACTCATCAATGAATTTGGTAAAGTTTCAAGATATAAAATAAATATACAGAAATCTGTTGAATTTCATTTTTTTTTCTTTTGAACTGTTTATCTTGTGTCAGGGTATAGCCAATTAACAATGTTGTGATAGTTTCAGGTGAAGAACGAAGGGACTCCGCCATACATATACATGTATCCATTCTCCTCTCAATCCCCCTCCCATCCAGCCTGCCACATAACATTGAGCAAAGCCTCATGTGCCATACCATAGGTCCTTGTTGGTTATCCATTTTAAATATAGCAGTATGTACATGATCATCTCCAACTCCTTAACTATCCCTTTCCCCTGAAAACCATAAGTCTTATAAGTCTATGAGTCTCTTTCTGTTCTGTAAGTAAGTTCATTTGTATAATTCTTTTTAGATTCCACATATAAGGGATGCCATATGATATTTCTCCTTCTCTGTCTGACTTACTTCACTCATTATGACACTTTCTAGGTCCATCCACATTGCTGCAAATGACATTATTTTATTCTTTGTAATGGATGAGTAATATTCCATTGTCTATATGTACCACATCTTCCTTATCCATTCCTCTGTCAATGGACATTTAGGTTTCTTCCATGTCTTGGCTATTGTAAACAGTGCTGCAGTGAACATTGGGGTGCATGCATACTTTCAGATCATGTTTTTCTCCAGATACATGCCCAGGAGTAGGATTGTAGGGTCATAAGACAACTACATTTTTAGATTTTTAAGGAACCTCCATACTGTTCTTCATAGTGGCTGTACCAATTTACATTCCCACCAATAATGTAGGAGAGTTCCATTCTCTGCACACCCTCCCCATCATTTATTGTTTGTAGACTTTTTGATGATAGCCATTCTGGCTGGTATGAGGTGATATCTCATTGTAGTTTTGATTTGCATTTGTCTAATACTTAGTGGTGTTGAACACATTTTCATGTGTCTATTGGCCATCTCTATGTCTTCTTTGGAGAAATGTCTATTTAGCTCTTCTGTCCATTTTTTGAGTGGGTTGTTTGTTTTGATGCTTGTTATGTGTCACAAGCTGTTTGTAAATTTTGAACACTACTCCCTTATCAGTGACATCATTTGCAAATATTTTCTTCCTATCTGTGGGTTGTCTTTTCATTTTGTTATTGTTCCCTTTGCTGTGGAAAAGCTTCTGAGTTTAAATATCCCCATTTATTTGTTTTTATTTCCATTATTCTGGGAGATGGATTGGAAAAGATGTTGTTGTGATTTATGTCAGAGAGTGTTCTGCCAATGTTTTCCTCTAGGAGTTTTGAAGTGTCTGGGCTCACATTTAGGTATTTAATCCATTTTGAGCTTATTTTTGTGTATGGGGTTTAAAAATGATCTAATTTCATTTTTGTACATGTGGCTGTCCAGTTTTCCAAACATCATTTGTTGAAGAGACCATCTTTCCAACATCATCTTGCATCCTTTGTCATAGATTAGTTGACCATAGGAGCGTGGGCTTATTTATGGGTTTTCTATCCTGTTCCATTGATCAATATTTCTATTTTTGTGCCAGTACCATATTGTTTTGATGACTGTAGCTTTGTAGTAGTCTGAACTCAGGGAGCCTAATTCCTCCAGCTACATTTTTTTTTCTGTTTCATTTCTATACACTAACAATGAAAGTTTAGAAAGCGAAGTGCAGAAAACAATCCCATTTATCATCTCATAAAAAAAAAGAATACATAGGAATAGCCTATCTAAGGTGAAAAAGTCCTGTACTCCAAAAACTATAAGAGGCTGATGAAAGAAATCAAAGATGACACAAACTGATGGAGAGATATACCATATACTTGGATTAGAAGAATTCAGTTCAGTTCAGTCACTCAGTCATGTCTGACTCTTTGTGACCCCATGGACTGCAGCACACCAGGCCTCCCTGTCCATCACCAACTTCCAGAGTTTTGGAAGAATTAACATTGGCAAAATCACTGTACTACCCCAAACAAGGCAATCCCTATCAAATTACCAATGTTCACAGAACTACAACAAAAAAATATTCAAATTTGTATGGAGACAGAAAAGACCCCAGCCAAAACAACCTTAAGAAAGAAAAATGGAGCTGGAAGAGTCAAGATCCCTGTCTTCAGACTATATGATAGAGCTACTGTTATCAAGACAGTATGGTACTGGCACAGACATAGAAATACAGATCAATTAAACAGGATAGAAATCCCAGAAATAAACCTGTGCACCTATGGTCAATTAATCTATGGCAAAGGAGGAAAAATTATACAATGGTGAAAAGACAATCTCTTGAATAAAGAGTGCTGGGAAAACTAGACAGCTGCAGATAAGAAATGAAAATAGGATATTCTTTAACACCAAACCCCAAAATAAACTCAAAATCGATTAGAGACCTAAATGTAAGCCTAGAAACTATAAAATTCTTAAACAAAGATATAGACACAATACTCTTTGACGTAAATTGGAACAATATATATTTTTGACCAATCTCATAGAGTAAAATAAAAACAAAAAAATAAATAAATGAGACCTAATTATACTCAAAAGCATTTGCAAAACAAAGTAACCCACAAACAAAACAGAAAGACCACCTATAGAGTGGGAGAAAATATTTGCAAATGATGTATCCAACAAGAAATTAATTCCCCAAATTTACAAACATGAGGCTCAATATATTAAAAAAACAAAACAAAACAACCCAATCAAAAAAATTACAGAAGACCTAAATAGACATTTTTCCAAAGAAGATATACAGATGGCCAAGAGTCACATGAAAAGGTGCTCAACATTGCTAATTATTAGAGAAATATAAGTCTAAACTACAATGAGATATCACATTACACCAGTCAGAATGGCCATCATCAAAAAGTCTACAAATAATAAAAGCTGGAGAGGGTGGGGAAAAAAGAGGAACCCTCCTACACTGTTGGTGGAAATGTAAATTGGTAAAACCACTATGGAGAATAGTATAGAGGTTTCTTAAAAAAGTAAAAATAGAGCTACCATATGATGCAGCAATCCCATTCTTGGACATATATCTGGAGGAAAAAAACATGTTTTGAAAGGATGCATGCATTCTGATATTCATTTCAGCAATGTTCATTACAACAGCCAAGACATGGAAGCAGGCCTAAATTGTCCATTGACAGATGAATAGATGAAATAGATGTGGTACATATATATGATGGAATGTTACTCAGAAATTAAAAAGAATGAAACAATGCCATTTGCATCAACATAGATTGACCTGGAGACTACCATATTAAGTGAAGTAAGTCAGAGAAAGACAAACAGCATAAGATATTCTGTATATGCAGAATCTTAAAAAATTATACAAATGAACATTTTTGTAATACAGACAGACTCAGAGACTTAGAGAACTTATTATTACCTGGGGAAAGTGAGAGGGTAACAGGCAGGAAGGCCAGGGGTCTCCAAATGGAGGAAATAGCCTGCAAGTGTCAGACATTTTTATCTCTCTTAAGCGGCAGGAGGAAACAAACTAGCAATATTTTTTTCCTTCTCTATACAAATTTAAAGAGAGGTTTCTCTTAAAATACTGTGTTGCCATAATGACACCTGGTTTCACCTGAAGTTAGTTATTCTTGAGCCTAGAGATAACCAATGCCTTTTTCTTATGGAAATGTTTGTCTTAAGCTATGCTAATGTACTACGCCTTTACCCCAAACTCGGTCTCCAAGTCGGTTCCGCCTCTGGGCCCAAAACCTACTTGACAAACCAGTATGTTATACTCAGATATTGTTCCCCTAATCTATGTAAATGAAACTATTTGTATGGTGGTCTGCCCTTCTTTAAGATTCAAGTTAATTATTTTATGGCCCAAGATAAACCATTTGGTGCCAAGATTATCCCAAAATGCATCTTATGGGCGAGGGGCCTGGTGCTATTCTGAATTATAAGACATTCCTTTCTTTCATTAACAGACTGCTAGTGACTATATAACATCCAGCTGAAGACTAGCAAGGGGGTACTCTTTCTGCCCCCTTCTGATGCCTATGTCAGAAGCTTCCTCTATCTCCTTTATACTTTAATAAAACTTTATTACACAAAAGCTCTGAGTGATCAAGCCTCGTCTCTGGCCCCGGATTGAATTCTTCTCCTCCGGGGGCCAAGAATCCCGGTGTATTTGCGTGAATCAACAACAACCTTTCAAAAGGAGGGAGGAGGATAGATTGGGAGATGGGATTGACATGAACACAGTGTTATATATAAAATAGATAATCTACAAGAACCTACTGTACAGCACAGGGAACTCTGCTCAATACTGTGTGATAACCTAAATGGGAAAATAATTAAAAAAAAAGATACATGTATATGTATAGCTGAATCATTTTTCTGTACATCTGAAAGTAACACAACATTGTTAATCAAATACACTCCAATATAAAATAAAAATTGACAAAATAAAATTAAATTAATATGGAAAGTAAAAGGAACTAGATTGACAAATAATTACAAGACAAGAAAAATTTTGAAAGAAACTTTCTACTTGATTTTAAGATTTACTATAAAGCTATAGTACCCAAGACAGTGTAGTGTGGGCAAAGGATAAACATATAGATCAATGGAATGGACTAGAGACCCCAGAAATAAATCCATTCAAATGCAGTGAATGCAGTGAAAGCCATGCAGAAGCTTTTTAGTTTGATGAAGTACCACTTATTTATTTTGGCTTCTGTTGCTAGTGTTTTTTGTGTGATATCCAAGAAATCCTTGCCTAGACTAATGTCATGAAGCTTTACCCTTAAGTTTTCTTCTAGGAGTTGTACTGTTTCAGGTCTTTTATTTAAATAGCTAATCAATGTTGACTTGATTTTTGTGTATGTTGTAAGATATGGGTCCAATTTTACTCTTTTGCATGTGGATATCCACCTTTCTTACTACCATTTGTTTAAGAGGCTATCCTTGAAATCAATATCATCAAGAAATTATCTGCACTTCCATGTTCACTGAAGTATTATTCACAGTAGCCAAGATATAGAAACAACATAAATATCCATCAACTGATAAATGAATTAAGAAAATATGGTACACACATGTAATTGAATACTGCTGCTGCTGCTGCTAAGTCGCTTCAGTCGTGTCCGACTCTGTGTGACCCCATAGATGGCAGCCCACCAGGCTCTCCTGTCCCTGGGATTCTCCAGGCAAGAATACTGGAGTGGGTTGCCATTTCCTTAAAAATAAGGACATCCTGTCATATGTGACAGTGTGGATTTACCTGGAATACATTTTGCTGAGTGGAATAAATCAGTTACAGAAGTACAAATACTGCATGATTATACTTATATGAAGTATCTAAACTAGTCAAAGTCATAGAAGCAGAGGGTAGAATGGTTGTTCAATGGGTATAGAGTTTGAGTTATGAAAGATGAATAAGTTCTAGAGATTTATTGTAATTGTGCCTACAATTAACAATAATTATTATTCACTTAAAACATTGTTAACAAGGTAGATCTCTTAAGTGTTCTTGTCACAATATAAAAAAAACAACTGCCAGTTGTTGAATTTTGGTATCAAATAAAAAAAAAATGCAATTATCTAAAAATAAACGGTATTAGGGTATTGTTGTTTTCCCAAGCTGTCGTAGAGGAGGACAAATTTTCTTCATGTATTTCAACCAAGATAACGCACTACAACAGATTGAATGCAGAACATGTATTACATCTACTATTAAGTGACACATAAAATAGGTTTTTAAATACATGAAATAATTTTTCTTCATCATTTTTTGGGGAAATAGTTATTTTTGGGAAAAATATGCAATTTATGTTAACATGTAATTGGTTTATTAGTTTCATGTTTAAATGGGTTCATAAAAGCATATTTTAAAGGAAAAAGTATGTACTATACGATCATTAATTTTAAAAAAGCAAGAGTGTCTATTAATATCCAGTTAATTATGTTTCAGTGCACAGAAAAATACTACATGCAAAAGAGAATTACATAATGATAAAAGATCAATCCCTTAGGAATATATAATAATCCAAATTATATGCATACCAGAAAACAGAGTCTCAAAATGAATGAAGCAAAACTAAAAGGAGAAAAGAGACAAATGCACAAAGACTCTTGAGGACTCCAACATACACTCTCAGGAATTAATAGAATCATTAGACAGAAAATCAGCAACAATATAGAAGAATTAAGCAACATAATGAATCAGCAGTATCTAATTGACATATAAAAGTGCTACATTTGAAAACACCAGAATAAATATTTTGTTCTAGTGACCATGGCACATTTTCATGCTCTGGGCCATTAAACAACATTCAGTAAATAAAAACTGATTGACATTAACATAGTGTATTCTCTTATCCTAAAGGTATCAAAGTAAAATCAATGAAAGAATGAAGACAGGTAAGTCTCTAAACACTTGAAAATTAAAGAACATACTTTCAAATAATCCATGACTGATAAAAGAAGTCTCAAAAGAAATTTTGAAAATACACATAAAACTGATTTAAAGTAAAACAAGACAAAACAAAAACAAAAACAAAAAACCCACTTCAAAATATGAGGGTTGCAGCTAAAGCAATGGTGACAGAGGGATTTATAGCACTAAAATGCTATAAATTGAAAATGCTATACATTGAAAAAAAGGCTCAAATCAATAATCTAAGTGCCACTTAAAACAAAAACAGGAAAAAAGAGCAAAATAAACAAAAGCAAGCAAAAGGAAAGAAATTCTAGATAAGAGCAGAAATCAATGACATTGAAACCAGAATAACAATAGAGAAAATGAATAAAACAAAAAGTTGATTACTAAATAAATAAATAAATGAACCATTCAGTGAAAAATCAATGAACAACCTTTGGCAAGACTGACACATATAAAAAGAGAGGAGATAAAAATGGCCAATATCAGCAGTAATATATAGTAGATATCACTACATATGCTGCAGTCATTTAAAAGTTAATAAGGGGCTTCAGGTTCAAGATGGCAGAGTAGTAGCACATGTGCACATCTCTCCTGTGAGAGCACCTAGCTGTTGAACAACCATTTGCAGGAGGACACTGGAACCCACAAAAAAGTACCACAAACCCAAAGACAAAAAAGCTGCAGTGAGATGGTAGGAGGGGCATAATAATGATAAAATCAAATCCCATTCCTGCTAGGTGGGTGGCCCACAAACTGGAGAAAACAATATGAAAGGAGTTATCCCACTGTTGTGAAAGTTCTGAATCCCACATCAGGCTTCTCACTTGGGGATCTGACAAAGTGACTGAGAGTCCCCAGGGAATCTGGCCTTGAAGACCAGCAAGGTTTGATTATAGGACTTCCACAGGACTGGGGGAAACAGAGTCTCCAGTCTTGGAAAACATAACAAAATCTTGTGTGCTCCAAGGCATATGAGAAAGGAGTAGTGACCCTACAGGAGATTGAACAAAAATTACCTGCTAGTGTTGGAGGGTCTCCTGCGGAGGTGTTGGTCAGCAGGGGCACACCACAGAGATGAGGGCACTGGCAGCAGTAGGCTGGGAAGGTCCCCCTTGGTATAAACCCTCTTGGAGGTTGCCTTTAACCCTACCATACAGCCCACAGATCCCAGGGCTGGGTAACCATAGGCCAAAGAACTAACAGGGAGGGAATGTAACTCCACCCATTAGCACATAATTGGATTACAGTTTTACTAAGAAAGGCTGTGCCCACCATTTCAGTTCAGTTCAGTCCCTTAGTCCTGTTAGACTCTGTGACTCCATGGACTGCAGCACGCTAGGCCTCCCTGTCCATCACCAACTCCAGGAGCTTACTCAAACTCATCCCCATTGAGTCGGTGATGCCATCCAGCCACCTCATCCTCTGTCATCCCCTTTTCCTCCCGGCTTCAATCTTTCCCAGAATTAGGGTGTTTTCCAATGAGTCAGTTCTTCTCATCAGGTGGCCAAAGTATTGGAGTTTCATCTTCAACATCAGTCCTTCCAATGAATATTCAGGACTGATTTCCTTTAGAATGGACTGGTTGGAACTCCATGCAGTCCAAGGGACTCCCAAGAGTCTTCTCCAACACCACAGTTCAAAAGCATCAATTCTTCAGCGCTCAGCTTTCTTTATAGTCCAACTCTCACACCCATACATGACTACTGGAAAAACCATAGCTTTGACTAGATGGACCTTTGTTGGCAAAGCAATGTCTCTGCTTCTTAATATTCTGTCTAGGTTGTTCATAACTTTTCTTCAAAGGAGCAAGCATATTTTAATGTCATGGCTGCAATCACAATCTGCAGTGATTTTGGAGCCCAAGAAAATAAAGTCTGTCACTGTTTCCATTGTTTCCCCATCTATTTACCATGCATCTGGTCCCATCACTTCATGGGAAATAGATGGGGAAACAGTGGAAACAGTGTAAGACTATTTTTGGGGGGCTCCAAAATCACTGCAGATGGTGACTGCAGCCATGAAATTAAAAGACACTTACTCCTTGGAAGGAAAGTTATGACCAACCCAGATAGCATATTGAAAAGCAGAGACATTACTTTGACAACAAAGGTCCATCTAGTCAAGGCTATGGTATTTCCAGTGGTCATGTATGGATGTGAGAGTTGGACTGTGAAGAAAGCTGAGTGCCGAAGAATTGATGCTTTTGAAGTGTGCTGTTGGAGAAGACTCTTGAGAGTCCCTTGGACTGCAAGGAGATCCAACCAGTCCATTCTGAAGGAGATTAGCCCTGGGATTTCTTTGGAAGGAATGATGCTAAAGCTGAAACTCCAGTACTTTGGCCACCTCATGCGAAGAGTTGACTCATTGGAAAAGACTCTGATGCTGGGAGGGATTGGGGGCAGGAGGAGAAGGGGATGACAGAGGATGAGATGGCTGGATGGCATCACCGACTTGATGGATGTGAGTGTGGGTGAACTCCAGGAGTTGGTGATGGACAGGGAGGCCTGGCGTGCTGTGATTCATGGGGTCGCAAAGAGTCGGACACGACTGAGCAACTGAACTGACTGAACTGACTGACTGATGGGACTGTATGCTATGATCTTAGTTCTCTGAATGTTGCGTTTAAAGCCAACTTTTTCACTCTCCTCTTTCACTTTCATCAAAGAGCTCTTCAGTTCTTCGCTTTCTTCCATAAGGGTGGTGTCATCTGCATACCTGAGGTTATTGATATTTCTCCCAGCAATCTTGATTCCAGCTTGTGCTTCATTCAGCCCAGCATTTTGAATGATATTCTCTGCATGTAAGTTAAATAAGCAGGGTAGCAATATATAGCCTTGACGTACTCCTTTCCCAATTTGAACCAGTCAGTTTTTCCATGTCTGGTTCTAACTGTTGCTTCTTGACCTGCATACAGATTTCTCAGGAGGCAGGTCAGGTTGTCTGGTATTCCCATCTCTTAAAGAATGTTCCACAGTTTGTTGTGATCCACACAGTCAAAGGTTTTGGGAGAGTCAATAAAGCAGAAGTAGATGTTTTTCTGGAATTCTCTTGCTTTTTTGATGATCCAGCAGATGTTGGCAATTTGATCTCTGGTTCCTCTGCTTTTTCTAAATACAGCTTGAACATCTGGAAGTTCATGGTTCATGTACTGTTGAAGCCTGGCTTGGAGAATTTTTGAGCATTATTTTGCTAGTGTGTGAGATGAGTGCAATTGTGCAATATTTTGAACATTCTTTGGTGTTGCCTTTTCTAGGGATTGGAATTAAAAGTGACATTTTCCAGTCTTGTGGCCACTGCTGAGTTTTCCAAATTGGCTGGCATACTGAGTGCAGAACTTTATTAGCATCGTCTTTTAGGATCTGAAATAGGTCAATTGGAATTCCATCACTTCCACTAGCTTTGTTCATAGCAATGCTTCTTAAGGGCCACTTGACTTTGCATTCCACGGTGTCTGGCTCTAGGTAAGTGATTGCACCATGATGGTTATCTGGTCATGAAGATCTCTATTGCACAGTTCTTCTGTGTATTTTTGCCACTTCTTCTTAATATCTTCTGCTTCTGTTAGATCCATACCATTTTTTTCTTTATACTTTTATATATTTTCTAAACTTTTAAAGAATGAATGTATTATCATAGAAGTTAAATAAGAAGAAAGCAAAATATTAAATATTATTAATTCTTATAAAGTAATGTTGCCCATCCTCAGCTTTCAATAAATTATTTGCTACAAGCTCAAAAAATCCAATATTACAAATAAAGAATTATAGAGAATGGTTAAATGTGATTCAGTGCAAGTCTGCAAGGTTAGGTGAACATTCAAAAATATCAATTAATGCAACCCATGATATTGACAAGCTATTGAAGAAAAATATGTCAATGCACATAGGAAAAACACTTCATACTTTAAAAACCAATTAGTAATAAAAAATATTAAGTTAGGAATAGATGTGAATTACTTAAACTTGATAAGGAACCTTTAAAACAAAAGCATACTGTCATTATCAGCCTTAAACGTGAAAGACTGAATAAATAAAATATTTCCTGTTTGTAGATGTCATGACTATCTATGTAGAAATCCCCAAAACTATACAAATCCTTAGAACTGACAAGTGAGTTCGACAAAGTTGACAGATACAAGATCAATATACAAAAATCATCTTTCCACGATTAGGAGTTCTATTTGCTGGCATATTGAGTGCAGCACTTTCACAGATAACTCAACTGGAATTCCATCACCTCCACTAGTTTTGTTTGTGGTGATGCTTCCTAAGGCCCACTTGATTCACATTCCAGGATGTCTTGCTCTTGGTGAGTGATCACACCATTGTGATTATCTTGGTCGTGGAGATCTTTTTTGTACAGTTCTTCTGTGTATTCTTGCCACCTCTTCTTAATATCTTCTGCTTCTGTTAGGTCCCTACCATTTCTGTCCTTTATTGAGCCCATATTTGCATGAAATGTTCCCTCGGTATCTCTAATTTTCTTGAAGAGATCTCTAGTCTTTCCCATTCTACTGTTTTGCTCTATTTCTTTGCATTGATTGCTGAGGAAGGCTTTCTTATCTCTCATTGGTATTCTTTGGAACTCTGAATTCAAATGGGTATATCTTTCCTTTTCTCCTTTGCTTTTCACTTCTCTTCTTTTCACAGCTATTTGTAAGGCCTCCTCAGACAATCATTTTGCTTTTTTTGCATTTCTTTTTCTTGGGGATGGTCTTGATCCCTGTTTCCTGTACAATGTCACAAACCTCCATCCATAGTTCATCAGGCACTCTGTCTATTAGATCTAGTCCCTTAAATCTATTTGTCACTTCCACTGTATAACCATAAGGGATTTGATTTAGGTCATACCTGAATGGCCTAGTGGTTTTCCCTGCTTTCTTCAATTTAAGTCTGAATATGACAATAAGGAGTTCATGATCTGAGCCACATTCAGCTCCTGATCTTGTTTTTGCTGACTGTATAGAGCTTTTCCATTTTTGGCTGCAAAGAATATAATCAATCTGATGTTGGTGTTGACCATCTGGTGATGTCCGTGTGTAGAGTCTTCTCTTGTGTTGTTGGAAGAGGGTGATTTCTATGACCAGTGTTTTCTCTTGCCCAAACTCTATTAGCCTTTGCCCTGCTTCATTCTGTAATTCAAGGCCAAATTTGCCTGTTACTCCAGGTGTTTCTTGACTTCCTACTTTTGCTTTCCAGTTCCCTATAATGAAAAGGACATCTTTTTCGAGAGAGAACCAGAGAAAGAGCCTATTAAGAAGAGCCCTTTTGGGGTCAGAGCTAACCTCAAAGACTACCTTTGCCCGAGTTTAATTGGGTAACACTGCTGAGCAATGTATGCTTTAAGGGCATTGTAAAATATAATAGCAATCAGCTTGTAATTTGTGAATCCCAGAATGTAACACCAGATGAAACTGATAGCTTTATAATCAGGGAAGTGAAGTCACTCAGTCGTGTCCGACTCTTTGCAACCCCATGGACTATAGCTTATTAGGGTCCTCTGTCCATGGGATTCTCCAGGCAAGAATACTGGAGTGGGTTGTCATTTCCTTCTCCAGGGGAACTTCCCAACCCAGGGATCGAACCCGGGTCTCCCGCATTGCTGGCGGGAGCTTTATCGTCTGAGCCACCAGGGAAGCCCAATCAGGGAAAGAGATAGTCAAAGTGAGCCTGAAGGCTTTGCCATCCAAGCTGCTGCTACTGCTGAGTCACTTCAGTCATGTTCAACATTGTGTGACCCTATGGACTACAGCCCACCAGGTTTCTCTGTCCATGGGATTCTCTAGACAAGGGTACTGGAGTGGCTTGCCATGCCCTCCTCCAGGAGATCTTCCCAGCCTAGGGATCAAACCTGGCTCTCCTGCATTACAGGCAGATTCTTTACCACTGAGCCGCCAGGGAAGTCCCATGGCCTCCAAGAAGTAACACCAAAGGCTTCCCACTGCAGAGAAATAAACTTCACTAAAATAGGCTAATCAAGTCACAAAGTGAATAGTTATAATTCAAACCCACAGGAACAAATGAACAGAATCAGACAGTAAATATCAATATAATAAACTTTATATATGTGCTCTCTTTAATTTTCTCAGCTTCTTTAAAACATAAAATTTTGTAAAATAACAATAATATATTGGGGGTTTTAGCATGTAAAGATATGATATGTATGAAATAATAGCACAGAAAAGAAAATGGAATGTAGTTATATAAGGGTAACATTTCTATACCTGACTGGAATTGTTAGTACAAATCTAAAGTAGATTCTTCAAGATCTCTTCAAGAAAATTAGAAATACCAAACAAACATTTCCAGCAAAGATGGGCACAATAAAGGACAGAAATGGTATGGACCTAACAGAAGAAGAAGATATTAAGAAAAGGTGGCAAGAATACACAGAAGAACTATACAAAAAAGATCTTCACAACCCCCATAATCACGATGGTGTGATCACTCACCTACAGCCAGACGTCCTGGAAAGTGAAGTCAAGTGGGCCTTAGGAAGCATCACCATAAACAAAGCTAGTGGAGGTGATAGAATTCCAGATGAGCTCTTTCAAATTATGAAATATGATGCTGTGAAAGCACTGCACTGAATATGCCAGCAAATTTGGAAGACTCAGCAGTGGCCACAGGACTGGCAAAGATCAATTTTCATTCCAATCCCAAAGAAAGGCAATGCCAAAGAATGGTCAAACTACTGCACAATTGCACTCATCTTACATGCTAGTAAAGTAGTGCTCAAAATTCTCCAAGCCAGGCTTCAGCAATATGTCAACTGTGAACTTCCAGATGTTCAAGCTGGATTTAGAAAAGGCAGAAGAACCAGAGATGAAATTGCCAGCATCCGCTGGATCATCTTAAAAGCAAGAGAGTTCCAGAAAAACATCTATTTCTGCTTTATTGACTATGCCAAGGCCTTTGACTGCATGGATCACAGTAAACTGTTGAAAATTCTGAAAGAGATGGGCATACCAGACCATCTGACCTGCCTCTTGAGAAACCTGTATGTGGGCCAGGAAACAACAGTTAGAACTGGACATGGAACAACAGACTGGTTCCAAATAGGAAAAGGAATACGTCAAGACTGTATATTGTCACCCTGCAGAGTACATCATGAGAAAGGCTGGGCTGGATGAAGCACAAGCTGGAATCAAGATTGATGGGAGAAAAATCAATAACCTCAGATATGCATATGACACCACCCTTATGGTAGAAAGGAAAGAAGAACTGATAAGCCTCTTGATGAAAGTGAAAGAGGAGAGTGAAAATGTTGGCTTAAAACTCAACATTCAGAAAACTATGATCATGCCATCTGGTCTCATCACTTCATGCAAATAGATGGGGAAACAGTCTAAACAGTGGCTGACTTTATTTGGGGGGGCTCCAAAATCACTGCAGCTTGTGACTGCAGCCATGAAATTAAAAGAAACTTACTCCTTGGAAGGAAAGTTATGACCAACCTAGACAGCATATTCAAAAGAAGAGACATTACTTTGTCAACAAAGATGTGTCTAGTCAAGGCTATGGTTTTTGCAGTAGTCATGTATGGATGTGAGAGTTGGACTTTAAAGAAAGCTGAGCATCGAAGAATGGATGCTTTTGAACTGTCATGTTGGAGAAGACTCTTGAGAGTCCCTTGGATTGCATGGAGTTCCAACCAGTCCATCCTAAAGGAGATCAGTCCTGGGTGTTCATTGGAAGGACTGATGTTGAAGCTGAAACTCCAATACTTTGGCCACCTGATGCGAAGAGCTGACTCATTTGAAACGACCCTAATGCTGGGAAAGATTGACGGCAGGAGGTGAAGCAGCCTGCAGAGGATGAGATGGTTGGATGGCACTAACTCAGTGGACATGAGTTTGTGTGAACCCCGGGAGTTGGTGAAGGGCAAAGAGGCCTGGTATACTGCAGTTCATGGGGTCACAAAGAATCGGACACGACTGAGCGACTGAACTGAACTGAAAGTAGATTCTAATAGTTGTATATGGAAAGCCCTAGAGCAACCACTATGGAAATATCTCAAAAATATATAGTAAAAAAAATATTTAAAGGAATTAAATATTAAACTAGGTAAAATTAACACAAAAGAAAGGAGGAATATGGGGAAATGACATAATCTATATAGAAAATTTTAAAATGGTACATTTAAATCCAACTACATAAATAATAATATTAAATATTAATGGATCAAGCAATCTAAGAAAGAGGTGGAAAATGTCTGACTGGATTAAAAAAAAATAAAAAACCAAGATCCGGGTTTATGATGCCTACAGAAAATACACTTTAGATTTTAAGATACAGATAGATTAAAAGTAAAAGAATGTAAAAAGTATATCACAAAAAGAGCAACCAGAAGAAAGATGAAGTGGCTATACTAATATCAGATGAAAAGATGTTAAAAAACATTGCTAGAGATATGTAGCAATCAGTGTAGAACTCTGAGACCTTGGTCTTGTTTTCAGTAAACATTCCACTCCATTGTCCTGAAATCCTCTAATGTGTCTTTCTGTGAAGTTGCTCAGTCGTGTCCGACTCTTTGCGACCCCATGGACTGTAGACCACCAGGCTCCTCCATCCATGGAATTTTCTAGGCAAGAGTACTGGAGTGGGTTGCCATTTCATTCTCCAGGGTATTGTCCCAGCCCAGGAATTGAACCTGGGTCTCCTGTATTGCAGGCAGACGCTTTACCGTCTGAGCCTGTCTTTAGTCTGATAAATTATCAGCACTCAGATCCAAGAAAGGGCAGTAATTAGCTTCTGTTCCAAATGCCTGGGAAAAACAACCAGTGATCATTAATCTTAAGCCCATATATCTGGTAAAATGTCTAGGGGGTGTTAGAAAGGGTGATGTTAATCCAAGGATCAAGGGAAGCCATAAAGTTGTTAAATATCTTGAATTTTAAATTGATTGGGTAGACACCCATGATTTAAGGAAGGATATAAAAACTGCTGTAAGTCCCACCTTGGCGGGGGGGGGGGGGGGGGACTCTTTACTCCCCGTCTATGCTGAGAGCTTTGTACTTTCCTCCTCTTTAATAAATCCTATTTGCTTGCTACCTTGAGTGTTTGCTCATGGATTCCATTCTTTGGGTCTGTGGACAAGAACTCAGATTCCCATCTCACTGGGAAGGGACAGCTATTAGCTGTGAAAAGACAGTCTGAAGGGACAGGTATAAGGACCTCCACAACTAGGAGTATCCTCAGAAAAAGCCCAGGACATCATAGAAGCAAAGTATCATTACCCAGTGCTGGGCAAGGGGACAGAGTCACCATTTGAAATCCTCCCCCCACCCACCAGCATCTGCAGGCACTGAGAGGAGTCCCCTTCTGAGCAGGGAGGGCTATCAGGTCAGGGTCTCCTCTGCCCTCTGGAGCTCTGGTTGCCTGAGCACCAATCATCCCAAAGCCTCCTTGGGAATCACCACTGGGTGCCTCTCTCTGGGACAAGAGTCTGCCAATGCTGGTGGGGACTGAGTGCTAAAGTGTGGGGTTGGTAGAATTGATTCAGGGAGAGGAACAAGGTTGACTGTGTGGATACAGCAAAGGGAACAGGAGGGAAAGGGTGCACAGCCATGAATGCTCCTAGACAAGGCATAGTGTGCCTGGAAACTAAGGCACCACTGTTGAGATACATGTATGGGGGCTAGGTCACCATCACCTCCACACGCCAGAAACTGCTTCTATATGCACTGTTCAGTTCAGTTCAGTTGCTCAGTCATTTCCGACTCTTTGTGACCCCATTGACTGCAGCATACCAGGCCTCCCTGTTCATCACCAACTCCCGGATCTTACTCAAATTCATGTCCATCGAGTCGCTGATGCCATCCAACCGTCTCATCATCTGTCATCCCCTTCTCCTCCCACCTTCAATCTTTCCCAGCATCAGAGTCTTTTCAAATGAGTCAGCTCTTCACAACAGGTGGCCAAAGTATTGGAATTTCAGCTGCAGCATCAGTCCTTCCAATGAATATTCAGGACTGATTTCCTTTAGGATAGACTGGTTGGATCTCCTTGCAGTCCAAGAGACTATCAAGAGTCTTCTCCAACACCACAATTCAAAAGCATCAATTTTTCAGCACTCAGCTTTCTTTATAGTCCAACTCTCATATCCTTACATGACTATTGGAAAAAACCATAGCTTTGACTAGACAGAATTTTGTTGGCAAAGTAATGTCTCTGCTTTTTAATATGCTGTCCAAGTTGGTCATAGTTTATCTTCCAAGGAGCAAGCATCTTTTAATGTCATGGCTGCAGTCACCATCAGCAGTGATTTTGGAGCCCAAGAAAATAAAGTTTGTCACTGTTTCCATTGTTTCCCCATCTACTTGCTGTGAAGTGATGTGGCCGGATAGCATGATCATAGTTCTTTGAATGTTGATCTTTAAGCAAACTTTTTCACTCTCCTCTTTCACTTTCATCAGGAGACTCTTTAGTTCTTCTTCATTTTCTGCTATAAGGGGGGGGTGTCATCTGCATATCTGAGGTTATTGATATTTCTCCTAGCAATCTTGATTCTAGCTTGTGCTTCATCCAGCCTGGCATTTTGAATGATGTACTCTGCATATAAGTTAAATAAGCAGGGTGAGTACATATAGCTTGATGTACTACTTTCCTGATTTGGAAAGAGTCAGTTGTTCCATGTCTGGTTCTAACTGTTGCTTCTTGACCTGCATACAGATTTCTCAGGAGGCAGGTTAGGTGGCCTGGTATTCCCATCTCTTGAAGAACTTTCAACAGTTTGTTGTCATCCACACAGTCAAAGGCTGTGGTGTAGTCAATGAAGCAGAAAAAGATGATTTTCTGGAACTCTCTTGCTTTTTCAGTGATCCAGCGGATGTTGGCAATTTGATCTCTGGTTCCTTTGCCTTTTCTAAATCCAGCACTGTGGAGCTAGCTTATTTAAAACTGCTTGTTGGTCCCTGCTACTGCAAGCAACTATTGCACACCCCAGCCAGTGAGTAAGTGTGCCCCAAGAAGCCACTACTGATGCTGAGCAGGGCCCTGTGGGACGCCTGACATGGAGGCCTTTTTGTCCCTCATTTCCTACAGACAAGACTCCAGCCTCCATGCTCTTCTTTCAGTTTCAAAGGTCAGAACAGTTGCTAACCAAAGAAGGAACAGCAATGAAACCACCTGAGGCAAGATTAAAGGACCAGAGGGGCTCATCAAAATTAGGAGGCTGGACCACCTAAGAACTTGCACACACCCTAATTGCGTTGAAGAAAGAATACAAGACTGTTATTGCATTTATCCTTATCACAAACTCCTGCCTGACTATATAACCTTTCCCTACTCACCAAGATTTGTAAGATGGCAGTGCAAAAGGACATGCACTCATCTTCTCCTGTGAGAACTACAAAATTACAACTCACTGCTGAACAACAATCAACAGGAGAATGTTGGATCCCAGCAAAAAAGATACCCTACATCCAAGGGCAAAGGAGAAGTCCCAGCAAGATGATAGAAAGGGAAAAATCACATTTAGAATCAAACCCCATGCCAGCCAGAAATGCTTGGAGGGCTCAAATAAAACCTTGTGCACAGCAGGAGATCCTACAGAGACTGAGTCAGTCCTGCCTTTGCATGTTTGAGTGTCTCCTGTGGAGGTACAGGCCCTGCAGGGGCTCTGGGTGCAGGAGACCTGGTTATGGCATAAGCCCACTTGCAAGAGGTTGCCATCAACTCCACCATAGAGCCACCAGAACTTACACAGGACTGAGGAAACAGATTCTTGGAGGCCACAAACAAAACTTTTTGTGCACCAGGACCCAGGAGAAAGGAGCAGTGACCCCACAAAAGACTGACCCAGACTTGCCCATGAGTGTCCAGGAGTCTCTGGTGGAGGCATGGGTTGGTGGTGGCCTGCTGCATGGTCGGGGGCACTGAGTTCAGTGCGTGCACTGGACCTTTTGAAGGAGCTCACCATGATCTTCACTATGTCCACATTAGTTTGGCCTCAGTTCAAATAACAGGGAGGGAACACAGCCCCACCCATCAACAGAAAATTGGATTAAAGATGGCCCTTCCCATCACACAAGACCCAGTCCCCCCCCTCCCCCCACCAATCAGTCTCTAACATCAGGAAGCTACCATAAACCTCTTATCCTTATCCATCAGAGAGCAAACAAAAGGAAAACCACAACCACAGAAAACTAAACAAACTGATGACATGGACCACAATCTTGTCTAACTCAAGGAAACTATGAGCCATGCCATGTAGTGCCACCCAAGACAGATGGGTCATGGTGGAGAGTTCTGATAAAACATGGTCCACTGTGGAAGGGCATGACAAACCACTTCAGTATTCTTGCCTTGAGAACCCCATGAACAGTATGAAAAGGCAAAAAGATAAGACACTGAAAGATGAACTCCCCAGGTCAGTAGGTGCCCAGTATGCTACTGGAATAAAGTGGAGAAAACAACTCCAGAAAGAATGAAGAGATGGAGCCAAAGCAAAAACACCCACTTGGGGATGTGACTGGTGATTTAAGTAATGTCTGGTGCTGTAAAGAACAATATTGCTTAGGAACCTGTAATGTTAAGTCCATGAATCAAGGTAAATTGGAAGGGGTCAAACAGGAGATGACAACAGTGAACATCAACATATCAGGAATCAGTGAACTAAAATAGACTGAAATGGGTGAATTTAACTCAGATGACTATTATATCTACTACTGTAGGCAAGAATCCATTTGAAGAAACGGAGTAGTCATCATAGTCAACAAAAAAGCCCAAAATGCAGTACTTGGATGCAATCTCAAAAATGACAGAATGATCTCTGTTCATTTGCAATGCAAAGCATTCAATACCACAGTAATCCAAGTCTATGCCCCAACCAGTAATGCTGAAGAAGCTGAAGTTGAATGTTTTTATGATGACCTACAAGATTTTCTAGAACAAACACCCCTAAAATATGTCCTTTTCATTATGGGGGACTGGAATGCAAAAGTAGAAAGTCAAGAGATACCTAGAGTAACAGGCAAATTTGGCCTTGGAATACAGAATGAAGCAGGGCAAAGGCTAACAGAGTTTTGCCACGAGAATGCACTGGTCATAGCAAATACCTTCTTCCAACAACACAAGAGAAGACTCTACACATGGACATCACCAGATGGTCACTACTGAAATCAGATTGATTATATTCTTTGTAGCCAAAGATGGAGAAGCTCTATACAATCAGCAAAACAAGACTAGGAGCTGACTGTGGCTCAGAGCATGTCAAATTCAGACTTAAATTGAAGAAAGTAGGGAAAACCACCGTATCATTCAGGTATGACCTAAATCAAATCCCGTACAATTATACAGTGGCAGTGAGAAATAGATTCAAGGGATTAGAGATTCTTCTCAAGTGCAGATTGAACATCCTCTAGGATGACTATACTTTTAAAAAGGGACAAAACCAGCTGTTAGTGAAGATATAGAGAAATTAGAATCCTCATATATTACTTTTGGAAATATAAAACATGAATTCAGTTGAAAAACCAGCTTAGCAGTTTTTAAATCATTGTATTAATAGGTAGAATTACCAGAGGACTTAACATTTCTACTTCTATGTATATATTCAAGAGAAATGAAAAATGTGCCCACCCAAAAACTTGTACACAAATGTCCATGGCAACATTGTTCAAAAGTGGAAATAAACCAAATTTCCCTCAGTTCATATTTGAATTGGCTAAACAAAATTCTGTATATCTATATAATGGAATATTATTCAGCTTTAAAAAGGAATGAAGTATCTACACACGCTACAACATGGATTAACTGAAAATATTATGCCCAGTGGAAGAAGCCAGATACAAAAGAGCATATACTGTATGATTCCATTAATGTGAAATGTCCAGAATAGACAAATCTATGGTGACAATAAGTAGATTTTAGTGGTTTGCCAGTGGCTAAAGGGAGGGGGGAATCTGGAATGACACTAAAGCGTATGGGGTTTCTTTGGGAGAGTGTGATGAAAATGTTCTGGAATTAGTAATGATGGTACATAACCACGTGAATATACTAAAAACTACTAAGTTGTACACTTTAAAATAATGAGTTTTATGGTATGTGTATTATATCTCTATTAGAAACATTTTTCTTACAGGCCATCATTTAAAAGTCTATAAATGATGGAGAGGATGTGGAGGAAAAGGAACCCTCCTATGCTATTGGTTGTAATGTAACCTGGTACAGCCACTATGGAGAACAGCATGGAGGTTCCTTAAAAAACTAAACATAGAGTTGCCATATGATCCAACAATCCCATTCCTGGGCATAAACCCAGAGAAAAATCTAGTTTGAAAAGACACATGCATCCTTATGTTCACAGCAGCACTATTTACAATAGCCAAGACACAGAAGCAACCTAAATGTCCATCAACAAATGAATGAAAAAAAAAAAAAAACCAAACAAACAGATGAATGAATAAAGAAGATGTGATACATATATACCATGGAATGTTGGAGAAGGCAATGGCAACCCACTCCAGTACTCTTGCCTGGAAAATCCCATGGACGGAGGAGCCTGGTAGGCTGTAGTCCATGGGGTCACGAAGAGTCGGACACTTACTGAGCGACTTAACTTTCACTTTCATGCATTGGAGAAGGAAATGGCAACCCACTCCAGTGTTCTTGCCTGGAGAATCCCAGGGATGGTGGAGCCTGGTGGGCTACCATCTGTGGGGTCGCACAGAGTCAGACATGACTGAAGCGACTTAGCAGCAGCAGCATGGAATGTTAGTCATGAAAAAGAATGAAATAATACCGTTTGCAGCAACATGATGAACTTAGAAATTATCATGTTAAGTGAAGTAAGCCAGAGAACAAGTGTCATATGATATCACTTATAAGTAGAATAAAAAAATGATACAAGTGAACTTATTTACAAAACAGAAATAGACTTACAAACATAAAAGAAACATGGTTACCAAAGAATATAGTGGAGTTAGGAGAGAGATAAATTAGGAGTTTGGAATTAATATATGTAACCCTATATAAAATAGATAAACAACAAGGGCTTACCGTATAGTACAAGGAACTATAATCAATATCTTATAATAACCTCTAATGAAAAAGAACCTGCAAAAGAATGTATAGAATATATATATATATATACACATATACATATATATTCTGAATTGCTCACAGTTGAAACTAACACATTATAAGTTAACTACACTTCACTAAAATGGTAAAAACATTATTTGAAAGTGTATAAATGATATACTAGGTAAATATAAAGCTAAATAAAGTAAATATACATATAATAATGTCAGAAAAAATTGTAGGACAAAATGTTAATTATACTAGATTAGCAGAAATTTCCTTACACGTTGATAAATATTCACTTTACCAGAAATATATAGCAATTTTAAATTTGTAGCTATTTACAAAGATTCAAAATTGACATAGTTACAAGGAGACATCAAATTTTTCATATCAACAAGCAGACAAAATCCTGGAAGAATACTAATTGAAGTATATAGTATTCTTAATCGAATTGTAAAATGTATATATTTTTTCAAGTGCTCATGGAATTTTTACCAAAAATTACCATATGTTGGTCCATAAAGCAAATCTCAATAGATATCAAAGAACTGAAATCATACAGTTTGTTCTTGAAGAAGGATGGAATCAGACAGGAAATGGTAAGGCCACTGATCTAGCAAAACAGAAGCTGGCCCAAGGGTTTGGCACCAATTTCTAGAGGACTCCTTCTGTGTCAGGAATTAACTCTTCAGTTGCTAGATGATAATCTATAGGTCTTAGCAGTCCTGAGAAAGGGACTGAGGTGGCCAGGGCAACTGAGTGATATAGAAACTAAGAAAGCCCTGAGCAGTGTCTATTTACCAAATAGTCTGGAAATACTTTAAAAATTCATATGTCCATACAACTGTGCATCTGTAGAATACCAATCTGTTTCATATGATAATTATAGCATCAGATGCTTATATTTAAAAGGAAGGAAGTATGAAAATTAATAAACTGTGCATCCAACCCCAGAAGTTAAAAAAGAAAAACAGAGTAAGTAAAAAAAAAAAAAGTATAAAAAAAGAATAATGATGAGGAAAATGGCTAAATAAAAAGCCAGAGACATAACAGAAAGAATCAGAAGGCCAAAAGTCGATTATTTTTTAAAATTTATAAAAGTGACAAACTTATGGCAATATTGATTAAGAATAAAAAAAGAAGGTACAAATAAACAAGTATAAGAGGATATAATTGCAAATAGAGATTTTAAAAATATGGATGTAAGTTTATGCAAATAAATTTGAAAAGTGATGTGAAATAGAATAATTCCTAAAAAAACATAATTTAACAAAACTGACAAGAAGGAATAGCAAACTTGAATGATTCTGTAACTATTCAAAAGATTATATCAATTAATTTTTTTCTCACAAAGAAAACACCTGGTCTGATGTTTTTACCTGGAAGTTGTGCCAAATATTTAAAGAACAAATAGTTCCTTGAATAACCTCTGTCAGAAAATTGAATGAAAGGAAATAGTTCCCATTTCATTTTATGACACAAAAGTCAAACAGGGAACAATGAGAATGGAAAAAGTACAGATCAATCTCATTCATAAACAAAATGCCAAATCCCTAAATAAAATATTAATGAACAAAATCCAATATTTATCCTAAGACTGCAAGACAAATAAAAGACAAGAAAAATCTCTAGTGTAATTCACATTAACAGATTAAAACAGAAAAGCAATCTATCATCTCAGTGGATACAGAAAACGTGTTTATAAAATTCAACATCTACTCATTTTTAAAAAATCCTATTGGCAAACAAAGAACAAACTGGAACTTCCTTAACCTGTTAAGTGATATGTACAAAAAAATTACAGCAAACTTACTCAATGGTGAAACTTTAAAAACATTACCTTTAAAATTAAGTCCAATATAAACATGAGTAATTTTAACATTTTTATTTGACATTGGTGTTAACGTGTTGAAGGTAGGAGGTCCTAGCAGTGATGTAATATAAGAATAAGAGATTTTAAAAAGTAAGGATTGGAAGGGAAAATAGAAAGCTGTTATTTACACATAAATTATCAAAATTAAGTTTATCAAGTTTGCTAGTTGCAAATGCAACACACAAAAACCCCCACAATTATAGCTGTATACATTAGCAATAAAGTGGTATAAAATGTAACTTTCTATAAAGGTATACAATAGCAACAAAATAAACAAAAATTATAATGACACACAAGCCCTTTTCAATTATAAAACTTCACTTAACATTAAAAACTTCTAAATAGGGACACACCATATTTATAGAAGACTCAATATCACAAAGATGTTAACTTTCCTTAAACTGATATATAGATTGACTGTAATTCCAATTCCGATCAAAACACCAAAATTGTATATATGTGTGTAATTTGAAAAACTGATTCCAAAATTTATGGGGACAAAATTTTTCATTGTGTAATTGTTCATAACCCTAAACTAAAAATTACATAAATATATATCAACAGTAAAATGGATAAATAAATCATGGGATATTTGCAAAATGTAATATTATACAGCAAAGAGAATAAACAATTGCATGCAACAATATTATAGATGGCACAAAATATAATGTTGAATGAGAAAAAAAAGTCACAGATGAATATACACCGTTGTTCAAGAACTTTACACACTAATGCATTTAATTCTCAGAATAGTCATTAAAGAATTATGTACCTCTACCACCCCCAGGTCACTAAGTTTATTATATCTGTGGTCTGACATAATTCAGTCAATCACTTATGAGTCACTATCTTGTACACACAGATCCCCATGCTTTGCTATGGTGAGGGTAGAGTGGATGTAGCAAAGAGTTACCATTTACTGGGTATCTGCTATGTGCCAGGCTTCAAGCTTGATGCTGGGGATATGATGGCAAAAGACCACACACCCACCTTCTTGTTTAAATAATAACAGTAACATTGAGTACTTACTGTACACCTGACATTCTTCTGAGCATTTTATATGCTTTAGCTTTCTAATTCTCCCAACACTATTACTAACTTCTTTTTACCAATGAGGAAATGGAAGCACATGTAAGTTAAGAGGGATCCAGACATCCAGTGTCACAGAAGCAGGAGGTGGCAGAGCTGGGACTAAAAGCTAGGCAGTCTGAATCACTAAACACCCCAACAATGTGGGGAAGTAGGTATTAATTATGTCTTATAGCTGAGGAGAGACAAACTCTTAAAGTGAATGCATATTTATTTTGCATCCTCTGTATGACAGAGACTATATTATTCTTATTATTTCTCCAACTGAAAGACAAGAGTTCCCAGGAATATAAGGGCTCTAACTATAGAGGACCCAGGTATGCAGAGAGTGGCTTGCCTGCTTGCCAGCTTAACCCAATAGCCCCTTAGAAGGAATAAAAGTGGCTTGGTGGGTGAGGGTGGGATGTAATTTTCAGTCTCATCTGGGCTCCTTGATCTCCAGATGAGTAATTGAAACTGCTGATGGAGAGGAAAAGGAAGAACAAAAGGCTAGTTTTTTTTTTCCCTCTCTCCCTCCATCCATAACCTCCATTCTACATAGTATATTTAACATCCTGCATCTTCCTGGATCTTCCTCTCACTAGCTGTGAGCCTGGACCTCTTCTGTCATTAGCATAGTGGAAGCTTGGTCAGCTGGTCCTTAAGATGTCTGGGTCCCACAGTCCATAACTGTCTTATCTCCACCCACCTTATGGCTCCTCAGGTCAAAATTCTTGGGCTGCAAACACCTTGATCTGCAAACTGTCCCCTGTTATCTATGGAAAATGGTATAATCTACTTAAAAATATATTTACAGGTTTTGTTTGCTTTCCCCCTTTGACCCTAGTCTTTCTTAATTTTTCAAAGTGGACATTACACCAGTAGTCTATCCCTGGATGTCTTATCCCTCAAATTTCTAGAGCAGCAAATGTGTCCATATGTGCCATGAAGGCAATGCAGGAGACAGGGCACCAGTCTTTACCAACCCAGTTAGGCAGGACACCCAGCTTTTTCCAACCCAGTTAAACCCAGTTTCTCAAGGAGGCTTGAGAAAAGGGAGGAGCAAAGCTAACCAATGATATGGAACTGTTGTGTACCCAGCACCTGTCCTCTAAGAAACAATGCCAAGAACTTTATTTCACCCAAGTGCTATCAGACAGTACAGATTTCCAGACATTTAACTGAGGTCACCAAAATAAAACATTTAGGCTAGCACTGATCTAGAATAGTCAGATTTCAAACAAGAAGTATTCCAAATAAGCTCTGGATAAAAGAAAAACTTCCTAGTCAAAAATTCCTCTGATTAAGATGGTCTTTATGTAACCATCATTCTTTCTCTGTATTCACCTCTCTCTTTCTGTTTTTCTTTCTCTCCTTCTTTCTCTGTTTTTGACATTAGCATCTTGTTACCCCACAGCTATTTCATCCAGCTGCTCATCTATTCCAACTTTCAGGTTGGGGTGGGGATGGACAGGGGGCCATGTCCTTTGATCTTCTACACCCATTCTACCACCACCACCTTGAAGCCCACAGAAGCAAACCCCACTTACAGCCCCTCCTCTGTTGAAGCCTGCTGTTGCCGTTGTTGTGTGGAATCCAGATCTTCTGCAATCTGGTTTGGGTGAGCTCTCCCATCTCTTGAGACATCTTGGGCGTCACAGCTAATGACACTACTGTCCACAAGGTACCCGGCCTTACTTTCTGTCTTATTAGCTCTCTCTTCTTTTGCTGTGGCCACAGCAGGTGGTGGACAGAGTTGGGACAGCGAGGTGCGCTGGGGTTCTGAGCCCTTTTGTAGCCTGTTTCCAGCCTCTCTCTTGTCTCCTAGTTCTTGCCTTCCTCTGCTCTTGTATGTACCATTGAGGGCTTGGGTGCAGAGGAGAGGTTGGGCAGAGGTCAGCAGAGGCCTCTGAACTCCAAGGGCTGTGTACATAGGAGATAAGTTGGAGCCCAGCAAGGAAGGCAGCCAGCAAGACAGCCCAGATCTGGCCAATCACTTCCCTCCAATGAAGACAGGACTAGTAGAGTATGCAAATAAAAGACTGAAGATCATGTGCTTATGTCCTGTGTGAGGTGGGGAGGCAAAGGTGATGGAGTCAGATCTCAGCAGCTTTCATAGCTTTGCAATAAAAAAACAGGCCCAAGCAGAATGTCAAGCTCCAGACCAGAAACAGAGATCCACATCAGAAATGCAAGATTCCCAAATACAAGCACACAAACACAATATCCCTACTGAAAAAATGTTTTGAGCTAGCAGTCATCGTCCCGAACTGGAAGTGGAAGATTTACCGCCTCAATGCCTTCCCAAAGGCACTACAAACCTTTTCTTCCCCTGAATGCAGCTACTTTCCTATTGAGGGTCCTGCTTTCCTATAATGTGAAAGTGTGCTGCCTGGGACACTCTCAGAGAGATGGGCAATATTTGATCATCTTTATGCTCTCTCCAGCCAAGGCTAAATAAATCAGAGTAAACCTGACACCTTGGGAAGATACGTTCATGAAGCCATTGCTAGGGAGAGTCACAGTATGATTGCCAACTGTCATCAGGTCCTCTAGGGAGAAAGGAATTGGGATCTGACCCAGAACCTGACTAAAGTTCTTCATGCCAAGCCATGGGGATGGAGGCCTGGGGGGAGGCTGCAGCAAGCACACTGTGGGGAATAGGGAGCAATGGCCTCAAAGTAGGACAAGTCCATAGGCCAGAGCCATCCTACTCAGAATTCTCTCCTTTACCCTCCCCCCGACTGTTTTGAAACTTTTATGTGTAAAACTCATCTAACAGCATAGCTTACCTGGAAGATGTTCAAGTGTGCTCTTACTTCATTCTTTTGCAACCTTCCCACCCCTTGATAGACCTCCAGTGATTGGCTACATGGAAGCTCAGTTTCTTCCTCTGAGCTGGGCAACTTTGGGCCGGTCTCTTGGGGATATAAATCTCCAATTCCTGACCTCCAGTGCTCTCAGCTCCACTTTGCCTTTTAAGAAGTTCCCTAAAATACATTCTCATAATCCCAGTCTACCTAAGGGTTAGATTCCCTCCAGTTTCTGTGTATAGATCATACCAAACTTTCAATACATTTCAGAGCCTTCCCTTCTAAATGAATCTCTTGAGGCAGTGGATCACAGTGGTTAAAAGCATTGGGCTCTGGAGCCATGCTACCTGAGTGGAATTCCACCTCTTCCTCCTTGCTTAGGAGACCCTGAGCAGAACACAACTTTTCAGTGCCCCGGTGAAACGCTTTGTGTTTTCATCTCATAAGAGTATCTTAAGGTAGTTGAAGATTCGGTGTGTTAACACATATAAAGTAATCTGTGAAATGTTCAATATATATTATGTAACACTGTGATTCCCTCTGTGAAGTAAAAGATCAATCACCTCTTGGGCTAATCTACAATTTCTAATGTGATGGTGAGAATTCAGGAAACAGCAAAGAAACTTACAAAATTATGACAAAGCATTAGCATTTATAATAAAGAACTCATGCCAATCAATTAGAAAGATGAATTCATTTTTATTTTTTGGTTTTATGATACAGAAGACCCCTAGAAATTATTTCATTCAACTCTCTCAGGTAAGAAAATAGAGGCCTGAGAGGGGAAGTATTTTCTTAAGGTCCTATAGCAAATTAAATCTCCAAGTCAAGAATAAAACACTGGGGATCTAATTTCTCCAGTCCAGGGTTTTTCTTTGGTTTAACTGGTAAAAATAACTTGATTTAAGAATGTGGTCCTCCAGATTAGCTCATAACATTTAGAGTCCTAGAACTAGATTTTGGGAAGAGACACAATTCTCTTAATTCTAATAAGTCTCCTAACTGTATCACTCTGCTAATGCTAATAATCATAATAATAGTGCTTTACAAGTATGTTTTCCAAGGCCTACAAAGAAACATATTATTTTTCATAGTTGCTCCTTCCAAACATTCTCACTAGCCTCACAGGGAAACTGAGGTCTCAGGAGGGGAAGTGGCTTGTCTGATGTAATCAATCTAGTCATATGAACCCCTTTACTATGTTTACAATTTTGTCCTCATGACCCTGCATGAAAGATAATTTTAGCAGCAGGAAATCTGAGATAGGAGCTTAGCCGACTTTTGACAAGGTCTGAAAGGCAAACTTGGGGTCCAGGCTTGAAAACCCAAATTATAATTGCCTGGAACTAGCTCTGTATGTGTGTTTGTGTGTGCATGTGTATGTGTCTGTGTGTCTGTGTGTTTAACCACTGTTATCCATTGTGATCCCCAGAAGTAGGAAAACTCAACAAGCTTTATGGAAGGGCCTCAGCCCTGGTTCTTCTCAATCAAACCTACTTTTCCAGTCATTTATCTCTTTAGACTCCCATGGCTAAATTGTACCAGCTGACTCACTGGGCCCCCAAACTTACTGTGTACTTTTTTTGCCTCTGGGTATTTGCTCAGCCTGGAATGCCTTCTCTTCCTTTCCATTCTCAATGAAATATGACTCAATTTTCTAGGCTGGGCTCAATTCTCACCTCCTCTGAGAAGCGTTGGCTTTGGTCCCCACATTGCTTATATGCTTCTGTTTATGTGAGCAAGTATCAACCTGTGTTTTGCCAGTCTACTTTCCTACTAGATTCTGATCTCCTTAAGGATAGATACTGGATCTCAGTTATCTGTGATCTGTTTCCAGATGTCCAGCTCAGGCCTTGGAACAGAGGATACTTGCTTAATCTATATCTCTCTGCCTGGATGAGATGAACATGTGTACAAATAATCCCCATTCAACAAGATAAGTTTTATTAAAAGGGAGCTATTCAGGGAACTGGGAGTCGGGGAAATAACTTGGTCTGAAGGTAGAAGCAAAATGGCTGTCAGTGGAGGCCTTACAAATAGCTGTGAAAAGAAGGGAAGCAAAAAGAAAAGGAAAGATATACCCTTTGAATGCAGAGTGCCAAAGAATAGCAAGGAGAGATGAGAAAGCCTTCCTCAGCGATCAATGCAAAGAAATAGAGGAAAACAATAGAATGGGAAAGACTAGAGATCTCTTCAAGGAAATTAGACATACCAAGGGAACATTTCATGCAAAGATGGAAATGGTATGGACCTAACAGAAGATATTAAGAAGAGGTGGCAAGAACACACAGAAGAACTATACAAAAAAGATATTCATGGCCCAGATAACCACCATGGTGTGATCACTCACCTAGAGCCAGACATTGTGGTATGTGAAGTCAAGTGGGCCTTAGAAAGCATCACTATAAACAAAACTAGTGGAGGTGATGGAATTCCAGTAGAGCTATTTCAAATCCTGAAAGATGATGCTGTGAAAGTGCTGCACTCTATATGCCAGCAAATTTGGAAAACTCAGCAGTGGCCACAGGACTGGAAAAGGGCAGTTTTCATTCCAATTCCAAGGAAAGGCAATGACAAAGAATGCTCAAACTACCACACAATTGCACTCATCTCACACACTAGTAAATTAATGCTCAAAATTCTCCAAGCCAGGCTTCAGCAATACGTGAACCGTGAACTTCCAGATGTTCAAGCTGGTTTTAGAGAAGGCAGAGGAACCATAAATCAATTTCCCAACATCTGCTGTATCATCTTAAAAGCAAGAGAGTTCCAGAAAAACATCTATTTCTCCTTTATTGACTATGCCAAAGCCTTTGACTGTGTGGATCACAATAAACTGTGGAAAATTCTGAAAGAGATGGGCATACCAGACCACCTGACCTGCCTCTTGAGAAACCTGTATGCAGGTCAGGAAGCAACAGTTAGAACTGGATATGGAACAACAGACTGGTTCCAAATAGGAAAAGGAGTACGTCAAGGCTGTATATTGTCACCCTGCTTATTTAACTTGTATGCAGAATACATCATGAGAAATGCTGGGCTGGAAGAAGCACAAGCTGGAATCAAGATTGCCGGGAGAAATATCAATAACCTCAGATATGCAGATGACACCACCCTTATAGCAGAAAGTGAAGAAGAACTAAAAAGCCTCTTGATGAAGGTGAAAGAGGAGAGTGAAAAAGTTGGCTTAAAGCTCAACATTCAGAAAACTAAGATCATGGCATTCAGTCCCATCACTTCATGGCAAATAGATGGGGAAACAGTGGAAACAGTGACTGGCTTTATTTTTCTGGGCTCCAAAATCACTGCATATGGTGATTGCAGCCATGAAATTAAAAGGCGCTTGCCTCTTGGAAGGAAAGTTATGACCAACCTAGACAGCATATTGAAAAGCAGAGACATTACTTTGCCAACAAAGGTCCATCTAGTCAAGGCTATGGTTTTTCCAGTGGTCATGTATGGATGTGAGGGTTGGACTATAAAGAAAGCTGAGTGCTGAAGAATTGATGCTTTTGAACTGTGGTGTTGGAGAAGACTCTTGAGAGTCCCTTGGACTTCAAGGAGATCCAACCAGTCCATCCTAAAGGAGATAAGTCCTGGGTGTTCATTGGAAGGACTGATGCTGAAGCTGAAACTCCAGTACTTTGGTCACCTCATGCAAAGAGCTGACTCATTTGAAAAGACCCTGATGCTGGGAGGGATTGGGGGCAGGAGGAGAAGGGGATGACAGAGGATGAGATGGTTGGATGGCATCACCGACTCATTGGACACGGGTTTGGGTGGACTCTGGGAGTTGGTGATGGACAGGGAGGCCTGGTGTGCTGCAGTTCCTGGGGTCACAAAGAGTCGGACATGATTGAGCGTCTGAACTGAACTGAAGGTAGAAGGTGGTAGGAGAATCTAGAGACTTTCTCAACTCTGAATGGGGGAAAACAAAAAGAACTAAAGAATGAAGCCCCCTCACTCCCCAAAATGATCCAAATAACTGGTTACAGAAAAAGAAAGTTTCACTCAGTATCAGAAACCCACTTACCCTAACTCAAGACTAAGAGTTGAACCACAAATTCTAATTTGGGATTAACTGTATAGACGAAAGAATGAAGTGTGACTTTCTGAGGCATGCAGATTCTGATCATCTTCCCAAAGTATGGAATTTATGGAAGAATTTCATTAAAAGCAATATCAAGACAGTACTGATGGGTATCAAAATCACAAATGGAGTCTCCTTATTCGTAATTCTTGGAGTGTATGGATGTGAATGCATTCGTGTTAGAGTGAGGACGGAAATTGTATGCTTATAGGTCAGGTGTCTATATGTGTATATTAGGCCTTTTGTGGCAGCAGCCTAGGAGCCATTTCTTTCTTAGCCACTTCCCTTACCTACTATCCTCTCACTACTTTCAGTGCCATGCCTGGAGCCCAAGGTTTGCACTCCACAGACCACAGTCACTCAGGGAGAAGAGAGTTGTGGGTGGTATTGCCTGTGGAGGCTACAGAAAAGGTAAGATCACTAACACAGAGCATGGAAATTCTGAAATATTTCCAAAGAGCTTTGGTTCCTCTCATCCTACTCTTCTTCACCTTGTTACAGCCCTCTGAGGGAAATAGGATAGGGACTTTAATTTTATTTTAGTGAGGAGGCTACTGAAGCCCAAAGAAGCTAAAAGCTTGTTCAAAGTGCCACAGCAAACCAGTCCTACTTTATACACCAGTTGGCAGTTAAGAAATATAATATCTATCATCCAGTTTTTTTTTTTTTAAACTGGAGTAGACCAAGTTAGAGAGACTTCTAAAAGTGCTAGGGAACTGCCCTTTGGGCCAGTGTTCCACAAAGACAGGTCAGAATGGATGGTAGATAATGAGATATAGAAATTACATTAATCCTAAACTTCCCATACACTTTAGTGAGCAGTTCAAGTGACTGCCTACACTAAGAAAAATTTCCAGAGAACCTAAAGAATTGATTTATATTTGTATTAACTCTTATCTATTTTTCTTCTGTCTCACTTACCTGTTCTCCTAGAGGCTTTTTCTTCCATCGCTAATTATCCGACACACGACTCTTGCATTTAGACCCCCAAAGCAGGTCCAGAGGGTGGCATCAAACAGGGAGTCTGGAGGTGCTTGTTGATTCTCTGGGAAGGCTGGGAAGTACCCTTGGTAAGAGGGGCAGTGTACCCGCTGTTGAAATATCAGCTGTTGTAGTTGCCAAAGAAGTTCCTGAGTCATCCGGAGCCTTTTCTCTTCAGGCCAATCCCGAAGGTCAGGACTAATATTAACAAGCTACTGCAGAATGGGGAAATGAAAACCAGCAATGGAAAGAGGCAAGATCTGGATTTCTTTAGGGCTGTTTCATATTGGTCTTCAGTGCAAATTGACATGATCCCTTACTGGAAAGTGATTTGGCAATATGAAGTAAGAGCAATACAAATGTTCATTTCCTTTGTCCTAATTATTCCACCCTTGGGACTCAATCCTAAGCTTATAGCCACCAAAACATGAAAAAGCTTAAAGCACCAACATTTTAATTTTAATTGCAAGACTATTTTCTGATGGCAACAACCTTTAAGTCCATCAGAGGGAATGTAACCTTTAAGTCCTCCAAGGGGAAAAGCAGCTCTTTAGGTCTTTTTTGCAGACATTGAGAATGATGGTTGGAATTCTGGGGGAAAAGTAATTATACTGCAATTCTGGGTGAGGAAACTAAGGATGCAAAGTTATACTTTCCCCTGGATATTGGGCATGTCTATTATCTCTATTCTTATGTTCTCAGAAAACAAGTCACTAACCTGCTGATGCTCTTGCTTGTTCATTCATTCAGCAAACATTTATTAACTCCTAGCACGTGTTGTGTGCTATATTAGGGGATGGAACTAATGAGATGAATCAGACATAGTCATTGCTCTCAAGCTGCTGGCAGTCTAGTGATGGAAATAGAAATCAGTGGTAGCTGTGCATTGTAAGTGCTGTGACAGAATGGACGATTGGTGTGGGGGCCCAGAGAAAAAGTAGTGCATGGGTGATTATTAAAAAAAAACAAAACAAAACAAAAAAAAAACTTACTCAGGAAAGTATTCCTTGAGCTGATTAAGATAGGGATTGAATCTTGGCTCTACTACTTCTGTGATACTAATTCAAATTCACTGAACCTCTCTTATTTAGCCTTAATGTCTCTTACAAAGTTGCTCTGACAAGGAAGTGAGATAAATGCATATGGAAGAGCCTTGGGTTATATTGGGAGACAGTGCTGCTCTGGAACATGGATAATCCTCTTAAATTCTCTGGGTCTTGATTTTAATTATCTGAGAAATGAAGAGAAAGTACTTGTCAGGTCACATCCTAGGGATGCTATAAAGTCAAAGAAAGATAATGGCTACAGGGTGGGCTGGATAAAAGTTCCCCATCTCCCTCTCCCAGCCCAATAAAGCCAGAGGCCCTCTCCTAAGTCTTACTCCATTAGGGTGCTTTCTCCTCCTCATTTTCCCCATGGTTTATTCAAAAGGTTCAATACTATTTTGCAGCCTGCCCCCAATATATTTTGATATCTTCCCATATAAATGCACATAGAACATTTCATTATCCTCTCCTTTTCTTAAAAAAAATTATTTTATATTGGCGTATAGTTGATTTGTAATATTGTCTTAGCTTCAGGTGTATAGCAAAGTACAGCATATACATACATCTATTCTTTTTCAGATTGTTTTCTCATATAGGTTATTACAGAGTATTGAGTAGAGTTTTTTGTGCTTTACAGTAGGTCCTTGTTGATTCTCTATTTTATATATTATAGTGTGCATATGCTTTTTAAAAATTGAGGTAAAATTTGAGTACTCAGTCGTGACTCTTTGCGACCCCTTGACCTGTAGCTTGCCAGGCTCCCCTGTCCATGGGATTGTCCCAGCAAGAATACTGGAGTGGGTTGCCACTCTCTCCTCCAGGAGATCTTCCCAACCTAGGGATCAAACGCGTGTCTCCTATGTCTCCTGCACTGCAGGTAAATTCTCTACCGATGGGTCACTGGGGAAGCCCAAGGTAACATTTGCACAACATAAAGTTAACAATTTTAAAGTGTACGATTCAGTGGGATTTAATACAGTTTGCAATGATTTAATTTATGTGAAAAATCAAAAATAGATAAACACAGAGGGACAGAAAGCAAATTGATGGCATCCAGGTGCTCGTGGTGAAGGGCATAGGGACTAACTGCTTAATGGGTATGTGTCTCCCTTTAGGTGATGTTTTGGAACTAGGAAGAGGTGATGGTTCCTCATTCCTTTTATTATTATTTTTCATTATGGTAAAATATACATAGCATAGACTTTCCTGGTGGCTCAGATGGTAAAGCATCTGCCTACAATGTGGAAGACCCAGGTTAGATCCCTGGGTCTGGAAGATCCTCTGGAAAATGAAATAGCAACCCACTCCAGTACTCTTGCCTGGAAAATCCCATGGATGGAGGAGCCTGGCGGGCTACAGTCCATGGGGTCACAAAGAGTTGGACACAACTGAGCACGCATGTGCTCACACACCCACCCAACCCCCTACCAAACACACACATATTTCACTGTACATATGTACCATAATTTCTTTATCTGTTGATAGATATCTACATTCTTCCATGTCTTATCTATTGTAAATAGTGCTGCAATGAACATTGGGGTACATGTGTCTTTTAAAATTGTGGTTTTTTCAGGGTATATGCCCTGTACCAGGATTGCTGGGTCATATGGTATGGGTCATATGGTTATGGGTCAACTTTATTCCTAGTTTTTAAAGAAATCTCCAGTGTTCTCCACAGAGGCTGTATCAACTTACATTCCCACTAACAGTGCAGGAGGATTCCCCTTTCTCACACCTTCTCTAGTATTTATTGTTTGTAGAGTTTTTTTTTTTTTTTTATAATGGCCATTCTGACCAGTATGAGGTGACACCTCATTCTAGTTTCGATTTGCATTTCTCTAATAATAAGAAATGTTGAGCATTTTCTCATGTGTTTATTAGCCATCTATATGTCTTTGAAAAACTGTTTAGGTTTTCTGCCCATTTTTTGATTGAGTTGTTAGTTTTTCTGATATTGAACTGCATGAGCCACTTGCTTATTTTGGAGATTAATCCTTTGTCAGTTGTTTCATTTGCTATTATTTTCTCCCACTCTGAGGGTTGTCTTTTCATTTTGTTTATGGTTTGCTTTGCAAAAGCTTTTAAGTTTAATTAGGTTCCATTTGTTTATTTTTGCTTTTATTTCCATTACTCTAGGAGCTGGGTCATAGAGGATATTGCTGTGATTTATGTCCAAGAGAGTTCTGCCTATGTTTTCCTTAAGAGTTTTACAGTTTCAGGCCTTACAATTAAGTCTTTAATCCATTTTAAGTTTATTTTTGTGATGGTATCAGGAAGTGTTCTAATTTCATTTTTTTACAGTTAGCTGTCCATTTTCCCAGTACCACTTATTGAAGAGACTGTCTTTACTCCATTGTGTATTCTTGCCTCCTTTGTTAAAGATAAGGTGCTCATAGGTGTATGGGTTTATCTCTGGGATTTCTACCTTGCTCCACTGGTCTATATTTCTGTCTTAACATGCTTACTTTCTTTTTTTTACTTTTGGACAAAGGGGGCAAGACCATACAGTGGAAAAAAGACAGTCTTTTTAGCAAGTGGTGCTGGGAAAACTGGACAACCTCATGTAAATAAATGAAGTTAGGACACTCCCTTATACTATACACAAAAATAAATTCAAAATGGCTTACAGAGTTAAATATAAGGCATGACACAATAAAACTCCTAGAAAAGAACACAGACAAAACATTCTCTGACATAAATCCTGATAATATATTCTTAGATCAGTCTTCGAAGGCAAAAAAATAAAGCAAATAAACAAATGGGATCTAATCCAACTTAAATGCTTTTGCACAACAAAGGAAACCAAAAGGAAAAGACAACCTATAGGCTGGGAGAAAGTAATTGCAAACAATTACCAACAAGTGCTTAAATTTCCAAAATCTAGAGCCTTTCTTACTGCTCAGGCCTCCAGCCACAAAGCTCCCTTTGCTCAGTCTGGCTTCCGCGTTTACACGCTGGGTTATACCAGATACTCCCAGCTCCCCACGTCAAAGCCTTCTGGGTACGGTCTGAACACCAGGGGCGGAGGTTTCGGTCGCTGCGTGGTTCCGCTTACTGCGCGGTTCCGCTTAAGGCTCTGCCACTTGAATAGTGGCGAACTCTCATTTGTAAGCAATCAAAAGCACCAAAGGGACTTTTGAGCAGAGTAGAAACGCAATCAGGCTCAGGCACGCGAGCTAGTGTTGGGTGGTAGGAGAAGCCCAACCCATGCCCTTTCTCTCACTATTCATTTCCCCTAGGGGAGACCGAACACACCTTCCCCATCAGCTTCCGCTTCTCCTACCAATGAAAACTGAAGAGCTTGAAGTCCCGCCCCACGTACGTCCGACCGTTTAGGAGGGCACTCACTAGAAAGCCTGCGCAAATGCGCGCGCGCGCGCGGGAGGCCCAGGCCTGCTGGACTTGGGAGTTTCCAGTGTTTCCCCTAGCGCCTGCGTTGGGGGCGGGCTTAAAGACATTGTAATTAGTTGTCGACATGTTGCGCTTGGTGAGCTGGAACATCAATGGGATCCGGAGCCCCTTGCAAGGGGTGAGATACGAGGAGCCCAGCAGCTGCAGCGCCATGGCCATGGGGCGCATTTTGGACAAGCTGGATGCAGACATCGTCTGTCTTCAGGAGACCAAAGTAACCAGTGAGCGCTCAAGAATTTAGGACCCCATATCGTACTTTCCCCTTTCTGCTAACTTTTTCCCCCTGCTCCATATACTTCACTTTCCCATTTCTCTAGTCTTAGAATCCTCCCTTTAGAGACAATTTGGAATCCCGTTCTCCCCTCTCTGTTTCACGCTCTAGCTAGATCTTCTAATTCCCACGTTATCTCCTGGCCTCAGCGAAATCATAATTCTCTCCCCTTTGCAATTTCTATCTTGTTTCACATCCCGATTCCTACTCATTCTCCTACCCCAGCTAAGTCCCCCGAATTTGCTTCCCCTACACACTTTCCATCTCACACTCCCAAGTCAGATTCCCCCAATTTCCCTTTTCAGCCCCCAGTCCGTATCCTTTAATTCCCACCCCATCTTTGTCCCCAGTTTAGACTCCCTAATTTCCTCCTTTTTAAACTTCTATCTAAAGTCACCAGATCCCCTTATCTCTACCCCCTGTTTCCTCCCCAGCTGAGTGCTCAGTTGCTAAGTCGTGTCTGACTCTCTGCAACCCCATGGACTGTAGCCCCAGGCTCCTCTGTCCAAGGGATTCTCCAGACAAGAATACTGGAGTGGGTTGCCATTTCCTTCTCCAGAGAGCCTCTCCTTCCTACTTCATGTCCACCCCCAAGCTTAGACTCTGGTAATTCCCTGCACACACAACGCCTCCACCCCCCTGCCCCACAGCTCAATCCCCTGATTCCTTTCCTCTCCCACCCACCCACCTTTAAGACCAGTTACCTACTTTCCCTGCATCCTCTGTTCAAATCTTCCAATTCCCTCTCTCTCCTACCTCCTGCTCAGATTGCCAGTCTTCTCTCCCATATAACCATTTCTCACCCCCAACTTCCTCCAGTCACCTAGCCTTTTACCACCTAATTCTTCACCTCCCATTAGGTAGTCTTCCCCTTTCTTGTAATTCTGGTATCAGTTTCCTCTATCGTCACCACCTTTCTAACTTCTCTAATCATAGATATTTAA
This sequence comes from Bubalus kerabau, assembly GCF_029407905.1. Lineage (NCBI taxonomy): Eukaryota > Metazoa > Chordata > Mammalia > Artiodactyla > Bovidae > Bubalus > Bubalus kerabau. The sequence continues at coordinate 109,090,746 of NC_073647.1, forward strand.
TTTTCCCTTCCCACCCTGGCTCTGATGTGTGCAAGGAATTAGCCTACAGCTATAATTCCAGGCCTTTCTAGTTTTATCTCTGATGTAATCTTACATCTTTTTTTCCCCCAGGGGATGTGCTGACAGAGCCCCTGGCTATCATTGAGGGCTACAACTCCTATTTCAGCTTCAGCCGTAACCGCAGTGGCTATTCTGGTAAATGGGTCTTTCTGGGGACTTTAAGTGATGAGGGCAGGTGGAAAAGGGTTTTCAATATTTAATGAGAAGGCAGTAAGAAATGTAGCCTTTTATCTACAGAGATAAAGCCACATCAGATTATATGAAGGATATTTTTTTGTATAATATTGGATTGCAAAAGCACAATAGTGGTGGTTAGTTACATGAGCTCTGGAGCCTGACTGCCTAAGTTGAATCCTAGCTCACTTCTAGCTGTGTACCCTCTGGCTAGCTATTTAACTTTTTTATACTTAAAGTTCCTCACTTGGAAAAGGGGGATAATGTGTACTTCTTAGGGCTGTTGCAAGAACTGAACTTATTATTAGTTCATATGATAATAGTAAGAGCTAGCATCTTCTGAGCAGCTGCCATGCAAAGCACTTAGAATATTAGCTGTTATTAATCTGTATCTTTTCAAGATGAAGGAACTGAGACCCAGGGTTTGAGTAGACTTGCCCCAGGTATACATGGACCTTGAATTGGGAGAGTTATCAAAATGAAGATTAGCATGTGACCTGTGCAGGGGCAATAGGCTGTGCAACAGGGTGTTGACTGCCAGGCCTGCTCAGTCTCCAGTACCCTCTCTGTCTCCAGGTGTAGCCACTTTCTGTAAGGACAGTGCTACCCCCGTGGCTGCTGAAGAAGGCCTGAGTGGCCTGCTTTCCACTCAGAATGGGGATGTGGGTTGCTATGGAAACATGGATGACTTCACCCAAGAGGAACTTCGAGCTCTGGATAGTGAGGGCCGGGCCCTCCTCACACAACACAAAATCTGGTAATAGTCCACATCCCCCTGTCACCCATCATTGCTAGTTCAACTCTGTGAATGTGGTAGTTCTAAGGCTTGCCTTATAAACATACATTCACCATTGGAAAACTTCCTAAACTTGCCATTCCTGGACTTTAGTCCTGGCTTAGCTACCTAGTTTGTGACCCTGAACAAATTGTATTCTTCTCTGAGTTTTGAGTTCTCTATCTCTGCTTGGGGCTGAGGTGGGAGGGAGCCTGGTTGGGAGGCCTAACTCTTTTATTAACACAGGTGCCTCAAAAGCAAGTTAGCCAACCTTGAACTTACTGCCCCAGATTGCTCTCCTTCTGTGTCCTATCTTTGTGAATGGCAGCACCGTTACTTGGTTTACCTGTGTGTCATCATAGTATAGTCAATCCTCAAGTCCTGTGTATGCCAGCTCATTCATGTTTCTCTATCCCTTTCCTTTACTTTCATCCCATAGACAACCTTGAGTGGAAGTCACATGGTGTGAGAAGGGGAAGGGTGGCTTACAAGTGATCCCTTTTTGATGGGCTGTTTCTCTTCTTCCCAGCACATGGGAAGGGAAGGAGAAGACCTTGACCCTAATCAACGTGTACTGCCCCCATGCGGACCCTGGGAAGCCTGAGCGACTCACCTTTAAGATGCGCTTCTATCGCTTGCTGCAGATCCGAGCAGAAGCTCTCCTGGCAGCTGGCAGGTACTGCAAGCCTGTGCAGCAAGGCTTCCTTGAGCTTGTCCTGGGTGCCCAGTCCTGTGTCAGGACCCATTGGGAGGGATGTGGGATCTTTGTATTTTGAATTCATTCACAGCCTATTTGTAGACATCAGCATGCCCAAGGGAATAGGCTGTGCTGTTTAAGAGCTTGTGAGGACCAAATAAAGTGATACAGATACGAGTTTTGTACTCAAATACCTCTGGTCACATATCCGGGCTTCTCCTTTTACTCACTATGAGCCCAAAAGCTAGTCCTGCCTCTGTTTTCTCTTTTGTAAAATAAGTATATAAAACCCTGAAAGGCAGATTCTTTACCACCTGAGCCACCAGGGAAGCCCAAGAATACTGGAGTGGGTACCCTATCCCTTCTCCAGTGAATCTTCTTGACCCAGGAATCGAACCGGGGTCTCCTGCATTGCAGGTGGATTATTTACCAGCTGAGCTACCAGAGAAGCCCTATATGAACCCCTACCTCAGAAAAGTTTTAAGGGTGAAATAAGAGGAAGGCAACATACTTAGAACAAATGAAAAGTCTTGTCCCAGAGAAGGACAGAAAAGTGAGGTTGGGTTGGAATAATCAAGAGATGCTTCCTAGAGGGAATGGTACCTGAGCTCATCTTTGAAGGATCAGAAAGATGCCATTTGGTAGAGATCAGTGAGAGAATCATGTCAAACAAGAAACAGTTTTACCTTTGGAGATCTGAATTGGATTGGTCATTTGTAAAAGGCATCAAGGTTATAGTGAAATTGGAGAGGTGGACTACTATGAGTTGCTGTTGGATCCCATCTTCACGTCTATGTGGCAGGTGGCAGATCTTGGGCCCAGGAGACAGTAGATGGGCCAGGACTGCTGCTTCCCTTTCTTGACATTCATTTTATGTTTTTCAGCCATGTTATCATTCTGGGTGATCTGAATACAGCCCACCGCCCCATTGATCACTGGGATGCAGTCAACATGGTAAGGTTCCCGTTAGGCCTTTGATCTCACTCTTGACTGATTCTGTTCAGCCAATCAGTGCTGTTTTTTGGCTCAGTGGCAAGCGTCCTTCATGGAAAAGCAGAGCTTAGTTTGAAATTCTGTTCTCAAAGCACTGAGGATTATGCTGTGGACTCATTTATCAGTCAGTTCTGACTATTGGCCCCCCAGATCTCTCAGCATGGTGGTTGGCTATGGACACATGACATGTCAATTATAGAATGGTGTCTGGACTTCAGGGGAGATATCTTAAAATGGCTGAGTCTTAAAAGATGAGTAGAAAAGAACTTGGGGGTGGAGTGGAGAGCACACCATTCTGGCATGATGAGCAAAGGCTGCAAGGTGAGAATTTGGCTGGTGTGCATTAGGAACTACAAGTTCCCTTCTTATTAGGGGATGACAGGGAAGGAAGGTGAGTAGCAGAGGACAGGGCTAGAGAGTTCCAGTCAGATTTTGAGGGCCTTGAACTCCACATTATCTGGATCATTTCCCTAATAGAGTATGTTTCCTGCTCACGAATCTTTAATACCTCCCAGTTACCTTGCAGACATGCAGAGAAAATACCCAGGTCTGGCATTCAAGGCTCTTCCTTGTCTGTGCTCAGTCTTTTATTCCCATCCTCAGCTCCCCTTCACAATCCATCCACTCCACCTAGGTTTTCTCCTCTCTGCCCATTGCAAAAGTTGTTCTCATTTTGGCTTTTCTCACTGTTCTCTGAATTCGTGGGCATCCCCTCCCTTCTGACTTTTCTTATATGAACCCTTCATCTCTGAGTCCCTCTAGGCCAATGATTCTCAACCTCTGAAAGCACATTAGAATAAGTAGCTTTACAAAAATATCAATAACCTGATGTAACCCTAGACCAATTAAGTCAGAATCTATTGGGTGTGAGGCCAGGGTAGCAGTATGTTTTAAAAACTCCCAGGCTGATTTTATTGTATATTCAGTCTTGAGAACCACTGTGCTAGAATCTTCAAGTCAGTTCTCATCATAGCTTGCCTCAAAGAAGAGGCCGTAGGAAGATTCCTTGATTAGTTTGCAGAAGAGCCACAGGACATAGATGTGTCTCCCAATGGGGAAAATGAGCAGAAATGAGATGATTAGAGACTGGTGATGGTCATGGTGGGGAAGGAAGTGTACACTACAAACTGAAAGCCGTCAGTCCTCCCTACCTTATTCCTCATCAGGTATTTACTTAATCTGTTCTTCCTACTTCCTGTGATAGTGTCATACACCTTTATGTGTTCTCTTCTTAGTTCAGAAATATCCTAGATCTCTTGAGTGCACTTCATGTGTTCTTTTTTTTTTCCCAACAAAAAAGAATAATACCAGATGACATGACAAACACAATCTTTCCAAAATAGCAGAATATGTCCACTTCCCACAAGACCAGCTATTCTAGTCTTATCCTCCCTAAATGGTACCGTCCATCCTCTTGGTTGCTCCAACCAGAAGCCAGGGAATCATGTTAGTATTGTCCTTCTCTACCCTCCCTTTTCCCATTCAGTTGGCCAGTGAGTACTGCTGATTCTAGCTCCAAATCATCTCTTAATTTCATTTTGTCTCCTCTGGCACCACCCTAGTCTAAGTAACAATCATATCTTGCTTATGTGGACTATGATTGTCATCTCCTGTTGGTACTCTGGCCCACAGTCTCATTGCCCCTCCAGTCTTCTGGGTACACTGTTCCCTCCCTCTACAGGCCCATTGCATAAGTTGTTCTCTCAATTTGTAACACCTTCTGCCTGGGTTATTCTTGCTCAATCTTCACTTCTCAGTGCCAGATCACTTGCTAAAAGAAAGCCTTGTTGGTCCCCAAGACTAGATCAAGGTCCCACTTTGTCACTCATATCACACCTGGCACATAATCAGTGTTCTTTGAACATTTGTTGCATTGAATGGATGAGTAAATGGATTGGGTAGATGATGAATTAGGAATCAGAGCCAAAGGAAGTATTCAGACGTGAATCCCTTGAGCCCCTCAAATACCAAAATAGTACTAAAGGATTTACATGAAAAGGCAACAGTCTTAACTTCTAACTGTAGCCCAACTTCCTGGAGGTAACCATTCTACACATCTTATTTTCCATTCTCTTGGTGAGCAATTCTGGGAATTGCTTTGATTAACCAACAGGAAGCTTTCAGGCCCGGGATTTATGGCCCAGTGCAAGGTAGATGTAGCTTGATGCAGAAGTAAAAAGAAGCATGAGCTTTTAAATCAGTAAGGATGCAAAGTGCAAAGTCCAGAACAGCTCTGCCAGTTCCAGACTGTATGACCTTGAGCATTCTTCTTTGGAACAGCCACATTTTCTTGTCTGTAAAATGGAGCAGTTAGTTCCTTACAGTTCTAGGCATCTAGTTCTGCATATTTCTTTGTCCTCTTCCCTTTTCCCCAGGAATGCTTTGAAGAGGACCCAGGGCGCAAGTGGATGGATGGTTTGCTCAGTAACCTGGGGTGCGAGAGTGGCTCCCACGTGGGACCCTTCATCGATAGCTACCGCTGCTTCCAGCCAAAGCAGAAGGGGGCCTTCACCTGTTGGTCAACAGTCAGTGGTGCCCGCCATTTGAACTATGGCTCCCGGCTTGACTACGTGTTGGGGGATAGGACCCTGGTCATAGACACCTTTCAGGCCTCCTTCTTGCTGCCTGAGGTGATGGGCTCTGATCACTGCCCTGTGGGTGCAGTCTTAAGCGTGTCCTCTGTGCCAGCAAAACAGTGCCCACCTCTGTGCACCTGCTTCCTCCCTGAGTTTGCAGGTACCCAACTCAAGATCCTACGATTCCTGGTTCACTTCAAACAAGATCCTGTGTTCAAGCAGTCAGCACTACAGCCCAGCAATCAAACACAGGTACACATGCGCCAAAACAAAGCCCGTGTGCGCTCAACTAGGTCCCGGCCAAGTAAAACTGGCTCCAGTAGAGGCCAAAAAAACCTGATGAGCTACTTCCAGCCATCCTCCAGTGGCCCCCAAACTTCTAACTTGGATCTTCCTAGCCTGGGCACCCTTATAACCCCAAAGACCTCAGAAGAGGACGTGATGGCCAATGTGGTGGAGGGGCAGGCCAAGGCTTCAGAGGCCAAGGGTGAAAAGGAGATACGGACCTCATTCTGGAAGTCTCTGCTGGGGGGACCCTCGCCCATGCCCCTCTGTGGGGGACACAGGGAGCCATGTGTAATGCGAACTGTAAAGAAGCCAGGACCCAACCTGGGCCGCCACTTCTACATGTGTGCCAGGCCCCAGGGTCCTCCCACTGACCCCTCTTCCCGCTGCAATTTCTTCCTCTGGAGCAGGCCCAGCTGAATCACCCCAGGCCTAAAGATGTCTGACATAGTCAATCTTGTATGGTCTGAGGCCAACTTCCTCCTAAGCTGCCTCCTCCTTCCTCAAGACCTCCTTTCTTCCTCCTCTTTCTCCTCTTCCTCTTCCACCTTCCTCAAGGACCCTTCCCCTTTTCTCTTTTTTTCTTCCTCCAAAGCCTCCTTTTTTCTCTTTTCTTCCTGCTTTGTTCCTCCTTATTGGTGAGCTTCTTGTGCCTTAATGCTTGTGACCCAGTCCCCTACCCCACTTCCCACCTTCCTCTCAGAAGTACACCGGAAGCAGTTGCCCCAGGAAGTTGTAATTTTAAACCCCTTCCTACCTTGCTGGAAAATGTATCTGTGCCCAAATAAAGTCCATGTCTTTGTTGTAGTGCACCATGTCATATGGACATTTTGGATGTGCCTCATAAAGTTGAGTTAGAGATGTTATCTTAGTCCCGGGTTTGAACTCCTAAGGAGAAGGGTTGAAGGAGGAGTGGTGCTCACCATAAAGGTGCTCTGTTTAGTTGAGGTTTCCTGTACTGCTGAGGTTGGGTCATCAAGGGAGATGGGTATGGTGGGACAGAAAGCTCAGGTGGGCTGTGTGAAAGTGTTAATCACTCAGTCATGTCTGACTCTTTGTGACCCCATGGACTGTAGCCTGCCAGGCTCTTCTTGGGATTCTCCAAGCAGAATACTGTAGTGGGTTACTGTTGTCTTCTCCAGGGGATCTTCCTGACCCAATGATTGAACTTGGGTCTCTTGCATTGGCAGGTGGATTCTTTACAGTCATGAGTCATCAGGGAAGCCCTGGGCTGTGTAGCTTTAAACCAATGTTTCCCAACTGATATGTCTCACAGCTGCCACAAATGTGTTAAAGGGTGGAAAGAAATGGATCCCTCAAACCTAGAGTTGCCAGACAGGACCAGGAATTAATTGCACAAGTATTAGGAAAGATTGCCTCCTAAGCAGGAAATATTAATGCACCCAAGTGTGCCATGCATGTGTTTTCAGTGTGTTATGACCTAGAGAGGTTGGGAGCCTTGCCTTGAACAAGTTGCTTGCTATAGCCAAGCCTCTTTCCCACCTTGGGAAATAGAACTGATAAGTACTGTTCTATAAGGTACTGTGGAAAGGAAAGAGGATAATGGATTGAGGAGAATATCCATTCTCTTTGTTGGAAAATACCTTCAAGCTTTTGGGGAACCACTCCTTTCCTCCAGGCAGATTGATTTGGGCTGATTCCATCTCCTTGCTTCAGGGGCTACCTGGGGCCAAAGTTTTCACGTCTAAGAATGAAGAGTCAATCCCTGGATTTTTGGTGAAACCATGGGGAAAGAGCCATTTAATATAAATCTTCCAAGTGTCCTGGCTCTTTGTGCAACTCACTGTGTAGATTTTGGCCTCTCCCTCTCTGAATCTTAGTTTCCCTCTCAGTAAAATGGGATGGTCAGATCAACAGGTGATCGGTGGTTTCCTCATGGCTCTGCCACTTGTCTGAGGGAGACAGGTATAATGCAGTTATCTGTTCTCTGTCAAACAAAGACCTACAAATGCTACACTTTGCTCTTTATTTTCAGTCTCAAATCAGCTAAAGGCACACAAAGCAGAGGACAGGAGGCGGCCCAGCTTCAAGTGAAGTGCAGGTGGAGTGGGGATCCAAAGCAGCTGGTTTCTTAGGCATAAGTGGTGACATACTGGGGCCCCATGTTCCCAAAGTAGGAACGTTCCCACTCACTCATGAGCTCGAAGTGTACAGGACGGCGGCAGAAATTGCAGGCAGCTATAGATATATCCTGGAGGGGGAGTCCCACCTCAGTCCAGGCGTCTAGCAGCTTCTCTGAAGGTGATGAGGGGAAGGGAGGGAAATAATTGGTTAGAGTATGTCTTAATCCCTGTGCCACATTACAGATGTGCCAAGATATTGATCCCCTCAACCCTTTGAGATATCTCAGAACTAGAAATAGCCTCGTTAGTTTGCTCCTTTGTGTGATGTGAATATTACCATTTGTGTATGGGTGCTGTGATATATAAAAGTTTGAGAAGCACTCATGTGACATAATTTGAAGCTGCACTGGCCTGGCCTGAACCACTTCCTAAGTACATGACATGGTGTAACTCAAGAAGTGAATCCATCTACTTGGAAACTCGGCCTGGTGAGGAAGATGACACTGACAGTCAACACACAGTGTCATCAGTATTGTGACCTGGGAGCCTGGGGCAGGGTTTTTTCCTAGAGGGAGTGGGGAGCCCAGAGGACAGAATCTGATCTCTCTGCCAGAAGTACCTCAGTTGTGTCCCAGGGCTCTGTCCCTGGCTCTTTTTTCATGCTTACTCCCTGTGTGATCTCATCTAGTTTCATAGCTTTAAAAACCATGTATATGCTGGTGAGTCTGAAATTTTCATATCTAGCCCAAAGCTCTTTCCTGAATTCTAGACTTGTATATCCAATTGCCTTTCTGTATCTTCACCTGGATATCTAATAGGCATCTGTAACTTAACATGAGCACAACTGAGCTACTGATCTCCCTACCCTCCACCAAGTCTACCTTACTTTCAGCGTTAACCATCTCAGTTGGTGGCAATGCCAGTTGCTCAGTACAAAAATATTTGAGCTATCCTTTATTTTTCTCTTTCTCTCCTATGACACATCCAGTCTATTAGCAAAAACCATTGGTTCTACCTTCAAAATATGACCACTTCTTACCACCAATGCTATCCTCAGGTCTGAGCCACCATCATTTGTTTTTCATTTTTTAATTCTGAAGATTTTTTATTAAAAAGCAAATTATTTGCTATGTGACATCCAATGGCTTGGGAATTTTAATCCCTTCTTTTGTCACCATTATTTCTTAACCTGGAATATCACAATAGCCCCCTAATGAATCTCCCTGCTCCCACTCTTTGAGTCTATTCTTAACACAGAAGTCAGAGAAACTCTTGAAACCTGAATCAGATTCAGATATGTTACTCATCTGCTTAAATCCTTCCGAAGGCTTTCTATTTCAGAGTTCCCTGGTGACTCAGACAGTAAAGCGTCTGCCTACAATGTGGGAGACCCGGGTTCGATCCCTGGCTCAGGAAGATCCTCTGGAGAAGGAAATGGCAACCTACTCCAGTACTCTTGCCTGGAAAATCCCATGGACGGAGGAGCCTGGTAGGCTACAGTCCACGGGGTCGCAAAGAGTTGGACATGACTGAGCGACTTCACTTTTCTTTCACTTTCAGAGTTAAAGCCATAACCCTTCCAGTGGCCTGCAGTACCCTACACCATCTGGTCCATATTGCTCCTCCTCAGTTTTCTCTCTCTTTCCCTCTAATTCACACCATTCCATCCATACTCATCTACTTATTCAAATACAAGAGGAATACTGCTGTGTTAGGGTCTTACCTGTTTTAGGGTGTTCTCTCTGCCTGGGATGCTCTTCTCTTAGATTTCTTCCCAGCTGACTCCTTCACTTCCTTTATATCTTTGCTCAAGTGTCACTTTGGTGGTCTCTACACATAGCACTCTATTTAAGGCTTCAACCTTCCTCTCCAAGCTAGCCCCTGTACCCGCCCCCAGCACTTTCTATCCCCCTTTTCCTGCTATATTTCCCCCCATAAATGCTTAGAATTACCATGCTATTTAATTTGCACTTATTTTTAAGTGTTCCTTTTTCTATTATCTCCTACTAGTATGTAAGCTCCAGAAGGATAGAGATTTTGTATCTGTTTTGTTTAGTACTGAATCCCCAGCACCTGGAACAGTACCTAGCACACTGTAGGTACTTGATAACTTGTGTTGAAAGAATGAATGAAAGATGCCTGATGACATCTAGAAGATGAAAAGAGGTAAGTCAGAGTAAGGGATGAAGGAAGGCATTCCACTCAGAAGGAAGCATCATTAACAAAATTCCAGAGGTAAGAGGCTAGAGCTAAGTGAGGGAACTGTAAGTCATTCAGAGTAGCTGGAGAAATAAAATGAATGTGGGGAAGAAGAGAAAGCAGAGAGATCACCATGTTGAAGGCATTGAATGCTATGCCAAGGAGGTTTGACTATTCTCCAGGCCAGTGTCTCCAGTTTGGGGGCTAGACATCTTATTAGTACAAAAGTTCTAATACCTACTTCCAATGTATGTATTTTTTATATAATACATACATATATAATTATCAGTCTATATATTAGAGATCAGTATAAGTAATGCTTAATTTCCTATTTTTTAAGACAAAAAGTAAATATACAATTCTAATAAATCCCCTTACCCTATGGATGATCTTGCATACTTCACCTTGGAGACCACTGCTCTAGTCTAGACAGTAGGGAACTATGAAGAGATTTAAATTAGGGAGCTATATGATCAGATTTTTATAAAAATCCCTCTGATGGTAGGTATGGATGAAGGATTAGAGAAAAGCAGGAAAATTAGTTAGGAAGAAATCACATTGACATGGATTTAAAAAGTAGCAATGGAGAAATGAGATTTGAGAGAGATTGTAGTGAACATTTGCAAGATTTCATGATGGGTTGGCTATAACTTTGAAGGGCTGACTGGTGGAGTCATGGTGAATGCCTCTCATATTTCTTTGCTGCAAAAGCCCAGCATAAGTGGACACTTAGAGAACTGAGAATACTAAAAGCTCTATAATTGAAGCCTAGTGCAAAGAAGGCTGAGCAAGAGGTCCAGAAGTCTAGATCATTAGCTCAGAGAGGTATGTGGCATGAGATCTAGTGGTATGAGCATGGAGGTAGATGCAGATTCTCCAGTTCAAACCTAGTAGCTATGTGACTTCAGACCAGTTTTTTATATGTTTTGATACCTCAGTTTCTACATATATAAAATGGAAATGCTAATAATACCATGTCTACCCCATGAGGATTAGATGAGTTAATACATGTAAAGTATTTAGAACAGTTCTTGACACATGGTAAGTACTTAATAAGTGTTGGCTAGCATTATTTGATGCTTTTAAATGAATGAATGTATGGCGTCTACCTGTCTTGTTTTCCTAGTACTCTCATTCTGCCTATGCTCCAGACAAACAAAATGCTGTAGCTAATGTATGCCCTCCGCTTTCCTATCTCTAGGTCTGTGCTTATCAAATTCCCTTGTTCTGAAATATCCTTCTTACACCATACCACAGGTACTTCAAGGTACAGCAGAAGGATTTCCTTACCTATGAAGCCTACTTAATTTCACCCTTCTTACCCTCTCTAGCCATAAATGAACACTCTCCTTTTAGCTCCCAGAGTACTGGAGCTCACCACACTGGACCAGTACCACCCGTGTTTATATCTGTCTCCTTTGCTATGCCATCAACTACCTATGTGTCTTTGACCCAACAGACCTAGAATAAGAACCTGCTCTATGCTGGCCCTGTACCCAGGAGGAATCCAGTAAACTTCAGGTGAATTGGGCACCTTAAGGATAAAACCCAAGCTATTCAGCTCTACAAGCCTCCAAACTGTGTGTTGTCTTTGCAGATTCATAGGTAAACATTCCCCTACCTTATTCCATTCTTACTTTCCTACATTCCAGTAATATTTGCTTGTTCTTGATATGTCCAAGCCTACTTCTCATTCTCTTCCTTGTCTTTCTCCATGCTCTTGCTTCTACTGGGAATATCTCTTCTGCATCCTCTTTCTTCTCTTGGTCCAATACCACACCCCTTTGCAAGACTCAGCTCAGGTTGTCACCTCCACTAAGAAGCCTGTCCTGAAGCCAGGCCCCTCTTCTGCTCCTACAACTCCCCCATGCATTCTGTCTGTTGAACTTCAATCACTCCTTGAAGTCATTGTTTGAGTCTGCTATGGTCTCCTCAACCAAACTGAAGCCCTATGAGTATAGGAACTGTTTCTTATTTATTTATGACCCCAGTATAGGGTCTAGCACATAATAGATGTTTCAGAAATATATTTTTAAACTGAACGGCATCCATTGTCTTCTTAAGATAATGAGGCTGAAGGAAAGAAGAGTGCTGTAGACACCCATGTTGAGGAAAGGAAAGGAAAGAAAGGAAAAAGAAGTCGCTCAGTTGTGTCTGACTCTTTGCGACCCCGTGGACTGTAGCCTACCAGGCTTCTCCATCCATGAGTTTCTCCAAGCAAGAATACTGGAGTGGGTTGCCATTTCCTTCTCCAGGGGATCTTCCTGACCCAGGGATCGAACCCAGGTCTCCCACATTGGAGGCAGACGCTTTAACCTCTGAGCCACCAGGGAATAGGTGTCCCCATGTTGAGGACTTACCCACAAAGTCTTCCATCATCTGAGGGCTGTGGTGGGGGGAGGGTGCCAAGCGCAGCAGCTCCTCACCCCGGGGGACAGTTGGGTAGTTGATGGCCTGCACATAGATGGCATGCTTGGAGAGCAGGAGATCACAGATCCTGGTGTTCAGCACTGCATCACCCACCTGGACCCAGGAGAAAAGCTTGTCAGTATCTGCTCCCCTGGCCCCACTATTGCTAGCTCTATTAAGTAGGTGGAGGGAATCAGATCAAGGGACTCCACTGAACTTGGGGGCATATATTTTCATAAGCATCTTAGTCAGTGGCAGGTCTAGAATCTCTTATCAAGGAGTTGCTCAGTGGCAGCAATCTGACTTAAGATACATGCATCCCAATGTTCACAACACTACTTACAATAGCCAAGACATGGAAACAACTCAAGTTCCCATCAACACATAATTGGCTTAAGAACATGTGGGGTGTGTATGTGTGTATACACACACACACACATATACATATGTGCTGCTGCTGCTGCTAAGTCGCTTCAGTCATGCCCGACTCTGTGCAACTCCATAGACGGCAGCCCACCAGGCTTCCCCGTCCCTGGGATTCTCCAGGCGAGAACACGAGTGGGTTGCCATTTCCTTCTCCAATGCATAAAAGTGAAAAGTGAAAGTGAAGTCGCTCAGTCGTGTCTGACTCTTAGCGACCCCATGGACTGCAGCCTACCAGGCTCCTCCGTCCATGGGATTTTCCAGGGAAGAGTACCGGAGTGGGGTGCCATTGCCTTCTCCATACATATGTGCATACATGCATAAAATTGAATATTAGCCGCAAAGAAGTGAAATATTTTCATTTGTGGAAACATGGATGGACCTAGTGAATATTATACTAAGTGAAGTGAGTCAGACAGAGAAAGACAAATATATCACTTATATGTGGAATCTTAAAAAATAATACAAATGAATCTATAACCAAAACAGAAACATACTCATAGAAAACAAACTTATGGACGCCTAAGGGGAAAGAGGGGCTTCCCAGGTGGCTCAGTCATAAGGAATCTGCCTGCTAATACAGGAGACTTGGGTTTGATCACTGGGTTGGGAAGATTCCCTGGAGAAGGAAATAACAACCCACTCCAGTATTCTTGCCTGAGAAATCCCAAGGATAGAGAAGTCTATGGCAGTCTATGGTCCAGGGGGTCACGAGAGTTGGTTAGACATGACTTTGTGACTAAACAACAACAATGAGGTATAAGGGAGGGATAAATTAGGAGTATGGAAATGATAGGGAGGGAACACAGCCCTGCCAATCAACAGAAAATTGGATTAAAGTTTTACTGAGCCTGGCCCCGCCCATCAGAACAAGACTCCATTTTCCCCTCAGTCAGTCTCTCCCATCAGGAAGCTTCCATAAGCTTCCTATACTTCTCCATCAGAGGGCAGACAGCATGAAAACCAAACTCACAGAAAATTAACCAATCTGATCACATGGATCACAGCATTGTCTAACTCAATGAAACCATGAGCCATGCTGTGTAGGGCCACCCAAGACGTACGTGTCATTGTGGAGAGTTCTGACAAAACATGGTCTACTGGAGAAGGGAATGGCAAACCACTTCAGTATTTTTGCCTTGAAAACCCCATGAACAGTAGGAAAAGGCAAAAAGATAGGGCACTGAAAGATGAACTTCCCAGGTCGGTAGGTGCCCAATATGCTACTGGAGATCAGTGGAGAAACAACTCCAGGAAGAATGAATAGATGGAGCCAAAGTGAAAACAACACCCAGTTGTGGATGTGACTGGTGATGGAAGTAAAGTAGAATGCTGTAAACAACAACATTGCAAAGGAACCAGGAATGTTAGGTCCATGAATCAAGGCAAATTGGAAGTGGTCAAACAGGAGATGACAAGAGTGAACATCAACATTTTAGGAATCAGCGAACTCAAACAGACTAAAACTAAATGGGTGAATTTAACTCAGATGACCATTATATCTACTACTGTGGGCAAGAATCCCTTAGAAGAAATGGAGTAGCCATCATAGTCAACAAAAAAGCCCAAAATTCAGTACTTGGATGCAATCCCCAAAATAACAGAATGATCTCTGTTCATTTCCAATGCAAAGCATTCAATATCACAGTAATCCAAGTCTATGCCCCAACCAGTAATGCTGAAGAAGCTGAAGTTGAATGGTTCTATGAAGACCACAAGACCTAGAATGAACACCCAAAAAAGTTGTCCTTTTCATTATAGGGGACTGGAATGCAAAAGTAGGAAGTCAAAAAACACGTGGAGTAACAGGCAAATTTTGCCTTGCAGGACAGATTGAAGCAGGGCAAAGGCTAATAGAGTTTTGCCAAGAGAACACACTGGTCATAGCAAACACCCTCTTCCAACAACACAAGAGAAGACTCTACACACGGACATAACCAGATGGTCAACAGCAAAATCAGATTGATTATATTGTTTGCAGGCAAAGATGGAGAAGCTCTATACAGGCAGCAAAAACAAGACCAGGAGCTGACTGTGGCTCAGATCATGAACTCCTTATTGCCAAATTCAGACTTATATGGAAGAAAGTGGGGAAAACCACTAGACCATTCAAGTATGACCTAAATCAAATCCCTTACAATTATACATTGGAGGTGAGAAATAGATTCAAAGGATTAGATATGATAGACAGAGTGCCTGCAGAACTATGGATGGAGGGTCATGACATTGTACAGGAGACAGGGATCAAGACCATCCCCAAGAAAAAGAAATTCAAACAGGCAAAATGGTTGTCTGAGGAAGCCTTACAAATAGCTGTGAAACGAAGAGATGTGAAAGGCAAAGGAGAAAAGGAAAGATATACCCATTTGAATGAAGAGTTCCAAAGAAGAGCAAGGAGAGATTAAAAAAGCCTTCTTCAGTGATCAATGCAAAGAAATAGAGGAAAACAATAGAATGTGAAAGACTAGAGATCTTTTCAAGAAAATTAGAGATATTAAGGGACTCTTTTATGCAAAGATGGGCACAACAAAGGACAGAAGTGGTATGGACCTAACAGAAGCAGAAGACATTAAGAAGAGGTGGCAAGAATATACAGAAGAACTATACAAAAAAGATCCTTACAACTCAGATAATCACTTCACAACCCAGATCACTCTCCTGGAGCCAGACATCCTGGAATGTGAAGTCCAGTGGGCCTTAGGACGCATCACTATGAACAAAGCTAGTGGAGGTGATGGAATTCCAGTCGAGCTATTTCAAATCCTCAAAGATGATGCTGTGAAACTGCTACACTCAATATGTCAGCAAATTTGGAAAACTCAGCAGTGGCCACAGGACTGGAAAATGTCAGTTTTCATTCCAATCCCCCAAAAAAGCATTGCCAAAGAATCCTCAAACTACTGCACAATTGCACTTAACTCACACACTAAGAATGTAATGCTCAAAATTCTTCAAGCAAGGCTTCAACAGTACATGAACCATAAACTTCTAGATGTTCAAGCTGGATTTAGAAAAGGCAGAGAAACCAGAGATCAAATTGCCAACATCTGTTGGATCATTGAAAAAGTGAGACAGTTCCAGAAAAACATCTTCTGCTTTATTGATTACACCAAAGCCTTTGACTGTGTGGATCACAACAAACTGTGGAAAATTCTTTAAGTGATGGAAAACGCAGATTACCTGACCTGCCTTCTGAGAAATCTGTATGCAGGTCAAGAAGCAAGTTAGATCTGGACATGGAACAACAGATTGGCTCCAAATCAGGAAAGGAGTAAGTCAAGGCTGTATAAATGCTGGGCTGGATGAAGAACAAGCTGGAATCAAGATTGCCAGGAGAACTATCAGTCACCTCAGATATGCAGATGGCACCACCCTTATGGCAGAAAACAAAAAAAAGAACTAAAGAGCCTCTTGATGAAAGTGAAAGAGGAGAATGAAAAATTTGGCTTAAAATTCAACTTTCAGAAAACTAAGATCTTAGCATCTGGTCCCATGACTTCATGGCAAATAGATGGGGAAACAATGGAAACAGTGACAAACTTTATTTTTTGGGGCTCCAAAATCGCTGCAGATGGTGACCGTAGCCATGAAATTAAAAGATGCTTGCTCCTTGGAAGAAAAGCTGTGACCAACCTAGGCAGCATGTTAAAAAGCAGAGAGATCACTTTGCCAATAAAGGTGCGTCTAGTCAAAGCTTTGGTTTTTCCAGTAGTCATGAATGAATGTGAGAGTTGGACTATAAAGAAAGCTGAGTGCCGAAGAATTGATGCTTTCAAACTGTGGTGTTGGGGAAGACTCTTGAGAGTCCTTTGGACAGCAAGGAGATACGACCAGGCCATCCTAGAGGAAATCAGTCCTGAATATTCATTGGAAGAACTGATGCTGAACCTGAAACTCCAATACTTTGGTCACCTGATGTGAAGAACTGAGTCTATTGAAAAGAATCTGATGCTGGGAAAGATTAAAGGTGGGAGGAGAAGCGGATGACTGAGGATGAGATGGTTGGATGGCATCATCACTCAATGGACATGAGTTTGAGTAAGCTCCAGGAGTTGGTGATGGATAGGGAAGCTTGGCATGCTGCAGTCCATGGAATAGCAAAGAGGCACTACTGAGTGACTGAACTGAACTGAACTGAACTGAACTGATGGGATTAACAGATAAAAGTTACTACCCATAAAATAGATAAGCAACAAGGATTTACTATATAACACAGTGAATTGATGGAAAATAATCTGAAAAAAATATGTAACTGAATCACTTTTCTGTACACTTTAAACTAACACAATATTGTAAGTCAACTATATGCTATGCTGTGCTTATTAGCTCAGTTTTGTCCAGTTATTTGTCACCCCATGGGCTGTAGCCCGCCAGGCTCCTCTGTCCATTGGGATTCTCCAGGCAACAATACTGGAGTGGGTTGCCATGCCCCCTCCTCCAGGGGATCTTCCCAATTCAGGGACGGAACCCAGGTCTCCCTCATTGCACCCAGATTCTTTACCATCTAAGCCACCAGGGAAGCCCAAGAATGCTGGAGTGGGTAGCTTATCCCTTCTTTAGGTGAACTTCCAGACCCAGCAATCGAACTGGGGTCTCCTGCAGTGGAGGTAGCTTTTTTTACCAGCTGAGCTACCAGAAAAGCCCCAAGTCAACTATACTTCAATTTAAAAATTAAAGGGGGTAGAAGTGCTTCTAGGGACCTTGTCTTGAAGCTGTTTGCAGGAGAAGCATACCTAGCTATGTTAATTTAGGGTAGTTCTGAGTAAGAAGATAAAACCCCAAGTGACCTCTGGGGTGTTGTCACTGGGTTAATTAAACATATTTTCAAAAGTAGTCTTTCAAAGGAACACTGAATTAGCCCAAGGAACAGTACAGTCTACTAAGCATGAGATAATAACTAATGTTAAAAACAAAAGACTAGTTAATCCAGAATGACTGATAATTTTCCAAAAGGGAAAGAAAACTGATGATAAGGAGGTTGGTTAACAAGGAAACAGCTGACAGGAACAGGTTTCAGTTTGCTGGTTGTGGGAAGGCTCCCAGGAGAGATGGTGGAGAAGGCAATGCGGAATGTGGGACTCTCACCCGAATGGGGATGATGTGGCTGGGGCATGGAATGACAGGAAGGCCCCTGTCCATTAGTAGCTGACGCATGTGCTTGACATTGCGTTGGTGGGCTCTCCTCAGGGCTTGGCCCTCCTCTCCTTTGAGCAGTCGCACGGATTCCAGAGCCCCAGAGAGCACCATGGGAGGCAGTGAAGTGGTGAAGATGAAGCCAGCAGCATAGGAACGTACCATGTCCACCAAGTCACGGGTGCTGGCAATGTAGCCACCCACACAGCCAAAGGCTTTGCCTGGACACAAGGAGGAGAATGAGGAGGTTATGCACAGATCCTATTATCAGCCCCCTGAGGAACAGGGTAACTCAAGGCGGTACACTAGAAGCTGGAGCTCCAGACTCCCTTATCATCTTTCTTGTCTGTGACAAGCAGACAGAGCTGATAGTTATGCTGCTTTGAGGTAGGACTTGTAAGCCCTGCCATGTGTAATGACTAGATATGCAGGAGCTGGGTGGGGACCTTCAACTGGTTAGATCCAAAAGTAGAGCTAAATGGAGCTTGGAACTGGGATGGGGAAGGAGTTTTGATCCACAACTCCACCCAATGAATTGAATTTAGTAATGTGGCCCAGCTCAGGGGTCTTCTCAAAAAATTCTCCCAGACTTTGTCAGCAATTTTGCAGTGATAGGGGAGTGGGAGGAGAGAATCCAAATGTTCTATAGCCTGGGCCATAAATTCTACCCAAATAGCCTTTGCAACTTTGTGGAGGAGGAAGAAAAAGTTCTTCTAGGGACTTCCTTTCTGGATTGTATATAAGGGTAACCCAAGGGACTCACTTACCAAGAGTTCCAGAGATGATGTCAATCTTGTGCATAATTCCATCACGCTCCCCAATCCCAGCACCCCGGGACCCATACAGTCCTACAGCATGAACTTCATCCACGAAGGTCAGAGCCCCATACTGGTGGGCCACATCACACAATTCCTCGAGGGGACAGATGGCACCTGAGCAAAGCGATGAATAGAGGTAGATCATAACCCTTCTCCAGCTCCATCTCCAGCATGGAATTTGTGGGGCATAACAACTATAGGTTGGGAAAGGAGGAGGGTGTGCACCCTTAGTTGGGGCTATGCCAGACTTCTTCATATGTGTCGATTGAGTTCACCCTACTCCCACCCAAGTTGTGTGTGTGCGCATTTTCCCCAGCCTGTGATTAAGGCTTACTTTTCTGTCTTTCTATTTTTACTTCATTCTGATGATATCTGTCCTCTTGCTTATGCTATTTGCCAGCCTCTCTCTGCCTTCCTCCCCACCCCCAACAAGTCTGTGTATTTCCGTCAAGTATTGGCACTAGCCTATATGATGCCTTTGTTTAAATAAATTAAAAAAAATTCTCCTTTTGCTCCAGGTTAATGTTTTCAGATCTCACTCACCCTCTCTGCCAAGTGTTGTTGTCAGCTGTGTCAATATCGTTTTTTCACTGGTCTTCCATATTTCTGTGTTTATGAATTTTTGCCACTCTCTTTTTATGACTATTTCCAAATTTGTTTCTGTGTCTCTATTTTCTATCTCTGTCTTTGTTTTTCCTCTCTCCTCTCCCCTCTTCCTCTGTCTCTTTGTTAGTGTCTCTATCCCTCCTTCCCTCACTCACCTTCCTCTCTCACTTCTGTTCTCTTATTGTTTGTATCCCTTCATGTCTACCTTTCTGACTTTAGACTTTTTTCTCTGTATCTCTGTCTCTTTCTGAGTTTTTGTGTGTGTGTGTGTGTGTGTGTGTGTGTGTGTGTGTGCCTCTATCTTTTCTGTCTCTGTGGGAAATATTTTTTTCTCAACCTGTCAATTTTGTTACCTGAGGGTACCCTCCCATAGACTCAGGCTCAATGTATTGAATAAAAGTGAAATAGAAGTAATCTGTATGTTCCTGTACATTTTCCATGCAGATTTACCGTTTCCCCCTGTTATTCTATGCTGATAATTGTTTATAAGGTCTTCAAATGTCTGTGTATTTCATGCACAGATATTGTGACCACTCTATATATACAAGAACCCATACATCTGTCATTCCCCATTCCTGGAAACTAATGGTGCAGGGAAGTGGAATACAACAGAAACTTCTTCATATGGGAACAGGGATTCCAGGCTAGGATTAAAGTTTGTGAGCAACTGGTGGGACAATAGGAGGGGAGAAAACCACAAGAGTTGGAGTCCAAGGCTAAGAGGACAGTGTAATGGTTCAAACATCATTTCAATGGGAGGAATTCAGCCCTAAATTGACAGTTTCAGCAGGGTTTCCACCATTCACTAAATAAAGAACCATTCATTTGCAAATGTAAGGAAGTAGAATGGTCCCAACATTCATTATTTCTGGTTTTCATTACAGAAATAATGATTTAAAGTAGTCTCAGTGGTAGAAATATGATGATTGCTGGTTGTAGAAATGTGGACAAGGGCATGACAGTAAGTTTTTATATATATTCACTCACTTAAATACTCTCAGCTACTCCATTAATTATCATCTCAATTTTTAAAGATAAGGCAATTGACACACAGCAATTAAGAAACTTGTCCAAGCTAGTAAGTTGTAATGCTGGGATTTGAACATGGATAGTTTGGTTCAAAAGCTTGTGCATCACCATTACTTGATGTGATGGAACTTACACTGGCTAAATCTGAGAGTACAGTGGACTCTCCTTTGTTTCACTTGGAAAAGTGACAGATTGAAATGAATTGAGGATCTCTTCGCTTTAATAAACCCAGAAGATTATGCCTAAAATAGATGATTTCTGCCTAAGAGGGACAGCAATACAATGATTTGAGCATTGTTTCAGTTAGGGAAAGGAACGAGGTAGGAAGATAAAGGTGATTTATTTCTACTTAGATCATGATAAATAGAATGTCTTCCATCATCTCTTTCAATCAGATATTTTACCTTGAGGAAAGTTGAAGTTAAGAGAGTTAAAGAGTTACCCAAGGTCACTGAGCTGGTAAGTGCTAGAGGTAGGATTTGAACCAAGATCTGACTTGAAAACCTGTTTTGATTCCAGTGCTACATATTGAACCCTAAAAAATCTCCCAGGATCTGGTTTGTGAAAATTTATGCTGCAGGAACCAGACACTGGGATGATTGATCTGCACATCATTTTTAATGGAAGGAGCATCGTATGAAGGAATTGGACTCATACATCCTAGGGTTCAGATACACACTTTGGCACCAGTTTACTGAGCCAGCTAAGGTAATTTGGGTACTCTCTCTGCACTTCAGTTTCTTAACCTTTGAAATCAGTATAATAGCTCTCTCCATCCTTTGGCATTTACTGTCTATGTGACCTTGGGCAAGTCACTTCACTTCTTGGTGTCTCAGTTTTCCTCATAATAGCATTTACCTCAGAATTGTTGTGAAGATTAAGTGAATTAATACATGTGAAATACTAATAATTTTGCTTGGTACATAATAAGCATTCTATAAATGTTAGCTATTATCATTATCATCATAGTTTTTGTGAGACCAATGTTAGTAAACATACACTCACACATACGCTTACCATCCATGGAGTGAACAGTCTCGAAGGCCACAATTTTGGGTGTCTCAGGGTTGGACTTCTTTAGAAGTTTCTTCAGGTGATCAGGATCATTGTGCCTGAAGACAAACTTGGCTGCTCCACTGTTGCGGATACCTTGGATCATGGAAGCATGGTTGCCTGCATCTGAGTAAATCTCACACCCTGAAGAACCAGATGCATAATGCTTAAGCTTCTATCCCAGTATTCACATTTCAACTTCAAGACTGACTTGGCAGGAGCAAAGAGCTAATCCTTTCCTCCATATGAAGCCTCTGCTCAGCTTCTCCCTCCTCCGGAAGCCTTTGTAACACCTCTTCCTCTCTTGGAAGAACTCCTCTGCCCTTAAATTCTGACCCCTACACTCTTCTCTCCAGTCATTTTAACCCTGGCTTGGACTTTGATTCTTGGGGTGGAAGAAATTTAAATTTCCCAAGAATGCTCTAGAGTTTCCTGAGAATAGGGCTTACGTTCCTATTCCCAGACACCAAGATTAAGCCTTAGAAAGGAGTTTGTTGGAGGGAATGTTAACTTGGACTGATGATATATTCTTCCTGATTTAGATAAAACCCCACCTCTTCCAGATAGTATACCTCTGCTTATAATTATAGGGTAGATACTTTGACTTTCACAATTTGAATCATAACCTTATTACAAGTCAGAGCTAGAAGGGCAATTGGTGACCATGGAATCTAGTCACTTTAATGTACAAGTGAGGAAGCTAAGTCTAAAGAAGGGGAGACTTTTGTCTAGGACCTGAGGAATCCAGGGCTTTTTACTGGACAATGGCGGGAGAACAAGTAGAGATGGGAAATTGGTGGATGGAATTGATTCCTGGGCCCCTAAACCCGCACTGACATCAAGGAACTGTGGCCTTATATTAGAGTAAGGGATCACTTCTACCTGTGGAAATCAGGCATGACTTCCTGGAGAACCTGCTGTGAAAGATAAGTAGACTGGAAGTGTCTTGGGAGCAGGGATCACAGCTTTTTATCTTTCTGTTTCTGGTACCCAGATTAAGGCTAAGTGTACAGGAGATGTTAAGCAAACCTTTTTTGAATGAATGGATTAAAAAAAACCCAGAATTACTGAATTTTAAGTGAGTGAATAAATATGTGAATTAGTATATTACTGAATGAAAGAATGTGAGGAGAGGTGTCAAAAGATGAGTTTGAAGAGGTAGGTAGAGGCCAGATTATTGAAGGCTTTAGAAGGCATGATAAAGAGAAGGGCAGTGGGAATCTATTAAAGGGTTTGGGGCAGAGGAATAACAAAGATAGGCTTTTATTTTTAAAATATCATCTAGTTCTTGTGAATAATATGTTGTAGGAAGGCAAAGGTGAAGTCAGGAAAATGATGTTGGTCTTAGGATGGTGGCAGAGGAAATGAAAAGAAGTTGAATTCTAATGGCTGAAGGAGTTTACTGAAGACATTTCCAAAGATATTGGCTTGAGTTGGGGTTATGTGTGGTCTTGAAGAAAGTTTCTAAGAAGCGGTAGAGATGTTTATAGTGTGCTGAAATTTTTTCAAGAAGTGAGGAAATGTGTAGCAAGTGTGGAGACTTTTCTCAAGTAGTTTGCCTGTTATAAGGAGGGGACAGAATGGGAGTAACTAGAGAGTGAAGAGGAAAAAAAAATTTTTTTGAGATGCAAGAGACTTCAACATGTTTAAAGAGCAGGAGAGGCTAAAGATACATGAGGGAGAGAGGGAACTCATAGATCAAGATTCCTGATGAAGTAGAGGACACACAGAGCGCCAATGTAAGAATTAGTCAACAAGAAAAATGGTACCTCTTCTACTGTGACAGGAAATAAGGAATGAAAAGAGGCCATGTGAGAATGCTCATGAGTTTATAGGTAGTTTGAGGCAAGAAGTTGAGGACATTGCTGCCTAGGGTCTTCTGTTTTCTGTGTGGTAGGAGATGAAGTAATCTGCTGTGAGTGGAGGTGAGGTGGAGGTGTAAGAGAGCTGAAGAGAATGGGGTTTGGCAAAATTTCCTTGGAGACTTGGAGGGCTGACTATGGAAACAGGATTGCCAGAAAGAATAGAAGACGGTAGAGGTTGGGGACCATGAATTATTAGTGGCTCCCATCTAAGTAATTATGTAATACCAGTATTGACATAGAGAAGGTGGACAGTTGCATTTATCTGGGATTGGGCTATGATGGAAGAATTGATAGGCATATGAATTGAGGACGTTACTGGTTAGAGGATGGGAGAATGGGAAGATGGGATTCAGATGAGATTTGGTGTACAAGTGAAGAGATTAGCTTTAGGCAGGAGAGAGAATGAAAAAGGGTAGATGAGCAGTGAGATGAATTTGTGGGTTTAGGGGCTATAAGTTAAAGGACCTCCTGTTTGGTGGCTTCTGTTTTATTTGTGTTGTAAGATGTGAGATTATTTGCTAAGAGTGAAGGAGGAGATAGCCACAGGTTTTAGAAGGGGAAAGAAAGTTTGAAAAAGCTGATATAGGGATATAAAAGGACTATTTATAAGTGTTGAATGCAATTGAGTTGGGAAATGACAAATTTATGATGTTACCCTTCAGTGAGGTTAGGATACAGTCATACAGTGTTGAGGGTATGCAGGGTGGGTAAGAACAAAGAGCAATGGGAGCAAGTGAACTCAGAAGACAGGGAAGGGCTGATGGAGACAGTAAGCCTGGATGCAGGATACTAGCCCTGAACAAAGTTTTGGCTCTGGGCTTACCTGGCAAGATCTTGGCCAAGGTGAAGAGAGTGGAGTCATTGGCCACAAAGCAGGAAGAGAAGAGCAGGGCTGAGTCCTTCTGGTGCAGCTCAGCCAGCTCTTGCTCCAGCTCGACATGGAACTTACTGGTACCCGAGATGTTGCGGGTGCCACCAGCTCCAGCTCCATGTCGCTGCAGGATCTCTCTGGCCAGGAGAAAACAGAGGAAGCAAGGAGAAGAAACTCTTGTCAGATACTGAGAAACTGTGTAGATTTCTCTTCCTTGATAGGGGTCAATATTAACTTAGTGATTCTCTATGAGTTGTGTCCTATATGACAAAGTAGAGGTCGGTATAGGGGCAATGGGGAGAAATGGACCTTCCTTCTTAGGCTGAAAGCACTCAGGGAGAGAAGGAGAAGCTAGATTGGTCTTGATTAGCTTGGAAGATCTTTTAGAGAAGGTTGCACACCATCTCTGGTAATACTTATTCTGTAGCCAGAGTAAGAACTCATGGAGAGTGCAACTTGTTCAATTTCTCATCCTCTCCTTTGTAGCACTGGACACCAAAGAGTTTGGATAACTAGGCTTGTTGACTTAGTTCCTGTCCAAGGATTAGATTTGTTGAAAGACCTTGAGACAAAAGGGGTGTTGGGTGGAACCCAGGTTTCCACCATCAGCTCTGCCTTTTCCTTCTATGTGTGGCTTTGGCTCTTCTCTGGATATCTCCCTGTGGGCTCATCATGGCTCAGACCCTACTACTCACTGTGTGGCTTGCAAGACCCGAGGGTGCCGGCTCATGCCCAGGTAGTCATTACTGCACCAGACAGACACATCCTTTGAGGCCACAGATGCCTCAAAGAAGTGTTCAGCAAAGGGGTATGCATCAGCCCAGCGATTCACAGTCTTGAAAACACGATAGGTGTGGTCCTGTTTCTTCTCCATGATTTTGTCCCTAAAAAACTGGTCATAACCAAAGACATGGTCTCCTGTGGGAGTAGAGATGGGGATGAAAAGAATTTATTTTAAATCACTTCTTGGCTAGTCCATATTTTATTTAATGCAATTGATTTGGAGTTCTCCAGTTCTCTTTCCATTTATTAATTTATTTGATCAGTCATTAACTTACTGGGTCACATTAATGCTCTACTATTTAATTCAACCATCCCTTTGCTTACTCACTGATTCATTCACTTATTATACATTCACTCAGGCCTCCTAACCCTTGCATGGCCTCATCTCTTTTCCCAAGGTTAGTATGGCACCCTCCTTCCAGAAGTACCACCTCAAGTTTCAGTGGAAAGAGTGTTGATGGGTCTAGTTCTAGTCATAGTTCTGCTACTTCCTAGTTGTGTAATATTGGCAAGTCATGAATCCTTAGTCTTAATTTTCTCACCTGTAAAATGGGACTAATAATATCTTCATCACAGAATTATGACCATCTGATGACAAACAGAATGTAATACATCCAAGCTAATATCTGGCACATAGTACTATTATTGTGGCTATTGTAATATAGTAGTATAGTAGTAGTAGTAAGAATAATAATTTTAAATATTATTATTGTAGCCAACATTTAATAAGTGCCTATTACATGTAATACCCTCTCTTAGTAACTTTATAGATATTATTTCATTTATTCTTTATAATAATCCTATGTGGAAAGTTCTATTAGCATCTCCATTTTACAGATGAGGAAGAGCCTACTTCTTTAACCACTACAAAATGGAGCAACCTTATTTTTAGAATTGAAATACAATGTATGCCACCAGGCTTTTTAAACTCCAGAACTCTATCCACGAGACAGAAATCATGATTGTTACAGATGGCAACTTATATGGTAGGAGTGTACATTAGTAACATCTTTGCTGTAGGGATGTTTGGAAATATGTACCAAGAGTTTTTAAAATGCACATGCTGACATACCTGGGGAAATATTTGCAGCATGTTTAGCATAAAACTTGATATCCAGAATTTATGTTTTGGAAACTCTGAAAATTACTATGTAAAATTTTAACCCAATAGAAAAGTGGGCAAAGAATATAACCAGACCATTCAACAAATGCTTAATCAGGGAAAGTCAACTGCAAAAACAAGTTTTCACTGATCAAATTTGATAAAGATTTAAAACTTTGTTACTATCAAGTGCTGGAGAGTGTGTGAGAATATGGATTCTCTTTGATAATTAGTACACCACTTTGGAGGACCAATTGGCAATATTTATTAATATTGAAAATGTGTACACCTTCACATCCTGAAATTTCCACCTCTTAGTGTCTCTTGTAGAGAAACATTTACCTATCTACATGAAGAGGTACATTCAAGGATGTTTGTTGCACCACTGTTTGTAAGAGAAAAAACTGGAAGCAAGCCAACTGAGGAATAGCTAACTAGTTTCTAGTTTAGCCATATATAGTCTAAGAATACTATATGTTATCTTTGTGGAGATATGTTATCCTATGTGGAAAGTTCTATTAGCAATCTATTACATTTATATGTATGTAAAACCAACATACAATATAAAGTGGAAGAATACACACAAAAAATTGGTATAATTACATGAAGATGCTTGGTTGATTAAATGATGTTGCATTCATGCTACAGAACACATTTCAATCATTTATAATTATTATGCAGCTTTATGTTTAGGGACATGGAATAATGCTCATGACATATTGTTAAATGAACAAAGAACAACAGCAAACTCAAGGTGGAATGAGATCACATTTCTAATAAAAACATGTATGTGGAGGGAAGCGTAGTTTTGTATGTGTGTGTTTAGTCATAGGAAAATATCTAGAAAAAATATAAGAAGAAAATTAATGGTGGATGGTGGAGCTCTGATTTAAATTTCCCTCTTTATATTCATTTTGTATTGGGAAAATAAAATGAATTCTGTTATGAAAAATTATTATAAACACACACAAGACAGGGGAAAAGTTCTCTGTGAAGGATGAGTGTTTCTGAGGGAAGCATGGAGAAAAAATGATAGGAATACATCTAATATTTAATGAAGCTTCATAACAAGTTTGAGGCACTTCTGTAAGTGTAATTTTATTTTCTTTCTGTAATAACTTGTTGAGGTATTAAAATCTCACTGCAAGGAAATGACTTACTTTCCAAAGCATGCAGATCCAGCAAGTACCAGCATTAAAATTTAAACTCAGACTCCCTGGGCTCTAAAGTGATTCTTTGCCATTTCCTCTGCCGTGTCAGTGCACAGCATTTCAACATTCCCTCCATATTCTGACCCCTTTTACTTCCATCTCAGCAAACTCACCAGCCATGTTGTTCTGAATCAGGTGTGTGACCTTCTCTGAATTTTTCTCTGGCTCTTGGGAACTGGAGAATGTCTTCCTCAGGCTGGTTGAGGCCAGAGAGGTGGGCAAGTCTGAGAGGGAGTATGGGATCCATTGGCCATGAAAAGAGGGAGGGGAGGGAAAGAAAGCATGTGCTGTCCTCTTTAAAGTCAATACAACATATATAAATTCAAGGTCAGGAAGTAGAGAAGCCTTGTACATAGAGAAGAAATATTCTGAAAAGTAAGCTTTTTCTCATCTCCCCAAGTGGAGACTTATATATCATGAAACCACCCATAAGGTGAATTACACTTTTCTTCACTAGGATTTTCCCTTGGGTAAGATAACTGGAGCAGCAATGCTGAGTCTTGCACTTGGAAGGTAGATGCAGGATAGTGTCCCTTACTCTTCTTTTCTGAAAGTCATTAGAATTCAATTTTGAAAATTTTACTCTTAATTATATCCCACAAAGTTCTGTGAAAGATGTCGGCAGTATAGCCAATTCTCAAATGTGATTATCTTGAATGGTTTGCACCAATTGAATTGACCTGACCTCAATACTCATCTAAAGAATGTACCTACTTCCAAAACTTACTCTTTCATGCAAATCCAGATTGTCAGAGAGTAGTGTTGCTTATATGTGGGAGCCCAGCCTGTTGGAATCCATTTAGTCACTTGGGAGAGAGCAGGCAGAATTCTAGTGGGCTCATTTTAGACTAATAGCTGAAAGTTATAGAAGCATGCATATGTGTTGGGAAGGGTGCATTTCAGTGCACAGTTTAAGCTATTGCCTACCGTGGTTCTCCTAGAAAAGACTGGACTTCCATCATGGAATGTGTACCAGTTGTCTTTGGATTAGCCTAGCTCAAGACCATGATAAAATGAAATCAAGCATTAAGTTAGATGTTAGATGAGGTGGAAGTTAACTCCAACCTGTCTTGAAAGTCTTCACATCTTCCTGGACTTCTGGGGCTGCTTTTTGCACAATTTTACTCTTCCCATCCTGGAGTTCCAACAGCATGAAGGGACAGTGGCTCTTGGCCCAAGATGGAGAATCTATGCAAAGAGAGTAAGTGGTAGTGAATTTCTAGCTATAAGTTTCTAGCTGTAAATTTAACAATGGTCACTGAGATGTACTATAATTAAAAGCTATATCTCAGGCTATGGTAGAGACACAAAGATGAATGTATCTGGTCCCTGTGCTAAGGGAGTTCCTAAGTTGTTGGGAATGGCACATTACTGAAGACACATTATGAACAATGCTGGGATTGGAAGGAAGACATGGGCTAGAAGAGGGAAGGGACATGACCCAGAATTGGAATTGGACAGGCTTAAAGTCTAGGCAGGCTTCATAGAAGAGATGGTGTCCAAGTTAAGTGTTACATGAGGAGTTTGAGATGCTCTGGAAAAGATAATGGGACAGAGTCATTTGACAAGAGCAAAGACATAGAAACTTAAAATGATAATCCAGACAATTTTAAGTAGTTTCAGCATGACTGGAGTATATAGAATGTGAGGGGCATGAGAATGAGACTCTTTTTAGAGATACTGACATAAGTCAAAAGTGAGGTGTATTTTTAGGCCAGCTTATTCTTCTTTGACACTTTTCACATGAACCCTCCCAGTTATTAGGTAATGATGACCAGTATGACTTGGAGTCTTATCTCTAGGGCCCAGACATTTCCCCCCATTTGTCAGCAGTGACTTCTTACCCCCTCCAGCCTTGGTTGCCTTAAGGTGGATTTGAGAAAAACTTGGTCCTTGGGTGGCCAGAATGGGACAACGTCCAATACCAAACAGGAACTGGTGAGTCTTAATCATCTTGCCCAGGAGGCCTGTGGGGCTCCGGATAAGCACTGGGCAACGCTGTAGCAACATGGCTGCTGTCACCATCTTGAGCCTGAAGTTCTGCATAAGATATGGAAGAGATGAGATTCCACTATGAAGGCCTGGCCAAAAGCCAAGAGTCATTCTTATGTTTGATACTTTGCCTTTAGCTTCTCACCTGATGCTTGCTCCCCTCCCCAGAAATGCCTTTACTGTTATTTCAGGGTAAGAAATTTCCCAATCTTAAAAATGTACCAATGGGGCATCTGAGAGGAAGAAACAGGAAACTTATCATTAGACCAAAGAGGTAAAGAAATGAGTTCCCACTGGAGGTGAGAAAGCCTGAATTCTGATTGTTTTAGACTTGGCTACTGACCTACTCTGTGATGGTAAGGATCACTGAAGTATGTTGTGTGTGGCAGGATAAGAGTTGACAACCCACCAACCTTTTGATCAACACTTAAGGCTAAGACTCTTTCAAAGAATATTGGCCTCAGCTAAATGAAGATTCAACCTGCTAATGCAGACAGATGCCAATGACCAGGGCTCCTGAGGCTTGGCTAGGAGTCTTTCCTGAGCAGGCCCAGCCAGAGAGACAAGCTTGAGGCCACAGATACCAATTTAAGTAGATTCAGGAAATAGAATGAAAGGGTACATGTCCCACCAGACTGGTATATTACTATCCTTGGATTTACTCCTGGATTTCGGAAAAACACAAATAGAGATGTAGATGAAAACAAGCCAAGCCCCAAGGGATCTGGGAAACATCTATTTGTAAATGAAAGAGGCAGAGGCTAAAACAGATATTCATCGAATGTTTTATTAAAATTTATTCAATAAATATTTATTTAATTTAAATAAGTATTTATTGAATTTATTAAATATTTATTCAATAAATGTTTATTGAATTTGGAAGTATATTAATGAATGAGCAGGAACTCAGAGGGAAAAGAATATGGAAAGAGTCATAAGAAATGAAAAGAAAGATAAAAGGCAGAAAGTAATAGAAAACAAAGGTGCAATGGTAGCATTGGAGTTAGAACAATAGAAATTTCAGGAGAGAGAAAGATCAAAGTCAGAAGGAAAAGGGACAGGTAGAGATAAGAACAGGAAGAAGATGACTGATCCAAGAAACAGAGGACAAGAGGATGATGGAAAATAAAGGAGGCAGGGAAAGAGACTGAGATGAGACAAAGAGAATGAAAGAGAAGACAAGAGAGGAGAGGAAAAGGGTAGAGGAGAGGCATTGAGTAACAGAGCAGAAGTAGAGTTAGAAACAGATAGACAGAAGGACAAAAAAGGGATATGAGGCAAAAATCAAGAAGCATGCAGAAATATACAAAGACTCAGAAAACTGAGAGCAGGAGAGGAGAGAATCCAGCAGGGACAGAGAGTCAATCAGCACAAAGGTAAAGGAGAAATTCTATCAGAGACTGTGGAGATGGAGAAGAACAAAGAATGGTTAGGGGAAGAGGAATTGGCCCTCCCTGCTGAGAGAGATGAGAGTGAGACTGAGTGACAGGGGGAAGGGAGTAGAGACAAGATCAAAAGATAGAGACAGAGAGGTGGCTAAGGTGGGTTGGGGGTTGGGATGAGGGAGGAATGAGAGATATAAAAAGAAAAAAGCTACACATAACAAAAGGGAGAAGTAGATTAAAAGAAAAAGGACAGCATCCAGCATCAGAGAGTGAGCCAAAATATGGAACTGGAAAATGGGGGAAAGATGGAGGAATGTTTGAAGACTAAGGGCCTGCCACCACCAGGAGAGCTACTGAGTAGAACCCAATAACACCTCTACTATTTAAGGCCTTATATTGTGAGGGACAAGTGAACAGGAGGAGCTCATGCCATGTTGTTATATGGCAATATCCTTCATCTCTTACTGAGCAAAACCCCTCCCTTCTAGATCTCACAGAGCAAATGCCCTCCTCCTAACTTACAAAGCAACCTCTTTCCCTTGTTCCATCGCAGAGTATCCTCCCTTCAACTCTCACAGGCTGTCATAAGAGCATAAGTTGGTGTATGGAGTAGGGTATATGGATCTTGAAATTGGGAAAGGCCAAGTGGTATTGAAAATACTAAATGAAACTCATGTTAAGATTTTGGGAAAATTTCTAAAAGAAAATGTTAGCTTTTCTTATTTCAGTTCCAGCTCTCTAACTCCTTGTTGGACATACTTGGAAAGTTACTTCCGCTCTTGGGTCTCAGCTTTCATCAGTAGTCAAATTTAAGATATTTATGTCTACCTCATATGGTAGGTAATGAATTGAATTTGATGCCTCCCTCATATCTGGATATATGAGTTTCCCTTCTCCTGCCTGCCTGCAAAGGCTAAAGTGCTTGGGGCTGAGCCTGCAGACCACAGATAAGGCTGTCAAAGTTTATCACATTTTGGGTCTGACCACTCCCCAAGCTGAGACTAGGGTGTGGGGGAGAAAAGGAGTTCCTTTCTAGAATCATGTCTGTGCATCTGGCTGGGGCTGCCCTGGCTACTGGTGGTGAGGGGGGTTGAATGGCCAAGGGAGAGGCAGGCAAAAGAGATGATCAGGTCCCAGGCTCCTGCAAATTCCTTTCCCCAACATTAACGACAATAATGACCACTTTGGGGTATGTAATGTGAAGAAAATACCCCAATATTGAAAGCAAAGTCCAGTCCTGCCTTGGGATGATGGTGAATCCCACCCCCAGAATAAAAGCAGAAGTTCAATACACACATCACCTCTAACAGGCTTTTAGCCATGATATATACTCAAGACCTGGGAAATATAGTCTACTTCTTGGAATTTGTTGAATTATCAAGCTCTTTCAAGCTTCAGTTCCAGTTTCTCTGTTCTGATGGTCCTTTCCTGGAATTTGTTCTGTCTCACTCTGTCTGTCCATCTTTATGACCCGTTATCTTGTAGTGTAGTTACCTTGGGCTCTGTTTCCATTCTATCTTACTACCTATCCTGAGATTGGAGTGAGTAAAATCTAATCAAAGAAGTATTTTAGGCAATTAAGGGTATTAAGAGCACAGCCTGCTAGACTACTTGCATTTGAATCCTTGCTCTACTACTCACTAGCCCTGGGGTATTAGAAAAGTCATGCTTACGCTCTACATCTCATATCTTTAAAATGTAGATAATAACAAGAATACTCGAATTCACAGGGATGTTGTGAAGATGTAGTAAAATAATCTATATAAATTATATAGAAGAGTACCTATCCAACAGTAAATACTGAAAAAGTGTTATCTATTTTTTTTTTTTTTTGCAGGTATGGTTAAGGGTTTATTGGTGATCAGGCTGGGCAGGGCCCATGCTGGGAGAGCAAGGCCTGCACACCAGCACACCAGGCTAGTCCTGGCCTCCAGGGCAGTGCTGGGGGCTCAAGCCTGAGCTCTCTAAGCCAGGGTCTCTAAGCCAGGTCAGGTTACTCACAGAAGAAAAAAAAAAACACATGAAAAAGAAGGATGGTCTGGTTGGCTTTAGAGCAGAAATGATAACATCAAAGGGTGACTTCACTGAAGAAGAATAGGGTGCTGTAGAGTTTATAGATCTTAGATTAGAGATCCTAGATCCTAGATTCCACATTTTCTGTATAGGGAAAGGGAAGGTATAGCCAAGGGAATTAAAATCATAAATATACCAGAACAGGTCTGGAAAGCTGGCTCTTGTCTCAATCCTTATTCCTTAGTCCTTATTCTGTTACAATTTACTATATGAAATTGAACCTGCACTTTTCTTCTCTGGGCCTCAGTTTTTCCACAGACATTGGACTAGATAACTCCATAGATTCCATCTGATTCTAACAGTCAAACACTCTCAGAGTTCTCACTGTGTCAGACCCCTTTGTAAATGCTTCACATACATTGACTTATTTAATCCTCATGACAATCCTGTCAGGTATAAACTAATATCAACTTTATTTCAAAGATGAGTAACTGAGGCCCCAAAAGATTAAGTAACCTGTCCATGTCACAGAGCTACTAAGTAGTAGAACCAGGATTTGAACCTAGTCAATCTGGTTCCAGGGGGCTTCCCAGGTGGCTCAGTGGTAAAGAATCTGCCTGCTAATGCAGGAGATGCAAGAGATGTGGGTTTGATCCCTGGGTTGGGAAAATCCCCTGGAGAAGGTAAAGGAAACCAATTCCAGTTTTTCTTGCCTGGAAAATTCTATGGACAGAGGGGCCTGGTGGGCTACTCTATGCGATCACAAAAAGCTGGACATGACTGAACATGTGCGTGCACACACACACAAACACACACACACAATCTGGTTCCAGAGCCTACTAACTTAACCACTATGGATCTATGATTAAAATATTACTACATATTTTCCTGACTGAGAGCCTGACTCCACACATTAATCCACTCTCCTATTAATCCAGGTCCCTTTCTAGGACGTTTGATTTTGAGCTGTAACCAATGCCTTTATCATAGGAACAGATTTCTAACTGAAGTGGAATTATAGACACTGATGAACATTCATTCATTCATTCCATCATTTAAAAACTTAAGCACCAATCTTTGCTGGGGTCTTCTTAGAGCAATGCTTTCACTCAAAGTGATAATGGTGAAATTTGAGCCTAAGTTATACAGCATTACTAGATTTTCCCTAAACCTTAAAATCCTCTCTTGTGTCAGCAGCCAATCTACAGTACCAGAGATCAGAGGGGCTAACCATAACTCTACCCCAGCAGAGAGCCAGAAACCATTCATTGCTTTTTTCCTTGACCCTTCTGTCCCCTTTGCAGCCTGCTTTGAAAGAATCAGTTAAGTCTGGAAGGGATATGGTCACTTTTCTTCAAGAATTGGAAGCATCAGACTTTAATTTCCTTCCTAGTACCCTCTCCCCATCACAGAAGAAGCATTGAGAATTTTAGATTCCTGGAATCAGAATAGGAAATTCTTAGAAACAGAAAAATTTAGAAGACCACAAAATCAAACTTAGATGAGGTTGTGGAAATCATAGGGCAAGCTCTCTTTTGCAAAGGGTGAATGATTTGCCTCACAGTAAATTAGGGTGAGAAAACAAATCTATTGACTTTCAGCATAGGGCCCTTTTAGTGACACAGAATTCTTCTCCAACTGTCTCCCCTTATTTCTGGTAATTATTCATCTCTCAATTCCTTCAAATCTCTCCCTTCAATTCATTATTCCCATCACACCACATTAACTCTGTTTTCTCTCCCTACCTCTTGCCCTCTAAACTTTGATCCATTGGGCTCTGCTGTCTGCCAAGCAAGAAGGAGCCAGAGTAAAGGAAAAATAAGAGAAAACTAGAGTGTCAGAGAGTGATGAAGTAAAGTGAGTGATCTTGTAAACTAACAAAGAAGGGGAAACGAGGGAAAATCGACAAAAGGAAGATGAAAACAGGGAAAGACAGGAAGAGACATCGGGCGTGGGAAAGAAAATGACAGGGGGATAGGTTCTAAGAAACAAAGCCAGATCTAGTCAGGTCAGAAGGTCAGCCTATACAGCCATGAGGTGGGCAAGCAAACCAAGAAAGAAGGCACCACGCTGAAAGCAACACTTACCTGTTGCCCTGCACTGAGGACGAACGAACGACAGGTTGGGTACTGTGAGTCAGGACCTGGTTTTTATCCCTTCTCCCTTGGCTCAGCTCCACCCACCCCGCCTTCTGCTGGCCTGGCCCTGCATTGGCCCCAAAGGTATCTCAGGCCCTTGTTAGAGATAAAACTCAATGTAGTCCCCTCTTGCCTCCCCCCTCACCCAGTACCAGATATCCCCTCTTTATTTTCTTTCTCTTCTCCCTCTGGAGTAGTAAAATGAGTTTGCTGGTTTTGGAATTAAACCGTCCCTGTATGGCTAGGGTACCTTGAGCAAAACCATCCCTCTGACCCTTGATTTCCTCAACTATTAAAGAAGGGCAATAAAATTCCAAAACCACTGTAGTACAAGAAGGAGGGGCTCTGTAACAGTCACCTTCCATAGGTGATATCTAGGTCATTGGAACAGTTCAATAACATCACGTACAGAAAACACAACACAGTGCCTGGTCCCAAGAAATAACAGCTAATGTTGATTGAATGCTTACTATGCACCAAGCCTTTGTTAAGTGTTTTTGTTGTTGTTTTTTGTTTTACATGGGTTAATTTAGCCCATCCTCATAAGGACCCTGGGGCTTCCTTGGTGGCTCAGCTGGTAAAGAACTTGCCTGCCAGTGCAGAAGATGCAAGAGATGCAAGTTCAATACCTGGGTGGAGAAGATCCTCTGGAGGAAGAAATAGCAACCTGCTTCAGCATTCTTGCCTGGAGAATTCCATGGACAGAGGAGACTGGTGGCCTTACAGTCCATGGGGTCACAAATAGTCAGACACGACTGAGCATGCATGCATACACAGTCATGGAAGGGCCTTATGAGATAGGTACTATTACCCCCATGTTACAGATGAAGAAATTGGGGCTCAGAGAGGTGAGATAACAGACAATTGCCAAGCTACTAAGTTCAGGGCTCAATTATGAACTCAGGCAGTCTAGTTCCATAACTCATACTCTTTAAGCACTATTCTCCCTTTTAGGATACACAGTTAAAAAATGTGCAGTTCTCTATTTCCTCTTTTTATTACACTCTCCTTATGACTTTGTAATTTTCTTGTCTTCACTATCTTCTCATTTTCTTCTCAATCCTAGGGCAGCAAGACTGTATCATAACCAGGCAATTTTATCTGTGGGGCAGATTATCATCATTAATATACTATTTACACAAATTGGATCATACTCAATGTACTGGTCTGCAATTTCCTTTTTTTTTTTTCCCATTTGACCACAAACCAATATGCCATGTAGGTTTTTCTATATGAATTCTTCCTTTTTATTTATTTATTTTTAACTTAAATTTATTTATTTTAATTGGAGGCTAATTACTTTACAATATTGTGTTGGTTTTGCCATACATAAACATGAATCCACCATGGGTGTACACGTGTTCCCAATCCTGAACACCCCCCACCACCTCCCTCCCCGTGCCATCCCTCTGGGTCATCCCAGTGCACCAGCCCCAAGCATCCTGTATCCTGCATCAAACCTGGACTGGTGATTCGTTTCTTATATGATATTATACATGTTTCAATGTCATTCTTCCAAATCATCCCACCCTCGCCCTCTCCCAGAGTCCAAAAGACTGTTCTATACATCTGTGTCTCTTTTGCTCTCTTGCATACAGGGTTATCATTACCATCTTTTTAAATTTCATATATATGCATTAGTATACTGTATTGGTGTTTTTCTTTCTGGCATACTTCACTCTGTATAATAGGCTCCAGTTTCATCCACCTCATTAGAACTGATTCAAATGTATTCTTTTTAATGGCTGAGTAATATTCCATTGTGTATATGTACCACACTTTCTTATCCATTCATCTGCTGATGGACATCTAGGTTGCTTCCATGTCCTGGCTATTATAAACAGTGCTGCGATGAACATTGGGGTACATGTGTCTCTTTCAATTCTGGTTTCCTCGGTGTGTATGCCCAGCAGTGGGATTGCTGGGTCATAAGGCAGTTCTATTTCCAGTTTCTTAAGAAATCTCCACACTGTTCTCCATAGTGGCTGTACTATTTTGCATTCCCACCAACAGTGTAAGAGGGTTCCCTTTTCTCCACACCCTCTCCAGCATTTATTGCTTGAGATTTTTGGATTACAGCCATTCTGACTGGCGTGAAATGGTACCTCATTGTGGTTTTGATTTGCATTTCTCTGATAATGAGTGATGTTGAGCATCTTTTCATGTGTTTGTTAGCCATCTGTATGTCTTCTGTGGAGAAATGTCTATTTAGTTCTTTGGCCCATTTGTTGATTGGGTCGTTTATTTTTCTGGAATTTAGCTGCAGGAGTTGCTTTTATATTTTTGAGATTAGTTGTTTGTTTGCTTCATTTGCTATTATTTTCTCCCATTCTGAAGGCTGTCTTTTCACCTTGCTTATAGTTTCCTTTGTTGTGCAGAAGCTTTTAAGTTTAATTAGGTCCCATTTGTTTATTTTTGCTTTTATCCAATATTCTGGGAGGTGGGTCATAGAGGATCCTGGTGTGATGTATGTCGGAGACTGTTTTGCCTAGGTTCTCCTCTAGGAGTTTTATAGTTTCTGGTCTTACATTTAGATCTTTAATCCATTTTGAGTTTATTTTTGTGTATGGTGTTAGAAAGTGTTCTAGTTTCATTCTTTTACAAGTGGTTGACCAGTTTTCCCAGCACCACTTGTTAAAGAGATTGTCTTTTCTCCATTGTATATTCTTGCCTTCTTTGTCAAAGATAAGGTGTTCATAGGTGTGTGGATTTTTCTCTGGGATCTCTATTTTGTTCCGTTGATCTATATTTCTGTCTTTGCACCAGTACCATGCTGTCTTGATGACTGTGGCTTTGTAGTAGAGCCTGAAGTCAGGCAGGTTGATTCCTCCAGTTCCATTCTTCTTTCTCAAGATTGCTTTGGCTATTCGAGGTTTTTTGTATTTCCATACAAATTATGAAATTATTTGTTCTAGCTCTGTGAAAAATACCGTTGGTAGCTTGATAGGGGTGGCATTGAATATGTAGATAGCTTTGGGTAGTATACTCATTTTCACTATATTGATTCTCTGATCCATGAACATGGTATAATTCTCCATCTATTAGTGTCCTCTTTGATTTATTTCAACAGTGTTTTATAGTTTTCTATATATAGGTCTTTAGTTTCTTTAGGTAGATATATTCCTTAAAATTTTATTCTTTTCATTGCAATGGTGAATGGGAATTTTTCCTTAATTTCTCTTTCTATTTTCTCATTATTAGTGTTTAGGAATGCAAGAGATTTCTGTATGTTGATTTTATATCCTGCAACTTTACTATATTTATTGATTAGCTCTAGTAATTTTCTGGTGGAGTCTTTAGGGTTTTCTATGTAGAGGATCATGTCATCTGCAAACAGTGAGAGTTTTATGTCTTTTTTTCCAATTTGGATTCCTTTTATTTCTTTTTCTTCTCTGATTTCTGTGGCCAACACTTCCAAAAACTATGTTGAATAGAGAGTGGGCACCCTTGTCTTGTTCCTGACTTTAGGGGAAATGCTTTCATTTTTTCACCATTGAGGATAATGTTTGCTGTGGGCTTGTCATATATAGCTTTTATTATGTTGAGGTATGTTCCTTCTATTCCTGCTTTCTGGAGAGTTTTTATCATAAATCGATGTTGAATTTTGTGAAAGGCTTTCTCTGCATCTATTGAGATAATCATATGGCTTTTATTTTTCAATTTATTAATGTGGTGTATTATATTGGTTGATTTGCGGATATTGAAGAATACTTGTGACCCTGGGATAAAGCCCACTTGGTCATGGTGTATGATCTTTTTAATGTGTTGTTGGACTCTGATTGCTAGAATTTTTTAAGGATTTTTGCATCTATGTTCATCAGTGATATTGGCCTGTAGTGTTCTTTTTTTGTGGCATCTTTGTCAGGTTTTGGTATTAGGGTGATGGTGGCCTCATAGAATGAGTTTGGAAGTTTACCTTCCTCTGCAATTTTCTGGAAGAGTTTGAGCAGGATAGGTGTTAGCTCTTCTCTAAATTTTTGGTAGAATTCAGCTGTGAAGCTGTCTGGACCTGGGCTTTTATTTGCTGAAAGATTTCTGATTACAGTTTCAATTTCTGTGCTTGTGATGGGTCTGTTAAGATTTTCTATTTCTTCCTTGGTTCAGTTTTTGAAAGTTGTACTTTTCTAAGAATTTGTCCATTTCTTCCACGTTGTCCATTTTAATGGCATATAATTTCTGATAGTAGTCTCTTATGATCCTTTGTATTTCTGCGTTGTCTGTTGTGATCTCTCCACTTTCATTTCTAATTTTATTGATGTGATTTTTCTCCCTTTGTTTCTTGATGAGTCTGGCTAATGGTTTGTCAATTTAATTTATCCTTTCAAAGAACCAGCTTTTGGCTTTGTTGATTTTTGCTATGGTCTCTTTTGTTTCTTTTGCATTTATTTCTGCCCTAATTTTTAAGATATCTTTCCTTCTACTAACCCTGGGGTTCTTCATTTCTTCCTTTTCTAGTTGCTTTAGGTGTAGAGTTAGGTTATTTAGTTGACTTTTTTCTTGTTTCCTGAGGTATGCCTGTATTGCTATGAACCTTCCCCTTAGGACTGCTTTTACAGTGTGCCACAGGTTTTGGATTGTTGTGTTTTCATTTTCATTCATTTCTATGCATATTTTGATTTCTTTTTTGATTTCTTCTGTGATTTGTTGGTTATTCAGCAGCGTGTTGTTCAGCCTCCATATGTTGGAATTTTTAATAGTTTTTCTCCTGTAATTGAGATCTTACTGCATTGCGGTCAGAAAAGAGGATTGAAATGATTTCAATTTTTTTGAATTTACCAAGGCTAGCTTTATGGCCCAGAATGTGATCTATCCTGGAGAAGGTTCCTTGTGCGCTTGAGAAAAAAGTGAAATTCATTGTTTTGTGGTGAAATGTCCTATAGATATCAATTAGGTCTAACTGGTCTATTGTATCATTTAAAGTTTGTGTTTCCTTGTTAATTTTCTGTTTAGTTGATCTATCCATAGGTGTGAGTGGGGTATTAAATTCTCCCACTATTATTGTGTCACTGTTAATTTCCCCTTTCATACTTGTTAGCATTTGTCTTACATTCTGCAGTGCTCCTATGTTGGGTGCATATATATTTATAATTGTTATGTCTTCTTCTTGGATTGATCCTTTGATCATGATGTAGTGTCCTTCTTTGTCTCTTTTCACAGCCTTTGTTTTAAAATCTATTTTATCTGATATGAGTATTGCTACTCCTGCTTTCTTTTGGTCTCTATTTGCATGGAATATCTTTTTCCAGCCCTGCACTTTCAGTCTGTATGTGTCCCCTGTTTTGAGGTGGGTCTCTTGTAGACAACATATATAGGGGTCTTGATTTTGTATCCATTCAGCCAGTCTTTGTCTTTTGGTTGGGGCATTCAACCCATTTATGTTTAAGGTAATTATTGATAAGTATGGTTCCGTTTCCATTTACTTTATTGTTTTGGGTTCGAGTTTATACACCCTTTTTGTGTTTCCTGTCTAGAGAATATCGTTTAGCATTTGTTGGAGAACTGGTTTGGTGGTGCTGAATTCTCTCAGCTTTTGCTTGTCTGTAAAGCTTTTGATTTCTCCTTCGTATTTGAATGAGATCCTTGTTGGGTACAGTAATCTGAGCTGTAGCTTATTTTCTTTCATCACTTTAAGTATGTCTTGCCATCCCCTCCTGGCCTGAAGAGTTTCTTTTGAAAGATCAGCTGTTATCCTTATGGGAATCCCCTTTGTGTTATTTGTTTTTTTCCCTTGCTGCTTTTAATATTTGTTCTTTGTGTTTGATCTTTGTTAATTTGATTAATATGTGTCTTGGGGTGTTTCGCCTTGGGTTCACCCTGTTTGGAACTCTCTGGGTTTCTTGGACTTGGGTGATTATTTCCTTCCCTATATTAGGGCAGTTTTCAACTATTATCTCAAGTATTTTCTCATGGTCTTTCTTTTTGTCTTCTTCTTATGGGACTCCTATGATTCAAATGTTGGGGCGTTTAATATTGTCCTGGAGGTCTCAGAGATTGTCTTCATTTCTTTTAATTCATTTTTCATTTTCTTCTCTGATTCACTTATTTCTACCATTCTATCTTCTACTTCACTGATCCTATCTTCTGCCTCCATTCTTCTACTATTTGTTCCCTCCAG
Source organism: Bubalus kerabau (assembly GCF_029407905.1). Lineage (NCBI taxonomy): Eukaryota > Metazoa > Chordata > Mammalia > Artiodactyla > Bovidae > Bubalus > Bubalus kerabau. Next base: position 109,131,535 of record NC_073647.1, read on the forward strand.
AGTGTTTTTGATCTCATTTATTGCATTATTCATTATATATTGACTCTTTTTTATTTCTTCTAGGTCCTTGTTAAACCTTTCTTGCATCTTCTCAATCCTTGTCTTCAGGCTATTTATCTGTGATTCCATCTTGATTTCAAGATTTTGGATCATTTTCACTATCATTATTTGGAATTCTTTATCAGGTAGATTCCCTATCTCTTCCTTTTTTTGTTTGGTTTGGTGGGTATTTATCCTGTTCCTTTACCTGGTGGGTATTCCTCTGTCTCTTCGTCTTTTTTATATTGCTGACTTTGGGGTGGCCGTTCCGTATTATGGCAGTTTGTGGAGTTCTCTTTATTGTGGAGTTTCCTTGCTCTGGGTGGGGTTTTATGGGTGGCTTGTCAAGGTTTCCTGGTTAGGGAAGCTTGTGTCGGTGTTCTTGTGGGTGGAGCTGGATTTCTTCTCTCTGGAGTGCAACGAAGTGTCCAGTAACGAGTTATGAGATGTCAATGGTTTTGGAGTAACTTTGGGCAGCCTGTATATTGAAGGTCAGGGCTGTGTTCCTGTGTTGCTGGAGAATTTGCATGGTATGTCTTGCTCTGGAACTTGTTGGCCCTTGGGTGGTGCTTGGTTTCAGTGTAGGTATGGAGGCGTTTGGAGAAGGCAATGACACCCCACTCCAGTACTCTTGCCTGGAAAATCCCATGGACGAAGGAGCCTGGTAGGCTGTAGTCCATGGGGTTGCTAAGAGTTGGACACGACTGAGCGACTTCGCTTTCACTTTTCACTTTCATGCATTGGAGAAGGCAATGGCAACCCACTCCAGTGTTCTTGCCTGGAGAATCCTAGGGACGGGGAAGCCTGGTGGGCTGCCGTCTATGGGGTCGCACAGAGTTGGACATGACTGAAGCGACTTAGCAGCAGCAGCAGCAGCAGCATGGAGGCGTTTGATGAACTCCTATCGATTAATGTTCCCTGGAATCAGGAGTTCTCTGGTGTTCTCAGGATTTGGACTTAAGCCTCCTGCTTCTGGTTTTCAGTCTTATTTTTACAGTAGTCTCAAGACTTCTCCTTCTATACAGCACCATTAATAAAACATCTAGGTTAAAGATGAAAAGTTTCTCCATAGTGAGGGACACACAGAGAGGTTCACAGAGTTACATGGAGAAGAGAAGAGGGAGGAGGCAGTTAGAGGTGACCTGAATGAGATGAGGTGGAATCAAAAGAGGAGAGAGCAAGCTAGCCAGTAATCACTTCCTTATGTGTGTTCCACAGTCTGGATCCCTCAGAGATGTTCACGGAGTTATACAGAGAAGAGAAGAGGGAGGAAGAAGATAGGTCACCAGGAGGATAAAGGGGGGAATCAAAAGGAAAGAGACAGATCCAACCAGTAATGAATTCCCTAATTGTTCTCCACCTTCTTGAACACACAGAGATTCAGAGAGTTGGGTAGAGAAGAGAAGGGGGAGGGAGGAGACAGAGGCGACCTGGTGGAGAAAAAGGAGAGTCCAAAGAGGGAGAGAGCAGTCAAGCCAGTAATCTCACTCCCAAGTAAAAATGGGTACTGAAGATTGGGTTCTTAAAGGTACAAAATTGATAACCAATACCAAAAAGCAAAGACTAAAAATCTAGAGTAGAGGTTGGATTTTCAAAAATACAGTATTAAAGAAAAGAAGAAGAAAAAGAAAAAAAAGCAAAGTCACAAAAATTATTTTATATATATATATATATATATATATATATATATGAAATTTGCTTTGAAAAATAGGGTCTTTTTTTTTTTGAAAAGTAATAGTAGGGTATAAAATTGAAAATTAAAGGAGTAATAGAGGACTTAAAAATTAAAAAAAATAAAAAAGAAAAGAATTATCATAAAAATAGTAAAAATATATCTAGGACTTTCTCTGGTGTTGTTGTGGGCAGTGTGGGGTCAGTTCATGTTTGGATAGTTTCTTGGTCCAGCTTATATTTCTGAAGATCTATAGGCCCCTTCTTATGTAGTCGGTACTAACTACAGGGTTTTGATCTATTGCATCTGTCACTTCCAAGGTGGTTCCCTCTGTTTTAGCTTCTTTTGTTTGCTGGTCTCTTCAGTGTCTGATTTCCAACTTGACACAAGGGAGGCGGTGGTGGACACTTTTTTTAGGCTCTCTTGTTCAGTTGCACTGTGGGGAGGGAGGGACACTGCAAACAAATAACACTGGTGTGTGCTCGCAGTGTCTCAGCCACACTGGGCCTGCCCCCACTCACGGCACATGTGCCCTCCCTGCAAACACTGCTCAGGCTCTAGGTTGCTCTGCTGGGAACCGTCCGAGGTCAGGCCTGGACTGTATGCACCTCCCAGGTCTAAGCCACTCAGGTTCAGGCACTCGGGTAGTCCTCAGAGGCGCTGACTCCGTTGGACCTGCATTTTGTGTGCTTCCCAGGTCTGAGCAGCTCAGGTGATGAGGTGTTTGGCGAGCACGGTCGCTGTGACTTATCGCCTCCCCCATCCCTGATGCTCAGTTTCCTGGATGTACAACCAGTGCACCTTCTCAGGTGGATGTTGACTATCCAGAATCCCAAGAAGTCTTAGTTAGCAAAGAAGCCTGCTTGCAGTTTGATAGATAATGTCTCTCTGGGGCTGTGATTGCCCCCTTCCAGCTCTGGCTGCCTGTCACTGGAGGGGGATGGTCTGCAGCCAGCTAGTTCTGTTCAGTCCTTTGTTCTGTGCCCGGTCCTGGCAGTGTCTTAGGTTAGGGCTTTTTGCGAGATAGCTATTCCACAGTCTGGTTTGCTAGCCCAAGTTAGTTCGCTCAGATTGCCCTAGGGGCATTCAGGCCTGGTCCTTACTCTAAGCAATGCAGCCCGCGCCTCCCTGCCCAGCCCCTGCTTGCTAGTAGTGGATGCAGATGTCTGCACTGCTTCTCCGCTTGGGGAGGTACCGTTGGGCTCGCAATCTGTGGGGTTTAATTATTTATTTATTTTTCCTCCCAGCTATGTTGCCCTCTGTGCTTCCAAGGCTCACCACAGACTCGTCAGTGAGAGTGTTTCCTGGTGTTTGGAACCTTCTCTCTTGTTTTGTTTTTCCTTTTTAAAGTTTTTGTGACTTTTATTTATTTATTTTTTATTATTATTTTATTTTATTTTTTACTGTACAATATTGTATTGGTTTTGCCATACATCAACATGCATCCACCATGGGTATACATGTGTTCCCCATCCTGAAACCCCTTCCCACCTCCCTCCCCATACTATCTCTCTTTTTAAGACTCCCTTCCCAGGATGGAGTTCCATCCCTACCTCTTTTGTCTCTTTTTTTGTCTTTTATATTTTTTCCTACCTCCTTTTGAAGACAAAGGGCTGCTTTTCTGGGTACCTGATGTCCTCTGCCAGCATTCAGAAGTTGTTTTGTGGAGTTTACTCAGCGTTTAAATGTTCTTTTGATGAATTTGTGGGGGAGAAAGTGGTCTCCCCGTCCTATTCCTCTGCCATCTTAGGAGCGCCCCCAAATTCTTTCTTTTTAATGGATTTATACTATTCCAGAATCTGAATGTTACCATAAATTATTTAAACACTCACTTATTAATGGAAACTTAGGTCACAGGGATTTCCCACTTCATCATGAAAAATCTTGCAATAACTATCTTTGGGCCTATGTGAGAATATTTTTTATATGGTAGCATCCTAAAAAATTTCCTGGGGCAAATGATATATAGACATTTAAATTTTTGATACTGCCAATATGCCCTATACATTTTCTATATATCCCCAATAATGGTGAGTGTGTGCATGCTTATCCTTTCAACTTGCCAATGTGATTTTTAAAATTTAATTAATTATTTAACTGAAGTACACTTGGTTTACAATATTATAGCTAAATTTTATTATTTCCTTCCTTCTGCTATCTTTGGATTTAGTTTGCTATTTTAATATCCTATTTCCTTAAGATGTAAAGTTGGGTTATTGGTTTAAGATTTCCTTTTAAAGTATGTTTTTATAACTATAAATTTCTTTTTGAGCACTGCCTTGTTGCATCCCATATGTTTTGATAGGTTGTATTTTTATTTTAATACATTTCTAAGTATTTTATAATGTTTCTTGTGATGTATTATTTGACTTACTGATTGATTAATACTATATTGTTCCATTTCCACATGTGAAAACTCCAGTTTCACTTGTCATTGACTTTCAGTTTCATTCCACTGTCACCATAGAAGATATTTTGTATGATTTTATTATTTTTAAATTAACTAAGACTTGGGGCTCAATTTATGGTGTATCCTGGAGAATACTCCATGCACACTTGAGGAAAATATGTATTCCTGCTATTGCCAGCACAGAATCCTGTAGATTCTATTAGTTCTAGTTGGTTTTTAGTGTTTTGAAGGTTCTCTATCATTGATCTTCTGTTTGTTTTAGCCATTACTGACAGTGGAGTATTAAAATATAGAACTATTGAGAGTGTTAATAGCCTTGGTAGGAAGGCCAGAGGTCCTGAAGTGGCGGGAGGAAATAAAACTGCAAGTGGCTGATATATATATTTTTTCTTTTCTCTTCCAATCCTGTGTTGTCATCCAATCCCAAAGAAAGGCAATACCAAAGAATGTTCAAACTACCACACAGTTGCACTCATGTCACATGCTAGTAGAGTAATGCTCAAAATTCTCCAAGCCAGGATTCAACAGTACATGAACCGTGAACTTCCAGATGTTCAAGCTGGATTTAAAAAAGGCAAAGGAACCAAAGATCAAATTGCCAACGTTTGTTGGCTCATCGAAAAAAAAAAGAGAATTCCAGAAAAATATCTACCTCTGCTTTATTGACTACACCAAAACATTTGACTGTGTGGATCACAGCAAACTGTGGAAAATTCTTCAAGAGATGGCAATACCAGACCACCTTACCTGCCTCCTGAGAAATCTGTATGCAGGTCAAGAAGCAACAGTTAGAACTGGACATGGAACAATAGACTGGCTCCAAATCAGGAAAGGAGTACGTCAAAGCTGTATATTGTCACCCTGCTTATATAACTTCTATGCAGAGTACATCATTCAAAATGCCAGGCTGAATGAAGCGCAAGCTGGAATCAATATTGCCGGGAGAAATATCAATAACCTCAGATATGCAGATAACACCACCCTCATGGCAGAAAGCAAAGAACTAAAGAACCTCTTGATGAAAGTGAAAGAGGAGAGTGAAAAAGCTGGCTTAAAACTCGACATTCAAAAAACTAAGATCATGGCATCTGGTCCCATCACTTCATGGCAAATAGATGAGGAAACAGTGGAAACAGTGACAGACTTTATTTTCTTGGGCTCTAAAATCACTGCAGATGGTGACTTCAACCATGAAATTAAAAGACATTTGCTCCTTGGAAGAAAAACTATGATCAACCTAGACAGCATATTCAAAAGCAGATACATTACTTTGCCAACAAAGGTCCATCTAGTCAAAGCTATGGTTTTTCCAGTGGTCATGTATGGATGTGACAGTTGAACCATAAAGCTGAGTGCTGAAGTATTGATACTTTTGAACTGTGGTGTTGTTGAACACTCTTGAGATTCCCTTGGACTGCGAGGAGATCCAACCAATCAATCCTAAAGGTAATCTGTCCTGAATATTCATTGGAAGGACTCGTGCTGAAGCTGAAACTCCAATATTTTGGCCACCTGATGTGAAGAACTGACTCATTGGAAAAGACCCTGATGCTGGGAAAGATTGGAGGTAGGCGGAGAAGGGGATCACAGAGGATAAGATTGTTGGATGGCATCACTGACATCGATGGACATGAATTTGAGCAAGCTCCAGGAGTTGGTGATGGACAGGGAAGCCTGGCCTGCTGCAGTCCATGGGGTCACAAAGAGCTGGACACGACTGAGTGACTGAACTGACTGAATTGAACTGAATCGTGTGTTGTCACGGTGACACCTGGTTCCTCCTGAACTTAACTCTATCTCATACCTTGAGCTAACCAATGCATTTTTCTCATGGAAATGTCTTTCTTAAGCTGTGTTAATGAAGCATGTACTTGCTTGTAAATCTGCCTTTCTTCAAGATTCATGTCAATTGTTTTATGGCCCAGGATGACTCACCTTGTGTCAGTGCTATCTCAAAATGCATGCTGTGGGTGAGGGGCCCGGTGCAACTCTCTCAGTTTTGAGGCTTTTCCTTTCTCTAATTAGCAGCTTGCTTATAGGTATATAGTGAAAGTTACTCAGTCCTGTCTGACTCTTTGCGTCCATGGAATTCTCCAGGCCAGAATACTGGAGTGGGTAGCCATTCCCTTCCCAACCCAGGGATTGAACCCAGGTCTCCTGAAATTCAAGCTGATTCTTTACCAGCTGAGCCACAAGAGAAGCCCAAGAATACTGGAGTGGGTAGCCTTTCCCTTCTTCAGAAGATCTTCCTGACCCAGGAGTTGAACTGGGGTCTCCTGCATTGCAAGTGGATTCCTTACCAACTGAGCTATCAAGGAAGCCCATAGATTTGTAACCCCTTGTTAAAAACTAGAAAAGGGGTACTCTTTCTGTCCACCCTTCTGATGTCTATGTCAGAAGCTTCCTCTATCATTTTTATACTTTAATGAAACTTTATTACACAAAAAGCTCTGAGTGATCAAGCCTCATCACTGGCCACGGATCAAATTCCTCTCCTCCGGAGGCCAAGAATCCTGGCATTGTTCATGGCTTGCAGAAGCAACCTTTCATCTTGGGGGCTCATCCAGGATCCTTCAGGATAAGATGAGGACGCTCAGAGCTCTAGTTTTTTGTTCTCCAATACACATGTTTTCTGCTTTACTTTACTATACCATGCCTGTGTGAGTGATTGATTGAAAGAGATACACAAACATGTGTGAAGCAAGAGTTGTGCCCTAATCTGTGGTTCCATTGTGACCTCATATGGCTTATGCCAGAAACCCTGTCAGGGGATTATACCTACTGGCCAATGTCAAGAGACATCCAACGTCTCCTCCAGGGCAGTGGCCAGAGTTGGACAATGTGTGTGGACCACTCTCCTTTCTCAGTCAAACTTTCCAGTCTCTTTGACCTTTTAATAACTGCCTGGGAATTAGAGCTACTAACCTAATATGTCAGATTATAGACTTTCAAGGGACTTGTGGTTCATCCTGTTACTATGTACTTTTACTTAGACCCCAAGTTTGGAAGCGCCTAGCCTTGCTAGGAGCCTAAAGTTACAAGAGCACGTTCAGGAGCAAGGTGGATCTTTAGCTCCAGGAACGTCTCTCAGGCTACAGGTCACTCTCTTGGTTGCCTGTCTCAGGGGCCAGGGACCTGAAAGTGAGTCTTTGTAATGCCTGTACCTCCAATCTATGTGGATAGAAGCATTGCTGGTGACCATGAGGTCTTAAGGACACAGAACAGGAATTCCAGTATCTGGTCAGATTGGAAGTGCAATGGGCTTCTTCCTTTGAGTAAACTAGTTCTTAGTGGACCAGAGGAGGCTATCTGGTTACTTTTGTCTCAACTCCTTAGACATTCTTTCTGTGGAATCTGTGGGAATGAGCTGGAAGGATTGGCCCTAATAGCTCAAGGACAATAATCACTTTTCCTCACTGGCTGGCCCTTCACCACCTCTTTTGCTATCATACATACTGGTGTGATGATACTTCTGTGTGACACTCAGAAGGGGCATCTTGGGTTTTATGTTCATCCCTTTATGACTCAGTGCTTCTACTGTGGTCAGGACTGTACTCAGGTATGTGCACAGGCCCACAGAAGATGGATACTTCCCCTAGTAGTCTTAGCTTGGGAGGCATTCTGGAAGGCTACTCTGTTGTACTCCAGGTGGCATCAGAGAAGGAGCAGAAATCAGACAAAGGTCTTGATGGTGAGGAACTGGACATCAATCTGGGATGCCATTGGGTCTACCCCTGGTGCATCTCCACCCTGCCTCGTTGGTAGAACTGGGAAGGATGGGTAAGGCACCTGCGTACATAAGGAACAGACTAAGTCTGACCAGGGAAGGAAAGCTTCAGTGGAAAGTCTGTCTCCACCCCCATCTAGAGCAGGGAGGGACGCCTCTGGTAGGAAAGAGCTACAGCTTTAAATGCCACTTTTCCCCTCTCTTACAGATGGGAGCTAGCAGTTCCAGAATCAACCCCTTTAGAGTGTATTTAATAAAAAACTGTGACAATTTTGATCCCCAGAGGTGAAAAAAGACACACCTGATCTTCTTCTGTGATACTGAATGGCCACAGTATCCTTTGAAAGATGGGGAATGCTGGCCATTTGAAAAGTGTTAATTATAATGCTGTTTTACAATTAGACTGTTTCTGTAAAAAAAAAACCAAGGGAAATGGGTAGAAGTGCCATATGTGTTGCTCTTTTTCTCTCTGCAAGACATGCCAGCCTTATGTCCTAAGAGTACAGATTTGGGTGTGAAAGCTTCAGCTCCCTCCTCTCCTCTTACTTTGCCCCTGTATCTGGGGCTCCTAACTGAACAGGCTGAGAGTCAGGACACCCTTCCAGGAGGGGTGGCCTCAGTTTCGGTAGAAATTCAAACAGTCCCAACTGCAGTTGAGACTATATATATATAGAAGCCTTTAAGGGACTAACTTTACTTTATGACCTTACTTGGAAAGATGTAACGTATGTCTTGGGACAGATGCTAACTCCTGACTCAAAAGCTCGAGTTTTGGGGAAAAGCTGTTACCTATGGAGATGAATGGCTTGGTAATGAATCAGCAGAAAGCAGGGAGGGTGAGATAGCTGCCTTCCCTACTGGGAATCAGACAGTCTCCACAACAGAGTTAGACTGGCACTATAACACAACTAAAGGAAAATGGGGACCAGAGTTACTTTTTCAGATGTGTTTTTGTCAGGACTCAAGTGAGCGCACACTAAGACTTTAAACTATGCCAAACTGACAAGCATAGAACAGGGAGAGTAGGAAGCTTCTGGTAAATTCCTAGATAGACTAACAGGAAGTCCTTTGCAGATTCACTGAGATTGATCACAAAAGTACAGAGGGAGAAATGATCTTAAAAGATAGATTTCTCAGTTGGCTCTAGATATCCACTGTAAGCTATGAAAACAGGTGTATGGACCAAATCATCCTTAGATAACCTGTTGCCAGTGGCTCAGACAGTTTATTATGACAGGTAGGAAGAGGAGAAGAGACAGAAAAATACCAGAGAAAGACTGAAGCCCTAACAACAACTTTCAGATTAGCTCTGAAACAGTTGGAGAAAGATGCCCAGAGGGACCCAGGTGAAAAGGGATGGACATGCTATTACTGTGGAAAAGAAGGGCACCTCAAGTAAGATTGCTCTGGCTCCATGTCCAGTCTGCAAAGGACCACATTAGAAAGGAGACTGCCCTCCGAACTCTAGGCCTCAGGGGTCAGACTCTCAAGACAATCAGGACTGAAGGTGCCCGGGGGTCCCCACACAAGTTCCTGTCCTAGTTACACCTGAGGAACCCCAGGTATTGACAACTATGGGGGCCAATCAGTCAATTTCCTTTTAAACACTGGGGAAACTTACTCTATGCTTACTAAAACCCCTGGTCCACTTTCTCCCTGATCCACTTTCATAATGGGACTGTCTAGATGAGCCAAACGCTATTATTTCAGCTCAGTTGTTCTCTGAGCTGCAACTGGGACTCTGCTATTTTCACACGAGTTCCAGAGTCTCCTTCACCTCTCTGGGGAAGGATATACTGAGCAAGGTCCAGGCCTCTGTTTTCATGAATATGGAGCCTGCTCTTTCTCTCCTACTAATTGAACAAAATGTGAATCTTAGAGCGTGGGCTGATGGAAAAGCTGTTGGTAGAGCACAAAATGCTATCCATGTCATCGTCAGGCTTAAAGACCCTCATCTATTAGCACATCAAAAGCAGTATCCACTGAAACCCGAGGTTAAGAAAGGGTTAAAACCCACTACTGAGAATTTAAAGGAGCAGAGGCTATTAATTCCCTGTAACAGTTTATGCAACACTCCTATTTTGCATGTAAAAAAGCTAAATCATAAATGGAGATTAGTTCAAGATTTACAAATAATAAATGAAGCTGTGGTTCCTTTACACTCTGTGGTGCTTGATCCTTATACTTTATTGTCTGAAATTCCTGAACAAGCCAAATAGTTTTCAGCCACTGGTTTGAAAGATGTTTTCTTTTCTAGAAGGGATGAGGGGCATAGGCCCTGAGAGAATTAAGCCTATATTATTCATCCTCTACCTATGACTTTAAGACAATTGAGAGGATTTAGGGAGCATCACAGTCTATTGCCAGATTTAGATTCTGGGTTATGGGGAACTTGCCTAGCCTTTATATAAACTTATAACTGAAACTCAACAAGCCCAAACCACAAGCTGGTTTGGTCTCCAGATACTCAAAGCTTTTAACTTCTTCAAACTTCTCTTCAGCAGGCTCTTGTTTCGACCTTGCCTACAGGATGAGAGTTTAGTTTGTTACTGGAAAAAAAAAAAATCTGCCATTTGCACTTTTATTTCTTCCTGCCACCTGGGGACCTCTGACCTGCCTATGGAGGCTAACACTCTCAGTCAAAAGAATCTGACTTGACTTAGCAACAGCACATAAGCAAGAGGTTTTCCAGAGCTGTCTTTACTCATGGAAAACTGTTCAATCATTGAATTTTTTTTGGGGGGGGGGGGTTGGGGAAGCAGGATTCTCTTGTATTTTAATTTTTCCCAAAAACTAACAGCTGATTTCTCATCAAAAACTATGGAGGCCAGAAGGCATATTTAAAATGTGAAAAGAAAAAAAATCAACTAAGAATTTTATATCTGCAGAAGTATTCATCAAAATTGAAGGATAACTCAAGATAGTCCCAAACAAACAAAAGTAGAATTTGTCACCGGTAGACTTGTCCTACAAGAAATGCAAAAGGAAATCAGGCTAAAAGGAAAAGATGCTAGATAGCCAAACAAATAAATAAAGAACACTGGTAAAGCTTATTAAGCAGGTAGATATAAAATTCAGTATTATTTTATCATTGTTTGTAACTTTTCTATTGTATGAGTTGAAAGACAAATTCATAAAACAGTAATTATAAGTCAGTGCCAGTGGAGGCACATTGAATAAAGACATAAGCTATGGCAATAATATTATAAAGGGGAAAGAACAAAGGTATCTAGGAGTATAAGAGCAGAGTTTTGCATGCTATTGAAGCTGTTATTATTAATTAAAACTAAAATGTTATGAATTCAATATGGTTCTTGTAATTCCCAGGATAAACATTAAGAAAATAACTCAAAAACATACAAAAAGGAAAATGAGAAGGGTATCAAAACAGTACACAATGATAAAAGATCAATTAAACACAAAGGCAGTAGTGGAGGTAACGGGGAAGGAAAAGCTATAAGACACAGGAAAAAAAATTGCAAAATGTTTGAGCAAATTCTTCATTATCAGTAATAAGTTTAAATGTAAATAGAGTAAACTCTCTAATCAAAAGGCATAGATTGGCAGAAGGGGTGAAAAAATATGATCAAACTATATGCTGCCTACAAAATATTCATTTTGATCAAAAGAAACTGGTAGGTTGAAAGTGAAATTATGTAGGGAATACTCCACACAAATAGTAACAAAAAGAGAACTTGGGTAGTTATATAAATATCATATAAAACAGGCTTTAAGTCAAAATGTGTTTTAAGGCACAAAGAAGGATATTTCACATTGATTAAAGGGTCAATTCACCAAGAAGCTATAATTATACACACACACACAACTAACAAGACTGTCACAATATATGTGAAGCAAAATCAGACAGAATAGAAGAGAGAAACAGACACTTCTACAATAATAGAGAAAGGTTGCTGCTGTAAGCCGACTGGGATTCTTGGCCTCCAGAGGAGAGGATTTCGATCTAGGACCAGTGATGAGGCTTCATTGCTCAGAGTTTCTGTGTAATAAAGCTTTATTAAGGTATAAAAGAAATAGAGAAAGCTTCTGAAATAGCCATCAGAAGGGGAAAGAAAGAGGGTCCCCTTGCTAGTTTATAGCAAGGATTTTTATACCTATTGCTGCCAAGTCGCTTCAGTCGTGTCCGACTCTGTGCGACCCCATGGACTGCAGCCCACCAGGCTTCTCCGTCCATGGGATTCTCCAGGCAAGAACACTGGAGTGGGTTGCTACTTCCTTCTCCAATGCATGAAAGTGGAAAGTGAAAGTGAAGTCATTCAGTCGTGTCTGACTGTTAGCGACCCCATGGACTGCAGCCCACCAGGCTCCTCCATCCATGGGATTTTCCAGGCAATAGTACTGGAGTGGGGTGCCATTGCCTTCTCCCTTTATACCTATTAGCAAGCTGCTAATTAGAGAAAGGATTTCCTTTAGGATAGACTGGTTTCCTTTAGGACTGAATGATTTGATATTATGATTGACAGATTTGATTTCCTTTAGGAGTGACTGATTTCCTTTAGGGTTGACTGGTTTGAGCTCCTTGCAATCCAAGGGACTCTCAAGAGTGTCCTCCAACACCACAGTTCAAAACCATACCTTTAACTAGATGGACATTTGTGAGCAAAGTATTGTCTCTGCTTTTTAATATGCTGTCTAGGTTGGTCATAACTTTTCTTTTGAGAAGCAAGTGTCTTAATTTCATGGCTGCAGTCACCATCTGCAGTGATTTTGGAGCCCAAGAAAATAAAGTCTCTCATTGTTTCCATTGTTTCTCCATCTATTTGTCATGAAGTGATGGGGCCAGATGCCATGATCTTCGTTTCTTGAACATTGAGTTTTAAGCGAATTTTTTCACTCTCCTTTTTTGCTTTCATCAAAAGACTCTAATTCTTCTTCACTTTCTGCCATAAGGGTGGTGTCATCTGCATATCTGTCATTATTGATATTCTCCCGGCAATCTTGGTTCCAGCTTCTGCTTCATCCAGCCTGGCATTTTGAATGATTTACTGAACGTAGAAGTTAAATAAGCAGGGTGACAGTATATAGCCTTGACACACTCCTTTCCCAATTTGGAACCTGTTCCATGTCCGGTTCTAACTGTTGCTTCTTGACCTCCATACAGTTTTCTCAGGAGGCAGGTAAGGTGGTCTGATATTGCCATCTCTTAAGAATTTTCCACTGTTTGTTGTCATCCACAGTCAAAGGCTTTGGCATAGTCAGTAAAGCAGAAGTAGATGTTTTTCTGGAACTCTCTTCTTTTTTTTTATGATCCAATGGATGTTGGCAATTTGATCTCTGGTTCCTCTGCCTTTTCTAAATCCAGCTTGAACATCTGAAAGTTCACGGTTCATTACTGTTGAAGCCTGACTTGGAGAATTTTGAGCATTACTTTGCTAACCTGTGAGATGAGGCAATTGTGTGGTAGTCTTAACATTCTTTGGGATTGCCTTTCTTTTGGATTGGAATGAAAACCTTTTCCAGTTCCATGGCCACTGCAGAGTTTTCCAAATTTGTTGAATTTGGAATGCATAATGAATGCACCACATTAACAGCATCATCTCTTAGGATTTGAAATAGCTCAAATGGAATTCCATCATGTCCACTAACTTTGTTCATAATGATGCTTCCTAAGGCCCACTTGACTTCACAATCCAGGATATCTGGTTCTAGGTGGGTGATCACACCATTGTGGTTATCTGGGTCATGAAGATCTTTTTTGTATAGTTCTTTTGTGTATTCTTGCCACCTTTTCCTTTTCTCCTTCACCTTTAGCTTCTCTTCTTTTCTCAGCTATTTGTAAGGCCTCCTCAGACAATCATTTTGCCTTTTTAAATTTCTTTTTCTTGGGGATGGCCTTGAGCACTGCCTCCTGTACAGTGTCACGAACCTCCGTCCATAGTTCTTCAGGCACTTTGTATACCAGATCTAATCCCTTGAATCTATTTGTCACTTCCACTGTATAATCATAAAGGATTTGATGTGCGGGCACAGGAGGGCCGAGAGGAGCTACTCCACGTTCATGTCAGGAGGGGTAGCTGTGAAGAGATACCCCTTGTCCAAGGTAAGGAGCAGTGGCTGTGCTTTGCTGGAGCAGCCATGAAGAGATACCCCACGTCCAAGGTAAGAGAAATCCAAGTAAAACGGTAGGTGATGTGAGAGGGCATCAGAGGGAAGACACACTGAAACCATAATCACAGAAAACTAGCCAATCTGATCACATGGACACAGCCTTGTCTAACTCAATGAAACTAAGCCATGCCATGTGGGGCCACCCAAGATGGGTGGGTCATGGTGGAGAGGTCTGACAGAATGTGATCCACTGGAGAACGGAATGGCAAACCACTTCAGTATTCTTGCCTTGAGAACCTCATGAACAGTATGAAAAGGAAAACTGATAGGATACTGAAAGGGGAACTCCCCGGGTCGGTAGATGCCCAATATGCTACTGGAGATCAGTGGAGAAATAACTCCAGAAAGAATCAAGGGATGGAGCCAAAGCAAAACAAACAAACAAACAAAAAAAACAAAAACAAAAACAAAAAAACAGTTGTGGATGTGTCTGGTGACAGAAGCAAGGTCTGATGCTGTAAAGAGCAATATTGCATAGGAACCTGGAATGTCAGATCCATGAATCAAGGCAATTTGGAAGTGATCAAATAAGAGATGGCAAGAGTGAACGTCGACATTCTAGGAATCAGAGAGCTAAAATGGACTGGAATGGGTGAATTTAACTCAGATGACCATTATATCTACTACTATGGGCAGGCATCCCTTAGAAATGGAGTAGCCATCATAGTCAACAAAAGAGTCTGAAATGCTGTAGGGATGCAATCTCAAAAATGACAGAATGAATTCTATTCATTACCAAGGCAAACCATTCAATATCACGGTAATCCAAGCCTATGCCCCAAGCAGTAATGCTGAAGAAACTGAAGTTGAACGGTTCTATGAAGACCTACAAGACCTTTTAGAACTAACACCCAAAAAAGATGTCCTTTTCATTATAGGGGACTGGAATGCAAAAGTAGGAAGTCAAGAAACACCTGGAGTAACAGGCAAATTGGCCTTGGAATACACAATGAAGCAGGGCAAAGGCTAATAGAGTTTTGCCAAGAGAATGCACTGGTCATAGCAAACACCCTCTTCCAACAACACAAGAGAAAACTCTAAACACGGACATCACTAAATGGTCAACACTGAAATCAGATTGATTATATTGTTTGCAGCCAAAGATGGAGAAGCTGTATACAGTCAGCAAAAACAAGACCGGGAGCTGACTGTGGCTCAGATCATGAACTCCTTATGGCCAAATTCAGACTTAAATTGAAGAAAGTAGGGAAAACCACTAGACCATTCAGGTATGACCTAAATCAAATCCCTTATGATTACACAGTGGAAGTGAGAAATAGATTTAAGGGACTAGATCTGATGGATAGAGTGCCTGATGAACTATGGACTGAGATTCGTGACATTGAACAGGAGACAGAGATCAAGACCATCCCCAATGGAAAAGAAATGCAAAAAAGCAAAATGGCTGTCTGAGGAGGCCTTACAAATAGCTGTGAAAAGAAGAGAAGCGGAAAGCAAAGGCGAAAAGGAAAGATATAAGCATCTGAATGCAGAGTTCCAAAGAATAGCAAGGAGAGATAAGAAAGCCTTCCTCAGCGATCAATCCAAATAAATATAGGAAAACAACAGAATGGGAAAGACTAGAGATCTCTTCAAAAAAATCAGAGATACCAAGGGAACATTTCATACAAAGATGGGCTCAATAAAGGATAGAAATGGTATGGACCTAACAAAAGCAGAAGATATTAAGAAGAGGTGGCAAGAATACACAGAAGAACTGTACAAAAAGGATCTTCACGACCCAGATAATCACGATGGTGTGATCACTCACCTAGAGCCAGACATCATGGAATGTGAAGTCAAGTGGGCCTTAGAAAGCATCACTACGAACAAAGCTAGCAGAGGTGATGGAATTCCAGTAGAGCTATTTCAAATCCTGAAAGATGATGGTGTAAAAGTGCTGCACTCCTTATGCCAGCAAATTTGGAAAACTTAGCAGTGGCCACAGGACTGGAAAAGGTCAGTTTTCATTCCAATCCCAAAGAAAGACAATGCCAAAGAATGCTCAAACTACAGCACAATTGCACTCATCTCACATGCTAGCAAAGTAATGCTCAAAATTTTCCAAGTCAGGCTTCAGCAATACAAGAACCGTGAACCTCCAGATGTTCAACCTGGTTTTAGAAAAGGCAGAGGAACCAGAGATCAAATTGCCAACATCCGCTGGATCATGGAAAAAGCAAGAGAGTTCCAGAAAAACATCTATTTCTGCTTTATTGACTATACCAAAGCCTTTGACTGTGTGGATCACAATAAACTGTGGAAAATTCTGAAAGAGATGGGAATACCAGACCACCTGACCTGCCTCTTGAGAAACCTATATGCAGGTCAGGAAGCAACAGTTAGAACTGGACATGAAACAACAGACTGGTTCCAAATAGGAAAAGGAGTATGTCAAGGCTGTATATTGTCACCCTGCTTATTTAACTTCTATGCAGAGTACATCATGAGAAACGCTTGGCTGGAAGAAGCACAAGCTGGAATCAAGATTGCTGAGAGACATATCAATAATCTCAGATGTGCAGATGACACCACCTTTATGACAGAAAGTGAAGAAGAACTATAGAGCTTCTTGATGAAAGTGAAAGAGGAGAATGAAAATGTTGGCTTAAAGTTCAACATTCAGAAAACTAAGATCATGGCATCTGGTCCCATCACTTCATGGGAAATAGATGGGGAAACGGTGGAAACAGTGTCAGACTTTGTTTTTTGGGCTCGAAAATCACTGCAGATGGTCACTGAAGCCATGAAATTAAAAGACACTTACTCCTTCGAAGGAAAGTTATGACCATCTAGATAGCATATCAAAAAGCAGAGATATTACTTTGCCAACAAAGATCCGTCTAGTCAAGGCTATGGTTTTACCAATGGTCATGTATGGATGTGAGAGTGGGACTGTGAAGAAAGCTGAGCACCGAAGAATTGATGCTTGTGAACTGTGGTGTTGGAGAAGACTCTTGAGAGTCCCTTGGACTGCAAGGAGATCCCATCATCCATCCTAAAGGAGATCAGTCCTGGGTGTTCATTGGAAGGACTGAAGCTAAAGCTGAAACTCCAGTACTTTGGCCACCTCATGCGAAGAGTTGACTCATTGGAAAAGACTCTGATGCTGGGAGGGATTGGGGGCAGGAGGAGAAGGGGACGACAGAGGATTAGATGGCTGGATGATATCACTGACTCGATGGACATGAGTTTGAGTGAACTCCAGGAGTTGGTGATGGACAGGGTGGCCTGGCGTGCTGTAATTCATGGGGTCACAAAGAGTTGATCATGACTGAGGGACTGAATTGTCTGACTGATACCTGAATGGTCTAGTGTCTTAGAAATATTAATAAGGATTGCATTGAATGTGCAGGTGGATTTGGTTAGTGATACCTTATGGTGAATTATGTTGGATTCATGATCTCTAAAGAAGAAGATTTAGCTTTGGGACCAGGAACCAGGCTTGATCACTCAAGAGCTTTTGTGTAGCAGAGTTTTATGAAAGTATGAAAAGGGACAGAGAAAGCTTCTGACATACCCATCAGAAGGGGGATGAAGAATTCCCCCATGGGCTAGTCTTATCAAGGGCTTATATACTTTTACCAGACCCATTCCTACAACATACTTTTTAAATTAACAAGATTAGAATTAACAATAGAAAGGTCTCACCAGACCCACTCCCACAATATACAAGATATCTTAAGATCACAAGATTAGTCAGAAGGTTCTTGTTAAGGAGGAACATGTGCTCTAGCAAGATGCATTATATTGACTAAGACAAAGAAATGCAGAAAAAAGTCTGTCCTTTTCTCCTCCTTGAGAGTCTCAGACCCCTTTCTCCCCCTCAGGGGCCTTGGACTTCTTATCAACCTGCCTAGGAATTGACTTTCTCAGTAGTACAGACATGCTAACAATATTAATTCTTCCAATCCATGAAAACAGGATGTCTTTCCATTTATTGTGTCTATTTTAATTTCTTTCATCAATGTTTAAAGTATTTATTGGCATCCTAAGGCTTTTCCCTATATAAGATCTTGTCATCATCAAACAGAATATTTTGCATTTTCCTTTCTGATTTGGTTGATTTTTTTTAATTAATTTTTTATTGGAGTATAGTTGCTTCACAATATTGTGTTAGTTTCTATTGTACAGCAAAATTAATCAGCCATACATGTGATATATGTAGTCCCTTTTGGACTTCCTTCCCATCCTGGTCACCACTGTACATTAAATAGAATTCCCTGTGCTATACAGTATGCTCTCATTAGTTATTTATTTTATATATAGTATCAATAGTGTAAATGTATCAATCCCAATCTCCAAATTTGTCCCACCCTGCTTTTCCCTTTGGTATTCCCAATTATTTATTCTCTATCTCCATGTCTTTACTTCTGCTTTGCAAATAAGATCATCTGTACCATTTTTATAGATTCCACATATATATGCTAATATGTGATATTTGTTTTTCTCTTTCTGACTTACTTCACTTTATGTGACACTCTCTAGATCCATCCGTTTACAAATGACACAATTTCATTCCTTTTTATGACTGAATAATATTCCAGTATGTATATATATATATATATATATATATATATATATATATATACCACATCTTCTTTATCCATTCCTCTGTTGATGGACATCTAGGTTGGTTCCATATTCTTGCTATTGTAAATAGTGTTGCTCTTAACATTGGGGTACATGTATCATTTTGAATTATGGTTTTCTTTTGTATTGGCACCAACCCCCCACCCCCGAAATATAGATCAATGGGTATACACACACAGACACATAGACACACACATACAAATGAATCACTTTGCTGTATACCTTAAATTAACACAACATTGTAAGTCAACTACATTTCAATAAAAAATAGATCACCAGGAAACACATGAAAAGATGCTCAACATCAATAATTATTGCTTCGCTGTGCTTTGTCACTCTGTCTTGTCCAACTCTTTGTGACCCCACGGACTGAAGCCCACCAGGCTCTTCTGTACATGGGAATTCTCCAGGTAAGAACACTGGTGTGGGTTGTCATGCTCTCCTCCAGGGGATCTTCCCAATCCAGGGATCGAACCTAGGTCTCCAGGGCTGCAGGTGAATTCTTTTCCATCTGAGCCACCAGGCAAGCCCCACTAATTATTAGAGAAATGCAAATGAAAACTGCAATGAGGTACGACCTCACACTGGTTAGAATGGCCATCATTAAAAAGTCTACAAGCAATAAATGCTGGAGAGATTTTGGAGAATAAGAAACTCCTACACTGTAAATAGTAATGTAAATTTGTGCAAGAACATGGTATATCTCTCCATCTGTTAATGTAATCTTTGATTTCTTTCATTAGTGTTGTCAAGTTTTCTGTTACAGGTCTTTTTTCTCATTAGGTAGGTTTGTTCCTCAGTATTTTATTCTTTTTGATGTGATGGTAAATGGGATTGTTTTCTTAATTTATCTTTTTGACTTTCATAACAGTGCATAGGAATTTAAGAGATTTCTGTGTATTAATTTTGTATCCTCTAACTTCATCAAATTCATTGATGAGTTCTAGTAGTCTTCTGGTAGCATTTTTAGGATTTTCTACATATAGTATCATGTCATCTGCAAACAGTGACAATTTTACTTCCTTTCAATTTTGATTCCTTTTAGTTTTTCTTCTCTGCTTGCCATGGCTAGGACTTCTAAAATCATGTTGAATAAAAGTGGCAAGAGTGGATATCCATATTTTGTTTATGATCTTGGAGGAAATGCTTTCAGGTTTTCACCACACAAAGAAATAGTGAAAAAAGAGAACCAACAAAGAATTCAAAATAAGAACAGTCATTAAGAAATAAACTTAGTAAAACAAAAAATGAAAACTAAACTACAAAGAAAAAGCAAACAGAAAACAAAAAAGTGAAGAAAACAAAATACACACATAAAAATCAATTTAAAAAATTAAGAATGAAAGCAAGAAAAAAATCTCCAAAACAACAACAACAACAAAAAATAGAAAAACAAAAAATAAATAAAAACAAAAAATGAAAAAATTGAAAACAACAATACCAACAACTGAAGAAAATGAAACAAGGAAACAAAACAAAATGATAGTAATGAGAATATTTTTCTGGGGCATTGTCTCTCAGTGTGCTTGTTCCCACAGTGAGCCAGAGCCAAACCCTGCCTCTCAAGGAGACGTTCCAATACCTCAGGAAAGGTCTCTAGGCCTGCTGTGGGCACTGTGAGGCCAGCTCAGACACGCAGTTCAGTTCAGTTCAGTCGCTCAGTCATGTCCGACTCTTTGCGACCCCATGAATCACAGCACGCCAGGCCTCCCTGTCCATCAACAACTCCCAGAGTTCGCTCAGACTCACGTCCATTGAGTCAATGATGCCATCCAGCCATCTCATCCTCTGTCGTCCCCTTCTCCTCCAATTGCTCCCAGCATCAGAGTCTTTTCCAATGAGTCAACTCTTCGCATGAGGTGGCCAAAGTACTGGAGTTTCAGCTTTAGCATCATTCCTTCCAAAGAAATCCCAGGGCTGATCTTCAGAATGAACTGGTTGGATCTCCTTGCAGTCCAAGGGACTCTTAAGAGTCTTCTCCAACACCACAGTTCAAAAGCATCAATTCTTCGGTGCTCAGCCTTCTTCACAGTCCAACTCTCACATCCATACATGACCACTGGAAAAACCATAGCCTTGACTAGACGGATCTTTGTTGGCAAAGTAATGTCTCTGCTTTTCAGTATGCTATCTAGGTTGGTCATAACTTTCCTTGCAAGGAGTAAGCGTCCTTTAATTTTATGGCTGCAGTCACCATCTGCAGTGATTTTGGAGCCCAAAAAAATAAAGTCTGACACTGTTTCCACTGTTTCCCCATCTATTTCCCATGAAGTGATGGGACCAGATGCCATGATCTTCGTTTGCTTAATGTTGAGCTTTAAGCCAACTTTTTCACTCAGACATTGACCTGGCCCAATTCCTGCATGTATTTGTCTGGTAAGTCCACTGCTGCAAACGTTAGACTGGTCTTAATTGTGGCAACATTTATTGTCTATTCAGGTATCTCACAGATTCAGGATTTACCAAGTAGATCTAAAGGCTTTAATCGGCATCTTGTGCAAATGCACAGAAAATTTCTATCCCTCTTCCATAGTTGTACTACCCCAGGTTTGGTTTATTTATTTATTTTTTAATAACTTTTTTTTAAATTTTATTTTATTTTTAAACTTTACAATATTGTATTAGTTTTGCCAAATATCGAAATGAATCCGCCACAGGTATACCTGTGTTCCCCATCCTGAACCCTCCTCCCTCCCCCCACCCCATACCCTCCCTCTGGGTCATCTCAGTGCACCAGCCCCAAGCATCCAGTATTGTGCATCGAACCTGGACTGGCAACTCGTTTCATATATGATATTACACATTTTTCAATGCGATTCTCCCAAATATCCCCACCCTCACCCTCTCCCACAGAGTCCAAAAGACTGGTATATACATCAGTGTCTCTTTTGCTGTCTCGTACACAGGGTTATTGTTACCATCTTTCTAAATTCCATATATATGTGTTAGTATACTGTATTGGTGTTTTTCTTTCTGGCTTACTTCACTCTGTATAATAGGCTCCAGTTTCATCCACCTCATTAGAACTGATTCAAATGTATTCTTTTTAATGGCTAAGTAGTACTCCATTGTGTATACGTACCACTGCTTTCTTATCCATTCATCTGCTGATGGACATCTAGGTTGCTTCCATGTCCTGGCTATTATAAACAGTGCTGCGATGAACATTGGGGTACACGTGTCTCTTTCCCTTCTCGTTTCCTCAGTGTGTATGCCCAGCAGTGGGATTGCTGGGTCATAAGGCAGTTCTATTTCCAGTTTTTTAAGGAATCTCCACACTGTTCTCCATAGTGGCTTTGCTAGTTTGCATTCCCACCAACAGTGTAAGAGGGTTCCCTTTTCTCCACACCCTCTCCAGCATTTATTACTTGTAGACTTTTAGATCGCAGCCATTCTGACTGGCGTGAAATGGTACCTCATAGTGGTTTTGATTTGCATTTCTCTGGTAATGAGTGATGTTGAGCATCTTTTCATGCGTTTATTAGCCATCTGTATGTCTTCTTTGGAGAAATGTCTATTTAGTTCTTTGGCCCATTTTTTGATTGGGTCATTTACTTTTCCGGAATTGAGGTGTATGAGTTGCTTGTATATTTTTGAGATTAGTTGTTTGTCAGTTGCTTCATTTGCTATTATTTTCTCCCATTCTGAAGGCTGTCTTTTCACCTTGCTAATAGTTTCCTTTGATGTGCAGAAGCTTTTAAGGTTAATTAGGTCCCATTTGTTTATTTTTGCTTTTATTTCCAATATTCTGGGAGGTGGGTCATAGAGGATCCTGGTGTGATGTATGTCGGAGACTGTTTTGCCTATGTTCTCCTCTAGGAGTTTTATAGTTTCTGGTCTTACGTTTAGATCTTTAATCCAGTTTGAGTTAATTTTTGTCCATGGTGTTAGAAAGTGTTCTACTTTCATTCTTTTACAAGTGGTTGACCAGTTTTCCCAGCACCACTTGTTAAAGAGGTTGTCTTTAATCCATTGTATATTCTTGCCTCCTTTGTCAAAGATAAGGCGTCCATATGTGTGTGGATTTATCTCTGGGCTTTCTATTTTTTCCATTGATCTATATTTCTGTCTTTGTGCCAGTACCATACTGTCTTGATAACTGTGGCTTTGTAATAGAGCCTGAAGTCAGGTAGGTTAATTCCTCCAGTTCCATTCTTCTTTCTCAAGATAGCTTTGGCTATTCGAGGTTTTTTGTATTTCCATACAAATTGTGAAATTATTTGTTCTAGCTCTGTGAAGAATACCGTTGGTAGCTTGATAGGGATTGCATTGAATCTATAAATTGCTTTGGGTAGTATACTCATTTTCACTATATTGATTCTTCCAATCCATGAACATGGCATATTTCTCCATCTATTAGTGTCCTCTTTGATTTCTTTCACCAGTGTTTTGCAGCTTTCTATATATAGGTCTTTAGTTTCTTTAGGTAGATATATTCCTAAGTATTTTATTCTTTCCATTGCAATGGTGAATGGAATTGTTTCCTTAATTTCTCTTTCTATTTTCCAATTATTAGTGTATAGGAATGCAAGGGATTTCTGTGTGTTGATTTTATATCCTGCAACTTTACTATAATCATTGATTAGTTCTAGTAATTTTCTGGTGGAGTCTTTAGGATTTTCTATGTAGAGGATCATGTCATCTGCAAATAGTGAGAGCTTTACTTCTTCTTTTCCAATTTGGATTCCTTTTATTTCTTTTTCTGCTCTGATTGCTGTGGCCAAAACTTCCAAAACTATGTTGAATAGTAATGGTGAAAGTGGGCACCCTTGTCTTGTTCCTGACTTTAGGGGAAATGCTTTCAATTTTTCACCACTGAGGACAATGTTTGCTGTGGGTTTGTCATATATAGCTTTTATTATGTTGAGGTATGTTCCTTCTATTCCTGCTTTCTGGAGAGTTTTTATCATAAATCGATGTTGAATTTTGTCAAAAAGCCTTTCTCTGCATCTATTGAGATAATCATATGGTTTTTATTTTTCAGTTTGTTAATGTGGTGTATTGATTTGAGGATATTGAAGAATCCTTGCATCCCTGGGATAAAGCCCACTTGGTCATGGTGTATGATCTTTTTAATGTGTTATTGGATTCTGATTGCTAGAATTTTATTAAGGATTTTTGCATCTATGTTCATCAGTGATATTGGCCTGTAGTGTTCTTTATTTGTGGCATCTTTGTCAGGTTTTGGGATTAGGGTGATGGTGGCCTCATAGAATGAGTTTGGAAGTTTACCTTCCTCTGCAATTTTCTGGAAGAGTTTGAGCAGGATAGGTGTTAGCTCTTCTCTAAATTTTTGGTAGAATTCAGCTGTGAAGCTGTCTGGACCTGGGCTTTTGTTTGCTGGAAGATTTTTGATTACAGTTTCAATTTCCGTGCTTGTGATGGGGCTGTTAAGATTTTCTATTTCTTCCTGGTCCAGTTTTGAAAAGTTGTATTTTTCTCAGAATTTGTCCATTTCTTCCACGTTGTCCATTTTATTGGCATATAATTGTTGATAGTAGTCTCTTATGATCCTTTGTATTTCTGTGTTGTCTGTTGTGATCTCTCCATTTTCATTTCTAATTTTATTGATTTGATTTTTCTCCCTTTGTTTCTTGATGAGTCTGGCTAATGGTTTGTCAATTTTATTTATCCTTTCAAAGAACCAGCTTTTGGCTTTGTTGATTTTTGCTATGGTCTGTTTTGTTTTTGTTTTTTGCATTTATTTCTGCCCCAATTTTTTTTTTTTTTTAGAATAACAAAAAATATTTTACTAAAACATAAGATTTACAGGAGTTTCCAGACAAGCCATACAAAATGGTCACAAGCTTTTTCTTGAAGGGAGGATTCTACACTTGACAGCAAGGTCACAATGTTATTAGTGAGGGCTGTGATGTCTGTTTAATGTTCCCGTTTTGGTTCCAACAATCGAGCTTGTCCATCTACAGCATCTAAATAAAGTTAGACTTGGCTAGAGAGCATATTATAAAGAACTGTTTAGCTGCTTTTAACCAATGCAATTAGATCACCATAAAAAGGGGGAAAGGAGCCCATAAAATTAAAATAAAACTACCTTCCCCCCCACCAAAAAAAAAAAATAGTAATAATAAAATAAAGAAAAATACCCACACCCCTGCAGCTAACCCTGACAACTACCTTTATTCACAGTGCTTTATACTTAAACCATGATGAGGGAAATGAATAAAAGCAGAGAGGGGCCACTGCTTTTAAACGTTTCGCAACAATCCAGATGATACTTCTAGCCTCTGCTCATGCTTTACAACAGTGAATCAGGACAAGTCATAGATTTGCTAATGTGCATTTAATCACCAAAGGATTGAAGATGTCTGGGTTTTTATTCTGTAATGTTTCTAAGACTGTGTCCATTAAATACAAACAAAAAAGGAAGAAGTCTTGGCAGAACAGGAGAAGTGATGCACACTTGACGATCGAATCGATTTAAATATTATTCATGGCACATAGCCTAGTCCATGCTCTAGCTGTTTCTATGGCTTGGGCTTCATTGGTCTTCCATTGCTCCGCTACATCATTTGCTAATGGATCATCTGGATGTGATCTATCCTGGAGAAGATTCCATGTGTGCTTGAGAAAAAGGTGAAATTCATTGTTTTGGGATGAAATGTCCTATAGATATCAATTAGGTCTAACTGGTCTATTGTATCATTTAAAGTTTGTGTTTCCTTGTTAATTTTGTCCAATTGTTGGGTGATATTTTTTCCTCCCTTTCCTTTCCTGAGCAAAGAATCAAATGATTATCGATTCCTGTCATCCTCCTGGAACCTGTACACAAGAGGTGATAGTCCCAGATCCTGGGCAGTTACTTGGGTGGGTAAATTGTAGCTAGGTATAACTCATGTAACTTGCTCTCTTAGATGGTGACCTTTTTGTTGAATGTACATGTACAGTATTACTCTTTTTTGTTTAGCCTTATATCTTTACAAATTACATCACCATTTTCCCTATAAATCTGTGCCCTTGTACATAAGTATGAGCCTCCAAGAAAGTGCAAACACAAAAACACAAACACAAAAAGTGTTTTTTGGTATGATTCTGTCTTACTTAACAAGACTATTCATTATATATTTCAGATTGCCAAGTAGTAGCAAGAAATGGAGTGAAAAAATGTGTAGATATAAACAGAATTGGTTTATCTGGAACATATCTTTGCCCTTTTCTCTTCTGTACCTTCATTGGAAAACATTTGATAGTCTAATGCTAGAATTCCAAGGGAACATCAGAAGCAAAACAAATGAGAGAAAAACAGAATGAGGAGTCCAGCCTACATTTGAAAATTAGAATTCTATAAAATCCACTCCAGTCCCTCCCTTTTTTTTTTTTTATATAGTGGTAGGAACTGTCAAGTTATTGTTTAAAGTAGTGTCAATTCATGTGACAACTAGAACATTTGGCATAATTTTTGAAAAATGCTTTCCTTAGGTTGATTGTAGATTTCAGTCATTTACATCACCTTTAATTGTACATTCTAAGACATAGTACTGCTTTGGGAGACCTTATTTTGGGTGAAACTGTCATTGAACAAAACAATGGTTGTT
The DNA here is from genome assembly GCF_029407905.1 of Bubalus kerabau. Taxonomy (NCBI): domain Eukaryota; kingdom Metazoa; phylum Chordata; class Mammalia; order Artiodactyla; family Bovidae; genus Bubalus; species Bubalus kerabau. The sequence goes on from NC_073647.1 coordinate 109,157,658, forward strand.
AGTCCTATTTTTTTTAATTTTATTTTTTAAATTTACAATATTGTATTGGTTTTGCCATACATCAAAATGAATCCGCCACAGGTAAACATGTGTTCCCCATCCTGAATCCTCCTCCCTCCTCCCTCCCCATACCATCCCCTCTGGTCTTCCCAGTGCACCAGCCCCAAGCATCCAGTATCATACATTGAACCTGGACTGGCAACTCGTTTCATATATGATATTATGCATGTTTCAATGCTATTCTCCCAAATCATCCCACGCTCTCCCTCTCCCACAGAGTCCAAAAGACTGTTCTATATAGCCATGTCTCTTTTGCTGTCTCGTATACAGGGTTATTGTTACCATCTTTCTAAATTCCATATATATGCGTTAGTATACTGTATTGGTGTTTTTCTTTCTGGCTTACTTCACTCTGTATAATAGGCTCCAGTTTCATCCACCTCATTAGAACTGATTCAAATGTATTCTTTTTAATGGCTGAGTAATACTCCATTGTGTATATGTACCACACTTTCTTATCCATTCACCTGCTGATGGACATCTAGGTTGTTTCCATGTCCTGGCTATTATAAACAGTGCTGCGATGAACATTGGGGTACATGTGTCTCTTTCAATTCTGGTTTCCTCGGTGTGTATGCCCAGCAGTGGGATTGCCCGGTCATAAGGCAGTTCTATTTCCAGTTTTTTAAGGAATCTCCACACTGTTCTCCATAGCGGCTGTACTAGTTTGCATTCCCACCAACAGTGTAAGAGGGTTCCCTTTTCTCCACACCCTCTCCACACCCTCTCCAGCATTTATTGCTTGTAGATTTTTGGATCACAGCCATTCTGACTGGCGTGAAATGGTACCTCATTGTGGTTTTGATTTGCATTTCTCTGATAATGAGTGATGTTGAGCATCTTTTCATGTGTTTGTTAGCCATCTGTATGTCTTCTTTGGAGAAATGTCTATTTAGTTCTTTGGCCCATCTTTTGATTGGGTCATTTATTTTTCTGGAATTGAGGTGTAGGAGTTGCTTGTATATTTTTGAGAATAGTTGTTTGTCAGTTGCTTCATTTGTTATTATTTTCTACCATTCTGAAGGCTGTCTTTCTACCTTGTTTATAGTTTCCTTTGTTGTGCAAAAGCTTTTAAAAATTCCAACATATGGAGGCTGAACAACACGCTGCTGAATAACCAACAAATCACAGAAGAAATAAAAAAAGAAATCAAAATATGCATAGAAATGAATTAAAATCAAAACACAACAACCAAAAACCTGTGGGACACTGTAAAAGCAGTGCTAAGGGGAAAGCTCACAGTAATACAGGCATACCTCAAGAAACAAAAAGAAAAGTAAAAAAACATAACCTAACTCTACACCTAAAGCAACTAGAAAAGGAAGAAATGAAGAACCCCAGGGTTAGTAGAAGGAAAGAAATCTTAAAAATTAGGGCAGAAATAAATGCAAAAGAAACAAAAGCGACCATAGCAAAAATCAACAAAGCCAAAAGCTGGTTCTTTGAAAGGATAAAGAAAATTGACAAACCATTAGCCAGACTCATCAAGAAACAAAGGGAGAAAAATCACATCAATAAAATTAGAAATGAAAATGGAGAGATCACAACAGATAACACAGAAATACAAAGGATCACAAGAGACTACTATCCGCAGTTATATATCAATAAAATGGACAATGTGGAAGAAGTGGACAAATTCTTAGAAAACTACAACTTTCCAAAACTGGACCAGGAAGAAATAGAAAATCTTAACAGCCCCATCACAAGCACAGAAACTGAAACTGTAATCAGAAATCTTCCAGTAAATAAAAGCCCAGGTCCAGACGGCTTCCCAGCTGAATTCTACCAAAAATTTAGAGAAGAGCTAACACCTATCCTGCTCAAACTCGTCCAGAAAATTGCAGAGGAAGGTAAACTTCCAAACTCGTTCTATGAGGCCACCATCACCCTAATCCCAAAACCTGACAAAGATGCCACAAATAAAGAACACTACAGGCCAATATCACTGATGAACATAGATGCAAAAATCCTTAAAAAATTCTAGCAATCAGAGTCCAACAACACATTAAAGAGATCATACACCATGACCAAGTGGGCTTTATCCCAGGGTAACAAGGATTCTTCAATATCCTCAAATCAATCAATGTAATACACCACATTAACAATTGAAAAATAAAAGCCATATGATTATCTGAATAGATGCAGAGAAAGCCTTTCACAAAATTCAACATCGATTTATGATAAAAACTCTCCAGAAAGCAGGAATAGAAGGAACATACCTCAACATAATAAAAGCTATATATGACAAACCCACAGCAAACATTATCCTCATGGTGAAAAATTGAAAGCATTTCCCCTAAAGTCAGGAACAAGACAAGGGTGCCCACTTTCACCACTACTATTCAACATAGTTTTGAGTGCTGAGTTTTAAGCCAGCTTTTTCACTCTCCTCTTTCATCCTCCTCAAGAGGCTCATTGGTTCCTCTTCACTTTCTGCCATTAGAATGGTATAATCTGCCTATTTGAGGTTGTTGATATTTCTCCCAGCAATCTTGATTCGAGTTGTGAGCCATCCAGCCTGGCATTTCATATGATGTACTCTGCATATAAGTTAGATAAGCAGAGTGACAATATACAGCCTTGATGCACTATTTCCCCAATTTTGAACAAATCCATTGTTCCATGTCTGGTTCTAACTGTTGCATTTTTACCTGAATACAGGTTTCTCAGGAGGCAGGTAAGGTGGTCTGTTATTCTTATCTCTTGAAGAATTTTCCACAGTTTGTAATGGCCCATACAGTCAGAGGCTTTAGTGTAGTTAATGAAACAAAAGTATATGTTCTGGAACTCTCTTGTTTTCTCGATGATCCAATTTGATCTCTGGTTCCTCTGCCTTTTCTAAATCCAGCTTGAACATCTGGACATTCTCTGTTCACATGCTGTTGAAGCTTAGCTTGAAGAATTTGGAGCATTACTTTGCTAGCATGTGAAATGAGTGCAATTGTACAGTTGTTTGAACATTCTTTGGCATTGCCTTTCCTTGGAATTGGAATGAAAACTGACCTTTTCCAGTCCCGTGGCCACTGCTGAGTTTTCCAAATTTGCTGCCATATTGAGTGCAGCACTTTCACAGCATCATCTTTCAGGATTTGAAATAGCTCAACTGGAATTCCATCATCTCCACTAGCTTTGTTCATAGTGATGCTTCCTAAGGTCCACTTGACTTTGCATTCCAGGATGTCTGGCTCTAGGTGAGTGATCATACCATCATGATTATCTAGGTCGTGAAGATCTTTTTTTGTACAGTTCTTCTGTGTATTCTTGCCACCTCTTCTTAATATCTTCTGCTTCTGTTAAGTCCATACCGTGTCTGCCCTTTATTGTGCCCACCCTTTCATGAAATATTCCCTTGGTATCTCTACCTTTCTTGAAGAGATCTCCAGTCTTTCCCATTCTATTTTTTCCCCTCTCTGTCTTTGCATTGTTCATTTAGGAAGGCTTTCTTATCTCTTCTTGCTATTCTCTGGAACAGTGAATTCAGATGGGCATATCTTTCCTTTTCTCCATTGCCTTTCTCTTCTCAGCTATTTGTAAGGCCTCCTCAGACAACCACTTTGCTTTCTTGCATGGTACACATGTAAGTAATCATTTGGATAGTGGTAGGGCATCAAGATGACCTGTGCCTACCTGAGATAACCCCTCAAGGCCCTGGCATGTACATGGGAATCAAACTAACAAAAAGCCCCAGAGGTAGTTCTTATGTCTATTCCCATACATAATGTGTTATGAAAAAAAAAAATCTCTGCTTGGCTCAGCTGAAGCTTTTTTGGATACAGTGTAAATAGGCAGATTTCTATATGACCCAAACTAATCTAAAATTCTGCCTTTTCACACAATCTAGACCCCAGCACTTCTGTGTTGTGCTTTTGTGAATATCATTTAGTGAGAGACCCCTGGTCATTTAATAAATGTAATTTTATTTTGCAGTGTGCTGGAATTTACAAGGGTTTCAGTTTTGCAGAGTGTGGGCCTGTTCTCATTTTGTCTTTCACAGGTATCAGCACTGAGTTTATATTTCCTCTGGATGATGAGAGGAGAAAGAATGAACTTTGTAACTAATAAGTAGGATAAGCATTCTAATGAGAAGTTTCTTTGAGGTGTCAGTAGGATGGTGAAAAGGATTTACATTTTATGCTTCTTGTTCAATCCTGAAGCATTTAAAATCTCACATCTCTTCTGGGAAAAGAATTAGGTCTCTTTCTAAAATCAAATGCAGTAAGTAAGATGCTTCTGCAGTCAGATGGCTGTTTCAAGAGTCAAAACCATACACTCTCCAGGAGAAACCTTTACATCCCAAGCACTCTGACACTAATATATCTCATTAAATGAGATATCTCATATGAAGTATGTTCAAAAGGGTTAGGGTCCAGGGTTGTATAATGTTGTTGTTCATTGTTCAGTCACTAAGTCTTGTCAGACTCTTCACAACCTTATGGACTGCAGCACGCCAGGCTTTCCTGTCCTTCACTCTTCTCCCTGAGTTTGCTCAGACTCATTTCCATTGAGTTGATGAAGCCATCCAACCATCTCATCCTTGGTCGCCCCCTACTCCTCCTGCCCACAATGTTTCCCAGCATCAAGATCTTTTCCAATAAGTTGGTTCTTCATATTAGATGGCCAAAGTATTGGAGCTTCAGCTTCAGCATCAGTCCTTTCAATGAATATTCACGTTTGATTTCCTTTAAGATTTACTGGTTTGATCTCCTTGTTGTCCAAAGGACTTTCAAGAGTTTTCTCCAGCACCACAGTTTGAAAGCATCAATTCTTTGGTGCACAGCTTTCTTTATGATCCAGCCCTCACATCCCTACATGACTACTGGGAAAAACCATAGCCTTGACTATATGGACCGTTGTCAGCACAGTGATGTCTCTGCTTTTTAATATGCTATCTAGTTTTGTCATAGCTTTCCTTCCAAGGAGCAAGTGTCTTTTAATTTTGTGGCTGCAATCACTATCCACAGTGATTTTGGAGCCCAAGAAAATAAAACCTATCACTATTTCCACTTTTTCCCCATCTATTTGTCATGAAGTGATGTAGGCTATATTTACCAGATAATCAGCATTATTGGCCTATAAAATGCTAGTGGATAGGACATTTTAGAGTTCTTTAGTAGTTTAAAGGCATTCTCACTTATGGCATCATTTAAAGTTTTTGTTTTGAAGTCAAAAGTAACTGAATCCAAAAGCAAATGATGTGCCTTGGTCTTGTAGTAGCATTCTTTAAGATACTTATTTGCAAATAAAATAGTTTTTTTTACAAAATAAATACAATTGTTATGAATTATTTAGAAAATGAAAATATACAAAAAAATTTAAAAATAAAAATAAAAAGGATCTAGAGCCTCAAATTTTAAACATTCATACATACATCTGTAAAAAATCATGTGATATTAAATCAAATGATGTCCAGGACATCAACCTATATCAGTATAAATACAACTGTATCATTATTGTTAATGGCTGACAAAATTGCATTGTATGAATGGATGCGCTATAACTTAACCACTTTCCAGTTTTTAAAATTAATTTTTAATTAATTTATATATTTTAACTGGAGAATAATTACTTTACAGTATTGTGATGTTTTTTTGCCATACATCAACATGAATCAGCCACAGGTGTACATGTGTCCCCCCCCCCCATCTGCTTTTGGATATTTAATTGTTTCTGATTTTCATCTATAAGCAACAATGCTGATATTATAAACAGTGTCATTATGAACATTTGTATTTATGTCTGTATGCAATTGAGCTTGAAAATGCTTTAAATGAACTAGAGGCAGTTCTATTTTTTCTATTGGAGGCAGATCTATTTTTTCTTAATGATTATTCTACAGAAATCTCTTCTAGCTTGTTAATTTTAATATGCCATTTCATAGTGTAGCATTACTTAGTGTTACACTATAGTAGAAAATGGATATGTTATCATTTGAGATGAAATTTGATTCCTAGAAGCTAATTATAGTTCTTACTTTGTTTTTCAGACAGTACCTGTATAAGGAAGGCCAACTAAGAGGAACCCAAGTGTGTACTGTGGGTTTCTGATTCAATGTAATACCTACTTATTTTTGAATATTCATAACTTCACTATTTTATGCTACTAGAAGTTTCAGATATTTACCCTTGAGCTAGAAAAATCATCTTTTTTGATATATTTTAATTGACCTTGACATTAAGTCCTAAAGTCAATTTGATTGCTGTTTGTAATAAACTTCATATCTGGTTTCTGCTGACTCACCCTAATTCTTTTTGGATGATTCTTTTAATATATGTTTCTAGTTGCATAAAGATGGGCACAAGTTGTCTATTAGGACCTGTGGGCAGTGTGATGGATGGCCTATGTTGAGAAGCTCCAAATGACCAATGAGCCATGACCATTCTTGGTTTAAGTCTTATTAATGTTACCTGTGGTAAAGATTGCCTTGTAAGAAATGCAATATCTGCCATTTGAGGAAAGCATCTTAGGAACTTGTTTAGAAAACTGGGAATTTTTGAAAAAAGCATTAACCATTCTGTCTCTAGAACCCCTGCCCCACAATCCTGATTGGCAAGAGCCAATTACTTAATATCTATCCTGTTGCTCCTGTTTGCCCTGAATTCAGTGGTTTCTGTGTACTGGCAGATTCTTTGGTTTTTCTCGAGGCTGAAGTCAAGGGGAGATTTTCTTAGCAGCCAAGGGCCTCTATGTTCAGTCCTGAATGGGTTTTTCCTCCAATTGCAGGGCTTGTACCTATACTGTGCCACTAAATGTATAAAGGTATGTAGTTATACCTGTTGCCCTAATGGTCTGGAAGCAAGCAACGAGAATGAAGACAGAACATGAAATCTGGTGCAATGGATCAGGGGATCTGCAGCCTCTATTGGCCTGAGGTACAGAGTCTACTCTGGGTCCAGCTTTTATTCCTATTTGCAGACTAAAAGACTTTTTCAGATCTTACCTTTCTCAAGACACATGCTGTGTTAATCACATACTCCTAAATGTCATGGACTACACTGACATAGTCCAGATCGCCTTGTGTTTACCCCAGGCCATTCCCTTCTGGGCTAGTCTTGGGAACAATTAGCAAGTGGGTAGGCAGCATTCATGCCTGGTGCCAACCTGGTGTTCCAAGGTCCATGCTTTCATGATCCCAGTCATACTCTCTTCTGGGTCTGGCCTTGGGGTTTGTAAAAAGAAGGTTATTCTTAAGAAAAACATGAAAGATAAGCATTAACACAGTTTCTTAATATATGCTGTTTTTCCAGGTTCTATTTCTGTGAAATTTCTCAAGACTGTGAAAGTACATTATTAGGAATTCCCACCACATACACCACCCCTTAGATTTTCATTGTTGAATATATTGTGCAATGTTGAATACATTGCACCCTTAAAGCCATCAGACCATTTAAAAAATCTGAACAAAGGGCCAGCATATACTTGAGCTCAGTGTTTGGTGATATTTAAATGTAAATAAAATAAAAATGATAGCACATCCTCACAAAAAGCAATATCAAAATTGTTAAATACTGTGGTTCAGATGCAGATCCTTGTCATTATTTTTTCCTTTGAGAATCCTAACACTGGAAGGGAGGAAATTCTTAACAATGACTGCTTTCAGGAATCCGCTAGTAGCTTCTCCAATATGACAATGACCCTGAGTCATATTAGTTCAATTTAAAAAGGAATGTTAGGTGCAAACACCCACACATACACCCCATATAAAATCCATATTTATTGAACAGCAATAAATACTAGTCTTAAAAGTGCCAATAATTAACATACAAATTTCATTAAAAGTGTGTCGAGTACCTTTCAGAATCTGTATGTAGCCTTGCATTGATATAGGAGGACCATGTATGCCCACTATCAGGGGATAAGTATGAAGTCATCACAGGATTGTATATATGCATGCATGTATGTTGTTGTTCAGCCACCCAGTCATGTCTGACTCTTTGCAACCCCATAGACTGCAGCACTCCAGGCCTCCCTGTCCCTCACCATCTCCCAGAGTTTGCCCAAGTTCATGTTCATTGCATAGGTAATGCTGTCTACCATCTCATCCTCTGACGCCCTCTTCTCCTTCTGCCCCCAATCTTTCCCAGCATCAGAGACTTTTCCAATGAGTAGTCTGTTAGCATCAGATGATGAAAATACTGGAGCTTCAGCTTCAGCATCAGTCCTTCCAGTGTATGTTCAGGGTTGATCTCCCTTAAGATTGACTGGTTTGATCTTCTTGCTGTCCAAGGGACTTTCAGGAGTCCTTTCCAACACCACAGTTTGAAAGCATCAATTCTTTGGCATTCTGCTTTCTTTATGGTCCAGCTCTTACAACCATACACGACCACTGGGGAGACCATAGCCTTGACTATATGAACCTTTGTTGGCAATCTCTGCTTTTCAACCCACTGTATAGGTTTGTCATCACTTCCGTGACAAGAAGCAATCATCTTCTGATTTCATGACTGCAGTCACCATCCACAGTGATTTTGGAGCCCAAGAGGAGGAAATCTGTCACTACTTCCACCTGTTCCCCTTTTACTTGCCATGCAGTAATGGGGCTGGATGCCATGATCTTAGTTTTTTTAATATTTAATCTTAAGCCGGCTCTTTCACTCTCCTGCGTATGTATGTATGTATGCATAAATAAATGTATGCATGTAACAAAATTTATTTGTTTTATTTTAATGTGTGCCCAGAATCCATTTTATTCTTTATGAGCATACTTTTACTACATTTTAGTGTTGACTGACGCTTTCCCTTAGAGGGTGAGAAGTTCTTTTTCTGATGCATGTTATTGGAATAAGGGCTGCAAGCAAGAACAGTGGATTTGTGAAGGGATTTGAAATCAGAAGGCCTGTGTTTGAATCCTCACCCTTCGACTTTCCAGCTACGAGACACTGGGCAAGTCAGTTGGTCCCAGTTTCCTTGTCTGTAAAATGGTGGATGTTAATCCCAACTTAATTCATGGGTTGCTGTTTTGTGAGCACAGATTGAAGTATTTTAAGTGGCTGTAGTTTCAAAGCCATTAAGGCTTCAAATAGTGTTTGATGCTGCTATTCCCCAAGATGAATAGGAAAAATAGTGTAATAGCATAATATTCATCTTGTTTCTGTTTTCATCCTTCCAGTCTTCAAGCAATGATAATGACAGGAGCAGCAGCACTGTTAATACTCCAGAGAGAATAATTGGACCAGAAAGTGGTTTAAATCAGATTGTTGCTATACTCAACAAGAGTACACCTCAGTCCTTATATGAGGAGTATGCCCCTATGCCAAGGTTCTTATTCCCACATCAACCAAATATTAAGGGAGGCACACTTCAACAGCCTACGACAAAGAGGACAGTCTCAAAAGTGATGAACTAAGGGTTCTTTATTCTAAGATAGAATTTTTTGTAAAAGCAATTGCACATGCAAAAAATAGTCTGTTGGCTTTTCAGTCTATATTTTATTGTTTTTTCATCAGTCTATTTTTTAAATAACAGGTTGATGCACAACTGTTTTAACTTGGGGTTCTGTTGCATGTTCACTGTTTCAAAGGGGGCTTTGAAGCAATTTTTATAAAATTCTTTTCAGGATGGATGTCAAATCTATGAAGAAACTTCACCTGCAGGTTGAATCTGTAGAATGTCCAATTCAGATTGGTGTTCAAGTCTGTTGTTTAGACACTCAGGCCAAATTTTTTTTAAAATGAAAGATCTTAAGTTTCAACAATTAACAGACTAGTTAGGAACATGATGTTTTCATGAAAAAAAAAAAAGATGTTTCTATTTTATATTTCAAAGTATAGATAGCTTGATTCAGTCTTGCACTGAACTGAACTTCCATACTGCTTCTCAGAAGGCAAATGCATTATTGAAATCACTCTCAACTTGGGGAGACAATTAAATCGAATTTAGACTATATAAGTGAAATCTCTCTAGTAACTGTTTCCATGCATTGTATTTCTAGAAAGAATGTCTCTAAAACTCCTGTATACTCAGGTAATTTCTATATCATGAATCCTCCAGAGAGTGCATTTCAGACTTAGTAGAAAACATTGCACACTTCGGTCAATCAATAAGTATGTAACAACTTTCTGACTTGCACAAAAACACCGTTTAACTATTAGTTTATGTGATCTCATTTACAATGCTATCTATTATGTCTAGAGTTAGTGCTGATAAACTGTAAGCTACCTGGCATGCACTCATCTCACATGCTAGCAAAGTAACACTCAAAATTTTCCAAGGCAGGCTTCAACAGTACATGAACCATGAAATTCCAGATGTTCAAGCTGGATTTAGAAAAGGCACAGGAATCAGAGATCAAATTATCAACATCTGCTGGATCATCAAAAAAACAAGAGAGTTCCAGAAAAACATCTAGTTCTGCTTTATTGACTATGCCAAAGCCTTTGACTGTGTGGACCAAAACAAACTCTGGAAAATTCTTCAAGAGATGGGAATACCAGACCACCTGACCTGCCTCCTGAGAAATCTGTATGAAGGTCAGGAAGCAACAGTTAGAACTGGACATGGAACAACAGACTGGTTCCAAATGAGGAAAGGAGTACATCAAGGCTGTATATTGTCACCCTGCTTATTTAACTTATATGCAGAGTACATCATGAGAAATGCTGGGATGGAATAAGCACAAGCTGGACTCAAGATTGCTGGGGGAAACATCAATAACCTCAGATGTGCAGATGACTCCACCGTTATGGCAGAAAGTGAAGAAGAACTAAAGAGCCTCTTGATGAAAGTGAAAGAGGAGAGTGAAAAAGTTGGCTTAAAGCTCAACATTCATAAAACTAAGACCATGGCACCTGGTCCCATGACTTCATGACAAATAGATAGGGAAACAATGGAAACAGTGATAAACTTTATTTTTATTGGACTCCAAAATCACTGCAGATGGTGACTCCAGCCATGAAATTAAAAGACGCTTGCTCTTTGGAATAAAAATTATGACCAACCTAGATAGCATATTAAAAAGCAGAGACATTCCTTTGCCAACAAAGGTCCGTCTAGTCAAAAAGCTATGGTTTTTCCAGTAGTCATGTATGGATGTGAGAGTTGGACTATAAAGAAAGCTGAGCACCAAAGAATTGATGCTTTTGAACTGTGGTGTTGGAGAAGACTCTTGAGAGTCCTTTGGACTGCAAGGAGACCCAACCAGTCCATCGTAAAGGAAATCAGTCTTGAATATTCATTGGAAGGACTGATGCTGAAGCTGAAACTCCAATACTTTGGTCACCTGATATGAAGAGCTGACTCGTTGGAAAAGACCCTGATGCTGGGAAAGATTGAAGGCAGGAGGAGAAGAGGATGACAGAGGATGAAATGGTTTTATGGCATCAGCGACTCGATGGACATGAGTTTGAGTAAGCTCCATGAGTTGGTGATGGATACGGAGGCCTGGTGTGCTGCAGTCCATGGGGTCGCAAAGAGTCAGACACGACTGAGTGACTGAAGTGAACCTGGCCTGATGTCTAAAGTAACAAGAGTTGTTAAACTGGTTTGGCCAACCCTCCACTTTATGTTACAGGGACCTCTTCATGGAGACTAGGAAGCCAGTTTCTGTCACCGAAACTGCAAAATTTGGTGCAGCTTACAAACAATGGTTGAGGCACCATTAGAAGAAATAGACAGTAGTTGTGCTTGTTTACAGAGAGTTGGATATGTTCCCATGTTCTTTAGTTATACTAAAAGAGTCAATCAGATTTGAAGAGTGATTTCATAGACATACCTGCTTTTTCAGTGATGAACTGTGTTGACAAGGTTCAGTGAAGAACTGTGTCCATAGGGAGCCAGAATGTATCCAGTCATCTCTCTGCCCTGCCAAGTGCCAGAGGTACAACGTGTCACTAGATTTAAAGAAAGTGCCCCAGTGTCTAATAAGAAACTCTTACATGTTCACATCATTTCCTACTCACTATATTGGACAGCTCACACAGCAGAAACAAGTGGATATGAGAATTAAAGATAGGTCTAGTAAGAGGTCTTTGCCATTTGCCAAGATTTGGAAAACATATAAAATAACAGATTGACTAAAAGTAGAATAAGACTTTTATGAAGTCACAGAACTAATATTTGAAAAGGAAAACTATCCTGTGAAAAGGAGAAAGCACACAGAGACACTCACACATGCCCCTCATTTACATGGCTGATTCCTTTAGTATGGACAGGATTCTAAGGTCAGACACTGGTAGTGGACTTTTAGTGTTAAGGGGGAAAATTTACAGCATCATTGGCCTCAAACTTATGGAGTAGGCATGGGTCAATTAGGGTCAATATTTTTTTTCCCCTCAACTGCACAGTTTGTATAAGAGTGTTTTTTCTTTTTTTCTATCACTACTGTCTCCAAAGTTGGAAGACCAGGTGTTTGACAGGAAGAATTAAGAATTTTTACTTTTTGGCTATCATGTTCTCTGTAACACAAAACAAACAAACAAATATTAAAGAAGATAACCTGTTTGAACTTCCAAACCACAGGTACACACATGTCAGAAATGCCCAGGAAGAATGCTGCAAGCTTAAATACGTGGTATCAAATGGTAACAGCTTATATTAAAAACACAGTGCCACTGAAAAATCTGAGAAATAAAATTTCCTTTAATTCCCCATCCATTTAATGATATGAGCAATGAAGCTATCACCGAGACCAAACATTACTATTGTTTTCAATGGAAGGAAAATTCTAATCTAAGGCTACCACTGCAAATCTCTTATCCTAGTAAATGCCATTGAATGGGATTATTTCCTTAATTTTTCTGTTTTTTTTTTTTGTTTGTTTTGTTTTGTTTTATTGTTAGTGTATAGGAATGCAAGAGTTTTCTGTATATTAATTTCATATCCTCTGACTTTATTATATTCCTTGATTAGCTCAGTAATGTTCTGCTGGCATCTTTAGGGTTTTATATGTACAGTTTCATGTCATCTGCAAACAGTGAGAGTTTTACTTCTACTTTTCCAATCTGGATTCCTTTTATCTCTTTTTCTTCTCTGATTTCTGTGGCTAGGACTTCCAAAATGATGTTGAATAGTAGTGGTGAGAACGGGAACCCTTGTCTTGTTCCTGATTTTAGAGTAAATGCTTTCAAGTTTTCACCATTGAGGATAATGTTTGCTGTGGGTTTATCATATATGGCTTTTATTATGTTGAGGTATGGTCCTTCTATGCCTACTTTCTGGAGAGATTTTTTTTTTTTCAATCATAAATAGGTGCTGAATTTTGTCTAAGGCTTTTTCTGCATCTAGTCATATGGTTTTTATCTTTCAATTTGTTAATATGGTATATCACATTGATTGGCTTGAGAATACTGAAGAATCCTTGCATGTTTGGTATAACGCCCACTTGATCATGATGTGTGCTTCCTTGGTGACTCAGCTGGTAAAGAATCTGCCTGCATTGTGGGAGACCTGGGTTTGATCCCTGGGTTGGGAAGATCCCCTGGAGAAGGGAACAGCTACCCACTCTAGTATTCTGGCCTGGAGAATTCTATGGATGTATACTCCATGAGGTGGCAAAGAGTCAGACACGATTAAGTGACTTTCACTTCACTTCACTTCACTTCACTGATCATGATGTATGATCTTTTAAACATGTTGTTGGATTCTGTTTGCTATAATTTTGTTGAGGATTTTTGCATCTATGTTCATCAGTGATATTAGTCTATAGGCTTTTTTTGTGGCCCTTCATCTAGTTTTGGTATCAGGGTGATAGTGGACTTGTAGAATGAGTTTGGGAGTTTTCCTTCCTCTGCAATTTTCTGGAAGAGTTTTAGTAGGATAGGTGTTAGCTCTTATCTAAATTTTTGGTAGTATTCACCTGTGAATCTAAGACCAGACCTACCATCTGGTCCTGGGCTTTTGTTTGTTGGAAGGTTTTTTATTATACTTTTGATTTCTATACTTTTGATTGGTCTGTTCAAATTTTAGTACACTTTCTAATGCCATACACAAAAATAAACTCAAAATTAATTGAAGAGCTAAATGTAAGACCAGAGACTAAAGGCCATATACACACACCCACAGCAAACATTCTCAGTGTGGAGAAACTGAAAGCATTCCCTCTAGTAACAGGAACAAGACAAGGATACCCACTCTGTACATAGAAAACCTAACGATACTATCTGAAAATTACTAGAACTAATTAGTGAATATAGTGAAGTCACAGAATACAATGGTAATACACAGAAATCACTTGCATTCCTATATGCTAACAATGAAAAATCATAAAGGGAAATTAAGGAATCAATCCTATTCACCATTGCAATAAGAAGAATAAAATACCTAGGAATAAAGCTGCCTAGGGAGAGAAAAGACCTGTGTACAGAAAACTATAAGATATTGGTGAAAGAAATCAAAGATGACACAAACAGATGGAGAGATATTCCATGTTCCTGGCTAGGAGGAATCAATATTGTGAAAATGGCTATTCTACAAAGGCAATCTACAGATTCAATGCAATCCCTATCATATTGCCAATGGCAATTTTCACAGAGCTAGAACAAAAAATTTCACAATTTGTATGGAAATACAAAAGATCCCAAATAGTAAAAGCAATCTTGAGAAAGAAGAATTGAACTGGAGGAATCAACTTACCTGATTTCAGACTATACTATGAAGCTATAGTCATTAAGACAGCATAATACAAAGTGGTCCTAAGATGGTGGAGGAATAGGAAGGGGTGACCACTTTCTCCCCCACAAATTCATCAAAAGATCATTTGAATGGTGAGCAACTTCCACAAAGCAACTTCTGAACACAGGCGGAGGACACTATGCACCCAGAAACGCAGCCCATTCTCTTCAAAAGGAGGTAGGACAAAATATAAAAGACAAAAAGAGAGACAAAAGAACTAGGGGTGGAGACCTGTCCTGGGGAGGGAGTCGTGAAGGAGGAGAAGTTTCCAAGCACCAGGAAACCCTCTCACCAGCAGGTCTGTGGGGAGTTTTGGAATCTGAGTGCAACATAAATCGGAGGGGTGAAAAAGCCCTCTCAGAATATGTGCCTTAGCCACAACTCCCAGCATAGCCCAGACCCTCGTGTCTGCCATCAGTGAACGGGGGAGGTGCGGGTTGCATGCTTAGGGTAAGGACCAGACCTGAATGCCCTGAGGACAATCTGAGGGAGTTAACATGAGATAGCAACCCAAACTGTGGGATAGCCGGAGAGAGAGAGGAAAAACAAAGAGAGACAGATAACTTTCCGACAAAAAGCTCTAACCTAAGGCACAGCCTGGCCACCTCACAGAACAAAGGAATGAACGAATACCAAAGGAGAGCTAGCCGGCTGTGCACTGGCCCATCCTCCCACCTGAGGCAGAGAGGTAGGCAGGGGACAGCCAGAGCTGGAAGGAGAGAGGCAATCTCGGCCCAAGAGATGACATCCTTCACCAAACTGTGAGCAGGCTCCCAGTTGCTAACCATGTCTTTCTGGGATCCTGGACGGTTGACATCTGCCAGGAAGGTTGCAGTCTGAGATTAGCTCTCCAGAGGAGACACCACACACCTGAGACAGTGCTCTTGCGGTGCAACCAGGAAACCGGGCAGCTGGGGCCAGGGAGGTGGTAAGATGCACTGTACACTGGGATAGTGTGCTAGCCAAGCACCTGGTTGCCTGAGCTCCTTGGACCTGGGAAGGGCACAAAATGCAGGCCCAACCAAGTCTGTGCCTTTGTGAAATGTCTGAGAACCTGAGCCTGAGCAGCTTAGACCTGGAAAGTGCATGCAACACAGGGGCCACTTTGGACAGTTCCCCTTTGGAGCAACCTGGAACCTGAGCAGTGTAGACCAGGAAAGCACAGGTGCCGTGAGCTGGGGCAAAGCCAGTGTGGTCCATACACTGTGTGCACTCCCCATACATGCCAGTGATACTTGTTTTCAGTGTTCCTCCCTCCCCACAGCACAACTGAACAAGTGAGCCTAAATGAGTGACCACCTTCACCCCCTTGTGTCAGGGTGGAAATTAGACACTAAAGAGACTTGCAAACAGAGGACTCCAAAATAAACAAAGAGGAGGGAACTGCTCTGGAAGTGACAGGTGCAACAAATGAAAACCCTGTAGTTAGCGTTGACTAAGCATTCAGTTCAGTTCAGTTCAGTCGCTCAGCTGTGTCCGACTCTTTGCGACCCCATGAATCACAGCAAGCCAGGCCTCCCCGTTCATCACCAACTCCTGGAGTTCACCCAGACTCACGTCCATCTAGTCAGTGATGCCATCTAGCCATCTCATCCTCTGTCGTCCCCTTCTCCTCCTGCCCCCAATCCCTCCCAGCATCAGAGTCTTTTCCAATGAGTCAACTCTTCGCATGAGGTAGCCAAAGTAATGGAGTTTCAGCTTTAGCATCACTCCTTCCAAAGAAATCCCAGGGCTGATCACCTTCAGGATGGACTGGTTGGATCTCCTTGCAGTCCAAGGGACTCTCAAGAGTCTTCTCCAACACCACAGTTCAAAAGCATCAATTCTTCGGCGCTCAGCCTTCTTCACAGTCCAACTCTCACATCCATA
Organism: Bubalus kerabau; assembly: GCF_029407905.1. Lineage (NCBI taxonomy): Eukaryota > Metazoa > Chordata > Mammalia > Artiodactyla > Bovidae > Bubalus > Bubalus kerabau. Next base: position 109,174,191 of record NC_073647.1, read on the forward strand.
CATGACGACTAGAAAAACCATAGCTTTGACTAGCCGGACCTTTGTTGGAAAAGTAATGTCTCTGCTTTTGAATATGTTATCTAGGTTGGTCTTAACTTTCCTTCCAAGGAGTAAGCGTCTTTTAATTTCATGGCTGCAGTGACCATCTGCAGTGATTTTGGAGCCCCCAAAAATAAAGTCTGACACTGTTTCCACTGTTTCCCCATTTATCTCCCATGAAATGATGGGACCAGATGCCATGATCTTAGTTTTCTGAATGTTGAGCTTTAAGCCAACTTTTTCACTCTCCTCTTTCACCTTCATCAAGAGGCTTTTTAGTTCGTCTTCACTTTTGCCATAAGGGTGGTGTCATCTATATATCTGAGGTTATGGATATTTCTCCTGGCAATCTTGATTCCAGCTTGTGCTTCTTCCAGCCCAGCGTTTCTCATGATGTGCTCTGAATATAAGTTAAATAAGCAGGAAGGGTAACAATATACAGCCTTGAAGTACTCCTTTTCCTATTTGGAACCAGTCTGTTGTTCCATGTCCAGTTCTAACTGTTGCTTCCTGACCTGCATATAGGTTTCTCAAGAGTCAGGTCAGGTGGTCTGGTATTCCCATCTTGTCAGGAGCCGCGTTAGGCATTACTAACAAAATGGATACACAGCCCCAACTCCCCTCTCTTTGTCCCGCAGGCTTGGACCCAGGATGAAGGAGTTAGGCCTTGTGATTCTGACTTGTTTTTTCCTCTCCTCGGCTGAGTTGACTGAAAAGAATATTAAGGTGCTTATTGTTCTTGAGAGGAGCACGAGAAGGCACAAAGCCTTCTGCAGCTGTGCTCAGAGAATAATTCATAAAGTTAATCCTTGACCTTTGTTCAAGGACTTTTACAGAAGAGTGTTCCAGGGTGAGCACGTAGGCCGCAGCTTGAGGCCATTGGAGGGATTGCTATCTGAAGCCTATTTGTGAGGAAAGTGTTATGGCCAAAGAATTTGCTGAATTTAGGGCTTAGGAATAATTAAAATAGTTAGAAGCTAAAGATTTAAGGAATGTTGTAATGTTAGCATATTCTACTATAGCTTATAGAGATCAGGAACTTTAGATATATTAATAGCTAGAAGCCCTTTTTAAGAAATAGTTAGCTTAGGATACTAGGGGCAAACAGGACTTAGAAAGATAAGAAATAAGCTGAGGTTTGTGGTATGCAGCCCAGACTTAAGCACGAGTTACAATGTAATCATGAGTTAAAGTAAACACTATTCTGAGAGAACTGCTGGAGCAGAAACTCTGTTTGATGGGCAACAATGATTTATGAAGACAATAAATCTGGGTGAGGGGAAATTAAAAATGTCAAACCTCTGGCCTAATGCTTTTGTCAAAGTATAAAAGAGAATCTAAAGCTTGAAATAAATATGCAGTCCAAAAAAGTAAATGAGAGGCTGCATCGTTACTCGCCGACACCACCCATCACTTCAGGTTGATTTCCTGGTTGCTGGAGCTGGTCTCAGGCACTATCTATTTCAGAATTTTCCACAGTTTATTGTGATCCACACAGTCAAAGGCTTTGGCCTAGTCAACAAGGCAGAAATAGATGTTTTTCTGGAACTTTTTTGATGATCCAGGGGATGTTGGCAATTTGATCTCTGGTTCCTTTGCTTTTTCTAAAACCAGCTTGAACATCTGGAATTTCACGTTCACATATTGCTGAAGCCTGTCTTGGAGAATTTTGAGAATTATTTTACCAGCGTGTGAGATGAGTGCAATTGTGTGGTAGTCTGAACATTCTTTGGCATTGCCCTTCTTTGGGATTGGAATGAAAACTGACCCTTTCCGGCCACTGCTGAGTTTTCCAAATTTGTTGGTATATTGAGTGCAGCACTTTCACAGCATCATCTTCCAGGATTTGAAATAGCTCAACTGGGATTCCATCAACTCCACTACCTTTGTTCATAGTGATGCTTCCTAAGGCCCATTTGACTTCACATTCTAGGATGTCTGGCTCTAGGTGAGTGGTCACACCATCATGATTAACTGGGTCATGAAGATCTTTTTTTGTACAGTTCTTCTGTGTATTCTTGCCACCTCTTTTTAATATTTTCTGCTTCTGTCGGGTCCATACCATTTCTGTCCTTTATCGAGCCCATCTTTGCATGAAATGTTCCCTTGGTATCTCTAATTTTCTTGAAGAGATCTCTAGTGTTTCCCACTGTGTTGTTTTCCTCTATTTCTTTGCATTGCTCCTTGAAGAAAGCTTTCTTATCTCTCCTTGCTGTTCTTTAAAACTCTGCATTCAAATGGATTTATCTTTCCTTTTCTCCTTTGGTTTTGGCTTGTTTTCTTTTCACAGCTAATTTGTAAGGCCTCCTCAGACAGCCATTTTGCTTTTTTGCATTTCTTTTTCTTGGGGATGGTCTTGATCTCTTTCTCCTGTACAATGTTACCACACCTCTGTCCATAGTTCATCAGGCACTCTTTCAGATCTAGTCCCTTAAATCTATTTGTCACTTCCACTGTGTAATCATAAGGGATTTTTTTAGGTCATACCTGAATAGTCTGGTGGTTTTCCCCACTTATTTCAATTTAAGTCTGAATTTGGCAATAAGGAGTTCATGATCTGATCCACAGTATGCTCCAGGTGTTGTTTTTCCTGACTGAATATAGCAGTGCTATTTACAATAACTCAGATGTGCTTATCAACAGATGAATGAATAAAGAAGCTTGGTACATATATACAGTGGAATATTACTCTGCCATAAAGAGGAACACATCCGAGTCAGTTCTAATGAGAAAGATGAACCTAAAGCCTATTATACAGAATGAAGTAAGTCAGAAAGTGAAAAAAAAGTCATATATTAGCGCATATGTATGGAATCTAGAAAGATGGTACTCATGAATCTTTTTGCAGAGCAGCAGTGGAGACACAGACATAGAGAACAGAGTTGTGGATACAGTGGGGGAAGGAGAGGATGGGACAAATTGGGAGAGTAGCATGGACTTATATATATTACCATATGTAAAATAGATAGGCAGTGGGAATTTGCTGTATGATGCAGGGAACTCATACTGGTGCTCTGTGACAACCTAGAGGGGTCTGATAGGGTGGGAGGTGGGAGGGCAGTTCAAGAGTGAAGGGACTTATGTATACATAATTCATGTTGGTATATCACAGAAACCAATACAATATTATAAAGCAATTTTCTTCCAATTAAAAATAAATTTTTAAAAGGCATACCTTGAAGATATTTCAGGTTTGGTATTGGATTACCTCAGTAAAGTGAATATTATTAAAGTGAATCACAAATTTTTTGTTTTATCAGTGAACATAAAAGTCATGTTTATAGTGTACAGTAGACTATTAACTGGGCAAAAGCATTATGTCTAAAAATGTATGTACCTTAATTTGAAAACACTTTATTGGTAAAAAAAAAAAAAGATGCTAACCATCATCAGAGCCTTCAGTGAACTGTAGTTTTTTGTTTGGGGGGGTGTGGTGGTTATTTTGCTAGTAGAGGGCTTGAAATATTGGCAGAATTGACAAAATGTGACACAGAGACATGAAGTGAGCAAATGCTGTTGAGAAAAATGGTTTGAATAGACTTGTTTGATACAGGGTTGCCACAAACCTTCACTTTGCAAAAAATGCATTATCTGTGAAGTACAATAAAATGAGGTATGCCTATACTGTAGTGGACATCCATGGGTTTCATTTGCCTAATATCGATGCCCTCCCTTTTCGAATACAGCAATCTTAGTGGGGAAGTCATTTGAAATGCTTACTGTCCTCTGGCCAATGTGTGGGTCAATGACCTATGCAAGGATGGGCAGATATTCTTCCTTGAAATTTGAGTCTTGATTTAAATAACTTGATAACTGAAAATGGTTGGAACTGATGTGTGCCATTGACCTAGACTTTAATTCTGTGAGTCTCTCATTCCCATAGCTTTTCAATACATTTATTTTTTACTTTGATTATCCAGAAGTAGTTTTTGTTGTTTGCAAACAATGTTAGTTTTGTGCTCTACCTGAAATTTTGTTTTAGAACGTTTCCTCATGGCACAGATGCAGAGGCTGGCTTGGAAGCTGAGTAGCTGGACTGAAGAATGCCTATGAGGAGACTAGTGTAATTAGCTGTACAAGTATGATAAGTCAAGGTTTGAACTGGAGAATTGGCCACATAAGAGGGAATGTAAGAAAGAGACTGAGCCAATGAGGTAGAATCCATAAGACATGGGGGTGGAAGATGAATTGAGAGTTGTCCAGGCTCATCTGGACAGTTGTCCAGGCTTAACTGTGACTTTCTAGGCTGCTTAGTGGTGGATATGATGTTGAAGTCACTCAACCCACTAGGAGGAAGGACATGCCTGAGCACTCATCAAGGGAGAATATGTGTTCAGATTCTTTTGAAACATCCAAATACTAAAAGGAGTACAATTGTGAGGGATCTGGGCTGACCTTAGGAGCAGAAGGCTCTCATTAGTGTATGAATAGCATCTGAGTCCAGGGAGAGGGGAAAGAACTCCTAGGTGGAAGGAGACCGAAAGCAAAGAACTGGACTTGAGGAAATCTAGCATTTAGGAGCTGGGGCAGGGGAAGCCCCAGCATGATCCAGTCATCACCAATGGCCCTCATTCTACTCCCACAGCTGTGGTTTCTCAGTACTAACCTGTGTAAACATCCCGTGGTGTCTCACCTTGGCAGGTTGTGAACAGGACTTAGGTATCTGTGTATTCAACAAGCATTCTGAGTGATAGTCTTAGGACTGCACTTGAGAAATACAGCCCCACAGGCTAAACTCAAGCTGGCTTGATGTTCTAGTTCCTTCTAGCCCTTGCTTCCCTCTTCAGCTTCTCCTGCCACCACCTATATGTGCCTTGCTTCTCAACTTGATGAATACAAATGCACTAAATTTATGCCTCTATGCCTCTGCACATCCTTGTCAGAACATCTTCAATCCCCATACCTAACCTAACTCCTACTCATCATTCAGGACATGGTTTGAATGTCACCTCCTCAGAGAAGATTTCTAAGATCTCTTAAGATCTTAGGTAGCTTCATCTTACCTCCATAGTCTTCATGATTCTATTGTACTAGTATGTGATTTCTATGAGGGGGATGGGAGCGTTTTGTGTACTGTGTCTGAGGCCTTTGTCAGCTCTGAAATAATACATATAGCAATAATTATATACATGGAATAATTAATTTAATTATAAATTGACCTAAAGTTCTAATCAGAAAACATAGAGCAGATGATTGGATACAAATGCAAGACCCACATATATGCAGCCTACAAGAGATTCACTTCAGATTTAAAAACATACACAGACTGAAAGTGAGAGGATGAGAAAAAGTATTCCATGCAAATGAAAATCAAAGGAAAGCTGAGATTACAATACATGTATCAGTCAGAGGAGACTTTTATCAATTTTTAGTTGGAGGATAATTGCTATATAATATTGTGTTAGCTTCTGCCATACATCAACATGAATCAGCTTCATGTTGGAGGGTATACATATGTTCCCTCCATCTTGAGCATTCCTTTCACCTCCCATTCCATCCCACCCTTCTAAGTTGTCAGAGAGCACCAGGTTTGAGCACCCTGTGTCATACAGAAAATTTCCACCGGCTATCTATTTTATATATGGTAATGTATATGTTTCAATGCTACTTTTTAAAATGTCCCTCCCTCACCATCCTCCACTGTGCCCACAAGTCTGTTAATCTATGTCCTGATGTCCTTTGGCAAATGGTTAAAGAAATTGTGGTGCATATATACAACGGAATATTGTGTCAGTGTTAGTGGCTCAGTCATGTCTGTCCCTTTGCATCCCCATGGACTGTAGCAATCCAGGCTCCTCTGGCCCGAAAATTTTCTAGGTAAGAATAATGGAGTGGGTAGCTTATTCCCTTCTTCAGGGGATCTTCTCAAATCAGAGATTGAACCTTGGTCTCCCACATAGCAGGCAGACTCTTTACCATCTCAGCCACCAGGGAAGTGGTGAAGCCACCAGTGAAGCCCCCAGTATTCTTACATGGAGAATGTCATGGACAGAGGAGCTTGGTAGGCTATGGTCCATGGCATCATAAAGAGTCAGATCAGACAGAAAAGAATATTACTCATCCATAAAAAGGAATGCATTTGAGTCAGTTCTAATGAAGTGTGCAAATCCAGAAGAGAGTTTAAAACAAACACTGTAGTAAAGGACACAGAAAGACATTTCATAATGATTAAGGGATCAATCTAAGAAATGCAACAATTGTAAATATATATACACCCAATATAGGAGCACCGAAATTCATGAAAAAAATTCATGAAATAAATGCTAACAGACATAAACAGAAAAATTCACAATAACACATAAGAACAGTCAAAACCTTAAACACCGCATTTATATCAATGATCATGCTGACAGAAAAATCAATGAGGAAATATCATTCTTAAATGGCATATTAAACCGTATGAATGATACAGCAATAGATATAGATAGATAGATGATAGAAAGAGAGTATTTCATGCAAAAATCAGCAGAATACACTTGCCTTTCAAGCACACATGTAACGTGCTCCAAGATAGATCACATGCTAGGCCACAAAACATGTCTCATTAAATTTAAGGAAGTTGAAATTATATGAAGCATTTTTTCTAACCATAACACTATGAAAATAGAAATCAATTACATTAAAAAGAAAACTGAAGAAATCACAAATACTTGGAGGCTAAAAAATATGCTCAAAGAAGGCAATGGCACCCCACTCCAGTACTCTTGCCTGGAAAATCCCATGGATGGAGGAGCCTGGTAGGCTGCAGTCCATGGGGTCGCTCAGAGTCAGACACGACTGAAGCAACTTAGCAGCAGCAGCAGCAAACAATATGCTACTATATAATCATTCAATAACTGAGGAACTCAAAGAAGCAATAAAAAAAAAAAAAAACACCTGGAGACAAATGAAAACAAAAACACAGCAATCCAAAATATATGTGACATGGCAAAATCAGTTCTAAGAAGAAATATTATACTGACACAAACCTAAGTCAGGAAACAAGAGAAATCTCAAATAATGTAACCTTAGGCCAAAAAGAACTAGGAAAGATGAACAAACAAATCCAATGTTAGTAAAAGGAAAGACATTGTAAAGATGGAGCATAAAAAAGTAATTGAGACCAAAAGGTAATAAAAAAGATCAATGAAACTAGGCGCTGGTTCTTTGAAAAGATAAACAAAATTGATAAACATTTAGCTAAACTCATCAGGAAAAAAGAAAAAAAGGTCAGAGTCAATAAAATCAGAAATGAAGGATCAGCTAAAATGCCACAGAAATAGTAGGATCACAAGGGATTCAGATCAGATCAGATCAGTTGCTCAGCCGTGTCTGACTCTTTGCGACCCCATGAATCGCAGCATGCCAGGCCTCCCTGTCCATCATCAACTCCCAGAGTTCACTGAGACTCACGTCCATTGAGTCAGTGAGGTGATTACTATGAACTAATTAATTAGAACTCATTAAAAGGACAACCTCAAAGAAACATGCAAATTCATAGACACGTGTGGTATTTCAAGATCTAACCAGGATGAAATAGCAAACATGAGCAGACCAATTACCAGTAATGAAACTGGAATAGGAAAAAACACAAAGTTCCAAGACTAGATGACATCAGAGGGGAATTATATCACACACTTAGAGAAGTGTTTACACCAAACCTTCTCGACTATTAAAAAAAATTGCAGTGAAAAGATTCATTCTATGAGGCCAGCATCACCCTGATACACAAAGCAAACAGAAACAGCACAGAAAAAGAAAAGTACAGGCAAGTGTCACTGATGGACATACATGCAGATATTCTCAACTAAATATTAACAAATTGAATCCAACAAGATATTCAAAAGACCATACACCATGATCAAGAATGATTTGCCCCAAGAATGCAAGGATACACCACCACATCAACAAATTGAAGAGTAAAAATCATACAGTGATCACAGTAGATGTGAAAAATGCTTCTGAAAACATTCAACATTGATTTATGATAAAAACTCTCTAGAAAATGAATTTAAAGAGCATAATTGAACATAATATAGGCTATATATAAAAGTCCACAGCTAACATTATACTCAACACTGAAAAAAGTGACATTTTCCTCTAACATAAGGAACAAAGCAAGGATGCCCAGTTTCATCATCTTTATTCAACATGGTATTGGAAATCCCAGCTACAGACAAGAAAAACGAAGGGAATCCAAATTGGAATAGAAGTAAAACGGTTACTGTGTGCAGATAACATCATGCTCTACACAGAAAATTCATGAAATGCCACCAAAAAACTACTAGGGCTCATTCAACAAAGTTGTAGAATGCAAACTTAATACATAGAAATTTGTTGCATTTTTATAAACTAACAATGAAATATCAGAAATAAATAAGGAAACAACTCCATTTACAATAGCACCAAAAAAAGAATAAAATATTTAGGAGTAAATCCACCTAAGGAGATAAAAAAAAAAATAAATAAAACCTGTATTCAGAAAACAATAAGACATTGATGAAAGAAATTCTAAAGGATGCAAACACATGAAAGATGCATAGTATTCATGTACTGCAAGAATTAATATTGATAAAATAGTCATATTACCCAAAGAAATATACTGATTCAATGCAACCTCTATCAAAATCCCAATTGCATTTTTTCACAGAACTAGAACAAATAATTCTTAAATTTGTATGGAAACAGAAAAGATTGTGAATAGCCAAAGTATTCTTGAGGAAGTAGAACAAAGGTGGAGTTATGCTCCCTGATTTTAGCCTATGCTACTAAGTCACAGTAATAAAAATACTCTACTGGCACAAAACAGACACATAGATCAATAAACAGAATAGAGATACCAGAAATAAACCGATGCACTTATGGTCAATAAACCTATGACGAATGAGGCAAAAGTATATAGTGGGGGAAATGGCAGTCTCTACAATCAATGGTGCTGGAAAAAACTACATCTATAGATAAAAGAAGGATATTGGAACATTTTCTCACACCATATACAAAAGTGAACCCCAAATGGATTAAGACCAGAAACCATAAAATTCCTCAGTGAAAATATAGGCAGAACACTATTTGACATAAGTTGAAGCAAAAACTTTTGGATCTGTCTCCTAAGGCAAAGGAAACAAGAACAAAATATATAAATCAGACCTAACTAAACTTAAACAATTTTTCACAGCAAAGGAAACCATCAGCAGAACAAGACAACCTACTGAATAGGATAAAATATTTGCAAATGATATGACCAATGAGGGGTTAATATTCAAATTATATACATACATATTCTGGTGTCTCATCAGATTAAATAAATCTTGCACATTTTACTAAATATATCAATAAGTCACACAAATCAATATCAGAAAAACTAACAACTCGATTAAAAAATGAGCAGAAGACCTGAACAGGCATTTTTCCAAAGCCATGCAGATGTCCAATAGTCATATGAAAAAATGGTCAACACTGATAATTATCAGAGAAATGCAAATCAAAACTGCAATGGGATACTGCCTGACACCTTCCAAATAAAAATAATCAAAAATCCCCAAAATAACAAGTGCTGGCAAGGATGTAGAGAAAGGAGGGCCCTTGAACACTATTGATAGAAATGCAAATTGGTGCAGCCACTATGGAAAACATATTGAGTTTTTTTTTTTTTTAATAAAATCACAACTTTCAATGCAAAGAAATAGAGGAAAACAATAGAATGGGAAAGACTAGAGATATCTTAAAGAAAATTAGAGTTATCATGTGAATATTTCAGGCAACTATGGGTACAAAAAAGGGAAGAAAGAGTATAGACCTAACAGAAACAGAGGATATTAAGAAGAGGTGGCAAGAAAACACAGAAGAACTATACAAAAAAAGATCTTAATGACCCAAATAACCACAACAGTGTGATTACTCACCTAGAGCCAAGCATCCTGGAATGCGGAGTCAAGTGGGCCTTAGGAAGCTTCTCTATGAACAAAGCTAGTGGAGGTGGTGAAATTCCAGTTGAGCTATTTCAAATCCTTAAAGATGATGCTGTGAAAGTGCTGAACTCAATATGCCAGCAAATTTGGAAAACTCATCAGGGGCCACAGAACTGGAAAAGGTCAGTTTTCATTCCAATCTCAAAGAAGGGCAATGCCAAAGAATGTTCAACTACCACAGAATTGCACTCATCTCACACGAAAGTAAAGTAATTCTCAAAATTCTGCAAGCCAGTCTTCAAAGTGTGTGAACCGTGAACTTCCAGATGTTCAAGCTGGATTTAGAAAAGGCAGAAGAACAACAGATCAAACTGCCAACATCCATTGGATCATAGAAAATGCAAGAGAATTCCAGAAAAACATCTACTTCTGCTGAATTGATTATGCCAAAGCCATTCACTGTGTAGATCACAACAAACTGTGGAAAATTCTTCAAGAGATGGGAATGCCAGACCATCTTAACTGCCTCCTGAGAAGTCTATATGGCAAGTCAAGATGAAACAGTCAGAACCAGACATGGAACAATGGACTGGATCCAAATCAGGAAAGGAATATTTAACTTACATGCTTATTTAACTTATAAGCAGAGCACATCATGCAAAATGACAGGCTGGATGAAGCACAAGCTGGAATCAAGATTGCTAAGGGAAATATCAACAAACTCAGATGCACAGATGACACTACCCTTATGGCAGAAAGCAAAGAGGAACTAAAGAGCCTCTTGATTCAAGTGAAAGAGGAGAGTGAAAAAACTGGCTTAACACTCGACATTCAGAAAACTAAGATCATAGAATCCAGTCCCATCACTTCATGGCAAATAGTTGGGGAAACAATGGAAACAGTGACAGACTATTTTTTTGGGTTCTAAAATCACTGCAGATGATGACTGCAGCCATGAAATTAAAAGATGCTTGCTCCTTGGAAGAAAGGCTATGACCAACCTAGACAGCATATTAAAAAGCTGAGACATTACTTTGCTGACAAAGGTCTGTATAGTCAAAGCTATGGTTTTTCCAGTAGTCATGTATGAATGTGAGCTGGGCCATAAAGAAAGTTGAGCACCAAAGAATTGATGCTTCAAACCATGGTGCTGGAGTAGACCCTTGAGAATCTCTTAGACTGCAAGGAGATCCAACCAGTCTATCCTAAAGGACATGAGTCCTGAATATTCATTGGAAAGACTGATGCTCAAGCTGAAATTCCAATAGTTTGGCCACCTAATGTGAAGAACTGACTCACTAAAGACCCTGATGCTGGAAAAAATTGAAGGCGGGAGAAGGAAATGACAGAGGATGAGATGGTTGGATGCCATCACTGACTTGATGGACATGAGTTTGGGTAAACTCTGGTAGTTGGTGATGGACAGGGAAGCCCGGTGTGCTGCAGTCTATGGGGTCGCAAAGAGTCGGACACGACTGAGGGACTGATAAGAACAGGCATAAGAAGAGAAATCGACAGCCACACAATAATAGTAGGAGACTTTAACACTCCAGTTTCACCAATGGACAGATCATCAAAACAGAGAATCAATAAGGAAACACAAACCTTAAATGAAACATTACACAAAATGGGCCTAATTGATATCTTCAGGATTTTCCATCCAAATGCAGAAGAATACACTTTCTTCTCAAGTGCACATGGAACATTCTCCAGGATAAGCCACATCTTGGGCCACAAATCAAGCCTCAGTAAATTTAAGAAAATTGAAATAGTGTCAAGTATCTCCTCTGACCATAACGCTATGAGACTAGATATCAACTACAGGAGAAAAGCAGCAAAAAACACAAACACATGGAGATTAAACAATACACTACTAAATAACAAAAGAGGTTACTAAAGAATAAGAAAAGAAATCAAAATATTCCTAGAAACAAATGACAGCAAAAACATGATGACCCCAAACCTATGGAATTCAGCAAAAGCAGTTGTAAGAGGGAGGTTTATAGTGATACAATCATACCTCAAGAAACAAGAAAAGCATCGAATAGACAGCCTAACTCTACATATAAAACAGCTGGAAAAAGAGGAAAAAAAAAATCTCCAAAGTCAGCAGAAGGAAGGAGATCATAAAAATCAGAGCAGAAATAAATGAAATAGAAATGAAGAAAACAACTAAAAGTTGGTTCTTTGAGAAAAGATAAAATTGACAAACCATTAGCCAGACTCATCAAGAAAAAAAGGGAGAAAAATCAAATTAATAAAATTAGAAATGAAAAAGGAGAGGTTACAATAGACAACACAGAAATACAAAGGAGGATCATAAGAGACTATTATAAGCGACTATATACTAATAAAATGGACAACCTAGAGGAAATGGACAGATACTCAGGAAAGATCAGCCTCCCAAGACTGAACCAGGAAGAAACAGAAATTATGAACAACCCAATTACAAACACTGAAATTGAAACAGTGATCAAAAATCTCCCCACAAACAAAAGCCCAGGGCTTCACAGGGGAATTCTATCAAACATTTAGAGAAGACCTAATGCCTATTTTTCTGAAACTCTTCCCCCAAATTGCAGAGAAATGAACACTTCCAAACTCATTCTAAAAGGACACAATCACTCTGATAACAAAACCAGGGAAACACAACACGAAAAAAGAAACTTACAGGCCAATGTCACTGAGGAACATAGATGCAAAAATCCTCAACAAATTCTAGCAAACAGAATCCAACAGCACATTAAAAAGTTCATACCCCATGATCAAGTCAGGTTTATTCCAGGGATGCAAGTATTCTTCAACATATGCAAATCAATCAACGTGATATACAATATCAACCAAATGAAAGATAAAAGCCATATGATCATCTCAATAGATGCAGAAAAAGCCTTCAACAAAATTCAGCATCCATTCATGACAGAAATGCTTCAAAAAATGGGCATAGAAGAAACCTACCTCAACATAAAGGCCATATATGAAAAGCCCACAACAAGCATTATTCTCAATGGTGAAAAACTAAAAGCTTTCCCTCTAAGATCAGGAACAAGACAAGGGTGATCACTCTCACCATGGTTATTCAACATAGGTTTGGAAGTCCTAGCTATGGCAATTAGGGAGGAAAAAGAGATAAAAGGAATCCATATAGGAAAAGAAGAAGTAAAACTCTCACTATTTGCAGATAACATGATCCTATACATAGAAAACCCAAAAGAAACTTATCAGAAAATTACTAGAACTAATAAGGTAATTCAGCAAAGTCACAGGATACAATGTCAATACAGAGAAATCTCTTGCACTCCTATATACTAACAATAAAAAAAAATCAGAAGGAGAAATTACAGAATCAATCCTATTCACCATTGCAACTAAAAGAATAAAATACCTAGTAATAAACCTACCTAAGGAGACAAAAGACCTGTGTACATAAAATCATAAGATACTGGTGAAAGAAATAAAAGATGACATAAACAGATGGAGAGATATTCCATGTTCCTAGGTAGGAAGAATCAATATTGTGAAAATGGCTATTCTACCAAAGGCAATCTACAGATTCAATGCAATCCCTATCAAATTGCCAATGGCATTTTTTAACAGAACTAGAACAAAAAATTTCACAATTCATATGGAAACACAAAAGACCCCGAATAGCCAAAGCAGTCTTGAAAAAGAGGAATGGAGTTGGAGGAATCAACCTTCCTGACTTCAGACTATGCTACAAAGCTATAGTCATCAAGAAAGTATGGTACTGGCAGAAACACAGAAATATAGACCAATGGATCACAATAGAGAACCCAGAGACAGACCCACGCACCAATGGGTACCTTATTTTTGAGAAAGGAGGCAAGAATATACAATGGAGCAAAGACAGCCTCTTCAATAAATGGTACTGGGAAAGCTGGACAGCTACATGCAAAAGAATGAAATTAGATCACTACCTATGCCATACAAAAAAATAAACTCAAAATGGGTTAAAGACCTAAATGTAAGACGAGAAAGTATTAAACTCTTAGAGGAGAACATAGGCAAAACACTCAATGACATAAATCAAAGCAAGATATTCTATGACCCACCTCCTAGAGTAATGGAAATAAATACAAAAATAAACAAGTGGGATCTAATTAAACTTAAAAGCTTTTGCACAGCAAAGGAAACAACAAACAAGATGAAAAGACAACCCTCAGAATGGCAGAAAATAATAGCAAAGGAAACAACTGATAAAGAATTAATTTCCAAAATATACAAGCAGATTATACAACTCAATACCAGAAAAACGAACAACCCAATAAAAACTGGGAAGGGACCTGAAGAGACATTTCTCCAAAGAAGACATACAGATGGCTAACAAGCACATGAAAAGATGCTCAACATCACTCATTATTAGAGAAATGCAGATCAAAACTATGAGATACCACCTCACACCAGTCAGAATGGCCATCATCAAAAAGTTTACAAACAATAAATGCTGGAGAGGGTGTGGAGAAAAGGGAACACTCTTGCATTGTTGGTGGGAATGTAAACTGATACAGCCACCTAGGAAGACGGTATGGGGGTTCCTTAGAAATCTAGGAATAAAACCACCATATGACCCAGCAATCCCATTCCTAGGTATATACCCTGAGGAAATCAAAACTGAAAAAGACATATGTACCCCAATGTTCACTGCAGCACTTTTTACAGCAGCTAGAACATGGAAACAACCTAGATGTCCATTGACAAATGAATGGATAAAGAATCTGTGGTACACATATACAATGGACTATGACTCAGTCATAAAATGGAATGCATCTGAATCTGTTCTAATGAGGTGGATGAAACTAGAGCCCATTATATAGAGTGAAGTAAGTCAGAAGGAGAAATATAAACATCATATACTGACACACACACACACATATATGGAATCTGAAGAGATGGCAGTGATGAATTTATTTTCAGGGCAGCAATGGAGAAACAGATGTAGAGAACAGACCTATGGACAAGGTGGGTGGAGAGGAAGGAGAAGGGGAGATGTATGGCGAGAGTAACATACAAATTTACAATACCATGTGTAAAACAGATAGCCAATGGAAATTTGCTGTATGACTCAGGGAACTCAAACAGGGGCTCTGAAGGGTGGGATGGGAAGGGAGATGGGAGGGAGGGCAGGGAGGCAGGGGACATGGGTGTACCTATGGCTGATTCTTGTTGATGTGTGACAGAAAACCACAAAAATCTGTAAAGCAATTATCCTTCAATTAAAAAATAAATAAAAATATATCAACAAAAAAGTAAAGTAAATGCCTTTTTTTAAAGGCCTTTTTGAATGAACAGTGCAAAGAAATAGAGGGAAACAATAGAATGGGAGAGACCAGTGGTCTCTTCAAGAAAATTGGAGATATCAAGGGAACCTTTCATGCAAGGATTGGCATGATATAGGACAGAAACAATAAGAACCCAAAAGAAGCAGAAGAGATTAAGAGGAGGTGGCAAGGATACACAGAAAAACTATAAAAGAAAGGTCTTAATGACCCAGATAACCATGATGATGCTTTCTCTTACCTAGACCCAGACATCCTAGAGTGTGAAGACAAGTGGGCCTTAGGAAGCATTACTATGAACAAAGCTAGTGGCCACAGGACTGGAAAGGGTCAGTTTTCATTTCAATCCCAAAGAAGGGCAATGCCAAAGAAAGTTCGAACTAGAGTACAATTGCCCTCATTTCACATGCTAGCAAAGTTATGGTCAAAATCCTTCAAGCTAGGCTTCTGCAGTATGTGAACCAAGAACTTTCAGATGTATAATTGGGCTTCAAAGAGGCAGAGAAACCAGAGACCAAATCGCCAACATTCATTGGATCATGGAGAAAGCAAGGGAGTTCCAGAAATGCATCTACTTCTGCTTCATTGGCTATTTATAAAGCCTTTCACTGTGTGTATCACCATATACTATGGAAAATTCTTAACGTGATGGGAGTACCAGACCACCTTACCTGCCTCCTCAGAAATCTGTATGCAGGACAAGAAGTAACAGTTAGAACCAGACATGTAACATGCACTGGTTCAAAATTGGGAAAGAAGTACATCAAGACTACATATTCTCACCCTGCTTATTTAACTTATATGCAGAGTACATCATGCAAAAATGCCAGGCTGGATGACTCACAGGCTGGAATCAAGATTGCTGGGAGAAATATCAACAACCTCAGATATGCAGATGATACCACTCTAACGCCAGAAAGCAAAGAGGAACTAAAGAGCCTCTTGATGAGGGTGAAAGAGGAGAGTGAAAATGCTGGCTTCAAACTCAACATTCAAAAAACTAAGATCATGGCATCCAGTCCCATCACTTCATGGCAAATAGATGAGAATAAAATGGAATCAGTAGCAGATTTTATTTTCTTGGGCTCCAAAATCACTGCAGATGGTGAATGCAGCCCTGGAATTAAAAGACACTTGCTCCTTGGAAGAAAAGCTATGACAAACCTAGACAGCATATTAAAAAACAGGCATCACTTTGATGACAAATGCCCAGATAGTCCAAGCTATGTCTTTTCCAGTAGTCATGTATGGGTGGGAGATTTAGACCCTAAAGCAGGCTGAGTGCTGAAAAATCGAAGCTTTCAAAATGAGGTGCTGAAGAAGACTCTTGAGAGTACCTTGGACAGCAAAGAGACCAAATCATTCAATCCTAAAGGAAGTTAACCCTGAATATTCATCGGAAGTACTATTGCTGAAGTTGAAGCTCCTATACTTTGGCCACCTGATACGAAGAGCAGACTCATTGGAAAAGACCCTGATGCTAGGAGAAAAGGGCAGCAAAGTATCAGATGGTTACATAGCATCATCGACTCAATGGACATGAATTGGAGCATACTCTGGGAGGTAGTGTAGGACAGAGGAGTCTGGCATGCTGTAGTCCATGAGGTTGTAAAAAGTGGGACATGACTTCTTGACTGAATAACAACATTATATAGTAAAAATAATTCAGAAAGTTTACAGATGATGTTTGTGAGAGGAGTATTACAAGCACTGAAAAGGGGAAAAGTCCAAAATATGTTCACACTAAGCAGGATGTATCTTGAACCCTATGATGATGTAAGGAATTCAGTATAATCAGTGGGCTAAGCTACCACATTGAATATAGAACCTCTTTTATGCACACCATTTTTAATCACATTCTTCTGATAAAAACATTATACTCTTCCCTCCTTGGTCAAGCCACCTTGGAATCCATTTCCAAGTATATCACTGAGATCATGAACATAGCAGTTAAAGTATTCCAATTATTTTTTTATATAATAGTCTACTTTAGGATATAATTCGTGGAGCCATCTCTCCCTTGAATCTTGGTGGGCACCACTATAGTTATAGGTTTGGAGGTAATAAGGATTGCTGAGGCATGAGTAGAATTGAGTTTTATGTGCAAGGTGAAACACAGAAATAGACTCTTCAGACAAAAGAAAATGGGCTGTTTAGGCCAGCAAGGAAGACTCAGTTTGGTTTGGGATTTGAGAGACTTCAAATCTTCTAAAGCCTCCCATAATATGGCCCTAATAATTTAAGTGAGATATTGACTCACAAACCTGGTTTGAATAAAACTTCAAAAGTCTATTTTTTGGATCCTTTCTATTATTTTGTACCAGCAACAATTTAGTTTCCCTTTCCTTACCCTAAAAGAAAACTCACTCCGTGGACTACTGGTTTTAATCACAATAGTTCATAATCAAAAACTTCTTGTCATTTTATGTAAGAAAAATACCTTGTGGTTTTCAAGTCCCACTATAAGTAAATAAGTGAAGTCGCTCAGTCGTGTCCGACTCTTTGCGACCCCATGGATTGTAGCCTACCAGGCTCTTCTGTCCATGCGATTTTCCAGGCAAGAATACTGGGGTGGGTTGCCATTTCCTTCTCCAGGAGATCTTCCCGATCCAGGGATTGAGCCTGGGTCTCCCACACTGTAAGCAGACGCTTAACCATCGGAGCCACCAGGGAAGTCCCACTGTAAGTGAATGCTAATAAAAACTATAAGAAAAGGTCAACATAAGGGACAAATTAAAGATAAAACATAAAGACAGCATCAGACACATACAAAAGTACACACACATGATCATATCTTGCATCTATAGAAAGAGATAGTAGGAAATAATTGGGGCATTAACCAGGAAGATGAACAAGAAAGCCCCACCACTAATCAGATTTTTTTCCTCATAACCTGGGGATTCCACAAATAAGTTTGCTGTGGTCAAACGTCTACAGTAAAGCTAAGTCAATTTAAACTGCTGAGAGTTATTTCAAATATTACATAGAAAACTATATAGCAATGAACTTTATTCTGATCAGGACCTAATCCATCATCCTCAGCAATGGCTGGTTAGATGGCCTTAGGTATTTGTCCAATTCCCCAGTGACTCAGTGGTAAAGAATTCTCCTGCTGTGAAGGAGATGTGGGCTAGATCCCTGGGTCAAGAGGATCCTCTGGAGAAGAGCATGGAAACCCACTCCAGTATTCTTGCCAGAAGAATTCCATGGACAGAGGAGCCTGGTGGGCTGCAGTCCATGGGGTCACAGAGTCAGACATGACTGAAGCAACTGAGCACTCTAAAGTAGCAATCTTCAAAATTTTTTATTGAAAAATGTGAGAAAAATGCTTATTATCCCTGGTGGTCCAGTGGTTAAGAATCTGCCTGTCAGTGCACAGGACACAAGTTTGATCCCTGGTCAGGAAGATTCCATGTGATGTGGGGCACATATGCCTGGGTGCCACAACTACTGGGCCCGTTAGCTTCAACTACTGAAGACTGCACCTTAGAGCCCATGCTCTGAAGGAAAAGAAGCCACCACAATGAGAAGCTTGCACATGGCAACTGGAGAATAGGCCTTCCTCGCTGCAACTAGAGAAAACCTGTGTACAACGACAAAGACCCGGCACAGCCAAAAATAAATAAATTTTAAAAATGAACTCAGTAGTTATATTAATATATGTTTGCATATGTGCACACATGTGTAGTCTAACTGTATACTCTACACACAGGGCACACTGATATTTTTATTTAATTGTATTTATCTGAAATGCTATTTTGTGGCCCACTACATTAATCTCATGACCTACTATGGTTTTCATACCACAGTCTGAAAAACATTAAAGTCTTTCACAAACCTGGTACCAAAACCAGACAAAAACATCACAAAAGAGAAAATTATAGGCTAATATCACCAAAGAACATGGATGCAAAACTCCTCAAAATAATCCTAGCAAATAGAATCCAACAAGACATTAAAAGGATTATATGCCATGATCAAGTTGAGTTCATCCCAGGGATGCAAGGATTCATCAATGTATGCAAATTTATTACTGTGATACACCATAGTAAGAAACTGAAAGATAAAAATCATACAATGATCTCAATAAATGCAGAAAAAGCTTTTGACAAAATTCAGCACCCATTAATGATTAAAAAAAAAAAAAAGCTCTTCCAAAAATGCGCATAGGAAACCTACTTCAACATAATAAAGGCCATATATGAGAAAGTCACAGCAAACATGATTCTCAATGGTAAAAAATTGAAAGCATTTTTTTTCTAAGATCAGGAACAAGACAAGGGTGCCCACTCTCACCACTATTATTCAACATAGTTTTGCAAGTCCTAGCCATGGCAATCAGAGAAGAAAAAGAAATAAAAAGAATCCAGATTGGAAAAGAAGATGCAAAACATGATACTCTACTTAGAAAACCCTAAAGATGCCAGCAGAAAACTACTAGAGCTAATGGATGCGTTTAGTAACGTCCTAGGATAGAGACAAAATCAATACTCAGAAATCCCTTGCATTCCTATTAATAGTAAGGAAAAATCAGAAAGGGAAATTAAGTAATCAATCCCATTCACCATTGCAACAAAAATGATTAAATACCTAGGAATAAACCTACCTAAGGAGACAAAAGACCTGTATACAGAAAACTCTAAGACACTCCTGAAAGAAATCAAAGACAACACAAACAGATGAAGAGACGTATCATGCTTTTGGACTGGAAGAATCAATATTGTGAAAATGACTATACTACCCAAAGCAATCTACAGATTCAATGTGATCACTATCAAATTACATTTGATAAGGTAATGTCAAATGTAATGTAATGTCAAATGAAAAAAAAAATTTTTTTTCACAGAACTGGAACAAAAAAAAATTCACAATTTGTACGGAAACACAAAAGACCCCGAAGTGCAAAAGCAATCTTCAGAAAGAAAAATGGAGCTGGAGGAATCAACCTTGCTGATTTCAGACTATACTAGAAAGCTACAGTCATCAGTACAGTAGGGTAGTGACACAAAAACAGAAATATAGTCCAATGGAACAAGATGGAAAGTCCAGAGATAAATCGGGGCACTTTGGACATCTTATCTTTGACAAAGGAGGCAAGAATACACAATGAAGAAAAGACAGTCTCTACAATAACTGGTGCTGAGAAAACTGCACAGCTGTGTGTTAAAGAATGAAATTAGAACACTCCCTAACACCATACACAAAAATAAACTCAAACTGGATTAAAGACCCAAATGTAAGGCCAGAAAATACACAACTCTTAGAGGAAAACAGGCAGTTATGTCAAACGCTTTGATATAAATCACAGCAAGATCCTCTATGACCCACCTCCTAGACTGATGGAAATAAAACCAAAAATATACAAATGGGACCTAATTAAACTTAAAAGCTTTTGCACAGCAAAAGAAACCATAAAAAAGATGAAAAGACAACCCACAGAATGGGAGAAAATAATTGCAAATGAAGTAATTGACAAAGGATTAATCTCCAGAATATACAAGCAGCTCATGCAGCTCGGTTTCAGAAAAACAAACAATCCAATGAAAAAAATGGGCAGAGGACATAAACAGACATTTCTCCAATGAAGACATACAGAAGGCCAATAAACACGTGAAAAAAAAAAACACAAAAGCTCAATATCGCTCTTTATTAGATAAATGCAAATCAAAACTATCAATACCAAGAGGTATTACCTCACACTGGTCAGACTGGCCATCATTAAAAGATGTACAAACAATAAATGCTGGAGAGAATGCGGAAAAAAGGGAACTCTCTTGCACAGTTGGTGGGAATGTAAATTGATACAGTCACTATGGAGAACAGTATGGAGATTGCCTAAAAAAACTAGGAATTAAACTAACATATCACCCAGCAATCCCACAACTGGGCATATAACTTGAAAAAACCGTAATTCAAAAAGGCACATATGCCCCAATGTTCATTACAGCACTATTTACAATAGCTAGGATGTGGAAGTTGTGGTACATATATACATTGGAATATTATCCAGCCATAAAAAGGAACGAATCTGAGTCAGTGCTAGTGAGGTGGATGAACCTAGAGCCTGTTAAACAGAGGGTATAGTGAGTAGTGTAGTGAGTCAGAAAGAGAAAAGCAAATATTAATATTATTATTAATGCATATATATGGAGTCTAGAAAAATGGTACTGATGAACCTATTTTCAGGGCAGGAATAGAGACACAGTCATAGAGAAGAAACTTGTAGGTGCAACACGGGAAGGAGAGGGTGGGACGAATTGAGAGAGTGGTATTGAAACATATACATTACCATGTTTAAAGTACAGAGGTAGGGGGAAGGGAAGCTGCTGTATAACACAGGGAGCTCAACCCAGTGCTCTGTGACAACCTAGAGGGGTGAGATGATGTGGTGGGGGGAGGTGGGGATGGGAGTGGGAGCGAGGTACTCTGGGGAGGGGACATATGTACACTTATGGCTGATTCACAATGTATGGCAGAGACCAACACAACATTGTAAAGCAATTATTTCCAATTAGAAAATTTAAAAAGGGAGGATCAGATTTTAACCTGTGTATACAATGTCTCTTATGCATTGTCTATAAGAGAAATGAAACCCAGGCAATCCTACTGTTTAGGTTTTAGGTGGTACATATAATAATGAGTCAGAAAGTGCCGTTCGTTGTTCAGGTCCCCAGAATCAAGCACTAGAATCTTCTAACACAGTTTAGCATTCTAGGAAATAAGACCTTAGGGCACAGGGGTTAATAACACTGGCTTGGGAATGAAGCAGATTTGAATTAGAATCTGACCTCTAGCACTTACTAGTTGTGTGAACTTGGGCGTGTGTGCATGTTTATTTGCCCAGCCGTGTCCGCCTTTTTGTGACCCCATGGACGGTGGCCTGCCAGGCTCCTCTCTCCATGGGGATTCTCCAGGCAAGAATACTGGAGTGGGTTGCCATGCCCTCCTCCAGGAGGTCTTCCCAACCCAGGGATAGAACCCAGGTCTCCTGTACTGCAGGCGGATTCTTTACCGTCTGAGCCACCAAGTTGCTGTAACTCTGTGTGCCATTGTTTCCTGATCTGTTGACTGTGAATGATGGGATGAGTTGTTTTGCATTCTATGAGGTAAGTGGCTGCACAACCTCTGACACTCTATCTGGTACTTAAGTTCATTCAGTTTAGTTCAGTCGCTCAGTAGTGTCTGACTCTTTGCGACCCCATGAATCGCAGCATGCCAGTCTAGTCAAGGCTATGGTTTTTCCAGTGGTCATGTATGGATGTGAGAGTTGGACTCTGAAGAAAGCTGAGTGCTGAAGAATTGATGCTTTTGAACTGTGGTGTTGGAGAAGACTCTTGGCAGTCCCTTGGACTGCAAGGAGATCCAACCAGTCCATTCTAAAGGAGATCAGCCCCAGGTGTTCTTTGGAAGGACTGATGCTAAAGCTGAAACCCCAATACTTTGGCCACCTCATGCAAAGAGTTGACCCACTGGAAAAGACTCTGATGCTGGGAGGGATTGGGGGCAGGAGGAGAAGGGGACGACAGAGGATGAGATGGCTGGATGGCATCACCGACTCGATGGACACGAGTTTGAGTGAACTCCGGGAGTTGGTGATGGACAGGGAGGCCTGGCCTGCTGCAATTCATGAGGTCGCAAAGAGTCGGACACGACTGAGCAACTGAACTGAAATGAACTGAACCATCACTAATTGGAAGGTTGTTGCTCAGCCATGAAGGACGTTGGGATTCTTGGCCTCCAGAGGAGAAGAATTCAATCTGGGGCCAATGACAAGGCTTGATTGCTCAGAGCTTTTGTGTAATAAAGTTTTATTAAAGTATAAAAGAGATAGAGCAAGCTTCTGACATAGACATCAGAAGGGGGGCAGAAAGAGTGCCCCCCTGCTAGTCTTTAGCCAGATGTTATATAGCTACTAGCAGGCTGCTAATTAGAGAAAGGAGATGTCTCAAAACTCAGAAACTGGCACCAGGCCCCTCACCCACAAAATGCATTTTGAGATAACATTGGCACAAGGTGAGTTATCCCGGGCCATAAAATGATTGACATGGATCTTGAAGAAAGGCAGGTTTCCAAGCAAATACAGTCTCATTAACATAGCTTAAGAGAACATTTGCATGAGTAAAACAAACTGGTTTGACTTGAAGACAAGGGTCTAGGGTAAATACATAGTTCATTAACATAGCTTAAGACAAACATTTCCATAAGAAAAACGCATTGGTTAGCTCAAGGCTTAAGAAAAAGTTAAGTTCAGGTGGAGCCAGGTGTCATCATGTCAACACAGAATTTTAAAAGAAACCCCTTTTTACATTTGTATAGAGAGGGGGGAATAAATCTAACACTTGTAGTTTGTTTCCTCCTGCCACTTAAGAGAGAGAGAAAACATGTCTGACACTTGCAGCCTATTTCCTCCGTTTGGAGACCCCTGGCCTTCCTGCCTGTTACCCTCTCATAATCATCAGGAAAATGCAAATCAAACCCATGATGAGAGACCACCTCAAATAAAGATAAGAAATAAAAAGTGTTGACAAGGATGTGGAGAATAGGAAACCCTCATGCACTGTTGGTGGGAATGTAAATTTCTGCAGCCACTGTGAAGACAGATAGAGATTCCTGAAAAAAACTAATACTAGAACTACCATATGATCAAGCAATTCTACTCTGGGTATTTAACTGAAGGAAATGAAGACACTAACTCAAAAAGTTATCTGCCCTCTCATGTTCATTGTAGCCTTATTTACAATAGCCAAGACATGGAATCAATCTAAGTGTCCATTGATGGGTGAATGGATAAAGAAAGAGTTATATTTACACACACACACACACACACACACACATGCACGTGCACACGCGCGAGTGCATGTACATGAGCAATGGAACATTATTCAGTCATAAAAAATGGAAACCCTGCCGTTTTCAATGACATGAATAGACCTCCTTGAGGGCATTGCTGCTGCTGCTAAGTCGCTTCAGTCGTGTCCGACTCTGTTCGACCCCATAGATGGCAGCCCACCGGGCTCCCCCGTCCCTGGGATTCTTCAGGCGAGAACACTGGAGTGGGTTGCCATGTCCTTCTCCAATGCATGAAAGTGAAAAGTGAAAGTGAAGTCGCTCAGTCCTGTCCGACTTGTAGCGACCCCATGGACTGCAGCCCACCAGGCTCCTCCATCCATGGGATTCTCCAGGCAAGAGTACTGGAGTGGGGTGCCATTGCCTTCTTCACCTTGAGGGTATTATGCTAAAGTGAAATAAGTCAGACAGAGAAAGACCAATGCCCTATGATCTCACTGATATGTAGGATGTAAAACAAAATAAAACAAAAGTGAGCTCGTTAGACACAGAGAACAGGTTGTTAGTCACCAGGAGGCAGGGAGGTGGGTGTTCCTCCGGGGTAGTGGTGAAATGGGTGAAGGTGGTCAAAAGGTACAAACATCCAGTTACAAAGTAAATAAATCCTGAGGATATAATTTTTAAAAAACTATTTAAGTCACCATCCCTATGACATTGTAAAGGGACCAAGCTATTTCCATATTGCTGCTCTTTTATCTTCATTGGGCAATTCCAGGATACAGTCTCAAAAATAACAATTTACAGTGAAAAATACAGAGCAGATTCTTCCCATGTATTTCCTGTTAAGAGCTAAGAATCCTTTCCTAGAAACAACCTGCTCTTTCAGAGTGTGTTTCCACTGAGCTTATTCTGAGACTGAATAATACACCAGTCCAGTTGGGAAATGTATAAAGAGCTTCCATCACGTTCCATTCAGTGGAAGTTTCATATCCTTCCCCATTGCCTCTTCATGCAGATATAGCCTTCATTGGAGGATTAGGAAACTGATATTTGTTTTCATATCTGCCCACTATCCCCATCCCAACATCTTGATCTTCACCTGTGATTCAATTTATTCCAAACAGGGTGCCAGATCCTATACTGGTCTCTTGGGATTCAGAGATCCTTCCCTCATGGAGCTCATAGACTGTTGGAGACTGTGTCAAGGAAACAAGCACTCATTATTAAAAAGGAAAGAAATAGAAAGTGTTGGTGGGGATGTGGAGAAAAGGAAACCTTCCTACAATGTTGGTGGGAGTGTAAATTGGTGCAGCCACTATGGAAAGCAGTATGGAGATTCCTCAAAAATTTAAGACTAGAACTACCATATGTGATCCAGCTATTCTACCTCTGCATATTTATACAAAATACAAAAACATGAATTGGAGCTGATACATGCAGCCTTAGGTACATTGCAGCATTATTTACAATAGGCATAATACAGAAACAACCCAAGTGCCCACTGATAGGTGAATGGGTAAAGAATACAGATACCAGATAGGTAGATCTATCATTTGCAACGACGTGGATGGACCTGGAGGGTACTATGCATAATGAAATAAGTCAGACAGAGAAAGACAAATACTGTATGATTACACTCATATGTATAACACACAAAAACAAATCCCAGACAAAAAACAAAATAAATAGCCAAACCAAACTAAGCAAAAACAAACATATAGATGCCAAGAGCAGAGTAGTGGTTACCAGAGGGGAAGGGGTGGGGTGGGAGGAGGGCAGAAAGCATTAAAGGGGGTCAACTGTATGGCGATGGGTGGAAACTACATTTCGGGTGAGCACACTCTAGAGTATATACACAAAAGTAAAAATATACTGTTATATACATTAAACTATAGAATATTATAAACCAATGTCACTTCAATTTTTTTTTAATAATTAATTTTTTAAAAAGAAAAGGAAACAAGCAATGACACAACCTGAGAAGAGGTCTATCACAGGGCCACTGAGAGGGCTCTGAGAGAGTTTAGCCAGGAAAACTCACCTAAGGTCAGTACAAGTTAGGCAGGTGAAGAGAAGGGGTAGAGTGGGGTAAAGTTGAATTGGCAGGCCATGTGATTGATTGGATGTATTAGGGTGTGAGAACAGTGGAGAAGACTGAGATGGCTTGAGCAGCTGCATAGATGGTGGTGTCTTTCAGAGAGGCACATTTTTCACACATCAGAGAAGGCACACATTTGCCAGTGGTGGGAGATGATAAATTCAGGTGAGTGTCAGGTGTCAGATAAAGAAGCCTAAGAGGCCACTGGATAGATACTCAGGACTGTCACCAAGGAGAGACTGAGCTGAAGATATGCATATGGGGGTCATCAGTGAATGGCAGCACAGTATAGTGGTTAAGATACAGAATGATCCTGAATCTAGGCTCCAACACTTAGTACTTCTGTTACTTTGTGTAGTGTACTCAAGCCCTCTGTGTCTCAGTTTCATAATCTGAGGATAACATAATTGTTTTCAGTAGTCACTTAGGTCTGCTGTGACCAGTTAGTATAACATAATGCTCCATTTTGTAAACTTTAAACTGGCTGTTCACGTGTTAGTTATCCCATCGACAAAAGGGGAATGAATGAATCTGTTTTTATCTGCTTAAGTATGCATATAAGATATGTTGAGGATTTTAACATGTGTATGTGTTCCTATCAGAAAGAGATACAAATAAATACAAAATTTATTCTTTGATGTGTACACTAAAATAAATAATACCCTCCCTTCAGTCTCTCTACCCATCATCTGCCTGGACTCACCCTACTCTCCCCTCCAGCGCCACCCCTGCCACCAGAGGGATGGAGTTTATGACCTGTTTCTCTATTACTTCACTGCTAACATCACCTCCAGTGCCTTGGAAACTTTTCTTTTGTCACCAGGGGTCACTTGTCCCAGCAAACAATCAAAGCCTGGGGGAGGGCCCCACCAGTGCTACTGCTGTCCAGTGAGGGGTGGGGGTGGGGGGTGTTGGTTTCAGGGGGTCTCAAGCAGGGATTAGTGATTTACTTCACATGAAAAGGGGGGAAAAAAGAAAGGAAGAAAGAAAGACCTAACTGGCTTGTCAACATGGAGAAGCTGATCACCATTAAGCCCTTAGCCCTTCCTCCTCCAGTCACCCCCAGACTGAAGGGAGGGAATGTAGGACCCTGTTTATCTAATTTGTCTCACCTCTATAAGGAAAGTTCAACTCTTTGAGAGAGTCCTGCTTTTTGCCCTGAGACTCACTTGCCACATCCAATCACCACTACCTGAGGTATGGCTCCTGGTGGATGCTGTTTCTAAAATCTCAGGAGGATTTCTGCTCTGGGTGATCTAACTCCTATCTTCTCCAAGGGCAGCACTTCATTTCATGACCAGAAGATCTGAGGCACCGCTTGGCACTGAGACGCCGTGAAGGTGATCCAGAGAGAGAGAGAAAGAGGATCTCCTAAAAATAGGTCAGGTGAGAGTCACTGTTTCTGTAACACCATGTGTGAATGTAATCTTTATCGTTAACCATGGGCTTTCTAAGTGAACAATTGTATTCCTCAGATGCTCTGTCTCCAATCTAAGACTTTTCATTTAAAACGCAGTGTGTGGAATAGTCTGTCATTTACTGGTTGGAGAAACAGGATCTTCAGACTTTTTATGGCACTCAGGAGCTAACTGGGTTTTTAATCAACGTCAGAGACCCATTCTTTGGCATGCTTAGTCACTCAGTCGTGTCCAACTCTTTGCTACTCCGTGGACTGCAGCCTGCCTGGCTCCTCTGTCCATGGGGATTCTCCAGGCAAGAATACTGGAGTGGGTTGTCAAGCCCTTCTCCAGGGGATCTTCCTGACCAAGGAATCAAACTGGG
Source organism: Bubalus kerabau (assembly GCF_029407905.1). NCBI lineage: Eukaryota > Metazoa > Chordata > Mammalia > Artiodactyla > Bovidae > Bubalus > Bubalus kerabau. The sequence goes on from NC_073647.1 coordinate 109,202,081, forward strand.
GTCTCCTGCGTTACAGTCGGATTCTTTACCAGCTGAGGTACTCACACAATTCACCACTTTCCTTCACAAAAGATAAAAATAATTTAAGTGAGTAGATAATATATGTGTGGTAGGCAGAATTCTAAAGATGCCTCTCCAAGACTTCTGTCCCCTGGTTATTCAGCTGAGCACATATCTAGGTACTGTCGTGAAGGGACTTTGCAGCTCCAATTCAGTTGACCTTAAAATAAGGAGGTTATTCTGGGTTATCTGAGTGGGCCCGATGAAATCACATGATCCCTTAAAAGCCGAAGAGAAAAGCCAGAAGAGTTGGTCAGAGAGATGTGGCAGAAAGGGAAGGCAGATAGTTTCAAAGTGTGAGAGAGGAACTAGAGTGATTACTGCTGGAGAAATCCAATTGGAAAGCATGAGAAGAAATGTGGGCAGGCTCTAGGAGCAAAGCTCAGCCCTCAGCTGACAGCCAGCAGGGAAACAGGGACCTCACTCCTGTAGCTGCAAGGAGCTGATATCTGCCAACAATCTGAATGAACCTACCTCAGAGCCTCCAGTAAGGAGCACAGCCCAGCAGACATCTTGATTTTGGTCTTACAAGACCAAAAGACTCCAGCAAAAGACCCAGCCAACCCCACCTGAACTTAGTGTCATTTGAAACCATGAAGTCTGTGGTACATTGGTTGGGCAGTGATGGAAAGGTTGAGATCAGCTCATAGAAACCTACACCTCCCATATTGAAGTAATTGATAAACCTCTCTGCAATAGGCAAAGATCATTAGATATTATTTTTTATAATGTTTCTTGCATTTGTTTATACTTATTTATTTTTTTCTCTTTTTTTTAAATTTTATTTTATTTTTAAACTTTACATAATTGTATTAGTTTTGCCAAATATCAAAATGAATCTGCCACAGGTATACATGTGTTCCCCATCCTGAACCCTCCTCCCTCCTCCCTCCCCATTCCATCCCTCTGGGTCGTCCCAGTGCACCAGCCCCAAGCATCCAGTATCGTGCATCGAACCTGGACTTATTTAAATGAGTTTGTCAAGAATATCTAGAGCAAATGACTCCTTGGATAACCAGTTTCCTGGAGTGGAGCAGATCGTGGGCATTAAAGTTACACCATTATTAGATATGTGATCATAGGGTTACTATGTTGAAGTAAGTGTTCATGGCTTTGCTTGGATCAGTCGCCCACAGTTAATCAGTGACAGAGAAAGAAAAAAATAAGAAAGGATTGTTCAGGACTTCTCTGGTGGTCCGCTGGCTAAAAATTCATCTTCTAACACAGGGGACTCGGGTTTGATCCCTGGTCGGGGAGCTAAGATCCCACATGCCCTGGGGAAACTAAGCCTGCATGCCACAATTACTGAGCCTGTGCACCTCAACAAGAGAGCCCGCATGCCACGACTAAGAACCGATGCAGCCAAAAATAATAAAATAGATATTTAATTTTTTTTTTTAAAGAAAGAATTGCTCTATAGTAATGAGCAGCACATTGAGCAATGCCCAGTGACTGGTGCACTTGAATGTGGAAAAATCAAAGACATATAATCTCCTGCATGGAGACTCCCAGCATTTGATAAAATCCACTATTGTGCGATGTTGTGAATAGCTTCAGAGAGGAGCAGTGGTTTCCCAGGTGATAATTTCGCACGTGGATAGAGTTTTAAAACTGTGTTTGATATTCAGCGTAACAGGACGGCTAACCCTTTCCCAACAGTGATCCATTTATCATTAACCCTTTCTGTGGATAGAACACAAATTTAAGTTTAGTATTCAGTTTTAGATTGTGCCAAGATGTAACAACTCACTCTAGAAAAGAATAAAGGCCTTGTAGAACTGTTACGGGGCTGAACTCCAGTCTGCTCTGACACCAGGTTGTGGTGAAGGAAAATATAGTGTTTATTTGCAGGGTGTCAAGCAAGGAGAATGAGCAACTAATGCTCCAAAGACCTTAACTCTCTGCTGGCTTTCAGGGAAAGGTTTTTAAAGGTAACAGTAGCAGTGAAGGCTGCAAGGTGCATGAGATCAGCTCATAGACATTCTTCTGATTGGTTGGTGGTGAGGTAACAGGGTGGTATTTCAGGAATCTCAGTTATCCGTTTTGTGGCTCCAACAGGTCTGGGGTCTACATGCTGGTGGTCAGCATGCAGTCAGCTTCCTCCACCTGGTGAGGGTTTTAGTTTCTGCAAAACAACTCAAGAATATAGCTCAGGGTATGATCTATAGTTCTAAAAGAGGAACTAATGGTCTTAACTTTATTTCATGGCTAAACCATTATTATTTAGTCTTTCTTGACTGGTTTCCTTTGCTTCTGCATTTTTTTTTTTTTTCACTTCTCTGATTAAACTGGCTCTTTGCGACCTGGGGAAGGCCTAAGAGGGTAAAGCTTTTCTACAAACCAGAAGCAGTGGACAAACGGGGTGGGGGTGGGGGTGGGGGGTGGGGCTGGGGTCTGGCCCTGCAGAGGCCCTGCAGAATCCTGCTCAGTATCAGAACCAAAGGTTGTCTTTATTATACTTATCAGGTTTTAAGAATGTAAGAGGTAAAGTAGGATAAGAAAGAAGTACAGGCAGAGAATGTGAAGAAAAACAGATGACTATATCATCATGGGGAGACTGATAAAATTCACAGCGTAAGGGACTTTGCATCTTAACAGATGTAGGTTGAAAAAGGGTTCCACCTCTTCTGTTGCTTGCTAATCCTCTCTGATCCTCCGTTACCTCATGTGCAAATGGGAACAATAATATTATCTATTATCCCACCCCCAGGAGAAGCCGTTCCTCACCACCTGGGTTCTGGGGTTGTCTCGTCTGTGCTCCCAGCATCTGCTGGCTCTTGCTGGCCATAGCTCTCATCACACTTGTTTCTCCACCGTCTTCAGTCTGGCTCCCTGCCCACCACACTGTGTGCTCTTCGAGAACCGTTTTCCTGCATCAAACATTCCTGTGTGCAGAAAGCCTGCCAAAGCATAGGTCCTGGAGCCTGGTACCCAGCAGGTGCTTAGAACATGTTTACCGTCTTGTGAGTGATGATAACATGAGATACACACACAGGGCAGTGTAGCTGTTGCTATGTCGTCAGTTTGTTTGTTGCAAACAATATATCAGAAACGAGTGGCTAGAACAAAGCTCTCAGCTCATTCTCTGTAGGTCCAGAGGTTGGTTGTGTCTTTTATCCCCACATTGTCCAGAACCTTACTGTACCAGAGTGACACCCACATTTTCCCCCTTCATAATGTATCTTGGACAATGCAGGTTGGGCCTGCAATTGATGAATTCCCTGAAGCTTTCCTACCTACAGCAGGCTGATGTAGCAACATGAGCCTTCAATAAATATTTATTGAAATAATGCAACCCTAAAAATCACCTGAAATAAAAGTAGGTTATTTTACTTTATAGACGGGAGGCCTAGGTGACATATAGGCTTATCTCAGCAGCTTCAAGAAATTGAACCAAATGATCTGTGGACCTGGAAAGTCCAGGTGACATTTTTCACTTCCACAGCAAGGCCAAGCTCTTTGGTTTTATCCTGCTTCTTTGGTCACTCCTTCTCAATCTGTTTTCACTGAGTCCCTTCTCCTTGCCCTTAGGTATATATGTAGTCAGGTATTTCAGTACTCTCTAGCGTTCTTACCATCCAGTGTGTCGGCTGGGTCCTCCCTCTGACACTCATCAGTGATACCAGCGATATGAAAGTGCAACATCTCCACTCAAGCAAAAGTTTTCAGATATTTCCTGTCTCCCTTCTACATGGTGGCCTAAGAAGAGGCTCTAGCCTTTTGCTAGATCATGCCAGAATAGAGATTTATCATTGGTTCAAAATTATATTGAAAAGTGAGAAAGAGGGATCTGGCCTATGCTTGAGAAATAATAGAAAATCCCTGCAATGTGGTGGGCAGAAAGAATTAGATTGACAGAGAAAACCCTAAGCAAAGACTAAACGGGCATAGAAGAGGACAGCTGCAAAAGTGTGGAGTAGCTCAAGCAGGAGTTCTAAACATGAGCTGGGTTCAAAGTCAGGTCAGAAGTCTGGGTACTGAAGTAAGAACAGCATTAGGGACAGCCAGGCAGTGTAGCCCCACTCCCCATTTGGGGAAGCAGTTGGATGCAGAGGTCCCTGCTTACAGATGCAAGCACCTTCACATTAGCACTGGTGTCCTTTGCTTAGGTGTTCCATGTTCCATTCTTTGGTCTCCAGGGCCCACTCTTGACAAATATGAACAGTGCTCCCATGCCTCTAAGATGGGACCAAGAGCATCCCGGTGCTATTTTGAAATGGTGTCAAGGTTTAGATGTGTGTCTTGCCTTTTGTGACATGTAAAGAAAGGACTTGATCTGTTTTCCCTGTAGAGCCCTCTGATAAGAGCCAAACCGGTCACCACAACAGTCTCTCAATGAGAAAATAAGTATCGTACTGAGCTGGGAAGATCTGCCTTCAGTGATATAACCAGAGCTGTGTTCCAGGAAAACAAAAATCATCAACTTCTTGGGTACCCAGAAGGGACTTCTGAACAGGTAAGTTCATGTGAACTCAGTTTCTCCCTTGGGATCTCAACAGGGACTTTGGGAATTAAAATGACCTGGCATGGCCCTTTCCTTATCTTGGGGAAAGATGGGAAAGACAATGTGCTCATAATTGACAGGCCTAAATTTGAGCAGAGGACTCAGGCTGTGTATATGCTGCAAAGAGATGCTATTGATCATAATAATAAGTTGCCATAAGCTGAGGAATACTGATTGTGTCCTGTATGCTAGGCACGCTGCAGAGCACTTCACATGCTTTATCTTGTTTAATCATCGCTGACAACTCTATATGAGGCACTCCCAATTGAGGAGTGAGTTTATGAGGCCCAGAGAGGCCACACAGAGACACACAGCTTATGAATGTGGGATCTGGGTTACAAACCCAGGCTGTGTGGCCCCAGAGCTGGCATCCCTGATGGCCTTCACCCACTGCCTCTTTAAGGAATAGATGTCAAGTGCTAAGCGAGGGTCCTATAAATCAGGGTTACATCTGAGACCACCAGCATTTATATTCCTTCTCTCATACAGTTATCAATACAATGCAAGAGGTGTGGGCATATAATCTATGGTCACTTTGAAGTCAGGTCTCAAGATATTAATGTGGGGAGCTGAGGCTTAGGCTCTGGGCTGCATGGATACTTCTCCCAACACCAGGCAGCTCTGTAGGGATCTACTGTGCCACTCTGGAAGCCACACCATGCCAGACAGCCAACCTTTGTTTATCTCCTCTTCTTTGGACTCAAATGCTTTGTATCTATTCTGCCAGATATTTGTTGGGGCAAAGCCAGAACCAGAAAACAACATGGTCACTGTCTCTGGGATGTAGATATTCTGTTCAGGGGCTGAAAATGAATACATATAAATGAATCAGGGAAATACTTAACTGATCCTTGGTGTGTCACATTCCATTAGGTCAGAAGAGCTACATAAAGCACTTAGAATAGTCAAAACTATTAGATGTACTACTAATTCTGCAGTGAGATTTTCTGTCAACTGTTGCATAAAATACTTTCTCTTGGCATTATTCTCCCAAATCAGCCTGGCACCATCCTGTTCTTTCCTATATCCCCCAAAGCCCAAATAATTAAAGCACTTATTTAAATGCATGTCTCCAGCATTGGTATCAGAATGTCCTTCTTTTTTGTTGTTCTAATGTGTGTGTGAGTCTGTGTGTGTGTGAGAGAGAGAGAGACAGAGACAGAGAGAGAAAGAGAGAGAGAGAGAGAGAGAGAGAAGGGAGGGAGAGAGAGAGAGAGGGAGAGAAAGGGTGCACCAGTCAACATGTAATGATGATTAGATCTAATTTTATAATACTCTGTTTTCTTCACTCCTATGGACTCATTTAAACAGTTTTATTAAAATAAGTGAAAAAGCAGCAGCATATATAATATTTAAAGAACTAATGTATCTTTAGGTGACAGTTTTTATTGGAGTAGAATACATTCTAGTAGTGGAAATACTCAGTGATCAGGAGTTTGGTAATATCACTGATCTCGTCTCACATTTCAAATATCACATGCCTATACATACAAACGGAGAAGGCAATGGCACCCCACTCCAGTACTCTTGCTTGGAAAATCCCGTGGACGGAGGAGCCCGTTAGGCTGCAATCCAAGGGGTCGCTAAGAGTCGGACACGACTGAGCGACTTCACTTTCACTTTTCACTTTCATGCATTGGAGAAGGAAATGGCAGCCCACTCCAGTGTTCTTGCCTGGAGAATCCCAGGGACGGGGGAGCCTGGTGGGCTGCCATCTATGGGGTCGCACAGAGTCGGACACGACTGAAGTGACTTAGCATAGCATAGCATACATACAAAACCCTATGTTGGGTAAGTCTTTTCTAAAAGTGATTATTAATGGCCTTGCACACCTGTACCTCTCAGGGTACTAGCAATTAGAAAGAGATGAAAATAAACTTTGTATCACCTCAAAATTTGTAAATAAAGTGTCCTATGATAGGCACACCCAGTTCTATTTTGCCAGATGTTTGAGAGAGGTAGAATTCAATGTAGTGCCTCTGTTTGATGGTGCAACGCTTCCATCGAGGACCAGAAAATATCCCGCTTAAAAGAGTGAGAGAACATGTAGGAGCTCCATTCTGAGATTCCAGGGCCCACAGAAGAAAGAAAGTCAAGAAGTGTTCAGGGATGGATGGAGACAAGAAGGAGGGGATTTGCTGCCGGAAGAGGCAATTTGAGTTTTTGTTAAGAATCGACATAGTCACAGTGTGGGCAGAAAGACTGTGCACATCGAGGAACAACCCTCAAATTGTCTACTGGGTGGTGGATCTCAGACTTAGATTGTCCTACTAGTATCCTCAGCCCTTGCTTAATCCATGCTCCACTTGCTTTCTGCCAGTGCCCCAGAAGGCCTTATTTCCTTGGTTGGATGTCTGGCCCAAGTCTGGAAGAAGAGAGCAGGAAGGCGGGATTGGCAGTGCTAATTGGTGAATATACAGGCTTAAATGGGATGTTCACAGTCAGTCTCACTGAGAAGAAGACATTTGAACAGGTACTTGAAGACAGAGCGATCAAGGCACAGGGGTATTTGGAGGAACAGTGGAACCAGGTAGCATAAACATGTGAGGTGGGAATGTGCCTGGAGTCTGTGCCAGGACATCCCAACAACACTGTGCTATGCAGGGAGACTAATAACCTAGTGAGGAAGACAGATGACTATGCAAGCAACTACAGCCAAATGATAAATAGTACCTACGGTATGGTATAGTGAATGACCTCTAGTGGGATCAGGGAAAGCCAGCCAGAGGAAGTGCCATGTGAGTTGAGACCTGAAGTGTGACAAGGGTTTTGCCAGATGTGTGTGGGGGAGAGTGGTGGTGATGGAGAAGGTGATGGGGAAGGTGATGGGGAAGCCTCAAGAAGGATGGAACAGCATATGTAATGTCCTGGGAGTAATGCAGACAACACAGATGGTTATCTTCACCCTTTTTTGACAGAAGCCAGATGTCACATCTTGGGTTTGACTGGAAAATTTGAAAGTACACTCAGAGCTTTAAACCCACAACATTTCACTGCAAATATGTAAGTGGTGACTGTTACCTGTCACATAATCTCTGTGTCTGTATCAGCTGGCACAAGGGAGGCCGTGCAACAGGCACGCAGTAAACATGTTCAGGATTGGATTAGAGAGAAATCTTGCCAAAGTTGGGAGAGTAACACATAGAAAATCACCTACCAGACTGAATCAGTGGCCAATAACTTTTTATTGAGGTTCCTTTCTCCTCTCTAAATAAGGTTCTTTCCTTGTCTTAAAAAAAGAAAGAAAGAAAGAAAAAGGACGTGCTGTTCAGTCGTTCAGTCGCGTCCGACTCTTTGTGACCCCATGGACTGCAACACGCCAGGCTCTCCAGGAGCTTGCTCAAGCTCATGTCCACTGAGTCAGTGATGCCATCCAACCAGCTCGTCCTTGGCCATCCGCTTCTCCTCCCGTCTTCAATCTTTCCCAGCATCAGGGTCTTTTCTAATGAGTCAGCTCTTCCCATCAGGTGGCCAAAGTATTGGCGCTTCAGCTTCAGCATCAGTCCTTCCAGTGAATATTCAGGACTCATTTCCTTTCAGATTGACTGGTTTGATCTCCTTGCAGTCCAAGGGACTCTCAAGAATCTTGTCCAGTGCCACAGTTCAAAAGCATCAATTCTTCGGCGCTCAGCTGTCTTTATGGTCCAACTCTCACATCCATACATGACTACTGGAAAAATCATAGCTTTGACTAGATGGGTCTTTGTTGGCAAAGTAATGTCTCTGATTTTTTAATACGCTGTCTAGGTTTGTCATAGCCTGTCTTCCAAGGAGCAAGCATCTTTTAGTTTCATGGCTGCACTTACCATCTGCAGTGATTTTGGAGCCCAAGAAAATAAAGTCCGTCACTGTTTCGTTTCCCTATCTCTTTGCTATGAAGTGATGGGACTGTGTGCCATGATCTTAGTTTTTTGAATGTTGAGTCTGAAGTCAGCTTTTTCACTCTCCTCTTTCACCTTCATCAAGAGGCTCCTTAGTTCCTCTTCACTTCCTGCCAAAAGGGTGGTGTCACCTGCATATCTGAGGTTATTGCCACTTCTCCTGGCAATCTTGATTCAAGCTTGTGATTCATCCAGCCCGGCATTTTGCATGGAATACTCTGCATATAAGTTAAATAAGCAGGGTGACAATATACAACCTTGGTGCACTCCTTTCCCAATTTGGAACCAGTCTGTTGTTCCATGTCCGGTTCTAACTGTTGCTTCTTGACCTGCATACAGATTTCTCAGCAGGCAGGTAAGGTGGACTGGTATTCCCATCTCTTTAAGAATTTTTCCAGTTTGTGGTGATCCACACAGCCAAAGGCTTTACTGTAGTCAGTGAAGCAGAAGTCGATGTTTTTCTGGAATTCTCTTGCCTTTCGTACGATCCAGTGGAAGTTGGCAATTTGATCTCTGGTTCCTCTGCCTTTCCTAAATCCAGCTTGAACATCTGGAAGTTCTCACTTCACGTACTGTTGAAGCCTCACTGGGACAATTTTGAGCATTACTTTGCTAGTGTGTGAGATGAGTGCAATTGTGCAGTAGCTTGAACATTCTTTGGCCTTGCCTTTCTTTGGGATTGGAATGAAAACTGACCTCTTCCAGTCCTGTGGCCACTGCTGACTTTTCCAAATTTGCTGGCATGTTGAGTGCAGCACTTTCGTAGCATCATCGTTTAGGACTTGAAATAGCTCAGCTGGAATTCCATCACCTCCACTATCTTTGTTCATAGCACAGCTTCCTAAGGCCCACTTGACTTTGCACTCCAGGATATCTGGCTCTGGGTGAGTGATCACACTCTCGTGGTTATCTGGGACATTAAGATCTCTTTGTATAGTTCTTCTGTGTATTCTTGCCACTGCTTAATACTTTCTGCTTCTGTTAGGCCCATACCATTTCTGTCCTTTCTTGTGCCCATCTTTGCATGAAATATTCCCTTGATATCTCTAGTTTTGTTGAAGAGATCTCTCATCTTTCCCATTCTATTATTTTCCTCCTTTTCTTTGCTTTGATCTCTTAGGAAGACTATCTTATCGCTCCTTGCTGTTCTTTGGAACTCTGCATTCAGATGGGCATCTCTCTCCTTTTCTCCTTTGCATTTCACTTCTCTTCTTTTCTCGGCTTTTTGTAAGGCCTCCTCAGACAACCATTTTGCCTTTTTGCATTTCTTTTTCTTAGGGATGGTTTTGATCACCCCCCTCCCATACAATGCTACAAACCTCCATCCATAGTTCTTCAGGCACTCTGTCTATCAGATCTAATCCCTTGAATCTATTTGTCACTTCTACTGTATAATCATAAGGGATTTGATTTAGGTCAAACCTGAATGGCCTAGTGGTTTTCCCTACTTTCTTCAAGTTAAGTCTGAATTTGGCAATAAGGAATTCATGGTCTGAGCCACAGTCAGCTCCCAGTCTTGTTTTTGCTGACTGTATAGAGCTTCTCCATCTTCGGCTGCAAAGAATATAATCAATCTGATTTCAGTATTGGCCATCTGGTGATGTCCATGTTTAGTGTTGTCTCTTGTCTTGTTGGAAGAGGATGTTCTCTATGTGCTAAGTGCATTCTCTTGGCAAAACTCTGATCGCTTTTGCCCAGCTTCACTTTGTACTCCAAGGCCAAATTTGCCTGTTACTCCAGGCATCTCTTGACTTCCTACTTTTGCATTCCAGTACCCTATGATGAAAAGGACATCTTTTTTGGATGTTAGCTAGAAGGTCTTGTAGGTCTGCATAGAACAGTTCAACTTCAGCTTCTTCAGTATTAGTGGTTGGGACGTAGACTTGGGTTACCATGATATTGAGTGGTTTGCCATGGAAACGACCAGAGTTCATTCTGTCGTTTTTCAGATTGCACCCAAGTACTGCAGTCTGAGCTCTTTTGTTGACTATGAGGGATACTCCATTTCTTCTAAGGGATTCTTGCCCAAGGTGGTGGATATAATGGTCATCTGAATTACATTTGCCCTTTCCAGGTCATTTTAGTTCGCTGGGTCCTAAAACATCAATGTTCACTCTTGCCATCTCCTGTTTGACCACTTCTAATTTACCTTGATTCATGGACCCAACATTCCAGGTTCCTGTGCAATATTGTTCTTTACAGCATCGGACTTTACTTTCACCACCACACACCATCAGGATGTGAGTTGGTGAAGAAAATCCGAGGTGGTGGAAAACTTAAGCACATTTGTTTTTCCATCTGGAGTGAGTGACCGTAGCTGAGGAAAAAGAGGGATCATGAGGGGTTAAGCTAAGGAAACTCACTTTTATTGGTTCTGTTCGTCCCACCCAAACAAGTGGCAGTGTCCTTAACACCTTACCTCCTAGAATCGGGAGTTAATGTTAGTTGTGGGGCCTGAGACTCTCAAGGTGTTTTTTGAGATAGGGCTGTCTCCTATTACATTACATGAAACTGATGAAGAGAATTAAGAGTCTAAAAAAGAAAAATAAAAGAAAAGAAAGGTTGGTGCCTGCCCTACAGTGGGTGGAGCTGGGTGTTGCCCCTCTGGCGTCAGGGGGTGTGATTTGGGGTGGCTGTGAGCCTAGTATGACTTTAGGCAGCCTGTTTGATGGCGGGTGTGGCTGTGCTCCTGTCTTACTGATTTTTTGGCCTGCGGCATTCCAGCACTGGAGTCTGTAGACTGTTAGGTGGGACTGGGTCTTGGTGCCAAAATGGGGACCTCCAGGAGAGCTCACACCAATTAATATTCCCTGGGGTTGTTGCTACCAGTTTCCTTGCCCCCAGAATGAGCTACAGCCAAACCCCTCATCCCCAGGGACCTTCCAAGACCCCCTAGGTAGGTTTATCTCAGGTTCCTGTGGAGGTACTGCTTTGTGCTGGCTCCCAGTGTATGTGAGAACTTGTGCACACCCTCTAAGAGTGGAGTCTCTGTTTATACTCTGGGGATACTTCCTCTCAATGCTCAACCCTCAGGCTGTATTGGAAGGCTGTTTTCATGTGAGAACCTCCCTGTGTAGCCTGTTTGGTTCTAGATTTATAGGTTTAGATTTTTTTATTTTTTTATTTTTTTGGTGTGGGGGCTGTTTTTAGTATGGATGACTGTCACCTCTTTCCTCAGTATATGCTGGCTGGTATCCCCTTGCTAGGGGGTTTAGCTGGTGTTGTGGGGACCATAGCCTGCCATGGATATTGAGCAAAGCCTCCCCTTTGTTCTATGGTTGTCACTGCCTTGTCAGGGGTGGGGGTCTGTTTCTTAATTGTTGGAATAGAGGCCCGCAGATCCATTTCTTAGCTGTGTTTCTGATGGGCGCAAGGTAGGTGGGGTTGGAGCACTCCCACTGGGAGAGAAGCCATTGAGTATTCCTCTTCTGGAGCTGTTCACCAATGAGTGTGCTCTGTTGTGTCCCCATTCCCTTGTGGTGCAGGCTCACAAAGTACTGTTGTTGGCACTGCTTGCAGTCCCACCTTAACTGTGGGTAAGAAGGCAATTTGCCCTGGTGAAACACAGGCATTGTTTTCACCAGGCCACTGATGCAGATCCACTGAGGTCAGGTCCCAGGACTGCAGTAGTCATGCACCTGGACCCTCTGTGGGAGCTATAGAGGCTGCTTAGACTCTGATCCAGCCCAAGCCCTGTGTGTGTGTGTGTGCCCACAAAGCCCATAGCTGCTAAAGCCCAACCTGCCCCAGTGGCAAGAACAGTTGTTGTCTGTTTGGATGTTCTGCAGGCACTGAATTTGCAAAGTTGTCAGCGGAGGTGTAAATCCATGGTTCGTGCAGCCATGAGGAGAGATTTCAGCTCTTCTTCCTTAAGTCATATGGCCCCTGGGGCACAGCTGTGGTTTCAAGCCCCACCTCTTTATGCGAGTCACCTACCTGTGTCTGCTCCTGAGACTGCCAGAGCACCTGAGCCCACCTAGGCAGGAAGCAGCTGAGGTGGTGATTGGGGCCAGTGGGCCACCCAGGCAGGGAAGGGTCGGAGGAGGCAGCAGCCAGGCAGTGGGCATGTGAGACTGCTCCAGCAGGAGCCCTCCCTAGTGCCTAGGGAGGCAGGGGCTGGCACATGATGAGAGGCTGCAATGGTGGCCCTGCCCTTTGCACATCACTCAACAGTGGTGTTTTGCTTCCATGGTGGTCTGGGCTCCTTACAAGAGAATTCCTGGCTGCAGAGCTCCTCACTCCTGTCCCCTCAGGCCGTCTCCTCACAGCCAATAACAGTCACCTCCCTGGATCTGCTCTCGAAACCCCATGTCCCAGCACCCATTTGCACTAGTGGACACCTGTCTCAGGCTAGGGCACACAGGGCTGCGAGAGGAACCAACTGTGTAGGTCTTACCCTGTCCTGCCTGCCACAGACCTGTTGTTGTGCTCTCCTCTGAGACCTCACTGCTCCCCTTCTGACCCAGCTGATCCCCCCACCGGTGATGGGACTTTCCTGGATGTGTGAACCTCTCCTCTCCTTCAGCTCCCTCCCCAGGGGCACTGGTCCCATCCCACTTCCTCTCCTCTTCCTTTACCTTCTTTCTTTCATCCTGCCCAGTTACACGGGGACCTTTCTTGCAACTAGAGAAAGAAGAACAAACAAAACCCAATATTAGTAGAAGGAAAGAAAGAAAGATCAGAGCAGAAGTAACTGACGTGGAGACAAAGAAAACAATAGCAAAGGTCACTGAAGCTAAATGCTGGTTCTTTGAGATGATAAACAAAATTGATAAAGCTTTAGCCAGACTCATCTAGAAAAAAAGGGAGAGGACTCAAATCAATAAAATTAGAAATGAAAGAGGAGAAATTACAACTGACACCGCAGAAGCACAAAGGATCGTAAGGGACTACTATAAGCAACTATACGCCAATAAAATGAACAATCTAGAAGAAATGGGGAAATTCTTAGAAAGGTATAACCTCCCAAGACTGAACCCAGAACAAATGGAAATTATGAACAGACCAATCACAAGATCTGAAATTGAAACAGATTTTAAAACTTCCAACAAACAAAAGAGGACTTCACAGGCAAATTTTATCAAACATTTAGAGAAGAGGTTTAACATGTATCCTTCTGAAACTCTTCCAGGAAGTTGCAGAGGAAGGAGGACCATTCCCAACCTCATTCTATGAAGCCACCATCACCCTGGTACCAAAACCAGACAATAATTTCACACAAAAGCAAAATTACAGACCAGTGTCACTGACGAATATAGACACAAAATTCTCAACAAAATACTAGCAAACCAAAGCCAACAGCACAGTAAAACGATCACACAACATGATCATGTGGGATTTATCCCAGGGATGCAAGAATTCTTCGATATATGCAAATCAGACACCACATTAACAAACTGAAGGACAAAAAACATGTGATCATCTCAATAGATGCAGAAAATGCTTTAGACAATTCACTATCCATTTAGGTTTAAAAAAAAATTTTTTTTTTCTCCAGAATGTGGGCATAGAAGGAAACTACCTCAACATAGTAAAGGCCATAAATGACAAACCCATAGCAAACATCATTCTCAGAGGTGAAAAACAGACATAATTTCCTCCAAGATCAGGAATAAGACAGGGATGTCCACTCTTGCCACTTTTACTCAGTATGGTTTTGGAAGTCCTAGCCATGACAATCAGAGAAGAAAAAGAAATGCAAGGAATTCACAGTGGAAAAGAAGAAGAAAAAATGTCACTGTTTGCAGATGACGTGATACTATACATAGAAAATCTTAAATGTGCTAGCAGAAAACTACTAGAGCTCATTGACGAATTTGGTAAAGTTGCAAGATACAAAATTAATACACAGAAATCCTTTGCATTACTATACACTAACAGCAAAAGATCAGAAGGAGAAATTAAGGAAACAATCCCATTTACCATCACATCAAAAAGAATAAAATACCTAGGAATAAACCTACCTAAGGAAGCAAAAACCTGTTCTTAGTAAACAACAAGATTCTGATGAAAGAAATCAAAGATGACACAAATATATGGAGAGATATACCATGTTTTTGCATTGGAAAAATCATTATTGTGAAAATGACTCTACCATCTAAAGGATTCCTGTCAAACTATCAGTGGCATTTTTTCACAGAATTAGAATAAAAATTTTTGAAATAGGTATGGATACACAAAAGACCCCAAATAGCCAAGGCGATCTTGGGAAAGAAAAACGGAGTTGGAGGAATCAGGCGCCCTGACTTCAGACTATATGACAAAGCTACAGTAATCAAAACACTATGGTAGTGGCACAAAAACAGAAGTGTAGATCAATGGAACAGGATAGAAAGTTCAGAGATGAACTCACGCACCTATGGTCACCTAATCTATGACACCTAACCTAACACCTGGACTTTGAAAGCATACCACGCCTTCATCCTCTTTGGCTGCCAGCTGCCGGGAAAGCACAGCCCCACAGATGAATCTCAAACACATTTTTTTCCAAAAGTACAACTCGCCACTGAAGAGCCGTCAACAGGAGAATGTTGGATCTCACCAAAAAAATTATACCTCACATCCAGGGGCAAAGGAGAAGCCCCAGCAAGACGGTAGGAGGGGTGAAATTGCATTTAGAAACAAACTCCATACCTGCCAGAGACGCTCGGAGGGCTCAAACAAAACCTTGTGCACACCAGGAGACTCCCCAGAGACTGAGCCAGACCTGCCTTTGAGTGTCTCCTGTGGAGGTATGGGTCAGCAGTGGCCTGCTGCAGGGGCAGGGACTCTGGGTGCAGCAGACCTGGGTAGGGCATAGGTGCTCTTGGAGGAGGTCACCATTGACCCAACCATAGAGCCGCCAGAACTTACACAGGGCTGGGGAAACAGACTCCTGGAGGGCACAAGCAAAACCTTGTGTGCACCAGGACCCAGGAGAAAGGAGCAGTGACCCCACAAGAGACAGACCCAGACTTGGCCGTGAGCGTCCAGGAATCTCTGGCAGAGGTGTGGGTCAGTGGTGGCCTGCTGCAGGGTCCAGGCACTGAGTGCAGTAGTGTGTGCATGGGACCTTTTGAAGGAGGTCGCCATTATCTTCATTACCTCCACCATAGTTTGGCCTCAGGTCAAACAACAGGGAGGGAACACAGCCCCGCCCATCATCAGAAAGTTGGATTAAAGATTTACTGAACATAGCCCTGCCCATCAGAGCAAGACCCAGGTTCCCCCTCAGTCAGTCTCTCCCATCAGGAAGCTTCCATAAGCCTCTTATCCTTATCCATCAGAGGGCAGACAGAATGAAAACCACAATCACAGAAAACTAATCAAACTGATCACATGGATGACAGCCTTGTGTAATTCAATGAAACCATGAGCCATGCTGTGTAGGGCCACCCAAGACGGACGGGTCATGGTGGAGAGTTCTGACAAAATGTGGCCCACTGGAGAAGGGAATGGCAAACCACTTCAGTATTCTGGCCTTGAGAACCCCATGAACAGTGTGAAACAGCAAAAAGATGAAAGATGAACTCCCCAGGTCAGTAGGTGCCCAATATAGTACAGTGGAGAAAGAGCTCCAGAGGGAATGAAGAGGCTGAGCCAAAGCAAAAACAACACCCAGTTGCAGATGTGACTGGTGATGGAAGTAAAGTCTGATGCTGTAAGGAACAATATTCCATAGGAACCTGGAATGTTAGGTCCATGAATCAAGGTAAATTGGAAGTGGTCAAAGAAAGAAGATGGCAAGAGTGAACATTGACATTTTAGGAATCGGTGAACTAAAATAGAGTGGAAACGGTGAATTTAACACAAATGGCCATTATATCTACTACTGTGGACAAGAATCCCTTAGAAGAAATGGAGTAGCCCTCATAGTCAACAAAAGAGTGCGAAATGCAGTACTTGGGTGCAATCTCATAAACGACAGAATGATCTCAGTTCGTTTCCAAGGCAAACCATTCAGTATCACAGTAGTGCAAGTCTATGTCCTGACCAGTAATGCTGAAGAAGCTGAAGTTGAACGGTTCTATGAAGACCTACAAGACCTTCTAGAATTAACACCCCAAAACGATGTCCTTTTCATTATAGGGGACTGGAATGCAAAAGTAGGGAGTCAAGTGATACGTGGAGTAACAGGCAAATTTCGCCTAGGAGTACAGAATGAAGCAGGAGAAAAGTTAACAGAGCTTTGCCAAGAGAATGCACTGGTCATAGCAAACACCGTCTGCCAATAACACAAGAGAAGACTCTGCACATGGACATCACCAGATGGTCAATACCAAAGTCAGATTGATTATATTGTTTGCAGGCAAAGATGGAGAAGCTCTGTGCAGTCAGCAAAAACAAGATTGGGAGCTGACTGTGGCTCAGATCTTGAACTCCTTATTGCCAAATTCAGACTGAAATTGAAGACATTAGGGAAAACCACTAGACCATTCGGGTAAGACCTAAATCAAATCCCTTACAATTATACACTGGAAGTGACAAGTCAATTCAAGGGATTAGATCTGATAGACAGAGTGCCTGAAGAACTATGGACAGAGGTTCGTGACACTGTACAGGAGGCAGTGATCAAGACCATCCCCAAGAAAAAGAAATGCAAAAAGGCAAAGTGGTTGTCTGACAAGGCCTTATAAATAGCTGAGAAAAGAAGAGAAGCTAAAGGCAAAGGAGAAAAGGAAAGACATACCCATCTGAATGCAGAGTTCCAAAGAATAGCAAGGAGAGATAAGAAAGCCTTCCTCAGTGATCAATGCAAAGAAATAGAGGAAAACAATACAATGGGAAAGACTAGAGATCTCTTTAAGAAAATTCGAGATACCAAGGGAATGTTTCATGCAAAGATGGGCACAATAAAGGACAGAAATGGTATGGACCTAACAGAAGCAGAAGATATTAAGAAGAGGTGGCAAGAATACACAGAAGAACTATACAAAAAAGATCTCTCTGACCCAGATAACCACGATGGTGTGACCACTCACCTAGAGCCAGACATCCTGGAATGTGAAGTCAAGTGGGCCTTAGGAAGCATCACTATGAACAAAGCTAGCAGAGGTGATGGAATTCCAATGGAGCTATTTCAAACCCTAAAAGATGATGCCTTAAAAGTGCTGCACTCAATATGCCAGCAAATTTGGAAAACTCAGCAGTGGCCACAGGAGTGGAAGAGGTCAGTTTTCATTCCAGTCCCAAAGAAAAGCAATGCCAAAGAATGTTCAAACTACCACACAATTGCACTTATCTCACACGCTAGCAAAGTAATGCTCAAAATCCTCCAAGCCAGCCTTCAACAAAATGTGAACCGTGAACTTCGAGACATTCAAGCTGGATTTAGAAAAGGCAGAGGAACCAGAGATCAAATTGCCAACATCCGTTGGATCATAGAAAAAGCAAGAGAGCTCCAGAAAAGCATTTACTTTTGCTTTATTGACTACTCCAAAGCCTTTGACTGTGTGGATCACAACAAACTGAAGAAAATTCTTAAAGAGACGGGACTACCAGACCACCTTACCTGCCTGCTGAGAAATCTGAATGCAGGTCAAGAAGCAACAGTTAGAACTGGACATGGAACAATGCACTGGCTCCAAATTGGGAAAGGAGTTCGTCAAGGCTGTATATTGTCACCTTTCTTGCTTAACTTATATGAAGAGTACCCCATGCGAAATGCTGGGCTGGATGAAGCACAAGCTGGAATCAAGTTTGCCGGGAGAAATGTCAATAACCTCAGATATGCAGATGACACCACCCTTATGACAGAAATCGAAGCAGAATTAAAGAGCCTCTTGATGAAAGTGAAAGAGGAGAGTGAAAAAGCTGGTTTAAAACTCAACATTCAGAAAGCTAAGATCATGGGATCTGGTCCCATGACTTCATGGCAAACTGATGGGGAAACAATGGAAACAGTGAGAGTCTTTATTTTCTTGTGCTCCAAAATCAGTGTAGATGGTGACTGCAGCCATGAAATTAAAAGATCCTTGCTCCTTGGAAGAAAAGCTATGACAAGCCTAGACAGCATATTAAAAAGCAGAGACATTACTTTGCCAACAAAGGTCCGTCTAGTCAAAACTATGGTTTTTCCAGTAGTCATGTATGGATGTGAGAGTTGGACTATAAAGAAAGCTGAGCGCCGAAGAATTGATGCCTTTGAACCAACCGTGGTGTTGGAGAAGACTCGTGAGAGTCCCTTGGACTGCAAGGAGAGCAAACCAGTCCATCCTAAAGGAAATCAGTCCTGAATATTCATTGGAAGGACTGATGCTGAAGCTGAAGCTCCAATACTTTGGCCATCTGATGAGAAGAACTGACTCACTGGAAAAAGACCCTGAGGCTGGGAAAGATTGAAGGCAGGAGGAGAAGGGGACGACAGAGGATGAGATGGCTGGATGGCATCACCGACTCAATGGACACGAGTTTGAGTGAACTCCGGGAGTTGGTGATGGACAGGGAAGCCTGGCGTGTTGCAGTCCATGGGGTCACAAAGAGTCAGGCACGACTGAGTGACTGAACTGAATCCATGTCAATGGAGGCAAGAATTTATAATGGTGAAGGGACAGTCTCTTCAATAAGTGGTGCCGGGAAAACTGGACGGCTACATGTAAATGAATGAAATGAGAACACTCCCTAACACCATGCACAAAATTAAAATTTAAACTAAATGTAAAGCCGAATACTATAAAACTCTTAGAGGAAAACAAAGGCAGAACACTCTCTGACATAAATCACAGCAAGATCGTTTTCAATCCACCTCCTAGAGTAATGAAAATAAAAAACAAAAGTAAAGAAATGAGGCCCAAAGCTTTTGTACAGCAAAGGAAACCATAAACAAAACGAATAGACAGCCCTCAGAATGGGAGAAAACCTTTGCAAACAGAGTAACTGACAAGGCATTAATTTCCAAAATACACAAACAGCTCATGCAGCTCAGTTCCCAAACAATAAAAACCCAACCTAAAATTGGGCAGAAGATCGAAGTAGACATTTCTCCAAAGAAGACATACAGATGGCCAAATCTTCACAAAAAGATGCTCAACGTCACTAATTGTTAGAGAAATGCGACTCAAAACTACAGTGAGGTATCACTTCACACTGGTCAGAAATGTTGTTCAGTCACCCAGTCGTGTCTGGCTCTTTGTGACCCTATGGACTGCAGCACGCCAGGCCTTCCTGACCCTCACCATCTCCTAGAGTTTGCCCAAGTTCGTGTCCATTGCTTCGGTGATGCCACCCAGCCATCTCATCCTCTGTCACCTTCTTCTCCTTCTGCCTTCAATCTTTCCCTGCATCAGGGTCTTTTCCAATGAGTCGGCTGGTCAGAATGGTCGTCATCAAAACATCCATAAACAATAAATGTTGGAGAGGGTGTGGAGAAAAGGGAACCCTCCTACACTGTTGGTGGGGATCCAAATTGGTAGAGCCACTATGGAGAACAGTATGGAGGGTCCTTAAAAAACTAAAAATAGGGCTACCGTGTGATCCAGCAATCCCACTCCTGGGCATATATGCGGAGAAAACCATAATTCAAAAAGCGACATGCACGCCAATGTTCATTGTAGTGCTGTCTAAATAGCCAGGACATGGAAGCAGACAAATGGATAAAGAAGAAGTGGTATGTATATATAGTGGAATATTACTCAGCCATAAAATGGAATGAAATAATGCCATTTGCAGCAACGTGGATAGACCTAGAGATTTTCGTACTGAGCGAAGTAAGTCAGACAGAAAAAGACAAATGTCATATGAAATTGTTTGTGTGTGGAATATTAAAAAATGATACAAATGAACTTATTTACAGAACAAAATAGAGTCACGGATGTAGAAAACTAACTCATGGCTACTGGCGGGACAAGGGGTGAGGAGGAGGGGGATAAATTGGGAGATTGGGATTGATATATGCACACTACTATATATATATATATATATATATATATATATATATATATATATAAAATAGCTAGCTAATATGGACCTACTGTATAATACAGGGAACTCTACTCAGTACTCTGTAATGACCTATATGGGAAAATAATCTAAAAGAGAGTGGATATGTAGGTATATGTATGACTGCTTCACTTTGCTGTACACCTGAAAATAACACAACATTGTAAATCAACCATACTCCAATAAAAAATTAATAAATAAATAAATAGATAAAAGATGTGCCTAAGAGGGAAAGAAACAAAATGACAAATGGCAGGACAACTTTGTAACATTAAACATAAAGAAAATATTACTAAGAGCTAATTCAAAAGAGAAGCACTCAAGGACAAAAAGCTTTCCACTGTTTCTCCTAACTACTTAAGACATAATTTTCAAAAGTTCTACTATATAAAATAAACATAGTGACCTGAATTGAAATGGGATAGAGCAGAACTAGGGAAACTAGTGATCAAGAGCACACCAATACAGATTCAATCAATATTAGAAATAGGGACAGGGCTGATAGTTAAATGGCTACCAAGGTTAAAGGCTGGAGATAAATGCAGTGACTAATAGAAGGAAACATCTAAAGGATTTAGAGAAAACAATAGTTATTGAAGAGAGAAGTACAAGAACATAAGGATAATTTATTTCCTCAAAATAGAGAGTGCAAAACAGAAAGGAAGTGTTAGAGAAAAAAAAAAAAATCCGTGATGACGAACTGTGTAAATATGGATGAATTATTTTCTTTCTTTCTTTCTTTCTTCTTCTATTTTTTTTTTTTTTTTTTGAAAAGAGAACGATCAGCACTGAGATATATTTCTAGTAAGTTCTCGAACTTTTGGAAGAATTTCTTTTTCCTTGGATTCAGCAGAAAGAAAATGTATTTTTTAATTCGTTTTTACAAATACAATCTGTAGCATGTTTTCCTAAGATGCCTCCAGAAATATTTGATTCCAGGAGACATGGAAGCAATTCCTACAATAATAAAAGGAATGACAAAAGGCTATTCTGTTTAGTCAAACTGCCGTTTGTGTAAACATAAAGTTCAGTCAAGGAATCCAGCACCCATGAAGCCACAGGGCCATTCACCACTGCAGGGATGGAGTGTGCAATATACTGTGAGTGAGTGAGTGAAGGTCGCTCAGTCATTCCAGACTCGGCGACCCCATAGACTAAACAGTCCGTGGAATTCTCCGGACCAGAATACTGCGATGGGCAAACTTTCCCTTCTCCAGGGGATCTTCCCAATCCAGGGATCGAACCCAGGCCTCCCACATTGCAGGCAGCTTCTTTACCAGCTGAGCGCCCAGAGAAGCCCAAGAATACTGGAGTGGGTAACCTATCCCTTCTCCAGCAGATCTTCCCCACCCAGGAATTTAACTGGGGTCTGCTGCATCACAGGCAGATTCTTTACCAGCTGAGCTACCAGGGAAGCCCTGGTATTACCAGGGAGCAATATGCTATGTACAGGTTCACATATGGAGATAAGCTCAAACAAAAAGATACATAACAATGGCCATCGAGAGCCAATAATTTGAATCTTGACAGTACAAATTCCACATAAGCAATGTGAAGGAAGCAAAGAAATCACAGAAAACATCTTTCATATGTGAACGTGAATCCACACTATAATATTTAATCAAGAAGATATAGTTTGATATGCAATCATAACACAATATACATGTATATCAAGTCATCACGTTGTGCATCTTAAAAATACACATTTTTGCTTTGTCAATTATGCCTCAGTTAAACTGGGGGAGGGGGAAGGATAAAGAGCAGGCTGTTTTGTGTAGTGGTACTTCAGATATGGGTATTTGTACATTAAAAAAAAAAAAAAAACTGTGTCTATTGGTAACCATACTGTACTGCATACTTAAAAGTTTGCTATGAGTATACATCTTACGCTGTGTTCTTTTCACAAACATCGATCAGTGAAGTTCACTATATTAACAATAAAATAGAAGAGCTAAATGATTTCAAGAGAAAAAGAAAAGAAAAGAAAAAGAAAAGAAAAGAAAAGTACTCTCCACTTGGAGAAATACGATTCTGAGGTTTCTTGTGGCATGTGTAATTCAGTTAGGAAGCAATTTGGTTTAAAACCAATATCCTAATTTTTCAGACTAAATCGTTTATGTTGGTGCCCACTAAAAGACATGACCAAACAAATACATTAGAAACATAGATTTCAGTTGCTGAAATCGTCAGGGACTCTTTCGGAAACGTGTGTATGGTGTGTTAGCAGGTGATATATAACAAGCCATGTTTTAAATATTCTCTTTATGTTTCTAACGTGTGTGTGTGTGTGTGTGTGTGTGTGTGTGCGTTTTCCTTTGACAGGATGGAAGAAGAACATCAATGGGGAAGTTCCAGGTTACCTCAGAATAAAAAGAAGTTAGTGGAACACACCAAACGGAGATATGTCAAGCCCATGGCACCTTATCAGACTGACAGAAAAGCAAAAACCTCTTCTTCGTGCGATATAGATCAGAAGAGATTCAAATGTGAATGCTGCTACTGCCAGAGATATATGGGGAGCGCTTCTGGAATCTCAACGGGGAGAAAAGCAACCTCTCATTCTTCCTCCTGGGATGAACTAATACAAGAAGTCAGTAACTTGATGCTCAACTCTGGCTCCATCCAACCCCTCTTCTACAAGAACGGGCGCAGGAAAAAGAGAAGAGCCCAAAACAGAGGCAGCAGAAAAACAAAAGAATGTTTCAGAGGCTCCTAAAAGAATGGAAAGACTAAATCTAAGACTTTTCATCTTAGATCCAGAATAGAGGGGGTCATGAAAGCCAACACTGCCAACCCCTTGGGCAGAATCCTTTTGGGAACATGGTCGGGGGAAGAACAGGATCCAGCCTTGTGACAGGGAATCCTATCAGCTTGTGATCCAATCCAGCTCCAGGAATGTAGCAATCTTTCCTCTAGTAATTTTAGGGCCACCTTAGGGCATGCTGGGAGGAGTTCCTCCATGGCAAGGGCAACTAGATAACAACAGCTCTGTACTCTGCATAATACTGTCCCCATGGTGCAAGCCATCACTTGTCCTGCTTGGGTTTCCTTTCCTCCCTTACCTTGTCACCAATGATGTATAAAACATCTATGTGGTGTTTCTGGCTTGTTTTTGAAATGCTTTCTGTCAATTTTATTGGTTGAATCCCAGAAGAAGCACTAGATCTGATGGGATATGTGTGTGGGTGTGTATGGCTGTTGCTTTTTTGTTTCTGTCTCTTTTAACATTTTTAAAATCATGGATGCACAGGAAGTTGCAAAGATAGTGCAGGAGGGTCCCATGCACCCTTCACCCAGTCTCCCCTCAAGATGCTTAATAGCTCATATATCCCCCAAGATAGTTATATCTTGCATTACTATAATACCACATCAATACCAGTAAACTGGCATTGGTACAAAGCATGTGTATGGTTCTATGTCATTTTCTCATATGTGTGGGTTTGAGTAGCCACTGCTGTAATCAAGATGCAAAACTGTTCCATCACCACAAAGATCTTCCTCCTGTTATCCCTTTATAGTCATACCCACTGCCCTCCCTGGCGCCATCCCTAAGTTTGGGCAGCCATTATACTGTTCTCCACTGAGACTATTCCGTAAAAAGGAGTCATGCACTATGTGACCTTTCAGGTGGAATTCTTCCAGTCAGCATAATGCCCTTGAGGTACATACAAGCTGTGTGTATCAAAAGTCCACTCCTTTCTACTGCTGTGTAGTGTCTGTGGTATGGATGTGCCATAGTTCCTTTAGCCATACACGTGTTGGTGGACATTTTGGTTTCCAAATTTTTGCTATTACAGATAAAGCTGCAGGGATTCCCTGGTGGCTCGGTGGTGAAGAACCTGCCTGCCAATGCAGGAGACACACAGGCTTGATCCCTGATCCAGGAAGATCTAACATGCTGAGGAGCAACTAAGCCCATGCCCCACAACCATTGAGTCTGTGCCCTGGAGCCCGGGAACCACAACTACTGAGTCTAAGTGCTGCTACTGAGTCTAACTACTGAAGCCCACACGCCCTAGAGCCTGTGCTCTGCAATAAGAGAAGCCACAGCAATGAGAAGCCCACGTACCGCAACTAGAGAGTAGTCCCTGCTCTCTGCAACTAGAGAAAAGTCCATGCAGCAATGAAGACTCGGTACACTAAAAAAAAAAAAAAAAAAAAAAAAAAAAAAAAAAAAAAAAACATAAATATATTTATATAAAAAGGAGCAGTCCCAAGATGGCAGAGGAATAGGATGGGGATACCACTTTCTCCCCCAGAAATCCATCAAAAGATCATCTGAATGTTGATCTTTTGGATGTTGAGAAGAAGTAAATGTTGAGAAGAAGTAAAACTCTCACTATTTGCAGATGACATGATCCTCTACATAGAAAACCCTAAAGACTCCACCAGAAAATTACTAGAACTAATCAATGATTATAGTAAAGTTGCAGGATATAAAATCAACACACAGAAATCCCTTGCATTCCTATACACTAATAATGAGAAAACAGAAAGAGAAATTAAGGAAACAATTCCATTCACCATTGCAATGGAAAGAATAAAATACTTAGGAATATATCTACCTAAAGAAACTAAAGACCTATATATAGAAAACTATAAAACACTGGTGAAAGAAATCAAAGAGGACACTAATAGATGGAGAAATATGCCATGTTCATGGATTGGAAGAATCAATATAGTGAAAATGAGTATACTACCCAAAGCAATTTATAGATTCAATGAAATCCCTATCAAGCTACCAAGGGTATTCTTCACAGAGCTAGGACAAATACTTTCACAATTTGTATGGAAATACAAAAAACCTCGATTAGCCAAAGCGATCTTGAGAAAGAAGAATGGAACTGGAGGAATCAACCTACCTGACTTCAGGCTCTACTACAAAGCCACAGTCATCAAGACAGTATGGTACTGGCACAAAGACAGAAATATAGATCAATGGAACAAAATAGAAAGCCCAGAGATAAATCCACGCACATATGGACACCTTATCTTTGACAAAGGAGGCAAGAATACACAATGGATTAAAGACAACCTCTTTAACAAGTGGTGCTGGGAAAACTGGTCAAGCACTTGTAGAAGAATGAAACTAGAACACTTTCTAACACCATACACAAAAATAAACTCAAAATGGATTAAAGATCTAAATGTAAGACCAGAAACTAGAAAACTCCTAGAGGAGAACATAGGCAAAACACTCTCTGACATACATCACAGCAGGATCCTCTATGACCCACCTCCCAGAATGTTGGAAATAAAAGCAAAAATAAACAAATGGGACCTAATTAAACTTAAAAGCTTCTGCACAACAAAGGAAACTATTAGCAAGGTGAAAAGACAGCCTTCAGAATGGGAGAAAATAATAGCAAATGAAGCAACTGACAAACAACTAATCTCAAAAATATACAAGCAACTCTTACACCTCAATTCCAGAAAAATAAATGACCCAATCAAAAGATGGGCCAAAGAACTAAATAGACATTTCTCCAAAGAAGATATACAGATGGCTAACAAACACATGAAAAGATGCTCAACATCACTCATTATCAGAGAAATGCAAATCAAAACCACAATGAGGTACCATTTCATGCCAGTCAGAATGGCTGTGATCCAACAGTCTACAAGCAATAAATGCTGGAGAGGGTGTGGAGAAAAGGGAACCCTCTAACACTGTTGGTGGGAATGCAAACTAGCAAAGCCACTATGGAGAACAGTGTGGAGATTCCTTAAGAATCTGGAAATAGAACTGCCTTATGATCCAGCAATCGCACTGCTGGGCATACACACTGAGGAAACCAGAAGGGAAAGAGACACGTGTACCCCAATGTTCATCGCAGCACTGTTTATAATAGCCAGGACATGGAAGCAACCTAGATGTCCATCAGCAGATGAATGGAAAAGAAAGCAGTGGTACATATACACAATGGAGTATTATTCAGCCATTAAAAAGAATACATTTGAATCAGTTCTAGTGAGGTG
Organism: Bubalus kerabau; assembly: GCF_029407905.1. Classification (NCBI taxonomy): domain Eukaryota; kingdom Metazoa; phylum Chordata; class Mammalia; order Artiodactyla; family Bovidae; genus Bubalus; species Bubalus kerabau. The sequence goes on from NC_073647.1 coordinate 109,228,421, forward strand.
GATGAAACTGGAGCCTATTATACAGAGTGAAGTAAGCCAGAAGGAAAAACACCAATACAGTATACTAACGCATATATATGGAATTTAGAAAGATGGTAACAATAACCCTGTATACGAGACAGCAAAAGAGACACTGATGTATAGAATAGTCTTATGGACTCTGTGGGAGAGGGAGAGGCTGGGAAGATTTGGGAGAATGGCATTGAAACATGTATACTGTCATGTATGAAACGAGTCGCCAGTCCAGGTTCAATGCACGATACTGGATGCTTGGGGCCGGTACACAGGGACGACCCAGAGGGATGGTGTGGGGAGGGAGGAGGGAGGAGGGTTCAGGATGGGGAACACATGTATACCTGTGGTGGATTCATTTTGATATTTGGCAAAACCAATACAATATTGTAAAGTTTAAAAATAAATAAAATAAAAAAAAGATCATCTGAGTGTTGAGCAACCTCCACAAAACAACTTCTCAACGCTGGCAGAGGATTCCAGACACCCAGTAAGGCAGCCCAATCTCTTCAACAGCAGGTAGAACAAAATATAAAAGACAAAAACAGAGACAAAAGACTTAGGGATGGAGACCCGTCACGGGGAAGGAGTCGTGAAGGAGGCGAAGTTTCCACACTGTAGGAAACCCTCTCACAGGCATGTCTGTGGGGAGTTTTGGAATCTCAGAGGCAACATTCAGTTCAGTTCAGTTCAGTCGCTCAGCCGTGTCCGACTCTTTGCGACCCCATGAATCGCAGCACACCAGGCCTCCCTGTCCATCACCAACTTCCGGAGTTCACTGAGACTCACGTCCATCGAGTCAGTGATGCCATCCAGCCATCTCATCCTCTGTCGTCCCCTTCTCTTGCCCCCAATCCCTCCCAGCATCAGAGTCTTTTCCAATGAGTCAACTCTTCGCATGAGGTGGCCAAAGTAATGGAGTTTCAGCTTTAGCATCATTCCTTCCAAAGAAATCCCAGGGCTGATCTCCTTCAGAATGGACTGATTGGATCTCCTTGCAGTCCAAGGGACTCTCAAGAGTCTTCTCCAACACCACAGTTCAAAAGCATCAATTCTTCGGTGCTCAGCCTTCTTCACAGTCCAACTCTCACATCCATACATGACCACAGGAAAAACCATAGCCTTGACTAGACGGACCTTTGGTGGCAAAGTAATGTCTCTGGTTTTGAATATGCTGAGACATATTCAAAAGTCATAACTTTTGAATATGTCATAACTTTCCTTCCAAGGAGTAAGCGTCTTTTAATTTCATGGCTGCAGTCACCATCTGCAGTGATTTTGGAGCCCCCAAAAATAAAGTCTGAAACTGTTTCCACTGTTTCCCCATCTATTTCCCATGAAGTGATGGGACCCAATGCCATGATCTTTGTTTTCTGAATGTTGTGCTTTAAGCCAACTTTTTCACTCTCCACTTTCACTTTCATCAAGAGGCTTTTTAGTTCATCTTCACTTTCTGCCATAAGGGTGGGGTCATCTGCATATGTGAGGTTATTGATATCTCTCCCCACAATCTTGATTCCAGCTTGCATTTCTTCCAGTCCAGCGTTTCTCATGATGTACTCTGCATATAAGTTAAATAAGCAGGGTGACAATATACAGCCTTGACATACTCCTTTTCCTATTTGGAACCAGTCTGTTGTTCCGTGTCCAGTTCTAACTGTTGCTTCCTGACCTGCATACAGATTTCTCAAGAGGCATATCAGGTGGTCTGGTATTCCCATCTCTTTCAGAATTTTCCACAGTTTATTGTGATCCACACAGTCAAAAGCTTTGGCATAGTCAATAAAGCAGAAATAGATGTTTTTCTGGAACTCTCTTGCTTTTTCCATGATCCAGCAGATGTTGGCAATTTGATCTCTGGTTCCTCTGCCTTTTCTAAAACCAGCTTGAACATCAGGAAGTTCACAGTTCACATATTGCTGAAGCCTGGCTTGGAGGATTTTGAGCATTACTTTCTAGCATGTGAGATGAGTGCAATTGTGTGGTAGTTTGAGCATTCTTTGGCATTGTCTTTCTTTGGGATTGGAATGAAAACTGACCTTTCTAGTCCTGTGGCCACTGCTGAGTTTTCCAAATTTGCTGGCATATTGAGTGCAGCACTTTCACAGCATCATCTTTCAGGATTTAAAATAGTTCAACTGGAATTCCATCACCTCTGCTAGCTTTGTTCATAGTGATGCTTTCTAAGGCCCACTTGACTTCACATTCCAGGATGTCTGGCTCTAGGTGAGTGATCACATCATCGTGATTATCTGGGTCGTGAAGCTCTTTTTTGTACAGTTCTTCTGTGTATTCTTGCCACCTGTTCTTAATATCTTCTGCTTCTGTTAGGTCCATACCATTTCTGTCCTTTATCGAGCCCATCTTTGCATGAAATGTTCCATTGGTATCTCTAATTTTCTTGAAGTCTTTCCCATTTCTCTCTCTCTTTTTTTTCCCCCATTTCCCATTTCTCTAGTCTTTCCCATTCTGTTGTTTTCCTCTATTTCTTTGCATTGATCACTGAGGAAGGCTTTCTTATCTCTTCTTGCTATTCTTTGGAACTCTGCATTCAGATGCTTATATCTTTCCTTTTCCCCTTTGCTTTTCACTTCTCTTCTTTTCACAGCTATTTGTAGGGCCTCCCCAGACAGCCATTTTGCTTTTTTGCATTTCTTTTCCATGGGGATGGTCTTGATCCCTGTCTCCTGTACAGTGTCACGAACCTCATTCCGTAGTTCATCAGGCACTCTATCTATCAGATCTAGGCCCTTAAATCTATTTCTCACTTCCACTGTATACCCAAATAAGACGGTAGGTGTTGCAAGAGGGCATCAGAGGGTAGACACACTGAAACCATACTCACAGAAAACTAGTCAATCTAATCACACTAGGACCACAGCCTTGTCTAACTCAATGAAACTAAGCCATGCCCGTGGGGTCACCCACGACGGGCGGGTCATGGTGGAGAGATCTGACTGAATGTGGTCCACTGGAGAAGGGAATGGCAAACCACTTCAGTATTCTTGCCTTGAGAACCCCATGAACAGTATGAAAAGGCAAAATGATAGGATACTGAAAGGTGAACTCCCCAGGTCAGTAGGTGCCCAATATGCTACTGGAGATCAGTGGAGAAATAACTCCAGAAAGAATGAAGGGATGGAGCCAAAGCAAAAAGAATACCCAGCTGTGGATGTGACTGGTGATAGAAGCAAGGTCCGATGCTGTAAAGAGCAATATTGCATAGGAACCTGGAATGTCAGGTCCATGAATCAAGGCAAATTGCAAGTGGTCAAACAAGAGATGGCAAGAGTGAATGTCGACATTCTAGGAATCAGCGAACTAAAATGGACTGGAATGGGTGAATTTAACTCAGATGACCATTATATCTACTACTGTGGGCAGGAATCCCTCAGAAGAAATGGAGTAGCCATCATGGTCAACAAAAGAGTCTGAAATGCAGTACTTGGATGCAATCTCAAAAACGACAGAATGATCTCTGTTCGTTTCCAAGGCAAACCATTCAAGATCACAAGTAATCCAAGTCTATGCCCCAACCAGTAGTGCTGAAGAAGCTGAAGTTGAACGGTTCTATGAAGACCTACAAGACCTTTTAGAACTAACATCCAAAAAAGATGTCCTTTTCATTATAGGGGACTGGAATGCAAAAGTAGGAAGTCAAGAAACACCTGGAGTAACAGGCAAATTTGGCCTTGGAATATGGAATGAAGCAGGGCAAAGACTAATAGAGTTTTGCCAAGGAAATGCACTGGTCATAGCAAACACCCTCTCCCAACAACACAAGAGAAGACTCTACACATGGACATCACCAGATGGTCAACACCGAAATCAGATTGATTCTATTCTTTGCAGCCAAAGATGGAGAAGCTCTATACAGTCAACAAAAACAAGCCTAGAAGCTGACTGTGGCTCAGATCATGAACTCATTATTACCAAATTCAGACTTAAATTGAAGAAAGTATGGAAAACCACTAGACCATTCAGGTATGACCTAAATCAAATCCCTTATGATTATACAGAGGCAACATTACTGGGAGGAAAAAAAAAAGCCCACAGAATACATGCCTAACCACAACTGCCAGTGGAGAAGTGGCCCAGATGCTTTTGTCTGCCACCAGCAAGCGAGGGCTGGGCAGGGAGGTGCAGGCAGCATCATCGGTCCTTAGGGTAACAACCGGGCCTGAATGCCATGAGAACAATCTGAGGGAACTAATGTGAGATAGCAACCCAAACCGTGGGATTGCCAGAGAGATTAAAAAGAAAGAAAGAAAGAAAGAAACTCTCCCAAGAAAGTCACTTCACGGTGACCCCTGGTGCACTCACAGAACAAAGGACTGAATGAATACCAAAGTAGAGCAAGCCTGCTGCTGTATAGGACCCTCCCTCCCCAGATGCAGAAAGGCCGGCCTGCAAATACCAGAGCCAGAAAGAAGAGGCTGCTGCAATCTCGACCTAAGACTCCTCATCTTCCACCAAAGTGTGAGCAATTCCCAGTTGCTAACCACATCTTCCTAGGATCCTGAATGGTTGACATCTGCCAGGAGTGTCACAGCCTGAGATCAGCTGCTCAGAGGGGACACACGGCATGCCTGGGACTGTGCTCTTGCAGCACACCTGGGAAACAAAGTGGCTTGGACAGGGCAGGTGAATAAGATGCACAGCCCACTGGGAGGGTGCCCTCGTCAAGCACCTGGTCGCTTGAGCTGCTCGGAGCTGGGAAGAGCACACACCACCCCGGCCATCTGGGTCTGTACCCCTGCAGAACACCCAAGAACCTGAGTGGCTTAGTCCTTGGAACTGCATGAATAGCAGGGGTCACTTGGGACAGTGCCCCTGCAGAGTACCCTGGAGACTGAGCAATGTAGATTTGAGAAGTACATGCCGCCTTGGGCTGTGGCAAGCCTAGTGTGGTCCATCTACTGAGAGCACTCCCCACACATGCCAGCGGTATTTGTTTGCAGTGTCCCTCACTCTCTGCATCACAACTGAACTAATGAACATAAATAAGTGGGCACCTTCACCCGCTATGTCAGCGCAGAAATTAGACACTGAAGAGTCTTGCAAACAGAGATAGCCAAAATAAACAAAGAAGGGGGAATCACACTGGAAGTGACAGGTGCACCAGATTAAAACCCTGTACTTAATATTGGAGACTGTGCACTTTAGGTGTACCTATAGACTTTAAGGGAGAAGGCGATGGCACCCCACTCCAGTACTCTTGCCTAGAAAATCCCATGGACGGAAGAGCCTGATAGGCTGCAGTCCATGGGGTCGCGAAGAGTCAGACACGGCTGAGCGACTGAACTGAACTGAACTGAATGTTGCCTCTGAGATTCCAAAACTCCCCACAGACATGCCTGTGAGAGGGTTTCCTACAGTGTGGAAACTTCGCCTCCTTCACGACTCCTTCCCCGTGACGGGTCTCCATCCCTAAGTCTTTTGTCTCTGTTTTTGTCTTTTATATTTTGTTCTACCTGCTGTTGAAGAGATTGGGCTGCCTTACTGGGTGTCTGGAATCCTCTGCCAGCGTTGAGAAGTTGTTTTGTGGAGGTTGCTCAACACTCAGATGATCTTTTTTTTATTTTATTTATTTTTAAACTTTACAATATTGTATTGGTTTTGCCAAATATCAAAATGAATCCACCACAGGTATACATGTGTTCCCCATCCTGAACCCTCCTCCCTCCTCCCTCCCCACACCATCCCTCTGGGTCGTCCCTGTGTACCGGCCCCAAGCATCCAGTATCGTGCATTGAACCTGGACTGGCGACTCGTTTCATACATGACAGTATACATGTTTCAATGCCATTCTCCCAAATCTTCCCAGCCTCTCCCTCTCCCACAGAGTCCATAAGACTATTCTATACATCAGTGTCTCTTTTGCTGTCTCGTATACAGGGTTATTGTTACCATCTTTCTAAATTCCATATATATGCGTTAGTATACTGTATTGGTGTTTTTCCTTCTGGCTTACTTCACTCTGTATAATAGGCTCCAGTTTCATCCACCTCACTAGAACTGATTCAAATGTATTCTTTTTAATGGCTGAATAATACTCCATTGTGTATATGTACCACTGCTTTCTTTTCCATTCATCTGCTGATGGACATCTAGGTTGCTTCCATGTCCTGGCTATTATAAACAGTGCTGCGATGAACATTGGGGTACACGTGTCTCTTTCCCTTCTGGTTTCCTCAGTGTGTATGCCCAGCAGTGCGATTGCTGGATCATAAGGCAGTTCTATTTCCAGATTCTTAAGGAATCTCCACACTGTTCTCCATAGTGGCTTTGCTAGTTTGCATTCCCACCAACAGTGTTAGAGGGTTCCCTTTTCTCCACACCCTCTCCAGCATTTATTGCTTGTAGACTGTTGGATCACAGCCATTCTGACTGGCATGAAATGGTACCTCATTGTGGTTTTGATTTGCATTTCTCTGATAATGAGTGATGTTGAGCATCTTTTCATGTGTTTGTTAGCCATCTGTATATCTTCTTTGGAGAAATGTCTATTTAGTTCTTTGGCCCATCTTTTGATTGGGTCATTTATTTTTCTGGAATTGAGGTGTAAGAGTTGCTTGTATATTTTTGAGATTAGTTGTTTGTCAGTTGCTTCATTTGCTATTATTTTCTCCCATTCTGAAGGCTGTCTTTTCACCTTGCTAATAGTTTCCTTTGTTGTGCAGAAGCTTTTAAGTTTAATTAGGCCCCATTTGTTTATTTTTGCTTTTATTTCCAACATTCTGGGAGGTGGGTCATAGAGGATCCTGCTGTGATGTATGTCAGAGAGTGTTTTGCCTATGTTCTCCTCTAGGAGTTTTCTAGTTTCTGGTCTTACATTTAGATCTTTAATCCATTTTGAGTTTATTTTTGTGTATGGTGTTAGAAAGTGTTCTAGTTTCATTCTTCTACAAGTGCTTGACCAGTTTTCCCAGCACCACTTGTTAAAGAGGTTGTCTTTAATCCATTGTGTATTCTTGCCTCCTTTGTCAAAGATAAGGTGTCCATATGTGCGTGGATTTATCTCTGGGCTTTCTATTTTGTTCCATTGATCTATATTTCTGTCTTTGTGCCAGTACCATACTGTCTTGATGACTGTGGCTTTGTAGTAGAGCCTGAAGTCAGGTAGGTTGATTCCTCCAGTTCCATTCTTCTTTCTCAAGATCGCTTTGGCTAATCGAGGTTTTTTGTATTTCCATACAAATTGTGAAAGTATTTGTCCTAGCTCTGTGAAGAATACCCTTGGTAGCTTGATAGGGATTTCATTGAATCTATAAATTGCTTTGGGTAGTATACTCATTTTCACTATATTGATTCTTCCAATCCATGAACATGGCATATTTCTCCATCTATTAGTGTCCTCTTTGATTTCTTTCACCAGTGTTTTATAGTTTTCTATATATAGGTCTTTAGTTTCTTTAGGTAGATATATTCCTAAGTATTTTATTCTTTCCATTGCAATGGTGAATGGAATTGTTTCCTTAATTTCTCTTTCTGTTTTCTCATTATTAGTGTATAGGAATGCAAGGGATTTCTGTGTGTTGATTTTATATCCTGCAACTTTACTATAATCATTGATTAGTTCTAGTAATTTTCTGGTGGAGTCTTTAGGGTTTTCTATGTAGAGGATCATGTCATCTGCAAATAGTGAGAGTTTTACTTCTTCTCAACATTTACTTCTTCTCAACATCCAAAAGATCAACATTCAGATGATCTTTTGATGGATTTCTGGGGGAGAAAGTGGTATCCCCATCCTATTCCTCTGCCATCTTGGGACTGCTCCTTTTTATATAAATATATTTATGTTTTTTTTTTTTTTTTTTTTTTTTTTTTTTTTTTTTTTTAGTGTACCGAGTCTTCATTGCTGCATGGACTTTTCTCTAGTTGCAGAGAGCAGGGACTACTCTCTAGTTGCGGTACGTGGGCTTCTCATTGCTGTGGCTTCTCTTATTGCAGAGCACAGGCTCTAGGGCGTGTGGGCTTCAGTAGTTAGACTCAGTAGCAGCACTTAGACTCAGTAGTTGTGGTTCCCGGGCTCCAGGGCACAGACTCAATGGTTGTGGGGCATGGGCTTAGTTGCTCCTCAGCATGTTAGATCTTCCTGGATCAGGGATCAAGCCTGTGTGTCTCCTGCATTGGCAGGCAGGTTCTTCACCACCGAGCCACCAGGGAATCCCTGCAGCTTTATCTGTAATAGCAAAAATTTGGAAACCAAAATGTCCACCAACACGTGTATGGCTAAAGGAACTATGGCACATCCATACCACAGACACTACACAGCAGTAGAAAGGAGTGGACTTTTGATACACACAGCTTGTATGTACCTCAAGGGCATTATGCTGACTGGAAGAATTCCACCTGAAAGGTCACATAGTGCATGACTCCTTTTTACGGAATAGTCTCAGTGGAGAACAGTATAATGGCTGCCCAAACTTAGGGATGGCGCCAGGGAGGGCAGTGGGTATGACTATAAAGGGATAACAGGAGGAAGATCTTTGTGGTGATGGAACAGTTTTGCATCTTGATTACAGCAGTGGCTACTCAAACCCACACATATGAGAAAATGACATAGAACCATACACATGCTTTGTACCAATGCCAGTTTACTGGTATTGATGTGGTATTATAGTAATGCAAGATATAACTATCTTGGGGGATATATGAGCTATTAAGCATCTTGAGGGGAGACTGGGTGAAGGGTGCATGGGACCCTCCTGCACTATCTTTGCAACTTCCTGTGCATCCATGATTTTAAAAATGTTAAAAGAGACAGAAACAAAAAAGCAACAGCCATACACACCCACACACATATCCCATCAGATCTAGTGCTTCTTCTGGGATTCAACCAATAAAATTGACAGAAAGCATTTCAAAAACAAGCCAGAAACACCACATAGATGTTTTATACATCATTGGTGACAAGGTAAGGGAGGAAAGGAAACCCAAGCAGGACAAGTGATGGCTTGCACCATGGGGACAGTATTATGCAGAGTACAGAGCTGTTGTTATCTAGTTGCCCTTGCCATGGAGGAACTCCTCCCAGCATGCCCTAAGGTGGCCCTAAAATTACTAGAGGAAAGATTGCTACATTCCTGGAGCTGGATTGGATCACAAGCTGATAGGATTCCCTGTCACAAGGCTGGATCCTGTTCTTCCCCCGACCATGTTCCCAAAAGGATTCTGCCCAAGGGGTTGGCAGTGTTGGCTTTCATGACCCCCTCTATTCTGGATCTAAGATGAAAAGTCTTAGATTTAGTCTTTCCATTCTTTTAGGAGCCTCTGAAACATTCTTTTGTTTTTCTGCTGCCTCTGTTTTGGGCTCTTCTCTTTTTCCTGCGCCCGTTCTTGTAGAAGAGGGGTTGGATGGAGCCAGAGTTGAGCATCAAGTTACTGACTTCTTGTATTAGTTCATCCCAGGAGGAAGAATGAGAGGTTGCTTTTCTCCCCGTTGAGATTCCAGAAGCGCTCCCCATATATCTCTGGCAGTAGCAGCATTCACATTTGAATCTCTTCTGATCTATATCGCACGAAGAAGAGGTTTTTGCTTTTCTGTCAGTCTGATAAGGTGCCATGGGCTTGACATATCTCCGTTTGGTGTGTTCCACTAACTTCTTTTTATTCTGAGGTAACCTGGAACTTCCCCATTGATGTTCTTCTTCCATCCTGTCAAAGGAAAACGCACACACACACACACACACACACACACACACGTTAGAAACATAAAGAGAATATTTAAAACATGGCTTGTTATATATCACCTGCTAACACACCATACACACGTTTCCGAAAGAGTCCCTGACGATTTCAGCAACTGAAATCTATGTTTCTAATGTATTTGTTTGGTCATGTCTTTTAGTGGGCACCAACATAAACGATTTAGTCTGAAAAATTAGGATATTGGTTTTAAACCAAATTGCTTCCTAACTGAATTACACATGCCACAAGAAACCTCAGAATCGTATTTCTCCAAGTGGAGAGTACTTTTCTTTTCTTTTCTTTTTCTTTTCTTTTCTTTTTCTCTTGAAATCATTTAGCTCTTCTATTTTATTGTTAATATAGTGAACTTCACTGATCGATGTTTGTGAAAAGAACACAGCGTAAGATGTATACTCATAGCAAACTTTTAAGTATGCAGTACAGTATGGTTACCAATAGACACAGTTTTTTTTTTTTTTTTAATGTACAAATACCCATATCTGAAGTACCACTACACAAAACAGCCTGCTCTTTATCCTTCCCCCTCCCCCAGTTTAACTGAGGCATAATTGACAAAGCAAAAATGTGTATTTTTAAGATGCACAACGTGATGACTTGATATACATGTATATTGTGTTATGATTGCATATCAAACTATATCTTCTTGATTAAATATTATAGTGTGGATTCACGTTCACATATGAAAGATGTTTTCTGTGATTTCTTTGCTTCCTTCACATTGCTTATGTGGAATTTGTACTGTCAAGATTCAAATTATTGGCTCTCGATGGCCATTGTTATGTATCTTTTTGTTTGAGCTTATCTCCATATGTGAACCTGTACATAGCATATTGCTCCCTGGTAATACCAGGGCTTCCCTGGTAGCTCAGCTGGTAAAGAATCTGCCTGTGATGCAGCAGACCCCAGTTAAATTCCTGGGTGGGGAAGATCTGCTGGAGAAGGGATAGGTTACCCACTCCAGTATTCTTGGGCTTCTCTGGGCGCTCAGCTGGTAAAGAAGCTGCCTGCAATGTGGGAGGCCTGGGTTCGATCCCTGGATTGGGAAGATCCCCTGGAGAAGGGAAAGTTTGCCCATCGCAGTATTCTGGTCCGGAGAATTCCACGGACTGTTTAGTCTATGGGGTCGCCGAGTCTGGAATGACTGAGCGACCTTCACTCACTCACTCACAGTATATTGCACACTCCATCCCTGCAGTGGTGAATGGCCCTGTGGCTTCATGGGTGCTGGATTCCTTGACTGAACTTTATGTTTACACAAACGGCAGTTTGACTAAACAGAATAGCCTTTTGTCATTCCTTTTATTATTGTAGGAATTGCTTCCATGTCTCCTGGAATCAAATATTTCTGGAGGCATCTTAGGAAAACATGCTACAGATTGTATTTGTAAAAACGAATTAAAAAATACATTTTCTTTCTGCTGAATCCAAGGAAAAAGAAATTCTTCCAAAAGTTCGAGAACTTACTAGAAATATATCTCAGTGCTGATCGTTCTCTTTTCAAAAAAAAAAAAAAAAAATAGAAGAAGAAAGAAAGAAAGAAAGAAAATAATTCATCCATATTTACACAGTTCGTCATCACGGATTTTTTTTTTTTTCTCTAACACTTCCTTTCTGTTTTGCACTCTCTATTTTGAGGAAATAAATTATCCTTATGTTCTTGTACTTCTCTCTTCAATAACTATTGTTTTCTCTAAATCCTTTAGATGTTTCCTTCTATTAGTCACTGCATTTATCTCCAGCCTTTAACCTTGGTAGCCATTTAACTATCAGCCCTGTCCCTATTTCTAATATTGATTGAATCTGTATTGGTGTGCTCTTGATCACTAGTTTCCCTAGTTCTGCTCTATCCCATTTCAATTCAGGTCACTATGTTTATTTTATATAGTAGAACTTTTGAAAATTATGTCTTAAGTAGTTAGGAGAAACAGTGGAAAGCTTTTTGTCCTTGAGTGCTTCTCTTTTGAATTAGCTCTTAGTAATATTTTCTTTATGTTTAATGTTACAAAGTTGTCCTGCCATTTGTCATTTTGTTTCTTTCCCTCTTAGGCACATCTTTTATCTATTTATTTATTTATTAATTTTTTATTGGAGTATGGTTGATTTACAATGTTGTGTTATTTTCAGGTGTACAGCAAAGTGAAGCAGTCATACATATACCTACATATCCACTCTCTTTTAGATTATTTTCCCATATAGGTCATTACAGAGTACTGAGTAGAGTTCCCTGTATTATACAGTAGGTCCATATTAGCTAGCTATTATATATATATATATATATATATATATATATATATATATATATAGTAGTGTGCATATATCAATCCCAATCTCCCAATTTATCCCCCTCCTCCTCACCCCTTGTCCCGCCAGTAGCCATGAGTTAGTTTTCTACATCCGTGACTCTATTTTGTTCTGTAAATAAGTTCATTTGTATCATTTTTTAATATTCCACACACAAACAATTTCATATGACATTTGTCTTTTTCTGTCTGACTTACTTCGCTCAGTACGAAAATCTCTAGGTCTATCCACGTTGCTGCAAATGGCATTATTTCATTCCATTTTATGGCTGAGTAATATTCCACTATATATACATACCACTTCTTCTTTATCCATTTGTCTGCTTCCATGTCCTGGCTATTTAGACAGCACTACAATGAACATTGGCGTGCATGTCGCTTTTTGAATTATGGTTTTCTCCGCATATATGCCCAGGAGTGGGATTGCTGGATCACACGGTAGCCCTATTTTTAGTTTTTTAAGGACCCTCCATACTGTTCTCCATAGTGGCTCTACCAATTTGGATCCCCACCAACAGTGTAGGAGGGTTCCCTTTTCTCCACACCCTCTCCAACATTTATTGTTTATGGATGTTTTGATGACGACCATTCTGACCAGCCGACTCATTGGAAAAGACCCTGATGCAGGGAAAGATTGAAGGCAGAAGGAGAAGAAGGTGACAGAGGATGAGATGGCTGGGTGGCATCACCGAAGCAATGGACACGAACTTGGGCAAACTCTAGGAGATGGTGAGGGTCAGGAAGGCCTGGCGTGCTGCAGTCCATAGGGTCACAAAGAGCCAGACACGACTGGGTGACTGAACAACATTTCTGACCAGTGTGAAGTGATACCTCACTGTAGTTTTGAGTCGCATTTCTCTAACAATTAGTGACGTTGAGCATCTTTTTGTGAAGATTTGGCCATCTGTATGTCTTCTTTGGAGAAATGTCTACTTCGATCTTCTGCCCAATTTTAGGTTGGGTTTTTATTGTTTGGGAACTGAGCTGCATGAGCTGTTTGTGTATTTTGGAAATTAATGCCTTGTCAGTTACTCTGTTTGCAAAGGTTTTCTCCCATTCTGAGGGCTGTCTATTCGTTTTGTTTATGGTTTCCTTTGCTGTACAAAAGCTTTGGGCCTCATTTCTTTACTTTTGTTTTTTATTTTCATTACTCTAGGAGGTGGATTGAAAACGATCTTGCTGTGATTTATGTCAGAGAGTGTTCTGCCTTTGTTTTCCTCTAAGAGTTTTATAGTATTCGGCTTTACATTTAGTTTAAATTTTAATTTTGTGCATGGTGTTAGGGAGTGTTCTCATTTCATTCATTTACATGTAGCCGTCCAGTTTTCCCGGCACCACTTATTGAAGAGACTGTCCCTTCACCATTATAAATTCTTGCCTCCATTGACATGGATTCAGTTCAGTCACTCAGTCGTGCCTGACTCTTTGTGACCCCATGGACTGCAACACGCCAGGCTTCCCTGTCCATCACCAACTCCCGGAGTTCACTCAAACTCGTGTCCATTGAGTCGGTGATGCCATCCAGCCATCTCATCCTCTGTCGTCCCCTTCTCCTCCTGCCTTCAATCTTTCCCAGCCTCAGGGTCTTTTTCCAGTGAGTCAGTTCTTCTCATCAGATGGCCAAAGTATTGGAGCTTCAGCTTCAGCATCAGTCCTTCCAATGAATATTCAGGACTGATTTCCTTTAGGATGGACTGGTTTGCTCTCCTTGCAGTCCAAGGGACTCTCACGAGTCTTCTCCAACACCACGGTTGGTTCAAAGGCATCAATTCTTCGGCGCTCAGCTTTCTTTATAGTCCAACTCTCACATCCATACATGACTACTGGAAAAACCATAGTTTTGACTAGACGGACCTTTGTTGGCAAAGTAATGTCTCTGCTTTTTAATATGCTGTCTAGGCTTGTCATAGCTTTTCTTCCAAGGAGCAAGGATCTTTTAATTTCATGGCTGCAGTCACCATCTACACTGATTTTGGAGCACAAGAAAATAAAGACTCTCACTGTTTCCATTGTTTCCCCATCAGTTTGCCATGAAGTCATGGGACCAGATCCCATGATCTTAGCTTTCTGAATGTTGAGTTTTAAACCAGCTTTTTCACTCTCCTCTTTCACTTTCATCAAGAGGCTCTTTAATTCTGCTTCGATTTCTGTCATAAGGGTGGTGTCATCTGCATATCTGAGGTTATTGACATTTCTCCCGGCAAACTTGATTCCAGCTTGTGCTTCATCCAGCCCAGCATTTCGCATGGGGTACTCTTCATATAAGTTAAGCAAGAAAGGTGACAATATACAGCCTTGACGAACTCCTTTCCCAATTTGGAGCCAGTGCATTGTTCCATGTCCAGTTCTAACTGTTGCTTCTTGACCTGCATTCAGATTTCTCAGCAGGCAGGTAAGGTGGTCTGGTAGTCCCGTCTCTTTAAGAATTTTCTTCAGTTTGTTGTGATCCACACAGTCAAAGGCTTTGGAGTAGTCAATAAAGCAAAAGTAAATGCTTTTCTGGAGCTCTCTTGCTTTTTCTATGATCCAACGGATGTTGGCAATTTGATCTCTGGTTCCTCTGCCTTTTCTAAATCCAGCTTGAATGTCTCGAAGTTCACGGTTCACATTTTGTTGAAGGCTGGCTTGGAGGATTTTGAGCATTACTTTGCTAGCGTGTGAGATAAGTGCAATTGTGTGGTAGTTTGAACATTCTTTGGCATTGCTTTTCTTTGGGACTGGAATGAAAACTGACCTCTTCCACTCCTGTGGCCACTGCTGAGTTTTCCAAATTTGCTGGCATATTGAGTGCAGCACTTTTAAGGCATCATCTTTTAGGGTTTGAAATAGCTCCATTGGAATTCCATCACCTCTGCTAGCTTTGTTCATAGTGATGCTTCCTAAGGCCCACTTGACTTCACATTCCAGGATGTCTGGCTCTAGGTGAGTGGTCACACCATCGTGGTTATCTGGGTCAGAGAGATCTTTTTTGTATAGTTCTTCTGTGTATTCTTGCCACCTCTTCTTAATATCTTCTGCTTCTGTTAGGTCCATACCATTTCTGTCCTTTATTGTGCCCATCTTTGCATGAAACATTCCCTTGGTATCTCGAATTTTCTTAAAGAGATCTCTAGTCTTTCCCATTGTATTGTTTTCCTCTATTTCTTTGCATTGATCACTGAGGAAGGCTTTCTTATCTCTCCTTGCTATTCTTTGGAACTCTGCATTCAGATGGGTATGTCTTTCCTTTTCTCCTTTGCCTTTAGCTTCTCTTCTTTTCTCAGCTATTTATAAGGCCTTGTCAGACAACCACTTTGCCTTTTTGCATTTCTTTTTCTTGGGGATGGTCTTGATCACTGCCTCCTGTACAGTGTCACGAACCTCTGTCCATAGTTCTTCAGGCACTCTGTCTATCAGATCTAATCCCTTGAATTGACTTGTCACTTCCAGTGTATAATTGTAAGGGATTTGATTTAGGTCTTACCCGAATGGTCTAGTGGTTTTCCCTAATGTCTTCAATTTCAGTCTGAATTTGGCAATAAGGAGTTCAAGATCTGAGCCACAGTCAGCTCCCAATCTTGTTTTTGCTGACTGCACAGAGCTTCTCCATCTTTGCCTGCAAACAATATAATCAATCTGACTTTGGTATTGACCATCTGGTGATGTCCATGTGCAGAGTCTTCTCTTGTGTTATTGGCAGACGGTGTTTGCTATGACCAGTGCATTCTCTTGGCAAAGCTCTGTTAACTTTTCTCCTGCTTCATTCTGTACTCCTAGGCGAAATTTGCCTGTTACTCCACGTATCACTTGACTCCCTACTTTTGCATTCCAGTCCCCTATAATGAAAAGGACATCGTTTTGGGGTGTTAATTCTAGAAGGTCTTGTAGGTCTTCATAGAACCGTTCAACTTCAGCTTCTTCAGCATTACTGGTCAGGACATAGACTTGCACTACTGTGATACTGAATGGTTTGCCTTGGAAACGAACTGAGATCATTCTGTCGTTTATGAGATTGCACCCAAGTACTGCATTTCGCACTCTTTTGTTGACTATGAGGGCTACTCCATTTCTTCTAAGGGATTCTTGTCCACAGTAGTAGATATAATGGCCATTTGTGTTAAATTCACCGTTTCCACTCTATTTTAGTTCACCGATTCCTAAAATGTCAATGTTCACTCTTGCCATCTTCTTTCTTTGACCACTTCCAATTTACCTTGATTCATGGACCTAACATTCCAGGTTCCTATGGAATATTGTTCCTTACAGCATCAGACTTTACTTCCATCACCAGTCACATCTGCAACTGGGTGTTGTTTTTGCTTTGGCTCAGCCTCTTCATTCCCTCTGGAGCTCTTTCTCCACTGTACTATATTGGGCACCTACTGACCTGGGGAGTTCATCTTTCATCTTTTTGCTGTTTCACACTGTTCATGGGGTTCTCAAGGCCAGAATACTGAAGTGGTTTGCCATTCCCTTCTCCAGTGGGCCACATTTTGTCAGAACTCTCCACCATGACCCGTCCGTCTTGGGTGGCCCTACACAGCATGGCTCATGGTTTCATTGAATTACACAAGGCTGTCATCCATGTGATCAGTTTGATTAGTTTTCTGTGATTGTGGTTTTCATTCTGTCTGCCCTCTGATGGATAAGGATAAGAGGCTTATGGAAGCTTCCTGATGGGAGAGACTGACTGAGGGGGAACCTGGGTCTTGCTCTGATGGGCAGGGCTATGTTCAGTAAATCTTTAATCCAACTTTCTGATGATGGGCGGGGCTGTGTTCCCTCCCTGTTGTTTGACCTGAGGCCAAACTATGGTGGAGGTAATGAAGATAATGGCGACCTCCTTCAAAAGGTCCCATGCACACACTACTGCACTCAGTGCCTGGACCCTGCAGCAGGCCACCACTGACCCACACCTCTGCCAGAGATTCCTGGACGCTCACGGCCAAGTCTGGGTCTGTCTCTTGTGGGGTCACTGCTCCTTTCTCCTGGGTCCTGGTGCACACAAGGTTTTGCTTGTGCCCTCCAGGAGTCTGTTTCCCCAGCCCTGTGTAAGTTCTGGCGGCTCTATGGTTGGGTCAATGGTGACCTCCTCCAAGAGCACCTATGCCCTACCCAGGTCTGCTGCACCCAGAGTCCCTGCCCCTGCAGCAGGCCACTGCTGACCCATACCTCCACAGGAGACACTCAAAGGCAGGTCTGGCTCAGTCTCTGGGGAGTCTCCTGGTGTGCACAAGGTTTTGTTTGAGCCCTCCGAGCGTCTCTGGCAGGTATGGAGTTTGTTTCTAAATGCAATTTCACCCCTCCTACCGTCTTGCTGGGGCTTCTCCTTTGCCCCTGGATGTGAGGTATAATTTTTTTGGTGAGATCCAACATTCTCCTGTTGACGGCTCTTCAGTGGCGAGTTGTACTTTTGGAAAAAAATGTGTTTGAGATTCATCTGTGGGGCTGTGCTTTCCCGGCAGCTGGCAGCCAAAGAGGATGAAGGCGTGGTATGCTTTCAAAGTCCAGGTGTTAGGTTAGGTGTCATAGATTAGGTGACCATAGGTGCGTGAGTTCATCTCTGAACTTTCTATCCTGTTCCATTGATCTACACTTCTGTTTTTGTGCCACTACCATAGTGTTTTGATTACTGTAGCTTTGTCATATAGTCTGAAGTCAGGGCGCCTGATTCCTCCAACTCCGTTTTTCTTTCCCAAGATCGCCTTGGCTATTTGGGGTCTTTTGTGTATCCATACCTATTTCAAAAATTTTTATTCTAATTCTGTGAAAAAATGCCACTGATAGTTTGACAGGAATCCTTTAGATGGTAGAGTCATTTTCACAATAATGATTTTTCCAATGCAAAAACATGGTATATCTCTCCATATATTTGTGTCATCTTTGATTTCTTTCATCAGAATCTTGTTGTTTACTAAGAACAGGTTTTTGCTTCCTTAGGTAGGTTTATTCCTAGGTATTTTATTCTTTTTGATGTGATGGTAAATGGGATTGTTTCCTTAATTTCTCCTTCTGATCTTTTGCTGTTAGTGTATAGTAATGCAAAGGATTTCTGTGTATTAATTTTGTATCTTGCAACTTTACCAAATTCGTCAATGAGCTCTAGTAGTTTTCTGCTAGCACATTTAAGATTTTCTATGTATAGTATCACGTCATCTGCAAACAGTGACATTTTTTCTTCTTCTTTTCCACTGTGAATTCCTTGCATTTCTTTTTCTTCTCTGATTGTCATGGCTAGGACTTCCAAAACCATACTGAGTAAAAGTGGCAAGAGTGGACATCCCTGTCTTATTCCTGATCTTGGAGGAAATTATGTCTGTTTTTCACCTCTGAGAATGATGTTTGCTATGGGTTTGTCATTTATGGCCTTTACTATGTTGAGGTAGTTTCCTTCTATGCCCACATTCTGGAGAAAAAAAAAAATTTTTTTTAAACCTAAATGGATAGTGAATTGTCTAAAGCATTTTCTGCATCTATTGAGATGATCACATGTTTTTTGTCCTTCAGTTTGTTAATGTGGTGTCTGATTTGCATATATCGAAGAATTCTTGCATCCCTGGGATAAATCCCACATGATCATGTTGTGTGATCGTTTTACTGTGCTGTTGGCTTTGGTTTGCTAGTATTTTGTTGAGAATTTTGTGTCTATATTCGTCAGTGACACTGGTCTGTAATTTTGCTTTTGTGTGAAATTATTGTCTGGTTTTGGTACCAGGGTGATGGTGGCTTCATAGAATGAGGTTGGGAATGGTCCTCCTTCCTCTGCAACTTCCTGGAAGAGTTTCAGAAGGATACATGTTAAACCTCTTCTCTAAATGTTTGATAAAATTTGCCTGTGAAGTCCTCTTTTGTTTGTTGGAAGTTTTAAAATCTGTTTCAATTTCAGATCTTGTGATTGGTCTGTTCATAATTTCCATTTGTTCTGGGTTCAGTCTTGGGAGGTTATACCTTTCTAAGAATTTCCCCATTTCTTCTAGATTGTTCATTTTATTGGCGTATAGTTGCTTATAGTAGTCCCTTACGATCCTTTGTGCTTCTGCGGTGTCAGTTGTAATTTCTCCTCTTTCATTTCTAATTTTATTGATTTGAGTCCTCTCCCTTTTTTTCTAGATGAGTCTGGCTAAAGCTTTATCAATTTTGTTTATCATCTCAAAGAACCAGCATTTAGCTTCAGTGACCTTTGCTATTGTTTTCTTTGTCTCCACGTCAGTTACTTCTGCTCTGATCTTTCTTTCTTTCCTTCTACTAATATTGGGTTTTGTTTGTTCTTCTTTCTCTAGTTGCAAGAAAGGTCCCCGTGTAACTGGGCAGGATGAAAGAAAGAAGGTAAAGGAAGAGGAGAGGAAGTGGGATGGGACCAGTGCCCCTGGGGAGGGAGCTGAAGGAGAGGAGAGGTTCACACATCCAGGAAAGTCCCATCACCGGTGGGGGGATCAGCTGGGTCAGAAGGGGAGCAGTGAGGTCTCAGAGGAGAGCACAACAACAGGTCTGTGGCAGGCAGGACAGGGTAAGACCTACACAGTTGGTTCCTCTCGCAGCCCTGTGTGCCCTAGCCTGAGACAGGTGTCCACTAGTGCAAATGGGTGCTGGGACATGGGGTTTCGAGAGCAGATCCAGGGAGGTGACTGTTATTGGCTGTGAGGAGACGGCCTGAGGGGACAGGAGTGAGGAGCTCTGCAGCCAGGAATTCTCTTGTAAGGAGCCCAGACCACCATGGAAGCAAAACACCACTGTTGAGTGATGTGCAAAGGGCAGGGCCACCATTGCAGCCTCTCATCATGTGCCAGCCCCTGCCTCCCTAGGCACTAGGGAGGGCTCCTGCTGGAGCAGTCTCACATGCCCACTGCCTGGCTGCTGCCTCCTCCGACCCTTCCCTGCCTGGGTGGCCCACTGGCCCCAATCACCACCTCAGCTGCTTCCTGCCTAGGTGGGCTCAGGTGCTCTGGCAGTCTCAGGAGCAGACACAGGTAGGTGACTCGCATAAAGAGGTGGGGCTTGAAACCACAGCTGTGCCCCAGGGGCCATATGACTTAAGGAAGAAGAGCTGAAGTCTCTCCTCATGGCTGCACGAACCATGGATTTACACCTCCGCTGACAACTTTGCAAATTCAGTGCCTGCAGAACATCCAAACAGACAACAACTGTTCTTGCCACTGGGGCAGGTTGGGCTTTAGCAGCTATGGGCTTTGTGGGCACACACACACACACAGGGCTTGGGCTGGATCAGAGTCTAAGCAGCCTCTATAGCTCCCACAGAGGGTCCAGGTGCATGACTACTGCAGTCCTGGGACCTGACCTCAGTGGATCTGCATCAGTGGCCTGGTGAAAACAATGCCTGTGTTTCACCAGGGCAAATTGCCTTCTTACCCACAGTTAAGGTGGGACTGCAAGCAGTGCCAACAACAGTACTTTGTGAGCCTGCACCACAAGGGAATGGGGACACAACAGAGCACACTCATTGGTGAACAGCTCCAGAAGAGGAATACTCAATGGCTTCTCTCCCAGTGGGAGTGCTCCAACCCCACCTACCTTGCGCCCATCAGAAACACAGCTAAGAAATGGATCTGCGGGCCTCTATTCCAACAATTAAGAAACAGACCCCCACCCCTGACAAGGCAGTGACAACCATAGAACAAAGGGGAGGCTTTGCTCAATATCCATGGCAGGCTATGGTCCCCACAACACCAGCTAAACCCCCTAGCAAGGGGATACCAGCCAGCATATACTGAGGAAAGAGGTGACAGTCATCCATACTAAAAACAGCCCCCACACCAAAAAAATAAAAAAATAAAAAAATCTAAACCTATAAATCTAGAACCAAACAGGCTACACAGGGAGGTTCTCACATGAAAACAGCCTTCCAATACAGCCTGAGGGTTGAGCATTGAGAGGAAGTATCCCCAGAGTATAAACAGAGACTCCACTCTTAGAGGGTGTGCACAAGTTCTCACATACACTGGGAGCCAGCACAAAGCAGTACCTCCACAGGAACCTGAGATAAACCTACCTAGGGGGTCTTGGAAGGTCCCTGGGGATGAGGGGTTTGGCTGTAGCTCATTCTGGGGGCAAGGAAACTGGTAGCAACAACCCCAGGGAATATTAATTGGTGTGAGCTCTCCTGGAGGTCCCCATTTTGGCACCAAGACCCAGTCCCACCTAACAGTCTACAGACTCCAGTGCTGGAATGCCGCAGGCCAAAAAATCAGTAAGACAGGAGCACAGCCACACCCGCCATCAAACAGGCTGCCTAAAGTCATACTAGGCTCACAGCCACCCCAAATCACACCCCCTGACGCCAGAGGGGCAACACCCAGCTCCACCCACTGTAGGGCAGGCACCAACCTTTCTTTTCTTTTATTTTTCTTTTTTAGACTCTTAATTCTCTTCATCAGTTTCATGTAATGTAATAGGAGACAGCCCTATCTCAAAAAACACCTTGAGAGTCTCAGGCCCCACAACTAACATTAACTCCCGATTCTAGGAGGTAAGGTGTTAAGGACACTGCCACTTGTTTGGGTGGGACGAACAGAACCAATAAAAGTGAGTTTCCTTAGCTTAACCCCTCATGATCCCTCTTTTTCCTCAGCTACGGTCACTCACTCCAGATGGAAAAACAAATGTGCTTAAGTTTTCCACCACCTCGGATTTTCTTCACCAACTCACATCCTGATGGTGTGTGGTGGTGAAAGTAAAGTCCGATGCTGTAAAGAACAATATTGCACAGGAACCTGGAATGTTGGGTCCATGAATCAAGGTAAATTAGAAGTGGTCAAACAGGAGATGGCAAGAGTGAACATTGATGTTTTAGGACCCAGCGAACTAAAATGACCTGGAAAGGGCAAATGTAATTCAGATGACCATTATATCCACCACCTTGGGCAAGAATCCCTTAGAAGAAATGGAGTATCCCTCATAGTCAACAAAAGAGCTCAGACTGCAGTACTTGGGTGCAATCTGAAAAACGACAGAATGAACTCTGGTCGTTTCCATGGCAAACCACTCAATATCATGGTAACCCAAGTCTACGTCCCAACCACTAATACTGAAGAAGCTGAAGTTGAACTGTTCTATGCAGACCTACAAGACCTTCTAGCTAACATCCAAAAAAGATGTCCTTTTCATCATAGGGTACTGGAATGCAAAAGTAGGAAGTCAAGAGATGCCTGGAGTAACAGGCAAATTTGGCCTTGGAGTACAAAGTGAAGCTGGGCAAAAGCGATCAGAGTTTTGCCAAGAGAATGCACTTAGCACATAGAGAACATCCTCTTCCAACAAGACAAGAGACAACACTAAACATGGACATCACCAGATGGCCAATACTGAAATCAGATTGATTATATTCTTTGCAGCCGAAGATGGAGAAGCTCTATACAGTCAGCAAAAACAAGACTGGGAGCTGACTGTGGCTCAGACCATGAATTCCTTATTGCCAAATTCAGACTTAACTTGAAGAAAGTAGGGAAAACCACTAGGCCATTCAGGTTTGACCTAAATCAAATCCCTTATGATTATACAGTAGAAGTGACAAATAGATTCAAGGGATTAGATCTGATAGACAGAGTGCCTGAAGAACTATGGATGGAGGTTTGTAGCATTGTATGGGAGGGGGGTGATCAAAACCATCCCTAAGAAAAAGAAATGCAAAAAGGCAAAATGGTTGTCTGAGGAGGCCTTACAAAAAGCCGAGAAAAGAAGAGAAGTGAAATGCAAAGGAGAAAAGGAGAGAGATGCCCATCTGAATGCAGAGTTCCAAAGAACAGCAAGGAGCGATAAGATAGTCTTCCTAAGAGATCAAAGCAAAGAAAAGGAGGAAAATAATAGAATGGGAAAGATGAGAGATCTCTTCAACAAAACTAGAGATATCAAGGGAATATTTCATGCAAAGATGGGCACAAGAAAGGACAGAAATGGTATGGGCCTAACAGAAGCAGAAAGTATTAAGCAGTGGCAAGAATACACAGAAGAACTATACAAAGAGATCTTAATGTCCCAGATAACCACGAGAGTGTGATCACTCACCCAGAGCCAGATATCCTGGAGTGCAAAGTCAAGTGGGCCTTAGGAAGCTGTGCTATGAACAAAGATAGTGGAGGTGATGGAATTCCAGCTGAGCTATTTCAAGTCCTAAACGATGATGCTACGAAAGTGCTGCACTCAACATGCCAGCAAATTTGGAAAAGTCAGCAGTGGCCACAGGACTGGAAGAGGTCAGTTTTCATTCCAATCCCAAAGAAAGGCAAGGCCAAAGAATGTTCAAGCTACTGCACAATTGCACTCATCTCACACACTAGCAAAGTAATGCTCAAAATTGTCCCAGTGAGGCTTCAACAGTACGTGAAGTGAGAACTTCCAGATGTTCAAGCTGGATTTAGGAAAGGCAGAGGAACCAGAGATCAAATTGCCAACTTCCACTGGATCGTACGAAAGGCAAGAGAATTCCAGAAAAACATCGACTTCTGCTTCACTGACTACAGTAAAGCCTTTGGCTGTGTGGATCACCACAAACTGGAAAAATTCTTAAAGAGATGGGAATACCAGTCCACCTTACCTGCCTGCTGAGAAATCTGTATGCAGGTCAAGAAGCAACAGTTAGAACCGGACATGGAACAACAGACTGGTTCCAAATTGGGAAAGGAGTGCACCAAGGTTGTATATTGTCACCCTGCTTATTTAACTTATATGCAGAGTATTCCATGCAAAATGCCGGGCTGGATGAATCACAAGCTTGAATCAAGATTGCCAGGAGAAGTGGCAATAACCTCAGATATGCAGGTGACACCACCCTTTTGGCAGGAAGTGAAGAGGAACTAAGGAGCCTCTTGATGAAGGTGAAAGAGGAGAGTGAAAAAGCTGACTTCAGACTCAACATTCAAAAAACTAAGATCATGGCACACAGTCCCATCACTTCATAGCAAAGAGATAGGGAAACGAAACAGTGACGGACTTTATTTTCTTGGGCTCCAAAATCACTGCAGATGGTAAGTGCAGCCATGAAACTAAAAGATGCTTGCTCCTTGGAAGACAGGCTATGACAAACCTAGACAGCGTATTAAAAAATCAGAGACATTACTTTGCCAACAAAGACCCATCTAGTCAAAGCTATGATTTTTCCAGTAGTCATGTATGGATGTGAGAGTTGGACCATAAAGACAGCTGAGCGCCGAAGAATTGATGCTTTTGAACTGTGGCACTGGACAAGATTCTTGAGAGTCCCTTGGACTGCAAGGAGATCAAACCAGTCAATCTGAAAGGAAATGAGTCCTGAATATTCACTGGAAGGACTGATGCTGAAGCTGAAGCGCCAATACTTTGGCCACCTGATGGGAAGAGCTGACTCATTAGAAAAGACCCTGATGCTGGGAAAGATTGAAGACGGGAGGAGAAGCGGATGGCCAAGGACGAGCTGGTTGGATGGCATCACTGACTCAGTGGACATGAGCTTGAGCAAGCTCCTGGAGAGCCTGGCGTGTTGCAGTCCATGGGGTCACAAAGAGTCGGACGCGACTGAACGACTGAACAGCACGTCCTTTTTCTTTCTTTCTTTCTTTTTTTAAGACAAGGAAAGAACCTTATTTAGAGAGGAGAAAGGAACCTCAATAAAAAGTTATTGGCCACTGATTCAGTCTGGTAGGTGATTTTCTATGTGTTACTCTCCCAACTTTGGCAAGATTTCTCTCTAATCCAATCCTGAACATGTTTACTGCGTGCCTGTTGCACGGCCTCCCTTGTGCCAGCTGATACAGACACAGAGATTATGTGACAGGTAACAGTCACCACTTACATATTTGCAGTGAAATGTTGTGGGTTTAAAGCTCTGAGTGTACTTTCAAATTTTCCAGTCAAACCCAAGATGTGACATCTGGCTTCTGTCAAAAAAGGGTGAAGATAACCATCTGTGTTGTCTGCATTACTCCCAGGACATTACATATGCTGTTCCATCCTTCTTGAGGCTTCCCCATCACCTTCCCCATCACCTTCTCCATCACCACCACTCTCCCCCACACACATCTGGCAAAACCCTTGTCACACTTCAGGTCTCAACTCACATGGCACTTCCTCTGGCTGGCTTTCCCTGATCCCACTAGAGGTCATTCACTATACCATACCGTAGGTACTATTTATCATTTGGCTGTAGTTGCTTGCATAGTCATCTGTCTTCCTCACTAGGTTATTAGTCTCCCTGCATAGCACAGTGTTGTTGGGATGTCCTGGCACAGACTCCAGGCACATTCCCACCTCACATGTTTATGCTACCTGGTCCCACTGTTCCTCCAAATACCCCTGTGCCTTGATCGCTCTGTCTTCAAGTACCTGTTCAAATGTCTTCTTCTCAGTGAGACTGACTGTGAACATCCCATTTAAGCCTGTATATTCACCAATTAGCACTGCCAATCCCGCCTTCCTGCTCTCTTCTTCCAGACTTGGGCCAGACATCCAACCAAGGAAATAAGGCCTTCTGGGGCACTGGCAGAAAGCAAGTGGAGCATGGATTAAGCAAGGGCTGAGGATACTAGTAGGACAATCTAAGTCTGAGATCCACCACCCAGTAGACAATTTGAGGGTTGTTCCTCGATGTGCACAGTCTTTCTGCCCACACTGTGACTATGTCGATTCTTAACAAAAACTCAAATTGCCTCTTCCGGCAGCAAATCCCCTCCTTCTTGTCTCCATCCATCCCTGAACACTTCTTGACTTTCTTTCTTCTGTGGGCCCTGGAATCTCAGAATGGAGCTCCTACATGTTCTCTCACTCTTTTAAGCGGGATATTTTCTGGTCCTCGATGGAAGCGTTGCACCATCAAACAGAGGCACTACATTGAATTCTACCTCTCTCAAACATCTGGCAAAATAGAACTGGGTGTGCCTATCATAGGACACTTTATTTACAAATTTTGAGGTGATACAAAGTTTATTTTCATCTCTTTCTAATTGCTAGTACCCTGAGAGGTACAGGTGTGCAAGGCCATTAATAATCACTTTTAGAAAAGACTTACCCAACATAGGGTTTTGTATGTATGCTATGCTATGCTAAGTCACTTCAGTCGTGTCCGACTCTGTGCGACCCCATAGATGGCAGCCCACCAGGCTCCCCCGTCCCTGGGATTCTCCAGGCAAGAACACTGGAGTGGGCTGCCATTTCCTTCTCCAATGCATGAAAGTGAAAAGTGAAAGTGAAGTCGCTCAGTCGTGTCCGACTCTTAGCGACCCCTTGGATTGCAGCCTAACGGGCTCCTCCGTCCACGGGATTTTCCAAGCAAGAGTACTGGAGTGGGGTGCCATTGCCTTCTCCGTTTGTATGTATAGGCATGTGATATTTGAAATGTGAGACGAGATCAGTGATATTACCAAACTCCTGATCACTGAGTATTTCCACTACTAGAATGTATTCTACTCCAATAAAAACTGTCACCTAAAGATACATTAGTTCTTTAAATATTATATATGCTGCTGCTTTTTCACTTATTTTAATAAAACTGTTTAAATGAGTCCATAGGAGTGAAGAAAACAGAGTATTATAAAATTAGATCTAATCATCATTACATGTTGACTGGTGCACCCTTTCTCTCCCTCTCTCTCTCTCTCCCTCCCTTCTCTCTCTCTCTCTCTCTCTCTCTTTCTCTCTCTGTCTCTGTCTCTCTCTCTCTCACACACACACAGACTCACACACACATTAGAACAACAAAAAAGAAGGACATTCTGATACCAATGCTGGAGACATGCATTTAAATAAGTGCTTTAATTATTTGGGCTTTGGGGGATATAGGAAAGAACAGGATGGTGCCAGGCTGATTTGGGAGAATAATGCCAAGAGAAAGTATTTTATGCAACAGTTGACAGAAAATCTCACTGCAGAATTAGTAGTACATCTAATAGTTTTGACTATTCTAAGTGCTTTATGTAGCTCTTCTGACCTAATGGAATGTGACACACCAAGGATCAGTTAAGTATTTCCCTGATTCATTTATATGTATTCATTTTCAGCCCCTGAACAGAATATCTACATCCCAGAGACAGTGACCATGTTGTTTTCTGGTTCTGGCTTTGCCCCAACAAATATCTGGCAGAATAGATACAAAGCATTTGAGTCCAAAGAAGAGGAGATAAACAAAGGTTGGCTGTCTGGCATGGTGTGGCTTCCAGAGTGGCACAGTAGATCCCTACAGAGCTGCCTGGTGTTGGGAGAAGTATCCATGCAGCCCAGAGCCTAAGCCTCAGCTCCCCACATTAATATCTTGAGACCTGACTTCAAAGTGACCATAGATTATATGCCCACACCTCTTGCATTGTATTGATAACTGTATGAGAGAAGGAATATAAATGCTGGTGGTCTCAGATGTAACCCTGATTTATAGGACCCTCGCTTAGCACTTGACATCTATTCCTTAAAGAGGCAGTGGGTGAAGGCCATCAGGGATGCCAGCTCTGGGGCCACACAGCCTGGGTTTGTAACCCAGATCCCACATTCATAAGCTGTGTGTCTCTGTGTGGCCTCTCTGGGCCTCATAAACTCACTCCTCAATTGGGAGTGCCTCATATAGAGTTGTCAGCGATGATTAAACAAGATAAAGCATGTGAAGTGCTCTGCAGCGTGCCTAGCATACAGGACACAATC
Organism: Bubalus kerabau; assembly: GCF_029407905.1. NCBI lineage: Eukaryota > Metazoa > Chordata > Mammalia > Artiodactyla > Bovidae > Bubalus > Bubalus kerabau. The sequence continues at coordinate 109,256,038 of NC_073647.1, forward strand.
AGTATTCCTCAGCTTATGGCAACTTATTATTATGATCAATAGCATCTCTTTGCAGCATATACACAGCCTGAGTCCTCTGCTCAAATTTAGGCCTGTCAATTATGAGCACATTGTCTTTCCCATCTTTCCCCAAGATAAGGAAAGGGCCATGCCAGGTCATTTTAATTCCCAAAGTCCCTGTTGAGATCCCAAGGGAGAAACTGAGTTCACATGAACTTACCTGTTCAGAAGTCCCTTCTGGGTACCCAAGAAGTTGATGATTTTTGTTTTCCTGGAACACAGCTCTGGTTATATCACTGAAGGCAGATCTTCCCAGCTCAGTACGATACTTATTTTCTCATTGAGAGACTGTTGTGGTGACCGGTTTGGCTCTTATCAGAGGGCTCTACAGGGAAAACAGATCAAGTCCTTTCTTTACATGTCACAAAAGGCAAGACACACATCTAAACCTTGACACCATTTCAAAATAGCACCGGGATGCTCTTGGTCCCATCTTAGAGGCATGGGAGCACTGTTCATATTTGTCAAGAGTGGGCCCTGGAGACCAAAGAATGGAACATGGAACACCTAAGCAAAGGACACCAGTGCTAATGTGAAGGTGCTTGCATCTGTAAGCAGGGACCTCTGCATCCAACTGCTTCCCCAAATGGGGAGTGGGGCTACACTGCCTGGCTGTCCCTAATGCTGTTCTTACTTCAGTACCCAGACTTCTGACCTGACTTTGAACCCAGCTCATGTTTAGAACTCCTGCTTGAGCTACTCCACACTTTTGCAGCTGTCCTCTTCTATGCCCGTTTAGTCTTTGCTTAGGGTTTTCTCTGTCAATCTAATTCTTTCTGCCCACCACATTGCAGGGATTTTCTATTATTTCTCAAGCATAGGCCAGATCCCTCTTTCTCACTTTTCAATATAATTTTGAACCAATGATAAATCTCTATTCTGGCATGATCTAGCAAAAGGCTAGAGCCTCTTCTTAGGCCACCATGTAGAAGGGAGACAGGAAATATCTGAAAACTTTTGCTTGAGTGGAGATGTTGCACTTTCATATCGCTGGTATCACTGATGAGTGTCAGAGGGAGGACCCAGCCGACACACTGGATGGTAAGAACGCTAGAGAGTACTGAAATACCTGACTACATATATACCTAAGGGCAAGGAGAAGGGACTCAGTGAAAACAGATTGAGAAGGAGTGACCAAAGAAGCAGGATAAAACCAAAGAGCTTGGCCTTGCTGTGGAAGTGAAAAATGTCACCTGGACTTTCCAGGTCCACAGATCATTTGGTTCAATTTCTTGAAGCTGCTGAGATAAGCCTATATGTCACCTAGGCCTCCCGTCTATAAAGTAAAATAACCTACTTTTATTTCAGGTGATTTTTAGGGTTGCATTATTTCAATAAATATTTATTGAAGGCTCATGTTGCTACATCAGCCTGCTGTAGGTAGGAAAGCTTCAGGGAATTCATCAATTGCAGGCCCAACCTGCATTGTCCAAGATACATTATGAAGGGGGAAAATGTGGGTGTCACTCTGGTACAGTAAGGTTCTGGACAATGTGGGGATAAAAGACACAACCAACCTCTGGACCTACAGAGAATGAGCTGAGAGCTTTGTTCTAGCCACTCGTTTCTGATATATTGTTTGCAACAAACAAACTGACGACATAGCAACAGCTACACTGCCCTGTGTGTGTATCTCATGTTATCATCACTCACAAGACGGTAAACATGTTCTAAGCACCTGCTGGGTACCAGGCTCCAGGACCTATGCTTTGGCAGGCTTTCTGCACACAGGAATGTTTGATGCAGGAAAACGGTTCTCGAAGAGCACACAGTGTGGTGGGCAGGGAGCCAGACTGAAGACGGTGGAGAAACAAGTGTGATGAGAGCTATGGCCAGCAAGAGCCAGCAGATGCTGGGAGCACAGACGAGACAACCCCAGAACCCAGGTGGTGAGGAACGGCTTCTCCTGGGGGTGGGATAATAGATAATATTATTGTTCCCATTTGCACATGAGGTAACGGAGGATCAGAGAGGATTAGCAAGCAACAGAAGAGGTGGAACCCTTTTTCAACCTACATCTGTTAAGATGCAAAGTCCCTTACGCTGTGAATTTTATCAGTCTCCCCATGATGATATAGTCATCTGTTTTTCTTCACATTCTCTGCCTGTACTTCTTTCTTATCCTACTTTACCTCTTACATTCTTAAAACCTGATAAGTATAATAAAGACAACCTTTGGTTCTGATACTGAGCAGGATTCTGCAGGGCCTCTGCAGGGCCAGACCCCAGCCCCACCCCCCACCCCCACCCCCACCCCGTTTGTCCACTGCTTCTGGTTTGTAGAAAAGCTTTACCCTCTTAGGCCTTCCCCAGGTCGCAAAGAGCCAGTTTAATCAGAGAAGTGAAAAAAAAAAAAAATGCAGAAGCAAAGGAAACCAGTCAAGAAAGACTAAATAATAATGGTTTAGCCATGAAATAAAGTTAAGACCATTAGTTCCTCTTTTAGAACTATAGATCATACCCTGAGCTATATTCTTGAGTTGTTTTGCAGAAACTAAAACCCTCACCAGGTGGAGGAAGCTGACTGCATGCTGACCACCAGCATGTAGACCCCAGACCTGTTGGAGCCACAAAACGGATAACTGAGATTCCTGAAATACCACCCTGTTACCTCACCACCAACCAATCAGAAGAATGTCTATGAGCTGATCTCATGCACCTTGCAGCCTTCACTGCTACTGTTACCTTTAAAAACCTTTCCCTGAAAGCCAGCAGAGAGTTAAGGTCTTTGGAGCATTAGTTGCTCATTCTCCTTGCTTGACACCCTGCAAATAAACACTATATTTTCCTTTACCACAACCTGGTGTCAGAGCAGACTGGAGTTCAGCCCCGTAACAGTTCTACAAGGCCTTTATTCTTTTCTAGAGTGAGTTGTTACATCTTGGCACAATCTAAAACTGAATACTAAACTTAAATTTGTGTTCTATCCACAGAAAGGGTTAATGATAAATGGATCACTGTTGGGAAAGGGTTAGCCGTCCTGTTACGCTGAATATCAAACACAGTTTTAAAACTCTATCCACGTGCGAAATTATCACCTGGGAAACCACTGCTCCTCTCTGAAGCTATTCACAACATCGCACAATAGTGGATTTTATCAAATGCTGGGAGTCTCCATGCAGGAGATTATATGTCTTTGATTTTTCCACATTCAAGTGCACCAGTCACTGGGCATTGCTCAATGTGCTGCTCATTACTATAGAGCAATTCTTTCTTTAAAAAAAAAAATTAAATATCTATTTTATTATTTTTGGCTGCATCGGTTCTTAGTCGTGGCATGCGGGCTCTCTTGTTGAGGTGCACAGGCTCAGTAATTGTGGCATGCAGGCTTAGTTTCCCCAGGGCATGTGGGATCTTAGCTCCCCGACCAGGGATCAAACCCGAGTCCCCTGTGTTAGAAGATGAATTTTTAGCCAGCGGACCACCAGAGAAGTCCTGAACAATCCTTTCTTATTTTTTTCTTTCTCTGTCACTGATTAACTGTGGGCGACTGATCCAAGCAAAGCCATGAACACTTACTTCAACATAGTAACCCTATGATCACATATCTAATAATGGTGTAACTTTAATGCCCACGATCTGCTCCACTCCAGGAAACTGGTTATCCAAGGAGTCATTTGCTCTAGATATTCTTGACAAACTCATTTAAATAAGTCCAGGTTCGATGCACGATACTGGATGCTTGGGGCTGGTGCACTGGGACGACCCAGAGGGATGGAATGGGGAGGGAGGAGGGAGGAGGGTTCAGGATGGGGAACACATGTATACCTGTGGCAGATTCATTTTGATATTTGGCAAAACTAATACAATTATGTAAAGTTTAAAAATAAAATAAAATTTAAAAAAAAGAGAAAAAAATAAATAAGTATAAACAAATGCAAGAAACATTATAAAAAATAATATCTAATGATCTTTGCCTATTGCAGAGAGGTTTATCAATTACTTCAATATGGGAGGTGTAGGTTTCTATGAGCTGATCTCAACCTTTCCATCACTGCCCAACCAATGTACCACAGACTTCATGGTTTCAAATGACACTAAGTTCAGGTGGGGTTGGCTGGGTCTTTTGCTGGAGTCTTTTGGTCTTGTAAGACCAAAATCAAGATGTCTGCTGGGCTGTGCTCCTTACTGGAGGCTCTGAGGTAGGTTCATTCAGATTGTTGGCAGATATCAGCTCCTTGCAGCTACAGGAGTGAGGTCCCTGTTTCCCTGCTGGCTGTCAGCTGAGGGCTGAGCTTTGCTCCTAGAGCCTGCCCACATTTCTTCTCATGCTTTCCAATTGGATTTCTCCAGCAGTAATCACTCTAGTTCCTCTCTCACACTTTGAAACTATCTGCCTTCCCTTTCTGCCACATCTCTCTGACCAACTCTTCTGGCTTTTCTCTTCGGCTTTTAAGGGATCATGTGATTTCATCGGGCCCACTCAGATAACCCAGAATAACCTCCTTATTTTAAGGTCAACTGAATTGGAGCTGCAAAGTCCCTTCACGACAGTACCTAGATATGTGCTCAGCTGAATAACCAGGGGACAGAAGTCTTGGAGAGGCATCTTTAGAATTCTGCCTACCACACATATATTATCTACTCACTTAAATTATTTTTATCTTTTGTGAAGGAAAGTGGTGAATTGTGTGAGTACCTCAGCTGGTAAAGAATCCGACTGTAACGCAGGAGACCCCAGTTTGATTCCTTGGTCAGGAAGATCCCCTGGAGAAGGGCTTGACAACCCACTCCAGTATTCTTGCCTGGAGAATCCCCATGGACAGAGGAGCCAGGCAGGCTGCAGTCCACGGAGTAGCAAAGAGTTGGACACGACTGAGTGACTAAGCATGCCAAAGAATGGGTCTCTGACGTTGATTAAAAACCCAGTTAGCTCCTGAGTGCCATAAAAAGTCTGAAGATCCTGTTTCTCCAACCAGTAAATGACAGACTATTCCACACACTGCGTTTTAAATGAAAAGTCTTAGATTGGAGACAGAGCATCTGAGGAATACAATTGTTCACTTAGAAAGCCCATGGTTAACGATAAAGATTACATTCACACATGGTGTTACAGAAACAGTGACTCTCACCTGACCTATTTTTAGGAGATCCTCTTTCTCTCTCTCTCTGGATCACCTTCACGGCGTCTCAGTGCCAAGCGGTGCCTCAGATCTTCTGGTCATGAAATGAAGTGCTGCCCTTGGAGAAGATAGGAGTTAGATCACCCAGAGCAGAAATCCTCCTGAGATTTTAGAAACAGCATCCACCAGGAGCCATACCTCAGGTAGTGGTGATTGGATGTGGCAAGTGAGTCTCAGGGCAAAAAGCAGGACTCTCTCAAAGAGTTGAACTTTCCTTATAGAGGTGAGACAAATTAGATAAACAGGGTCCTACATTCCCTCCCTTCAGTCTGGGGGTGACTGGAGGAGGAAGGGCTAAGGGCTTAATGGTGATCAGCTTCTCCATGTTGACAAGCCAGTTAGGTCTTTCTTTCTTCCTTTCTTTTTTCCCCCCTTTTCATGTGAAGTAAATCACTAATCCCTGCTTGAGACCCCCTGAAACCAACACCCCCCACCCCCACCCCTCACTGGACAGCAGTAGCACTGGTGGGGCCCTCCCCCAGGCTTTGATTGTTTGCTGGGACAAGTGACCCCTGGTGACAAAAGAAAAGTTTCCAAGGCACTGGAGGTGATGTTAGCAGTGAAGTAATAGAGAAACAGGTCATAAACTCCATCCCTCTGGTGGCAGGGGTGGCGCTGGAGGGGAGAGTAGGGTGAGTCCAGGCAGATGATGGGTAGAGAGACTGAAGGGAGGGTATTATTTATTTTAGTGTACACATCAAAGAATAAATTTTGTATTTATTTGTATCTCTTTCTGATAGGAACACATACACATGTTAAAATCCTCAACATATCTTATATGCATACTTAAGCAGATAAAAACAGATTCATTCATTCCCCTTTTGTCGATGGGATAACTAACACGTGAACAGCCAGTTTAAAGTTTACAAAATGGAGCATTATGTTATACTAACTGGTCACAGCAGACCTAAGTGACTACTGAAAACAATTATGTTATCCTCAGATTATGAAACTGAGACACAGAGGGCTTGAGTACACTACACAAAGTAACAGAAGTACTAAGTGTTGGAGCCTAGATTCAGGATCATTCTGTATCTTAACCACTATACTGTGCTGCCATTCACTGATGACCCCCATATGCATATCTTCAGCTCAGTCTCTCCTTGGTGACAGTCCTGAGTATCTATCCAGTGGCCTCTTAGGCTTCTTTATCTGACACCTGACACTCACCTGAATTTATCATCTCCCACCACTGGCAAATGTGTGCCTTCTCTGATGTGTGAAAAATGTGCCTCTCTGAAAGACACCACCATCTATGCAGCTGCTCAAGCCATCTCAGTCTTCTCCACTGTTCTCACACCCTAATACATCCAATCAATCACATGGCCTGCCAATTCAACTTTACCCCACTCTACCCCTTCTCTTCACCTGCCTAACTTGTACTGACCTTAGGTGAGTTTTCCTGGCTAAACTCTCTCAGAGCCCTCTCAGTGGCCCTGTGATAGACCTCTTCTCAGGTTGTGTCATTGCTTGTTTCCTTTTCTTTTTAAAAAATTAATTATTAAAAAAAAATTGAAGTGACATTGGTTTATAATATTCTATAGTTTAATGTATATAACAGTATATTTTTACTTTTGTGTATATACTCTAGAGTGTGCTCACCCGAAATGTAGTTTCCACCCATCGCCATACAGTTGACCCCCTTTAATGCTTTCTGCCCTCCTCCCACCCCACCCCTTCCCCTCTGGTAACCACTACTCTGCTCTTGGCATCTATATGTTTGTTTTTGCTTAGTTTGGTTTGGCTATTTATTTTGTTTTTTGTCTGGGATTTGTTTTTGTGTGTTATACATATGAGTGTAATCATACAGTATTTGTCTTTCTCTGTCTGACTTATTTCATTATGCATAGTACCCTCCAGGTCCATCCACGTCGTTGCAAATGATAGATCTACCTATCTGGTATCTGTATTCTTTACCCATTCACCTATCAGTGGGCACTTGGGTTGTTTCTGTATTATGCCTATTGTAAATAATGCTGCAATGTACCTAAGGCTGCATGTATCAGCTCCAATTCATGTTTTTGTATTTTGTATAAATATGCAGAGGTAGAATAGCTGGATCACATATGGTAGTTCTAGTCTTAAATTTTTGAGGAATCTCCATACTGCTTTCCATAGTGGCTGCACCAATTTACACTCCCACCAACATTGTAGGAAGGTTTCCTTTTCTCCACATCCCCACCAACACTTTCTATTTCTTTCCTTTTTAATAATGAGTGCTTGTTTCCTTGACACAGTCTCCAACAGTCTATGAGCTCCATGAGGGAAGGATCTCTGAATCCCAAGAGACCAGTATAGGATCTGGCACCCTGTTTGGAATAAATTGAATCACAGGTGAAGATCAAGATGTTGGGATGGGGATAGTGGGCAGATATGAAAACAAATATCAGTTTCCTAATCCTCCAATGAAGGCTATATCTGCATGAAGAGGCAATGGGGAAGGATATGAAACTTCCACTGAATGGAACGTGATGGAAGCTCTTTATACATTTCCCAACTGGACTGGTGTATTATTCAGTCTCAGAATAAGCTCAGTGGAAACACACTCTGAAAGAGCAGGTTGTTTCTAGGAAAGGATTCTTAGCTCTTAACAGGAAATACATGGGAAGAATCTGCTCTGTATTTTTCACTGTAAATTGTTATTTTTGAGACTGTATCCTGGAATTGCCCAATGAAGATAAAAGAGCAGCAATATGGAAATAGCTTGGTCCCTTTACAATGTCATAGGGATGGTGACTTAAATAGTTTTTTAAAAATTATATCCTCAGGATTTATTTACTTTGTAACTGGATGTTTGTACCTTTTGACCACCTTCACCCATTTCACCACTACCCCGGAGGAACACCCACCTCCCTGCCTCCTGGTGACTAACAACCTGTTCTCTGTGTCTAACGAGCTCACTTTTGTTTTATTTTGTTTTACATCCTACATATCAGTGAGATCATAGGGCATTGGTCTTTCTCTGTCTGACTTATTTCACTTTAGCATAATACCCTCAAGGTGAAGAAGGCAATGGCACCCCACTCCAGTACTCTTGCCTGGAGAATCCCATGGATGGAGGAGCCTGGTGGGCTGCAGTCCATGGGGTCGCTACAAGTCGGACAGGACTGAGCGACTTCACTTTCACTTTTCACTTTCATGCATTGGAGAAGGACATGGCAACCCACTCCAGTGTTCTCGCCTGAAGAATCCCAGGGACGGGGGAGCCCGGTGGGCTGCCATCTATGGGGTCGAACAGAGTCGGACACGACTGAAGCGACTTAGCAGCAGCAGCAATGCCCTCAAGGAGGTCTATTCATGTCATTGAAAACGGCAGGGTTTCCATTTTTTATGACTGAATAATGTTCCATTGCTCATGTACATGCACTCGCGCGTGTGCACGTGCATGTGTGTGTGTGTGTGTGTGTGTGTGTAAATATAACTCTTTCTTTATCCATTCACCCATCAATGGACACTTAGATTGATTCCATGTCTTGGCTATTGTAAATAAGGCTACAATGAACATGAGAGGGCAGATAACTTTTTGAGTTAGTGTCTTCATTTCCTTCAGTTAAATACCCAGAGTAGAATTGCTTGATCATATGGTAGTTCTAGTATTAGTTTTTTTCAGGAATCTCTATCTGTCTTCACAGTGGCTGCAGAAATTTACATTCCCACCAACAGTGCATGAGGGTTTCCTATTCTCCACATCCTTGTCAACACTTTTTATTTCTTATCTTTATTTGAGGTGGTCTCTCATCATGGGTTTGATTTGCATTTTCCTGATGATTATGAGAGGGTAACAGGCAGGAAGGCCAGGGGTCTCCAAACGGAGGAAATAGGCTGCAAGTGTCAGACATGTTTTCTCTCTCTCTTAAGTGGCAGGAGGAAACAAACTACAAGTGTTAGATTTATTCCCCCCTCTCTATACAAATGTAAAAAGGGGTTTCTTTTAAAATTCTGTGTTGACATGATGACACCTGGCTCCACCTGAACTTAACTTTTTCTTAAGCCTTGAGCTAACCAATGCGTTTTTCTTATGGAAATGTTTGTCTTAAGCTATGTTAATGAACTATGTATTTACCCTAGACCCTTGTCTTCAAGTCAAACCAGTTTGTTTTACTCATGCAAATGTTCTCTTAAGCTATGTTAATGAGACTGTATTTGCTTGGAAACCTGCCTTTCTTCAAGATCCATGTCAATCATTTTATGGCCCGGGATAACTCACCTTGTGCCAATGTTATCTCAAAATGCATTTTGTGGGTGAGGGGCCTGGTGCCAGTTTCTGAGTTTTGAGACATCTCCTTTCTCTAATTAGCAGCCTGCTAGTAGCTATATAACATCTGGCTAAAGACTAGCAGGGGGGCACTCTTTCTGCCCCCCTTCTGATGTCTATGTCAGAAGCTTGCTCTATCTCTTTTATACTTTAATAAAACTTTATTACACAAAAGCTCTGAGCAATCAAGCCTTGTCATTGGCCCCAGATTGAATTCTTCTCCTCTGGAGGCCAAGAATCCCAACGTCCTTCATGGCTGAGCAACAACCTTCCAATTAGTGATGGTTCAGTTCATTTCAGTTCAGTTGCTCAGTCGTGTCCGACTCTTTGCGACCTCATGAATTGCAGCAGGCCAGGCCTCCCTGTCCATCACCAACTCCCGGAGTTCACTCAAACTCGTGTCCATCGAGTCGGTGATGCCATCCAGCCATCTCATCCTCTGTCGTCCCCTTCTCCTCCTGCCCCCAATCCCTCCCAGCATCAGAGTCTTTTCCAGTGGGTCAACTCTTTGCATGAGGTGGCCAAAGTATTGGGGTTTCAGCTTTAGCATCAGTCCTTCCAAAGAACACCTGGGGCTGATCTCCTTTAGAATGGACTGGTTGGATCTCCTTGCAGTCCAAGGGACTGCCAAGAGTCTTCTCCAACACCACAGTTCAAAAGCATCAATTCTTCAGCACTCAGCTTTCTTCAGAGTCCAACTCTCACATCCATACATGACCACTGGAAAAACCATAGCCTTGACTAGACTGGCATGCTGCGATTCATGGGGTCGCAAAGAGTCAGACACTACTGAGCGACTGAACTAAACTGAATGAACTTAAGTACCAGATAGAGTGTCAGAGGTTGTGCAGCCACTTACCTCATAGAATGCAAAACAACTCATCCCATCATTCACAGTCAACAGATCAGGAAACAATGGCACACAGAGTTACAGCAACTTGGTGGCTCAGACGGTAAAGAATCCGCCTGCAGTACAGGAGACCTGGGTTCTATCCCTGGGTTGGGAAGACCTCCTGGAGGAGGGCATGGCAACCCACTCCAGTATTCTTGCCTGGAGAATCCCCATGGAGAGAGGAGCCTGGCAGGCCACCGTCCATGGGGTCACAAAAAGGCGGACACGGCTGGGCAAATAAACATGCACACACGCCCAAGTTCACACAACTAGTAAGTGCTAGAGGTCAGATTCTAATTCAAATCTGCTTCATTCCCAAGCCAGTGTTATTAACCCCTGTGCCCTAAGGTCTTATTTCCTAGAATGCTAAACTGTGTTAGAAGATTCTAGTGCTTGATTCTGGGGACCTGAACAACGAACGGCACTTTCTGACTCATTATTATATGTACCACCTAAAACCTAAACAGTAGGATTGCCTGGGTTTCATTTCTCTTATAGACAATGCATAAGAGACATTGTATACACAGGTTAAAATCTGATCCTCCCTTTTTAAATTTTCTAATTGGAAATAATTGCTTTACAATGTTGTGTTGGTCTCTGCCATACATTGTGAATCAGCCATAAGTGTACATATGTCCCCTCCCCAGAGTACCTCGCTCCCACTCCCATCCCCACCTCCCCCCACCACATCATCTCACCCCTCTAGGTTGTCACAGAGCACTGGGTTGAGCTCCCTGTGTTATACAGCAGCTTCCCTTCCCCCTACCTCTGTGCTTTAAACATGGTAATGTATATGTTTCAATACCACTCTCTCAATTCGTCCCACCCTCTCCTTCCCGTGTTGCACCTACAAGTTTCTTCTCTATGACTGTGTCTCTATTCCTGCCCTGAAAATAGGTTCATCAGTACCATTTTTCTAGACTCCATATATATGCATTAATAATAATATTAATATTTGCTTTTCTCTTTCTGACTCACTACACTACTCACTATACCCTCTGTTTAACAGGCTCTAGGTTCATCCACCTCACTAGCACTGACTCAGATTCGTTCCTTTTTATGGCTGGATAATATTCCAATGTATATATGTACCACAACTTCCACATCCTAGCTATTGTAAATAGTGCTGTAATGAACATTGGGGCATATGTGCCTTTTTGAATTACGGTTTTTTCAAGTTATATGCCCAGTTGTGGGATTGCTGGGTGATATGTTAGTTTAATTCCTAGTTTTTTTAGGCAATCTCCATACTGTTCTCCATAGTGACTGTATCAATTTACATTCCCACCAACTGTGCAAGAGAGTTCCCTTTTTTCCGCATTCTCTCCAGCATTTATTGTTTGTACATCTTTTAATGATGGCCAGTCTGACCAGTGTGAGGTAATACCTCTTGGTATTGATAGTTTTGATTTGCATTTATCTAATAAAGAGCGATATTGAGCTTTTGTGTTTTTTTTTTTCACGTGTTTATTGGCCTTCTGTATGTCTTCATTGGAGAAATGTCTGTTTATGTCCTCTGCCCATTTTTTTCATTGGATTGTTTGTTTTTCTGAAACCGAGCTGCATGAGCTGCTTGTATATTCTGGAGATTAATCCTTTGTCAATTACTTCATTTGCAATTATTTTCTCCCATTCTGTGGGTTGTCTTTTCATCTTTTTTATGGTTTCTTTTGCTGTGCAAAAGCTTTTAAGTTTAATTAGGTCCCATTTGTATATTTTTGGTTTTATTTCCATCAGTCTAGGAGGTGGGTCATAGAGGATCTTGCTGTGATTTATATCAAAGCGTTTGACATAACTGCCTGTTTTCCTCTAAGAGTTGTGTATTTTCTGGCCTTACATTTGGGTCTTTAATCCAGTTTGAGTTTATTTTTGTGTATGGTGTTAGGGAGTGTTCTAATTTCATTCTTTAACACACAGCTGTGCAGTTTTCTCAGCACCAGTTATTGTAGAGACTGTCTTTTCTTCATTGTGTATTCTTGCCTCCTTTGTCAAAGATAAGATGTCCAAAGTGCCCCGATTTATCTCTGGACTTTCCATCTTGTTCCATTGGACTATATTTCTGTTTTTGTGTCACTACCCTACTGTACTGATGACTGTAGCTTTCTAGTATAGTCTGAAATCAGCAAGGTTGATTCCTCCAGCTCCATTTTTCTTTCTGAAGATTGCTTTTGCACTTCGGGGTCTTTTGTGTTTCCGTACAAATTGTGAATTTTTTTTTGTTCCAGTTCTGTGAAAAAAAATTTTTTTTTTTCATTTGACATTACATTACATTTGACATTACCTTATCAAATGTAATTTGATAGTGATCACATTGAATCTGTAGATTGCTTTGGGTAGTATAGTCATTTTCACAATATTGATTCTTCCAGTCCAAAAGCATGATACGTCTCTTCATCTGTTTGTGTTGTCTTTGATTTCTTTCAGGAGTGTCTTAGAGTTTTCTGTATACAGGTCTTTTGTCTCCTTAGGTAGGTTTATTCCTAGGTATTTAATCATTTTTGTTGCAATGGTGAATGGGATTGATTACTTAATTTCCCTTTCTGATTTTTCCTTACTATTAATAGGAATGCAAGGGATTTCTGAGTATTGATTTTGTCTCTATCCTAGGACGTTGCTAAACGCATCCATTAGCTCTAGTAGTTTTCTGCTGGCATCTTTAGGGTTTTCTAAGTAGAGTATCATGTTTTGCATCTTCTTTTCCAATCTGGATTCTTTTTATTTCTTTTTCTTCTCTGATTGCCATGGCTAGGACTTGCAAAACTATGTTGAATAATAGTGGTGAGAGTGGGCACCCTTGTCTTGTTCCTGATCTTAGAAAAAAAATGCTTTCAATTTTTTACCATTGAGAATCATGTTTGCTGTGACTTTCTCATATATGGCCTTTATTATGTTGAAGTAGGTTTCCTATGCGCATTTTTGGAAGAGCTTTTTTTTTTTTTAATCATTAATGGGTGCTGAATTTTGTCAAAAGCTTTTTCTGCATTTATTGAGATCATTGTATGATTTTTATCTTTCAGTTTCTTACTATGGTGTATCACAGTAATAAATTTGCATACATTGATGAATCCTTGCATCCCTGGGATGAACTCAACTTGATCATGGCATATAATCCTTTTAATGTCTTGTTGGATTCTATTTGCTAGGATTATTATGAGGAGTTTTGCATCCATGTTCTTCGGTGATATTAGCCTATAATTTTCTCTTTTGTGATGTTTTTGTCTGGTTTTGGTACCAGGGTAATGATGGTCTCACGGAATGAGTTTGAAAGTGTTCCTTTCTCTACAATTTTTGAAAGAGTTTGGCAAGGATATGCATTAGCACATCTCTAAATGTTTGATAGAATTCCCCCATGAAGCCATCTGGCCCTGGGATTTTGTTTTTGGGGAGTTTTTTTTTTTTATCACAGTTCCGATTTCAGTGTTTGTGATTGGTCTGTTCATAATTTCTATTTCTTCTCAGTTTGGTCTTGGAATGTTGAACTTTTCTAAGAATTTGTCCATTTCTTCCACCTTGCCCATTTTATTGGCATATAGTTGCTCATATGCTCTTATGAGCCTTTGTGTTTCTCTGTTGTCTGTTGCAACCTCTCCTTTTCCACTTTTAATTCTGTTGATTTGTGTCTTCTCTCTTTTTTCCTGACGAGTCTGGCTAATGGTTTGTCAATTCTTTTTTAATCTTTTCAAAGAACCAGCTTTTAGTTTTATTCATCTTTGCTATTGTTTCTTTCATTTCTTTTACATTTCTGCTCTGATCTTTATGATGTCTTTCCTTCTCCTCATTTTGAGGTTTTTTTTTTTTTTTTCTCTCTCTCTCTCCTTTTTCCAGTTGCTTTATGTGTAAGGTTAGGCTGTCTATTCGATGATTTTCTTGTTTCTTGAGGTAGGATTTTACTGCTATCAACTTCTCTCTTAGAACTGCTTTTGCTGCATCCCATAGGTTTTGAGTCATTGTGTTTTCATTGTCATTTGTTTCTAGGCACTTTTTATTTCTTCTTTGATTTCTTCAGTAACCTGCTGGTTATTTAGAAAGTATTGTTTGACTTCCATGTGTCTGTGTTGTTTTAGGTTTTTCCCTGTAACTGATATCTAAGCTCATAGCAGCATAGTCAGAAAAGATGCTCAGTACAATTTCAATGTTCTTAAATTTGCCAAGGCTTGAATTGTGACCCAAATGTGATCTATCCTGGAGAACGTTCCATGTGCACTTGAGAAGGAAGTGTATTCTTCTGCATTTGGATGTAATGTCCTGTAGATATCAGTTAGGTCTATCTGATCTAATGTGTCATTTAAGGCTTGTGTTTCCTCATGAATTTTCTGTCCGGGTGATCTGTCCATTGGTGTAAGTGGGGTGTTAAAGTCTCGTACCACTACTGTGTTACTGTCAGCTTCCCCTTTTAGGTCTGTTAGTGTTTGCCTTATGTATTGAGGTCCTCCGATGTCAGGTTCATAAATATTTACAACTGTTATGTCTTATTCTTTGATTGATCCCTTGATCATCTTGTAGTGTCCTTCCTAATCTCTTGTAATATTCTTTATTTTAAGGTCTATTTGGTCTGATATGATAATTGCTATCCATCTTTCTTTTCATTTCCATTTGCACGGGATATCTTTTTCTCATCCTCTCACCTCCAGTCTGTATGTGTCTCTAGGTCTGAAGGAGGTCTCTTATAGGCATGGTATATATGGGTCTTGTTTTATATTCATCCAGCAGACATGGGTGGAATTAAGTCGTCTTATGTCCTATGCTTGGAAGAAAAATACATCACTTCTGCTACATTCTGTTGTGCAAACACAGCCTCTATTTGGGGGAGATGGGGTGAGGTAGACTCCTTCGCGTGGTATGAGGATCAACATGTGCATAGAGTGAGGGAAGCTACTGACGGTGGCTATGTTTAGAGAATGCCTGCCATCTACCACAGTGAGGATGCTGTGAACCAGCAGGATACCCTTGCAGGTAGGACTGACTGTACAGGCTGGGAATAAGCTTCAACAGTAAAAACATGCAAACCTCAGATACAGAAGCTTTCTTTCAATAAACTTATTCCTAGGAAGTAGCTGGACAGATATACAAAGATTTATGAACAAGAGTATTACCTTGGTTTTAGGGTAACAACAGAAAACTGGAAATGACAGAAGTGCCCATTAGGAAGAACTTGGTTGAACACATTGAATCACATGCATGCACTGGAATTTAACATATTTAAAACTCTGCACGGGCCTTGAGATCTTCAGGTCATATCCAAGAAATGAAATATGGCCCTTGCTGAGGAGGGGTTAAGAGCGCTGAGGCCACCAGGCCTTCTGTGCTGCCTTTGGCTCCCACAACCTCACTCATCTAGTTCCAGCTTTCTTTAATATTCCACCTCTCAAACTCCCACTCTGCCTTCCCCTGAGAATCTCCTGGTCATCCCTCAAGTCTCGGCTTGCTGTGCAATTCTTCAGGCAAGGTTTGTCTGACTCCCCACAACTGGATTAAGTTTTCCCTACCAGTTTCTTTCTTGGCCCACCTTCGTTCTCCTAAAGCACATGTTAGTAGGGCACATCAGTTTGTTGTAATCACTTGCATAACTATCTGACTCTCCAGCACTACACAACTGGGAGCTCACACTTTTGCTCTATCCCCTACCTAAGGTAGTGTTTTTGGATCCTAGAATTTACTTGATCTCTATTCATTTCCAAGGCAAACTATTCAATATCACAATAATCCAAGTCTATGCCCCAATGACTAATGCCGAAGAAGATGAAATTGAACGGTCCTATGAAGACTTGCAAAACCTTCTAGAACTGACAACAACAGCAACAAAAGATACCCTTTTCATCATAAGGGATTGGAATGTGAAAGTAAGAACTCAAGAGATACCTGAAGTAACAGGCAAGTTTGGCTGTGAAATAGAAAATGAAGCAGGGCAAAGGTGAACAGAGTTTTGCCAAGAGAACACACTCATCATAGCAAACACCCTCTTTCAACAACACAGGAGACAACTCTACACATGGACATCACCAGAGGGCCAATACCAAAATCAGATTGATGATATTCTAAGCAGCAGAAGATGGAGAAGCTCTACACAGTCAGGAAAAGCAAGACCAGGACCTGACTGTGGCTCAGATCATGAACTTCTGATTGCAAAATTCAAACTTAAAAGGAAGAAAGTAGGGAAAACCACTAGGCCATTCAGGTATGACCTAAATCAAATCCTTTACGATTATACACTGGAAGTGACAAATAGATTCGAGGGATTAGACCTGATAGACAGAGTGCCTGAAGAAATATGGACAGAGGTTCGTAACATTGTACAGGAGGCAGTGATCAAAACCATCCCCAAGAAAAAGAAATGCAAAAAGGCAAAATGGTTGTCTGAGAAGGCCTTACAAACAGCTGAGCAAAGAAGAGAGCCAAAAGGCAAAGGAGCAAAGGAAAGATTTACCCATCTGAATGCAGAATTCCAAAGAATAGCAAGGAGAGATAAGAAAGGCTTCCTAAGTGAACAATGCAAAGAATCAGAAGAAAACAATAGAATGGGAAAGACTAGAGATTTATTCAGGAAAGTTAGAGATGCCAAGGGAATATTTCATGCAAAATGGACACAATAAAGGACAAACGGTATGGACCTAACAGAAGCAGACGATATTAAGAAGTGGCAAGAATACACAGAAGCTGCTGCTGCTAATTCACTTCAGTCCTGTCCGACTCTGTGCGACCCCACAGGCTCCCCCGTTCCTGGGATTCTCCAGGCAAGAACACTGGAGTGGGTTGCCATTTCCTTCTCCAATGCATGAAAGTGGAAATTGAGAGTGAAGTCACTCAAGTCGTGTCCGACCCTCAGTGACCCCATGGACTGCCGTCTACCAGGCTCCTGCATCCATGGGATTTTCCAGGCAAGAGTACTGGAATAGGGTTCCATTGCCTTCTCCAATACACAGAAGAACTATGCGTAAAAGATGTTAATGACCCAGATAACCACAATGGTGTCATCACTCACCTAGAGGGAGACATCTTGGAGTGTGAAGTCACATGGACCTTAGGAAGCATCACTACGAACAAAGCTAGTGGAGGTGATGGAATTCCAGTTGAGGTATTTCAAATCCTAAATGATGATGCTATGAAAGTGGTGCACTCAATATGCCAGCAAATTTGGAGAACTCAGCAGTGGCCACAGGACTGGAAGAGGTCAGTGTTCATTCTAATCCCAAAGGAGGGCAAGACAAAAGAATGTTCAAACTACTGCACAGTTGCACTTCTTTCATCTGCTGGCAAAGAATGCTCAAAATTCTCCAAGACAGGTTTCAACAGTATGTGACCCAAGAACTTCCAGATGTTCAAGCTGGATTTAGGAAAGGCAGAGGAACCAGAGATCAAATTGTCCACATGCATTGGATCATAGAAAAAGAAAGAGAATTCCAGAAAAACATCTACTTCTGTTTCATTGACTATGCTAAAGCCTTTGACTGTGTGGATCACAACAAGCTGTGGAAAATTCTTAAAGAGATGGGAATACCAGCCCACCTGACCTGCCTCCTGTGAAACCTGTATGCAGGTCAAGAAGCAACAGTAAGAACCGGACATGCAACAACAGACTGGTTCCACATTGGGAAAGTAGTACATCAAGGCTGTATATTGTCACCCTGCTTATATCACTCTGTGCTGAGCCCATCATGCGAAAGCCTGGGCTGGATGAAGCACAAGCTGGAATCAAAACTGTCGTCACCTTCTCCTCCCACAAATCTTTCCCAGCATTGAGGTCTGTTCTAATGTGTCAGCTCTTCGCACCAGGTAGCCAAAGTGTTGGAGCTTCAGTTTCAGCATCAGTACTTCCAATAAATAATCAAGGTTGATTTCTTTGACGACTGACTGGCTTGATCTCCTTGCAGTCCAAGGGACTCTCAAGAGTCTTCTCCAACACCATAGTTCAAAAGCATCAGTTCTTTGGTGCTCAGCCTTCTTTATGGTTCAGCTCTCACATGCATACTTGACTATTGGAAAAACCATAGTTTTGACTAGACAGAACTATGTCAGCAAAGTAATGTCTCTGCTTTTTAAACACTGTCTAGGTTTGTCATAGCTTGTCTTCCAAGGAGAAAGCGTCTTTTAATTTCATGGCTGCAGTCACCATCTGCAGTGATATTGGAGAGAAGGAAAATAAAGTCTGTCACTGTTTCCGTTGTTTCCCCATCTATTTGCCATGAAGTGATAGGACCAGATGCCATGATCTTAGTTTTTTGAATGTTTAGTTTGAAGCCAGCTTTTCTCACTCTCTTCTTTCACCCTCATCAAGAGACTCTTTAGTTTCTCTCCACTTTCTGCCATAAGGGTGGTGTCACCTGCCTATCTGAGGTTATCAATATTTCTCCCAGCAATCTTGATTCTGTGTGTGTGCTTTACCCAGTCCAGAATTTCACATGATGTGCTCGGTATATAAGTTAAATGATCAGGGAGACAACATACAGCCTTGACATACTCCTTTCCCAATTTGGAACCAGTCTGTTGTTCCATGTCCAGTTCTAACTGTTGTCTCTCGACCTGCATACATATGTCTCAGCAGGCAGGTAAGGTAGTCTGGTATTCCCATCTCTTTAAAAATTTTCCACAGTTTCCTGTGATCCTCACAGTCAAATGCAAAAAGGCAAAATGGTTGTCTGAGGAGGCCTTACACATAGCTGAGAAAAAAAGAGATGCTAAAGGCAAAGAAGAAAAGAAAAGATATACCTATCTGAATGCAGAGTTCCAAAGAATAACAAGGAGAGATAAGCAAGCCTTCCTCAGTGATCTATGCAAAGAAATAGAGGAAAACAGTAGAATGGGAAAGACTAGAGATTTCTTCAGGAAAGTTAGAGATGCCAAGGGAGTGTGTCATGCAAAGATGGGCATAATAAAGGACAGAAACGGTATGGACCTAACAGAAGCAGAAGATATTAAGAAAAGGTGTCAAGTATACACAGAAGAACTATACAGAAAAGATCCTAATGACCCACATAACCACGACGGTGTCACCACTCACCTAGAGACAGACATCCTGGAGTCTGAAGTCAGGTGGGCCTTAGGAAGCATCATGATGAACAAAGCTAATGGAGGTGATGGGATTCCAGCTGAGCTATTTCACGTTCTAAAAGATGATGCTATAAAAGTGCTGCACTCAACATGCCAGCATATTTGGAAAAGTCAGCAGTGGCCACAGGACTGGAAGAGGTCAGTTTTCATTCCAATCTCAAAGAAAAGCAATGCCAAAGGATGTTCAAACTACTGCACAATTGCATTCATCTCGCATGCTAGCAAAGTATTGCTCAAAATTCTCCAACCAAGGCTTCAACCATAGGTGAACGAAGAACTTCCAGATGTTCAAGCTGGATTTAGAAAAGGCAGAGGAATCAGAGATCAAATTGCCAACATCCGTTGGATCATAGAGAAAGCAAGAGAGTTCCAGAAAAACACCAACTTCTGCTTCATTGACTACGCCAAAGCCTTTGACTGTGTGGATCACAACAAACTGTGGAAAATTCTTCAAGAGATGGGAATGCCAGATCACCTTATCTGCCTGCTGAGAAATCTGTATGCAGGTCAAGAAGCAAGAGTTAGAACCAGACACGGAAAAACAAACTCGTTCCAAATTGGGAAAGAAATGCATCAAGGCTGTATATTGTCACCCTGCTTATATCACTTCTATGCAGAGCCCATCATGTGAAATACTGGGCTGGATGAAGCACAAGCTGGAATGAAGATTGCTGGGAGAAATATCAATAAGCACAGATATGCAGATGACACCACCATTATGGCAGAAAGTGAAGAAGAACTAAAGAGCTTCGTGATGAGAGTGAAAGAGGAAAGTGAAAAAGTGGGCTTCAAACTCAACATTCAAAAAACTAGGATCATGGCATCTGGTTCCATCAGTGGGAAACACAGCAAATAGATGGGGGAAACAAGGGAAACAGTGACAGACTTTATTTTCTTGGTCTCCAAAATCACCATAGATGGTGACCATAGCCATGAAATTAAAAGACACTTGCTCCTTGGAAGAAAAGCTATGACCAACCTAGTCAGCATATTAAAAAGCAGAGGCATTACTTTGCTGACAAAAGTCCATCTAGTCAGAGCTTTGTGATGCTCCTTCACCCAATCATGGAGTTTTCACTTCTTCTACTGAGCATAACAAGCACTCAGAGACTAAGTCAAACATAAGTGTCCACCCCCCGCCAGAAGCCAAGGTCTTTGCAAATAGCAAGAGCTTAATCCTTGTTCGTCTTCCACCACTTCCCGCCAAGCGACTCAATTTGCTGTTCAGTCATTAAGTCGTGTCTGAGTCTTTATGACCCCACAGACTGCAGCACTCCAGGCTTCCCTGTCCTTCACTATCTCCTGTAGTTTGCTCAAACTTATGTCCAGTGAGTTGGTGATGCCATCTAACCATCTCATCTTCTGTCACCCCCTTCTCCTGCCCTCAATCTTTCCCAGCATCAGGGTCTTTTCCAATGAGTCAACTCTTTGCATCAGGTGGCCAAAGCCCTGTTTTTTCAGCTTCGGCATCAGTCCTTCCAATGAAATAGTCAGGGTTGATTTCCTTTAGGATTGACTGGTTTGATCTCCTTGCTGTCCAAGGGACTCTTGAGAGTCTTCTCCAGCACCACAATTCAAAAGCATCGATTCTTCATCTCTCAGCCTTCTTTATGATCCAACTCTCACATCTGTACATGCCTACTGGAAAAACCATAGCTTTGACCAGATGCACATTTGTGGGCAAAGTGATGTCCCCACTGCTTAATATGCTGTCTGCGTTTGTCATGGCTCCTCTTCCAAGAAGCAAGCATCTTTTAATTTCATAGCTTCAGTTACTGTCTGTAGTGATTTTGGAGCCCAAGAAAATAAAATCTGTCACTCTTTTCACTTTTTCCCCTTCTGTTTGTTGTAAATTGATGAGGCTGAATGCCATGATCTTAGTTTTCTGAATGTTGAGCTTTAAGCCAACTTTTTCACTCTCCTCTTTCACTTGAATCAAGAGGCTCTTTAGTTCCTCTTTTCTTTCTGCCATAATGGTAGTGTCATCTGTGCATCTGAGTTTGTTGATATTTCTTTCAGCAATCTTGATTCCAGCTTGTGCTTCATCCAGCCCAGCATGATGTACTTTATCCAGCCTGCCATCATTTCACATGATGTACTCTGCATGTAAGTTAAATAAGCTGGGTGACAATATACAGCCTTGATATACTCCTTTCCCAATTTGGAACCATTCCATTATTTCATGTCTGGTTATAATGATTGCTTCTTGACCTGCATACAGATTTCTCATGTGGCTTGTATGGTCTGGTATGCCCATCTCTTCAAGAATTTTCCACAGTTTGCTGCCATCCACACAGTCAAAGGCTTTAGCATAACCAATGAAGCAGAATATATATTTTTCTGAAATTCTCTTGCTTTTACTGTGATCCAATGGATGTTGGAAATTTGATCTCTGGTTCTTCTGCCTTTTCTAAATCCAGATTGAACATCTGGAAGTTCTTGGTTCATGTACTCTTGAAGCCTAGCTTGGACAATTTTCAGCATTACTTTGCTAGCATGTGAGATGAGTGCAATTGTGTTATAATTTGAACATTCTTTGGCATTGCCTTTCTTTGAGATTGGAATGAAAACAGAACTTTTCCAGTCCTGTGGCCACTGCTGAGTTTTCCAAATTTGCTGTCATATTGAGTGCAGCACTTTCACAGCATCATCTTGCAGGATGACAATATTCAGCCTTGTCATACTCCTTTCCCAATTTTGAACCAGTCCATTGTTCCATGTCCAGTTCTAACTGTTGTTCTTGACCAGCATACAGTTTTCTCAGGAGACAGATAAGGTGGTTTGCTACTCCTATGTCTTTAAGAATTTTCCATAGTTCATTGTGATTCACATAGTCAAAGGCTTTAACATAGTCAATGAAGTTCCGTAGAAGTTTTTCTGGAACTCCCTTACTTTCTCCATGATCCTACGAATGTTGGCAATTTGATCTCTGGTTCCTCTGCCTCTTCAAACCTCACTTGTCCATCTGGAAGTTTTCAGTTCATGTACTGCTGAAGCCTAGTTTTATGGATTTTGACCATAACCTTGCAAGCATGTGAAATAAGCACAACTGTACAGTAGTTGGAACATTCTTGGCACTGCCTTCTTTGGGATTGGGATGAAAATTGACCTTTTCCAGTTCTGTGGCCATTGTGGAGTTTTTAAAATTTGTTGACATATGGAGTGCAGCATTTTTAGCAAGATAATCTTTTAGATTTTAAATAGCTCAGCAGGATTTCCATTTGCCTAGACTAGCTTTGTTCATAATATTTCCTAAGGCCTAGTTGACTTCATACTCCAGGATGTCTGACTCTTGGTGAATGACAACACCATCGTGATTATCCAGGTCTTTAAGACCTTCCTTGTATAGTTCTATGTATTCTTGCCACCTCTTCTTAATCTCTTCTGTTTATGTTAAGTCCTTACTGTTTCTATCCTTTGTCATACTCCATCCTCGCATGACATATTCTCTTAATATCTCCAATTTTATTGTAGGATTTCTATTCTTTCCCATTCTATTGTTTTCCTCTATTTCTTTGCATTGTTTATGTAAGAAAGCCTGCTTATCTCTCCTTGCTATTGTCTGGAATTCTGCATTCACTTAGATATATCTTTTGCTTTCTCCCTTGCATTTCACTTTTTTTTCTTTCCTCAGCTATTCTTTGGGATATTTTTGGCTGCTGCCTCTTGTACAATGTTATGAACCTCCATCCATAGTTCTTCAGGCACTCTATCTATCAGATCTAATCCTTTAAATCTATTCATCACTTCCACTGTATAGTCATAAGGATTTTGATTTAGATCATACCTGAGTGGCCTAGTGATTTTCCCTATTTTCTTCAATTTAAGCTTGAATTATGCATTAAGAACCTGATGATCTGAGCCACACTCAGCTCCAGGTCTTGTTTTAACTGACTGTATAGCATTTCTGTATGTTTGACTGCAAAGAATATAATCAACCTGATTTTGGTGTTGAACACCTGGTGATGTCCATATGTAAAGTTGTCTCATGAGTTGTTGGAAAAGGCTGTTTTCTATGACCAGTGTTCTCTTGATGAAGCTTTGTTTGCCTTTACTTTTATATTTACCTATGTATTTAGTTCAAGTAGAGTTCTTTTTGCTCTCATTTGATTTCAGTTTATTGCTAATGTCCTTTCATTTCAGGCTGAATTTTTTTTATCTGTGAATGCCTTAATTTCTCCTCCATATTTTGAAAAAAGTTTCGCTATATATAAGATTCTTGATTAAGAGTTTTTATGTCTCAGGACTTTAAAAATGCAATTTCATGGTACAGAATAGTACTGGCACAAAAAGAGAAGTATAGATCAATGGAACAGGATAAAAGCTCAGAAATATACCTGCACACCTATGGTCAATTAATATATGAGAAAGGAGGCAAGAATATACAGTGAAATAAAGACAGTTGCTTCAATAACTGGTGCTGGGGAAACTGGATAGCTACATGAAAAAGAAACTAGAAGATCCTTTAACACTATACACAAGAATAAACACAAAATGAATTAAAGATCTAACAAAAAATAAACTCAAAATGGATTAAAGATCTAAACGTAAGACCAGAAACTAGAAAACTCCTAGAGGAGAACATAGGCAAAACACTCTCTGGCATACATCACAGCAGGATCCTCTATGACCCACCTCCCAGAATATTGGAAATAAAAGCAAAAATAAACAAACGGGACCTAATTAAACTTAAAAGCTTCTGCACAACAAAGGAAACTATTAGCAAGGTGAAAAGGCAGCCTTCAGAATGGGAGAAAATAATAGCAAATGAAGCAACTGACAAACAACTAATCTCAAAAATATACAAGCAACTCCTACAGCTCAACTCCAGAAAAATAAATGACCCAATCAAAAAATGGGCCAAAGAACTAAATAGACATTTCTCCAAAGAAGATATACAGATGGCTAACAAACACATGAAAAGATGCTCAACATCACTCATCATCAGAGAAATGCAAATCAAAACCACTATGAGGTACCATTTCATGCCAGTCAGAATGGCTGCGATCCAACAGTCTACAAGCAATAAATGCTGGAGAGGGTGTGGAGAAAAGGGAACCCTCTTACACTGTTGGTGGGAATGCAAACTAGTACAGCCACTATGGAGAACAGTGTGGAGATTCCTTAAGAATCTGGAAATAGAACTGCCTTATGATCCAGCAATCACACTGCTGGGCATACACACTGAGGAAACCAGAAGGGAAAGAGACACGTGTACCCCAATGTTCATCGCAGCACTGTTTATAATAGCCAGGACATGGAAGCAACCTAGATGTCCATCAGCAGATGAATGGAAAAGAAAGCAGTGGTACATATACACAATGGAGTATTACTCAGCCATTAAAAAGAATACATTTGAATCAGTTCTAATGAGGTGGATGAAACTGGAGCCTAT
Organism: Bubalus kerabau; assembly: GCF_029407905.1. NCBI lineage: Eukaryota > Metazoa > Chordata > Mammalia > Artiodactyla > Bovidae > Bubalus > Bubalus kerabau. The sequence goes on from NC_073647.1 coordinate 109,280,808, forward strand.
CATACACAGTGAAGTAAGCCAGAAAGAAAATCACCAATACAGTATACTAACGCATATATATGGAATTTAGAAAGATGGTAACAATAACCCTGTGTATGAGACAGCAAAAAAAAAAAAAAAAAAAAAAAAAAGAATTCAAGATCTAATGATAAAATCTGATATTATAGAACTCCTGGAGGAAAACATAGGCAGAAGACTCTTTGACATAAATTACAGGCATATCATTTTTTTTAATCTTTCTCCTAGAGTAATGGAAATAAAACCAAATAAATGGGACCTAGTTAAACACTCTTGCCTCAGCAAAAGAAACCATAAAAATCTATGAAATGGGAGAAAATATTTTAAAATGATGTGACAGACAAGGGATTAAGCTCCAAAATATACAAATGGCTCATATAGGTCAATATCACCAAAACAAGTAACCCAATCAAAAACTGGGCAGAAGACCTGAATAGATATTTCTCCAAAGAAGACATACAGATGGCAAAATATCACATAAAATGATGCTTAATATTGCTAATTATTAGAGAAATACAAATCAAAACTATAATAAATTATCACCTCATACCTGGTCATCATCAAAAAAATATAAATGCTGGATAGGCTGTGGAGCAAAAGGAATCCTCCTACACTGTTGGTGGAAAAGTAAATTGGTACAGCTGCTATGGAGAACAGTATGGAGGTTCCTTTAAAAACTAAAACTAGAGCCACTATGTAATTCTGCACTCTCACTCCTGGGCATGTATCTGAAGAAAACTACAGTTTGAAAAGATACATGTACCCCAGTGTTCATTGACAGCACTATTTACGATAGCCTAGAAATGGAAGCAAAGAAGGCAATGGCATCCCACTCCAGTACTCTTGCCTGGAAAATCCCATGGACAGAGGAGCCTGGTAGGCTGCAATCCATGGGGTCGCTAAGAGTCGGACATGACTGAGCGACTTCACTTTCACTTTCGTGCACTGGAGAAGGAAATGGCAACCCACTCCAGTGTTCTTGCCTGGAGAATCCCAGGGACAGGGGAACTTGGTGGGCTTCCGTCTATGGGGTCGCACAGAGTTGGACATGACTGAAGCGACTTAGCAGCAGCAGCAGCAGAAATGGAAGCAACTTAAAGTGTCTATCGACAAATGAGTAGATAAAGAAGATGCAGTGTATATACACAAAGGAATATTACTCAGCTATAAAAAATAATGAAAGAATGTCATTTGAAGCAACATGAATGGCCTTAGTGATTTGCACAAGTAAGTGAAGTAATCCAGAAAGAGAAACCCAAATATAATATGCTATCACTTATATGTGGAATTTAAAATATCATACCAATGAACTTATTTAAAAAACAGAAATAGACTCACAAACATAGAGAAACAGCTTATTGCCAACAAAGGGGAAGGGGGAGAGGGACCAATTAAGAGTTTGGGATTAAAATATACACCCGGATCTCCCTCATTGTAGATAGACACTTTACCATCTGAGCCACCAGGGAAGTCCTTAAAATATACACACTACCATATAAAAAATAGACAACTAAGAAGAACCTACAATATAGCACAGGGAACTGTACTCAACATCTTGTAATAACCTATAATGAAATAGAATGTAAAAAAATCTGATATATTTTGTTGTTGTTCAGTAGATAAATCATATTCAACACTTTGTGACCCCATGAAGTGTAGCATTCCACTGGGGACAGGCTCCTCTGTCCCCTACTATCTCTTGGAATATGCTTAAATTCATGTCAATAGAGGTAATGATGCTATCTAACTTCGGAATCGCTTTGCTCTTCACCTGAAACTACTACAACATTGTAAATCAACTATTTTCCAACTAGCTCCATTTCCCTTCAGCCATGTGAGGGCACAGCAAAAAGACAGCTATCTATGAATCATAAAGCCGATCTCACCAGACTCAGATCTGCTGTCACCTTGACCTTGAGCATCCCTGCCTCCAGGACTGTGAGAAATAAATTTCCATTTTTATTAAAACAACAAATAAAATTATACTGTGGATATGAATATAGACATCTCTTCAAGGTGTTCTCTTCAATTATTTTAGGTGCACACCCAGACATGAAATTGCTGGGTAAATTATAATTCTAGCTTTAATTTTTCAAGGAACTACCATATATATTTTTTTAATTGGGAGTGTAGTTGCTTTACAATATTCTTTTAGTTTATGCTGTACAATGAAGTGAATCAGCTATATGTATACATATATCCCCTCCCTCTTGAACCCCTCTCACACAACCCCCATCCCAGCCATCTGGGTCACCACAGAGCAGGTAGTTCTATTTTTTTCAATTAACTTATTTTAACTGGAGGATAATTACTTTACAATATTGTGATGGTTTTTGAGAAATATCCATACAATTCTCCATATTGTCTGTATCAATTTATATTCCCACAAACAGTGCAAAAGTGTTCCCTTTTATCCACACTCTCTCCAGCATTTATTTTTTGATGTTGGTCATTCTGACCAGTGTGAGGTGATACTTCATTGTAGCTTTGCTTTCTCGAATAATCAGTGATGTTGGGCATTTGCATCTTTTCACGTCTTTGTTGCTCATCTATGTGTCTTCTTTGGAGAAATATTTGTTCAGGTCTTCTACCCATTTCTTGATTGGCTTGTTTGTTTTCTTGATATTCAGCTGCATGAGCAGTTTGTATATTTTGGAGATTAATCTCTTGTTGGTCACTTCATTTGTAAATATATTATCCCATTCTGAGAGTTGTCTTTTCATCTCATTTATGGTTTTGTTTGCTGTGTTAAAGCTTGTAAGTTTAATTAGGTCCTATTTTTTTTTTTTTACTTCCATTACTCTAGGTGGTGGTCAAAAAAGATCTTTCAGTGATGATGTTTTGCACAGCATTAAGTATTTTACATTTCTACAAACAGGGCATAAGAGTTGCAATTTCTAAACATCATCTCCAAAACTTGTTTTCTTATTTTTAAGGTATACTTGACATGTAAACATATTATGTATTGCAATTGTTACAATATATAACAATTTAGGTGAGCAATATTATAATTAGATACTTGTATATGTTGCAAAATGTTTGTCACAAAGTCTGATCAGCACCTGTCATCATACATAGTTGCAATTTTTTCCTGTAATGAAAACTTATACGATCTACTGTCTTCTGCTGTTTTGGGGGTGAAGTTCTAATGGTGTAAGATTGCCCTTCATTGTGATTTTGATATGCATTGCATTAATGATTAGTGATGCTGAGCTTCCTTTTATGTGTGTATTGGCCATTTGAGTGTCTCCTTTAGAGAAATATCTATTCAAGTCCTTTGAAGATGTTATTTATGTATTCTAGATATTATCTGCTTATCAGATATATGATTTGCAGATCTATTCTTCCAGGTTATGGGTTGCATTTTCAGTCTGTTGACTGTGTACTTTGATGTATAGAAGTTTAAATTTTCCTTTTTTTCTTTTTTATTGAAGTATGGTTGATTTATAATGTGATAATAGTTTCAGGTGTATAACATATTGATTCACTATTTTATAGACTATAATCTAAAGTTATTATATTATATTGGCTGCATTCCCTGTGCTGTACATTACATATTTATATAAATTGTATTATGCATAGCAGTTTGTACCTCTTGAATTCCTTTGCCTATTTTGTCTCTCCCCCTCCCCTTTTCCCAAGGCTTCCCTGATAGCTCAACTGGTAAAGAATCCACCTGCAATGCAGGAGACCCTGGTTGGATTCCTGGGTCGAGGAGATCCCCTGGAGAAGGGATAGGCTACCCACTCCAGTATTCTTGGGCTTCCCTTGTGGCTCAGCTGGTAAAGAATCTGCCTGCAATGTGGGAGACCTGGGTTCAATCCCTGGGTTGGGAAGATCCCCTGAAGAAGGGAAAGGCTACCCACTCCAGTATTCTGGCCTGGAGAATTCCATGGACTGTATAGTGCAGGGGGTCACAAAGAATTGGATATGACTGAGTGACTTTCACTTTCACTTTCACCTCCCCTTCTCCCTACTGGTAATCACTAGACTGTGCTTTGTATCTGTTAATTTGTTTCTGTTCTGTTATATTTCTTAGCTGGCTTCATTTGTAGATTACACAGCTAAGTGAAGACATACAGTGTTCAGCTTTCTCTGTCTGACTTATTTCACTAAGCATAGTATACTCCAGGTCCATTCATGTTGTTGCAAATGGGAGCTTTTCATTTTTATGGCTGAATAATATTATACTGTGTGTTTGTATCACATCTTCTTATCAATATATATTCTTTATCAAGTTATCTATTCATGAGACCTTAAGTTACTTCCATATACTGGCAATTTTAAATAATGCTGTTGTTGTTCAGTTGCTAAATTGTTTCCAATTCTTTGCCACCCCATGGGCTGCAGCATGCCAGGCTTCCAGAGTTTTCTCAAACTCATGTCCATTTATTTGGTAATGCCATCCAATCATCTCATCCTCTGGTGCCCCCTTCTCCTCCTGCCTTCAGTATTTCCCAGCATCAGGGCTTTTTCCAATGAATCAGCTCTTTGCATCAGGTAGCCAAAGTATTGGAGCTTCAGCACCAGGCCTTCCAATGTGAATATTGGGGTGCATGTATCTTTTCAGATTATGGTTTTCATGTTCTATAGATATATTCCCAGGAATGGAATTGCTGGAGCATGCGGTAGTTCTATTTTTATGTTTCTGAGGAACCTCTGTCTGGTTTTCCATAGTGGCTGCACCAATTTACATTCCCATCAACAGTGTACTAAGGTTCCTTTTTGTCCACATCTTCATCAGTATGTGTTATTTATTGTCTTTTTACAATACCCATTCTTACAGTTGTGAAGTGATATCTCTTCATGGTTTTGCAGTTCCCTGATGATTAGTAATGTTGAGCATCTTTATACATTATGTCCCTTTTGGAAATCTGTATGTCTTCTTTGGAAAAATGTCTATTCCGATCTTCTGCTCATTTTTAAATACCAGGTTGTTTGCTTCTTTGATATTGAATTGTATGATCTCTTTATAACTTTTGGATATTAATCCCTTATCAGTCATATCATTTGCAGATATCTTCTCCCATTCACTAGGCTTTTTTGTTGATAATTTCCTTTGCCGTGCAAAAGTTTTTAAGTTTAATTTAGTCATTTTGTTTATTTTTGTTTTTCTTTCCCTTTGCTAAGGAGACAGATTAAAAAAAATTTTTTTTAAGACTTTTGTCAAAGAGTGTATAGCCTGTGCTTTATTTTACAAGTTTTATAGTTCCCAGTGTTGCATTTAGATCTTTAAATCATTGGGGTTTATTTTCATACATAGCCTGAGAAAATTCTCTAGTTCATTCTTTGACACATAGCTGTCCAGTTTTCCCAAGACAACTTGTTGAAGAGATTATCCCATTTTATATATTTACCTGCTTTATCATAGATTAATTGACCATATGTTCATGGGTTAGTTTCTGGTATATCTATTCTCTTCCATTAATCTATATGTCTGTTTTTGTAACACTACCATACTGTTTTGATTACTGTAATTTGTAGTTTAGTCTGAAGATGTGGACTGTGGTATCTCCAGATCTGTTCTTTTCTTCTCAAGATTGCTTGACTATTTGGAATCTTCTGTGATTCCATAAAAATGTTAGGATAGCTTGTTCAAGTTCTGCGAAAAATGCTATAGGTATTTTAATAGGGATTGTATTAAATCTGAGATTTCTTTGGGTAATATGGACATTTTAATAGTAACCCAATCCATGAACACATTATCATTAAATTTACCTGTATAATCTTTAGTTTCCCCTTCATCTGTATCTTCTAATTTTCAGCATACAGTTCTATCACCTCCTTGGTTTAGTTTATTCCCAGGTATTTTATTCTTTTGGATGTGATTGTAAATGTAATCATTTTCTTAATCTTTCTTTCTGATATTCACTAGTTTATTATTAGTGTATAGAAAAGCAATTGATTTCTGTATATTAGTCTTGCATCTTGCAAAATTTCTGAATTCATTTAGTAGTTTTATGGTTTTTTGCAGAGGCTCTAGGGTTCTCTATGTATAGTGTCATGTCATCTGCAAATGGTGACACTTTTACTCTTCTCTTCTAATTTGGAAGTTTTTTCTTTCTTTTTCTTATAGAATTGCTGTGTCTAGGATTTCTAATACTGTTAAATAGAAAGGAGAGAGTGGGCATCCTTGTGTAGTTCCTGATTTTAGAGGAAAAGCTTCCAGTTTTTCACCACTGAGTATGATGTTAGTTGTGGATTTGTCATATATTGTCTTTATTATGTTGAGATATGTTCCCTCTACACCAAAATTCTTCTGAGATTTTTTTCAAGAGTAGATGCTTAGTTGTGTCAAACTCTTTTTCTGTGTATATTGAGGTGATCATGTAATATTTATTATTTGTTTTGTTAATGTAGTGCCTCACATTGATTGATTTGGGGATATTGAACAATCCTTGCATCCCTAGAATAAATCCCACTTGATTATAGTGCATGATCTTTCCTATATATTGGTGAATTTTGTTTCCTCATATTTTGTTGAGGATTCTTCATCTAAATTCGTCAGAGATGTTGGATTGTAGTTTTCTTTTTTGTAGTGTCTCTGTCTGGTTTTGGTATTAGTGAAAGAGTAGCCACTGAATGAATTTGGGAAAGTTCACCACTCATTAGCATAGAAACTTGTTAAGGCGGCTTCCATTATGTTAGTCTTTATTATTTTAGCCCATTCAGCCATAATTTCACATATATTTCTTAACTTAATCACATTCGAAAAATGATTACTTTCTAGTTAGAGTTTTACTATGCACCTGGTGTTTGCTTCTCAGAGGAAACACTCCCTAATACTCCCTTCCTCTGTGAGCATACTTCATCCAGAAATGACACAGTGCAATAACCTCAAGGGTGACTGGAAACCTCCCAGGACTGCCTGACATCAACTTTGACAATGTTGAAATTTTCCTGGAGGAAAGAATACAAGCTTGCCTTAATTTTTGTGGCATTTCCTTCCACTCTTTAACTATAAAGTCCCTTCCTATTTTTCTCCCAAAGGAGGGCACAGTCTTTGAGGGTGGTAGTCCACTGTGGCCTCCTTTGCCTGGCAAACCAATGAAGGCTGTTATTTTCTACCTCACCCAAAAAGTGTTTCCATGCTTCTATTCTGCACCAGTGAACAGAGGTTAAGTTTTGCCAATACTCTTCAATTTTTTTTCAATAGTGTCTTAAGGATAGGTTTTAAATATTCTTTATATGTTTGGTAGAATTAATTTGTGAAGTTGTTCAGTTCTGAACTATTCTTAAGAATTTTTGGCTAATGATTTCATTTTAGCACGTAATTATTTTATACAGATGATCTATTTATTCCTGATTCAGTATTGGAAGATTATATGTTAATAATAATTTATCCATTTCTTATAGTTTTCCAGTTTGTTGACATGTAACTATTTGTAGTATGCTTTTATGATTGTATTTCTGTTATATGGACTGTAATCTCTTCTGTTTTATTACATAATTTGTTTATTTGAGTGTCTGTTCTTTATTAATGAGCCTCATTAAAATAAATTTTGCTTATATTAAAAAAAACTTGTGGTTTTACTGACATTTTCTATTGTTTTCTGTGAGAGTTTTCTTTATCTCTTATTTATTTCTGTTCTGATATTATTATTCCAGTCCTTCTGCTGACTTTGACCTTGTTTGTTCTTCTTTTTCTAATTCCATTAAATGGTTGATTGTGTTGGTTTTTGAGATTTTTTTTTCTTGCTTCTTGAGGTAGGCTTGTGATGCTATAAACTTCTCTCTTAGACCTGGTTTGCTGCATCTTAAAAAATTTGGAAAAGTTATGTTTTAATTTTCATTTGTCTCAAGTTATTTCCTGATTTTTCTTTTGATTTCTTGGATGACCTCTTGGTTTTTCAGTAGCATGTTATTTTGTCTCCTGTCTGTGTTTTTCCCTTTTTCCATCCTGTAACTGATACTGGATGATACTGTTTCATACTCTTCTGGTTAAAAAAATGCTTAATATAATTTCTATCCTCATAAAATTGATGTGACTTATTTTGAGGTCTAATAAGTGATCAATTCTGCAGATTGTTCCATGTGTACTTTAAGAAAAAGTGTATTCTACTGGGTTTGGATTGGATGTTTTGTAGATATCTAATAAGTCATCTGTTCTAATGTGTCATTTGAGGCCACTGAGTCCTTATTTATTTTCAGCCTGAATAATCTGTCCATGGATCTAAGGAGAGGTGTTAAAATCCCTATTATTATTGTATTATTGTCAATGTCTATTTTCATCTCTATATTGGCTTTATATATTTAGGTATCCTATTTTAGCTGTATACATGTTTACAAATACTATATGCCCTTCTTGAATTGCTTCCTTTATAATTGTGTAATGTCCTTCTTTGTCTTTTTTTAATGCTCTTTGTTTTAAAATCTCCATTGTTTGCTATGAGTATTGCTACTTCAGCTTTATTTTCTTTTAAATATACAATCACTGTCTGTGTGTCTTTAGCTCAGAAGTGAGTCTCTCATAGGCAGCATGTAGATGGGTCTTTTTTTTTTTAATTCAATAAGGTAACCTATGTCTATTGATTAGAGCATTAGTCTTCTTGTTGTTGTCTAATAGTCTTCTTGTTGTTGTCCAGTCACTAAGTTGTGTCTGCCTCTTTGTGACCTCATGGACTGCAGCCTGCTAGGCTCCTCTATTCTCCACTATCTCCAAGAGTTTGCTCAAATTCAGGTCTATTCAGTCAGTGATGCTATCTAGCTATCTCTTCCTCTGCCTCGGCCTTCTACTTTTGATTTCAATCTTTCCCAGTATCAGAGTATTTTCCAATGAGTTGGCTCTTCCCATCAGGTGGCCAAAGTATTGGAGCTTCAACTTCAGCATCAGTCTTCCAATGAATATTCAGGGTTGATTTCTTTTAGGATTCACTGGTTTGATCTTCTTGCAGTATAAGGGACTCTCAAGTGTCTTCTCCAACACCCATTCTTCAGCATTCAGCTTTCTTTATGATCCAACTCTCACCTCTGCACACGACTAGTGCAAAAACCATAGCTTTGACCATATGGATCATTGTCAGCACAGTGATGTGTCTGCTTTTTAATAATTAGTCTATTGGCATTTAAAGTGATTATTTATGGTTGTATACTTAATACCATTTGTTACTTGTTTTCCAGTTGTTTTTGTAGTTCTCCTCTGTTCTTTTTTTCTTCCTCTCTTCCCTTGTAGTTTGATGATCATGTTTCAGTTCCTTTCTCTGAAGTTTTCATGTATTTGTTGGGTGTTTTGATTTATTGTTACCATGGAGCTTATATATTCTAACCTATCTTTATATCTATCTGTTTTAGACTGAAAGTCATTTAGATTCAAACACATTCTGAACACTACATTTTTACCCATCACACACTGGTTTTGTGTTGCTAATGTCATACTTTTGATCTTCTTATCTACCCCTTGACTGCTTATTATAGCTATACTTGATTTTATAATTTATGTCTTTTAACTACCCTACTAGCTTATTTAAGTGGTTGATCCACAGCTATTACTATATATTTCCTTTTAGTATTGGTGTGTTTTCCTTTGTGTAATTTGTTTATTTCTTTTTGTAGCCACTTTTTCACTTAAACAGGACTCCCAGGTGGTGCTAGTGGTAAAGAATCTGGGCGCCAATGAAGGAGACACAAGAAATGTGGGTTCAATCTCTGGATCAGGAAGATCCCCTGGAGTAGGAAATGGCATCCCACTCCAGTACTCTTTCCTGGAAAATTCTGTGGGCAGTGGAACCAGAAGGCTACACTCCATGGGGCTGCAAAGAGTCAGACACGACTGAGTGATTGAGCACACATACACATAAACCCTTTAACACTTCTTATAAAATCAGTTAAGAGGCGGTCCTAAGATGGTGGAGGAATAGGATGGGGAGACCACTTTCTCCCCCACAAATTCATCAAAAGAACATTTGAACGCTGGGTAAATTCCATAAAACAACTTCTGAATGCCGGCAGAGGACATCAGGCCCCCAGAAAAGCAGCCCACAGTCTTCAAAAGGAGGTAGGAAAAAATATAAAAGACAAAAAGAGAGACAAAAGAGGTAAGGACGGAGCTCCATCCTGGGAAGAGAGTCTTAAAAAAAGAAAGAAGTTTCCAAACACCAGGAAACACTCACTACCGAGTCTGTGGTGAGCCTTGGAACCACAGAAGGAAACATAACAGGGAGGAAAAAATAAATAATTAAAACCCACAAATTATGTGCCCAATGGTAACTCCCCCAGTGGAGAAGCAGCGCAGATGCCTGCATCTGTCACTAGCAAGCGGGGTTTGAGCAGGGAGGCGTGGGCTGCATTGCTTAGAGTAAGGACCAGGCCTGAATGCCCTGTGGGCAATCTGAGGGAACTAACTTGGGCTAGCAAACCAGACTGTGGGATAGCTACCATGCAAAAAGCCCTAACCTAAGACACCTCCAGACCTGCTCACAGAACAAAGGACTGAGAAGAGCTAGCCAGCTGCAGACCATCCCCCTCTGGTGACAGGCAGCCAGAGCTGGAAGGGGGCAATTGCGGCCCCAGAGAGGCATTATCTACCAAACTGCAAGCAGCCTCATTGCTAACTAGGACTTCTTGGGATTCTGGATGGTCAACATCCACCTGAGAAGGTGCGCTGGTTGTACACCCAGAAAACCAGGCAGCAAGGACTGGGGAGGCGATAAGTCGCAGTGACCGTGCTCACCAAACACCTGGTCACCTGAGTTGCTCGGACCTGGGAAGGGCACAAAACAGAGGCCCAACTGAGTCTGTGCCTCTGAGGACTACCCGAGTACCTGAACCTAATCGGCTTAGACCTGGGAAGTGTACACAACCCAGGGCCGATCTCAGACAGTTCCCAGCAGAGCAACCTACAGCCTGAGCAGTGTAGACAGGGAAAGCACACACGCAGTGAGCAGGGGCAGGGGCAAACCCAGTGTGGCTGAGTCACTGTGAGCACACACCAGTGTTATCTGTTGGCAGAGTCCCTCCCTCCCCACAGCATGACTGAACAAGTAAGCCTAAAAAAGTGTCCATCACCGCCCCCTTGTGTCAGGGCAGAAATTAGACACTGAAGAGACCAGCAAACATAAGAAGCTAAAACAGAGGGAACCACCTTGGAAGTGACAGGTGCAATAGATTAAAACCCTGTAGTTAGTACCGACTACATAGGTAGGGGCCTATAGATCTTGAGAAATATAAGCTGGATCAGGGAACTATCCAAAACTGAACTGACCCCACACTGCCCACAACAACACCAGAGAAAGTCCTAGATATATTTTTACTACCATTCTTTATTTTAGAAATTTTTTTTAAAATTTTTAAGTCATCTATTACTCCTTTAATTTTCATTTTTATTACCTACCATTACATTGCAAAAAGAGAGAGAGAGAGAGACCCTATTTTTTAAAGCAAACTTCATATATATATATATATATATTTTATAATTTTTGTGACTTTTTTTTCCTTTAATACTGTATTTTTGAAAATCCAACCTCTACTCTAGATTTTTAATCTTTGCTTTTTGGTATTGGTTACCAATTTTGTACCTTTAAGAACCCAATCTTTAGTATCCATTTTTACTTGGGAGTGAGATTACTGGCTTGACTGCTCTCTCCCTCTTTGTACTCTCATTTTTCTCCACCATGTCCCCTCTATCTCCTCCCTCCCACTTCTCTTCTCTACCCAACTCTGTGACTCTTTTTGTGTGTTCCAGATGGTGGAGAACACTTAGGGAACTCATTACTGGCTGGATCTGTCTCTCTCCTTTTGATTCCCTCCTTCATCCTCCTGGCCACCTCTGTCTCCTTCCTTCCTCTTCTCTTCTCTGTGTAACTCTGTGAACATCTCTGAGCAGTCAAGACTGTGGAGCACACAAAAGGAAGTGATTACTGGCTAGCTTGCTCCCTCCTCTTTTGATTCCACCTTATCTCATCTGAGTCACCTCTATATCCTTCTTCCCTCTTCTCTTCTCCATGTAACCCTGTGTACCTCTCTGGGTGTCCCTCACTGGAAAAACTTTTCATCTTCAACCTAGATGTTTTATCAACGATGCTGTATAGATGGAGAAGTCTTGAGGCTACTGTAAAAATAAGACTGAAAACCAGAAGCAGGAGGCTTAAGTCCAAATCCTGAGAACACCAGAGAACTTCTGACTCCAGGGAACATTAGTCGACAGGAGCTCATCAAACGCCTCCATACCTACACTGAAACCAAGCAGCACCCAAGGGCCAACAAGTTCCAGAGCAATACATACCACACAAGTTCTCCAGCAACACAGGAACACAGCCCTGAGCTTCAATATACAGGCTGCACAAAGTCACTTCAAACCCACTGACAACTCATAATTCATTACTGGACACTTCACTGCATTCCAGAGAGAGAAATCCAGCTCCACCCACCAGAACACCGACACAAGCTTCCCTAACCAGGAAACCTTGACAAGCCACCCATACAACCCAACCCACAGTGAGGAAACTCCACAATAAAGAGAACTCCACAAACTTCGAGAATACAGAAAGGCCACCCCAAACACAGCAATATAAACAAGATGAAGGGACAAAAGAATACCCAGCAGGTAAAGGAACAGGGTAAATGCCCAACAAACCAAACAAAAGAGGAAGAGATAGGAAATCTACCTGATAAAGAATTCCAAATAATGATAGTGAAAATGATCCAAAATTGTGAAAACAAAATAGAATCACAGATAAATAGCCTGGAGACAAGGATTGAGAAGATGCAAGAAAGGCTTAACAAGGACCTAGAAGAAATAAAAGAAGAATAATACAATAAATTAGATCAAAAATACTCTGGAGAGAACAAATAGTAGAATAACTGAGGCAGAAGATAGGATTAGTGAGGTAGAAGACAGAATGGTAGAAATAAATGAATCATAGAGGAAAAAAGAAAAACTAATTAAAAGAAATGAGGACAATCTCAGAGACCTCTGGGACAATGTTAAACACCCCAACATTCGAATCATAAGAGTCCCAGAAGAAGAAGACAAAAAGAAAGACCATGGGAAAATACCTGAGGAGATAATAGTTGAAAACTCCCATAAATGGGGAAGTAAATAATCACCCAAGCCAAGAAACCCAGAGAGTCCCAAATAGGATAAACCCAAGGCCAAACACCCCAAGACACATATTAATCAAATTAACAAAGGTCAAACACAAAGAACAAGTATTAAAAGCAGCAAGGGAAAAACAACAAATAACACAGAAGGGGATTCCCATAAGGATAACAGCTGATCTTTCAATAGAAACTCTTCAGGCCAGGAGGGAATGGCAGGACATACTTAAAGTGATGAAAGAAAATAACCTACATCCCAGATTACTGTACCCAGCAAGGATCTCATTCAAATATGAAGGGGAAATCAAAAGCTTTTCAGACAAGCAAAAGCTGAGAGAATTCAGCACCACCAAACCAGCTATCCAACAAATGCTAAAGGATCTTCTCTAGACAGGAAACACAATAAGGGTGTATAAACTCGAACCCAAAACAATAAAGTAAATATTTGGCAACAGGATCATACTTATCACTAATTACCTTAAACGTAAATGGGTTGAATGTCCCAACTAAAATGCAAAGACTGGCTGAATGGATATAAAAACAAGACCCCTATATATGTTGTCTACAAGAGACCCACCTCAAAAGACGGGACACATACAGACTGAAAGGGAAGGGCTGGAAAAAGATATTCCACACAAATAGAGACCAAAACAAAGCAGGAGTAGCAATACTCATATCAGATAAAATAGACTTTAAAACAAAGGCTATGAAAAGAGACAAAGAAGGCCACTACATAATGATCAAAGGATTAATCCAAGAAGAAGATATAACAATTATAAATATATATGCACCCAACAAAGGAGCACTGCAGTACGTAAGACAAATGCTAACAAGTATGAAAGGGGAAATTAACAATAACACAATAATAGTGGGAGACTTTAATACCCCACTCACACCTATGGATAGATCAACTAAACAGAAAATTAACAAGGAAACACAAACTTTAAATGATACAATAGACCAGTTAGACCTAATTGATATCTATAGGATATTTCACCACAAAACAATGAATTTCACCTTTTTCTCAAGTGCACAAGGAACCTTCTCCAGGATAGATCACATCCTGGGCCATAAATCTAGCCTTGGTAAATTCAAAAAAATTGAAATCATTCCAAGCATCTTTTCTGACCACAATGCAGTAAGATTAGATCTCAATTACACGATAAAAACTACTAAATTCCCAACATATGGAGGCTGAACAACACACTGCTGAATAACCAACAAATCATAGAAGAAATCAAAAAATAAATCAAAATTTGCTTAGAAACGAATGAAAATGAAAACACAACAACCCAAAACCTGTGGGACACTGTAAAAGCAGTGCTAAGGGGAAGGTTCATTGCAATACAAGCATACCTCAAGAAACAAGAAAAAAGTCAACTAAATAACCTAACTCTACACCTAAAGCAACTAGAAAAGGAAGAAATGAAGAACCCCAGGGTTAGTAGAAGGAAAGAAATCTTAAAAATTAAAGCAGAAATAAATGCAAAAGAAACAAAAGAGACCATAGCAAAAATCAACAAAGCCAAAAGCTGGTTCCTTGACAGGATAAATAAAATTGACAAACCATTAGCCAGACTCATTAAGAAACAAATGGAGAAAAATCAAATCAATAAAATTAGAAATGAAAATGGAGAGATCACAACAGACAACACAGAAACACAAAGGATCATAAGAGGCTACTATCAGAAATTATATGCCAAAAAAATGGACAACGTGGAAGAAATGGACAAATTCTTAGAAAAGTACAACTTTCCAAAACTGAACCAGGAAGAAATAGATCTTAACAGACCCATCACAAGCACGGAAATTGAAACTGTAATCAGAAATCTTCCAGCAAACAAAAGCCCAGATCCAGACGGCTTCACAGCTGAATTCTACCAAAAATTTAGAGAAGACCTAACACCTATCCTACTGAAACTCTTCCAGAAAATTGCAGAGGAAGGTAAACTTCCAAACTCATTCTATGAGGCCACCATCACCCTAATACCAAAACCTGACAAAGATGCCACAAAAAAAGAAAACTACAGGCCAATATCACTGATGAACATAGATGCAAAAATCCTTAACAAAATTCTAGCAATCAGAGTCCAACAACACATTAAAAAGATCATACACCATGACCAAGTGGGCTTTATCCCAGGGATGCAAGGATTCCTCAGTATTTGCAAATCAATCAGTGTGATACACCACATTAACAAATTGAAAAATAAAAACCATATGATTATCTCAATAGATGCAGAGAAAGCCTTTGACAAAATCCAACATCCATTTATGATAAAAACTCTCCAGAAAGCAGGAATAGAAGGAACATACTTCAACATAATAAAAGCTATATATGACAAACCCACAGCAAACATTATCCTCAATGGTGAAAAATTGAAAGCATTTCCCTAAAGTCAGGAACAAGACAAGAGTTCCCACGTTCACCACTACTATTCAACATAGTTTTGGAAGTTTTGGCCACAGCAATCAGAGCAGGAAAAGGAAATAAAAGGTTTCCAAATTGGAAAAGAAGAAGTAAAACTCTCACTGTTTGCACATGACATGATCCTCTACATAGAAAACCCTAAAGACTCCACCAGAAAATTACTAGAGCTAATCAATGAATATAGTAAAGTTTCAGGATATAAAATCAACACACAGAAATTCCTTGCATTCCTATACAGTAATAATGAGAAAATAGAAAAAGAAAATAAGGAAACAGTTCCATTCACCATTGCAATGAAAAGAATAAAATACTTAGGAATATATCTACCTAAAGAAATTAAGACCTATATATAGAAAACTATAAAACACTGGTGAAAGAAGTCAAAGAGGACACTAATAGATGGAGAAATATACCATGTTCATGGATTGGAAGAATCAATAAAGTGCAAATGAGTATACCACCCAAAGCAATTTATAGATTCAATGAAATCCCTATCAAGCTACCAATGGTATTTTTCACAGAGCTAGAACAAATAATTTCACAATTTGTATGGGAATACAAACAACATCAAACAGCCAGAGCAATCTTGAGAAAGAAGAATGAAACTTGAGGAATCAACCTGCCTGACTTCAGGCTCTACTACAAAGCCACTGTCATCAAGACAGAACAAAGACAGAATGGCACAAAGACAGAAATATAGATCAATGGAGCAAAATAGAAAGCCCAGAGATAAATCCACACACCTATGGACACCTTATCTTTGACAAAGGAGGCAAGAATATGCAATGGAGAAAAGACAATCTCTTTAACAAGTGGTGCTGGGAAAACTGGTCAAGCACTTGTAAAAGAATGAAACTAGAACACTTTCTAATACCATACACAAAAATAAACTCAAAATGGATTAAAGATCTAAACGTAAGACCAGAAACTATAAAACTCCTAGAGGAGAACATAGGCAAAACACTCTCTGGCATAAATCACAGCAGGATCCTCTATGACCCACCTCCCAGAATATTAGAAATAAAAGCGAAAACAAATGGGACCTAATTAAAACTAAAAGCTTCTGCACAACAAAGGAAACTATAAGCAAGGTGAAAAGAAAGCCTTCAGAATGGGAGAAAATAATAGCAAATGAAGCAACTGACAAACAACTAATCTCAAAAATATACAAGCAACTCCTACAGCTCAATTCCAGAAAAACAACCAAATCAAAAAATGGGCCAAAGAACTAAATAGACATTTCTCCAAAGAAGACATACAGATGGCTAACAAACACATGAAAAGATGCTCAACATCACTTATTATCAGAGAAATGCAAATCAAAGCCAAAATGAGGTACCATTTCATACCAGTGAGAATGGCTGCGATCCATAAGTCTACAAGCAATAAATGCTGGAGAGGGTGTGGAGAAAAGGGAACCCTCTTACACTGTTGGTGGGAATGCAAACTAGTTCAGCCACTATGGAGAACAGTGTGGAGATTCCTTAAAATCTAGAAATAGAACTGCCTTATGACCCAGCAATCCCACTGCTGGGCATACACACTGAGGAAACCAGAATTGAAAGAGACACGTGTACCCCAATGTTCATCTCAGCACTGTTTATAAAAGCCAGGACATGGAAGCAACCTAGATGTCCATCAGCAGATGAATGGATAAGAAAGCAGTGGTATATATAGGCAATAGAGTATTACTCAGCCATTAAAAAGAATACTTTTAAATCAGTTCTAATGAGGTGGATGAAAATGGAGCCTATTATACAGAGTGACGTAACCCAGAAAGAAAAACACCAAAACAGTATACTAACACATATATATGGAATATTCACTCTCCTCTTTCACTTTTATCAAGAGGCTTTTTAGTTCTTCTTCATTTTCTGCCATAAGGGTGGTGTCATCTGCATATCTGAGGTTATTAATATTTCTACCACCAATCTTGATTCCAGCTTGTGCTTCTTCCAGTCCAGTGTTTCTCATGATGTACTCTGCATATAAGTTAAATAAGCAGGGTGACAATATACAGCCTTGACGTACTCCTTTTCCTATTTGGAACCAGTCTGCTGTTCCATGTCCAGTTCTAACTGTTGCTTCGTGATCGGCATACAGGTTTCTCAAGAGGCAGGTCAGGTGGTCTGGTATTCCCATCTCTTGAAGAATTTTCACAGTTGATTGTGATCCACACAGTCAAAGGCTTTAGCATAGTCAATAAAGCAGAAATAGATGTTTTTCTGGAACTCTCTTGCTTTTTCCATGATCCAGCAGATGTTCGCAATTTGATCTCTGGTTCCTCTGCCTTTTCTAAAACCAGCTTGAACATCAGAAAGTTCACGGTTCACATATTGCTGAAGCCTGGCTTGGAGAATTTTGAGCATTACTTTACTAGTGTGTGAAATGAGTGCAATTGTGCGGTAGTTTGAGCATTCTTTGGCATTGCCTTTCTTTGGGATTGGAATGAAAATGGACCTTTTCCAGTCCTGTGGCCATTGCTGAGTTTTCCAAATTTGCTGGCATATTGAGTGCAGCACTTTCACAGCATCATCTTTCAGGATTTGAAATAGCTTAACTGGAATTCCATCACCTCCACTAGCTTTGTTCATAGTGATGCTTTCTAAGGCCCACTTGACTTCACATTCCAGGATGTCTGGCTCTAGGTCAGTGATCACACCATCATGAATATCTGGGTCGTGAAGATCTTTTTTGTACAGTTCTTCGTGTATTCTTGCCATCTCTTCTTAATATCTTCTGCTTCTTTTAGGTCCATACCATTTCCGTCCTTTATCGAGCCCATCTTTGCATGAAATATTCCCTTGGTATCTCTAATTTTCTTGAAGAGATCTCTAGTCTTTCCCATCCTGTTGTTTTCCTCTATTTCTTTGCATTGATCGCTGAGGAAGGCTTTCTTATCTCTTCTTGCTGTTCTTTGGAACTCTGCATTCAGATGCTTATATCTTTCCTTTTCTCCTTTGCTTTTCACTTCTCTTCTTTTCACAGCTATTTGTAAGGCTTCCTGAGACAGCCATTTTGCTTTTTTGCATTTCTTTTCCATGGGGATGTTCTTGATCCCTGTTTCCTGTACAATGTCACGAACCTCATTCCATATTTCATCAGGCACTCTATCAGATCTAGGCCCTTAAATCTATTTCTCACTTCCACTGTATAATCATAGGGGATTTGATTTAGGTCATACCTGAATGGTCTAGTGGTTTTCCCTACTTTCTTCAATTTAAGTCTGAATTTGGCAATAAGGAGTTCATGATCTGAGCCAGTCAGCTCCTGGTCTTGTTTTTGCTGACTGTATAGAGCTTCTCCATCTTTGGCTGCAAAGAATAGAATCAATCTGATTTCGGTGTTGACCATCTGGTGATGTCCATATGTAGAGACTTCTCTTGTGTTGTTGGAAGAAGGTGTTAGCTATGACCAGTGCATTTTCCTGGCAAAACTCTATTAGTCTTTGCCCTGCTTCATTCCGTATTCCAAGGCCAAATTTGTCTGTTACTCCAGGTGTTTCTTGACTTCTTACTTTTGCATCCCAGTCCCCTATAATGAAAAGGACATCTTTTTTTGGGTGTTAGTTCTAAAAGGTCTTGTAGGTCTTCATAGAATCGTTCAATTTCAGCTTCTTCAGCGTTACTGGTTGCTGGTATAGATATAGATATAAACATCAGATGATAGATACATCATAGATAGATATTTCATGTTTTTCTCTGGTTAGTGTTTGCCCAATTTTAAGAATCAACATGTGTCTAGAGTCACAGACATGGTGTATTTGTTTTCAGGAGGTGACCATAGATGAGAACAAAGTCAGTCACAGGGGACAGGGCACATAGTGTGACAGGAATCAGTTTTCTGCCAAGTGAGTCAGGATTTAGTGTGTATCAGTGTTAGAGTTTAGAATGTGATGAAGGTTAGAGTTCAGTGCCTGACAAGACTGGGATAAGCATGCAACCAGGATTAGGACTGCATATGTGACCAGGGCTAGTGTTCAGAAGACAACTGGGAACATGACTCAGTGTGATCTTGATCAGTTTTCATAGTGTTACTAAGGTTGGTGCTCAGTGTGTGAGCACGGACAGAAATTGATGGAGTTCAGTGCTCAGCATCTGAATGTTTTGAAGGCTCATAAGTTACCTAGTGTCAGGGTGTAGGATATGACCAGGTTCAATATTTAAAGAATAAGAAGTATCAGTATATAATCAGGGTCAAGGCCCAGCAAATGAGTGGGATCAGGCCTCAGCAGGTCAGTGGGGCAAGACTCAGAGTTTCAGGGTAAGCGCATGGCCACACAAGAGAACAGGAGCTGTCCAGTTTAGGGTCAGGAACCAATCTGTGACCAACATCAGTAATCCCTATGACCACCATTGGTGTGCAACCAGTATTAGAGTTCAGCATGTCAGTAGAGTAAGGGATCGGCATGAGAGCTGGAGTAGTAGTCAGCTTGTGACCAGAGTTTGTGTTCAGCATGTGTTTAGGGTTTGATCTTAGTTTATGACCCAAATCGTAGCTCAGTGTGTGATCAAGATCTGCCTCAGTGTTAGAGTATGATCATGCATTAGAATGTATATGTATTGTGGGGTCACAATATTTTTGTGATTTGAGTTCAGCATGTGACAAGGATCAGGGCTCAGAGTATGATAGAGATCAGACCTAACACTGTGATTAAGATAAGGGCTCAATGTTTGGACTGAATCAGCCCAGTGTGTTTCTGGGCTCATTAAGTGGCAAGGGTCAGGGCACAAGGAATGATTGAGTCCAAATTCTATATAAGACCAGCATCAGGACTCATTGTATAAACAGGGTAGTGCTCAACATGTAACCAGATTCAGGACTTAGTATGTTACCTGGATCACAGCTCTGTAAATGATCTGCATCAAATCTCAGCATTTGATTAAGGTCAGAATCATTATAACAGTGTCAGGGATTGTTGGGTGATTGGGTTTTGTAATCAGAGTGTGAGCAGGGATAGGCTGAGTGTTTACTAAGTTAAGTTCTGAACATCTAACTAGAGTAATGGCTCAGTGTGTGACAAGGTTCATGGCTCAGCTTGTGACCAGGATTAGGGCTCACAGTATAGTCAGGGTTGAGTTCACTGCGTGACCAGTAGCCTTGATCAGAGTAACCAGGTTAAGGGCTCATCTTGTGATCTGAGTCAAGGCTCAGTGGGAGACCAGAGTCAGGGCACATTCTGTGACCAGGAGTAGAGCTTAGTATATGAACATCCAGGCATCAGCATCAAACCAGAGTCAGTGCTCAGAGTGTGACCAGTGATAGGGCTCTGTGTGTTTATAGGATTAGCTCTCAGTTTGTGAGAGGGTCAGAGTTTAGCATGTGATTAGAGTTAGGGCTTAAGAGAGTGTTTGGATCAGATATCACAGTGTGACATGGATCAGTGGTCAGCAGGTGACCAGAAACAAGGTGCATCATAAGATCAGAATCAGGGCTGAATGACTGATCAGAGTTAGGGCTGAGTGACAAGATTCATTGCTCAACATTTGACTAGGATCAGGGCTCTGACCACGATCAGAGCACAACAGCAGCTGACAGAAGTCAGGGCTCAGCATGTGACTGGGTCAGAGCTCAGCAGCTGACTAGGGTCCTGGATTAATTGCAATCAGGGTTCCAGTTCATTAATTAGTAAATGGCTGAAAATTTGCCTAACATTTAGGGTTCAGAGTATGACCAGTTTCGGGGTTCATCAACTATCAAAGATCAATGCTCAGCTTTAGAGCAGAGCCAGGGCTGAGCATATGACCTGGGTTAGGCCTTAAATTAGGACCAGGGTAAGAATCAATTGTGTGATTAGGATAAAACTCAATGTGTGATTGCTGTCATGGTTCTTTATGTGATATGCATAAGGCTCAATGACTTATCATTGTATGGGTTCAGTGTGTGGATAGGTTAAATTCTCAGGATGTGCCCGGGGTGACTTCTGTCAAGTTGTTATCAAGTAAAGAATCAGTATGATAAAAGAGTCAGGTTTTGGCATGTAACTTGAGTCACTGCTCAATGTGTGACAGAGTCAGGGCTCAACATGTAACAAGTGTGAAGCCTCATCACCTGACCAGGATTAGGGTTAACAGGGAGATCAGGGTAATAACTCAGTGTGTGACCAGATTCAGGACTCATGATGTGATTAGGCTTATGGCTCATTGGGTGACCACTATAAAGACACATCCAGTGACTCAGCTCAATATCCACTGTATGACCTGTCAAATCTCCACTGCAACCTGAGTCAAGACTATTGCCAAGTTAAAGGCTTAGCATGTGATCTGGGCCCCTGATAGGAGTGTGATCAGGGTCAGTGCACAAGTGTAATAATTGGGTCAAGACTTAGTGTGTTAACATAATCAGGACTCAGTATGGAACTGGGGTCATAGCTCAATGTGTGACAAAATTTAAGGCTCAGTATGTGACCAGGTTCATGGCTTATATGTGACCAAATCAGGGCCCAGAGAGTTTATGCGGTCAGGGCTAAGAATGTGTGTGACCAGCATTGGGAATAATGTGGGACCCAATTCAGGCATCAGCATGTGATTAGGGTCAGGACTCAGCATGTGACCAGTAGTAGTCTCAAGGTGTGAGGTTTTACCAGGCTTAGGCTCTGACCGAATAGGGCTCAGTGTGTGACGTGACTCAGGACTTGGTGGGTGACCAGAGTAAAGATCACTGTATGAATATGGCCATCATGCAGTGTGTCACCAGGATCAAAACTTAGTGTATTTCAAGCTCAGAGCTTGGTATGTGATCAAGATCAAGTTAATGGTTGACCAAGGTCAGAGCTTATTATTTGACCAGAGTCAGAGATCAGATATGACCAATTCAGAATCTGAGTGGATGACTAGGGTTCAGTGTGTATGTTTACAGTTGTTTTATTTCCCTAGTTATACTATAATAGAGTGGGAATTCATAGGTCACTCACTGTAGAGAATGTTGGAAATAAATTTTCACAGTCACAAATTCTAAGTGAAACCATCCAACTATGTTTTAAGTTTGGCTGAGCATGTCTCAGCTTCTTGAATACAAATAGGAAGATAAACTACAGTTTATCAAGGTGATGCCACATGAGCAAAATGGCATAAGACAAGAGAAAGAGCCTTTAAAGTCTACAGGAAGTGGCTTCAAATAACAGGTAAATGAGATAAGAAGGGGAAAAGAACATGAGGTCCCAATAAACAGTGACAAACATGTGTGGTTAGTAAATTAGAGGCCTCCATGAGGTTGACAGCTGTTAGCACAGGGACATTAGAGGAAGGGATCTAGAAGAACTGGAGATAGTGTTGCTGCTGATAAGAGAGGGGGATGTAGAGTATGGCATTCAATGGGTATGTTTTTTTCCTGATGATAAGGGCATGACTGTGGCGATGAGCGCATCAGGTGAAATGGAACATAATATTCCTGAGGAGACAGGCTCCAGGTTGGCCAAGTCAGCCTGTGAATGTTTGGGCTTTCATGAAGGATAATAGGAGTGAGGGAGCAGTGAAAGTTAGTGAGTATAGCATGTGACAAATATGTTCAGTGGGTGGGTCAAGACTGATAGATAGCAGCAATATGGGTGGTAGGAATGGCTGTGTCATTCTCAAGGTGCAAAACAGACATCACCAAACTAGTCCCTTACCAAACTGCACACAAAACTGCCAAAACAGTAAATTCAAAGTGAAATCTATAAGTTCTTTGGTTGTAAAATTTCTGAATTTTCTGGCATCTTGTATGCAGAATGACATTGTCACACCCAAAAGATAAGAAAAGAAGTGACTGTGGCCTTGGCATGACTTGCCAGTTTGGTCAATGTCCAAAGATGCAGTGAGAAATTGGTCTGACATAATTGTGAATTTGTTCACACTAAATCCCTGTGAGTCTGGATCCTTTGCCTACTAATGTTATATTTATGTGATCTTCATCCCTCCTCTGCACTTAGGGTCACCTCACTCTCCATATGGTACAGGGCTTCTTTTGATGCCTGTTTTGGGGATTTCGTTGAGCTTAGTTTATCCTGTAACTCCTGAAACCAACCAAATTCTCAATTCCAATTTATCACAGGATGAATGAGGCCCTTCTATATCCTGCTTTCAGATGTTAAATTTCATCTCAGCATATAATCAAAATGACAAGAAATAACAAGTGTTGGATGAAAGTGGAGAAAAGAGAACACTTATGTCCTGTTGGTGGGAATGTAAATTGATACAGCCACTATGGAAAATAGTATGGAGGTTCCTTAAAATATGAATAATAGAAATACCATATGATTCAGCAATCTACTTCTGTGTATTTATCCAAAGATAATAAAAATAGTAAGTTGAAAAGAAATATGCACTCCAATGTTCATTTCATCATTATTTACAATAGCTAAGATGTGGAAACAATGTATGCATTCATTGATGGATGAAAGGATAAAGGAATTGTAAGACCCACTGATATTTCCACATCTAGGAATTGCAGATTTTGAAGCTTGAAAAACATGATTGCAAAATCTAGACTAGAGTTTTTTGTGTCCTTCAGATTCTGCATGAGTCATAATTAGTAAAATGGTGTCATTGCCCATCTTGGAAGGTATCTGTACAACTTAGCAAGACAGGTAAATGGCAAATTTCCCAGCCATTCATCATCAATAATTTTCTAATCACCTGCTATGTGTCTTATTAGTGTTGTAGGTACAAATCTTTGACTTCATGGAATATTCCATCAGTTCAGTTCAATTCACTCGTGTTCGACTTTTTGCGACCCAATGGACTGCAGCATGCTGAAAGGTTGTTGCACAATCTCTCCCCCAGGGAACCAGTGTTCAGTTAGCGGAGCTTGTGACTCTGACCTAAGCTCTAGAGTTAAGCAAAGGGCAGCGAGTAAATATCTACACGGATTCTAAGTATGCTTATTTGACTTTACATGCTAATGCTGCAATATGGAAAGAAAGACAGTTTAAAACAGCAACAGGAGAACCTTTTAAGCATTTCAGATAGATTGAGAGACTTTTAACTGCTATATATTGTCCTAAAGAAGGAGCTGTTATGCATTGAAATGGGCACAGCAGGGATGGGAGTAAAGTAGCCAAAGGTAATCAGTTGGCTGACTGTCAAGCCAGAAAAGTGGCACTTTATGAAACCCCTTCACTACAGACTCCTTTGATCTGGACAGGTCCTGTGGAACAGGAAAAACCACAATATACTGAGAAAGAATTAGAAAGATATGAGAAAAGAGGATCAAAGATTACAGATAGAGGATGGTTACAGTCCGAGGATGGACGATTAATAATTCCTGAAAATGCTCAGTGGAAAATACTTAAGGGTTTATACCAGAGTTTTCATTTGGTTGCAGAAGTACTTACCAGATGGCTTCTCATTTGTCTGAAGGTAAAAATGAAATGAAAACTCTAAAGAACATTATCAAAAGGTGTGAGGTTTGTCAGAACAATAACCCAAAGACTGAAAAGCTAGCAAAACCTGGATTATTACAAAGTGGAAAGTATCCTGGAGAGGACTGGGAAATTGATTTTACTCATATGCCAAAAGCTAATAGGTATTCTTGCTTACAAGTTTGGATGGATACTTTTACTGGATGGATTGAGGCTTTTCCCTGTTGTAGTGAGCAGGCTAAGGAGGTTGTAGAGATTTTAATCCATGAAATTATCCCCAGGTTTGGGCTGTCACGGAGCCTTCAGAGTGACAATGGCTCCACCTTTAAAGCTGCTGTAACTCAGGAGGTATTTAAAGCTCTAGGAATAGACTATCACTTACACTGTTCCTGGAGACCCCAATCCTCAGGAAAGGTTGAAAAAGCTAATGACATTATCAAAAGACATCTTTGCAAATTAACTCAAGAGACGCAGGCTGCGGCTGCTGCTGCTAAGTCACTTCAGTCGTGTCTGACTCTGTGCGAACCCATAGACGGCAGCCCACCAGGCTCCCCCGTCCCTGGGATTCTCCAGGCAAGAACACTGGAGTGGGTTTCTATTTCCTTCTCCGATGCATGAAAGTGAAAATTGAAAGTGAAGTTGCTCAGTCATGTCCGACCCTTAGTGACCCCATGGACTGCAGCCTTCCAGGCTCCTCCATCCATGGGATTTTCCAGGCAAGAGTACTGGAGTGGGGTGCCATTGCCTTCTCCAAGAGATGCAGGACAATTGGATTAAAGTCCTACACATAGCTTTAATGAGGGCTCGAACTGCCCCCCTTTGAATGTATTTATGGAAGGCCTTTCTTATGCACAGACATTGTTATAGACCCTGAAGCCTTGGAATTAACTAGTTATGTAGCTCAGCTCTCGGCTTTTCAACAGGCATTAATAGAACTCCAGGAGACGACTCCTGACCCAGCCTCTGAGTCAAGCAAGCCTCTATTTGAGCCAGGAACTGAGGTACTCATACAAAAGTAGGGATCTGGGGGCCCATCCCTCGAGCCCCTCTAGTAAGGCTCTTACCATGTTATTCTTTCTTCTCCCACAGCTGTCGAAGTGCCAGGAATTGATTTGTGGGTACATCACCCTCGAGTTAAGAGGTGGCACCCTGACCAGAACTAAGTGACTTTATTTTATGTCTTTACTTTCTATGCTCTGACTTTGTACTTTTCCGATGGGCCTGATAATCTATGTGAGCCTACTTCTGCTGACTCCAAAAATCCTGAGTCTGCCGTTTGATCTTCAAGACAATGCCTTCCTGTCCTGGGCTAACTCCTACGCTGCATTCCACAATAGGTCTAACTGCTGGGTCTGCGGAGCACTCCCCTCTTCATCAGTGGAAGGAAGGCTTCCCGTGGTGGACATCTACACTTCAAGGAAGACTTTCTCCAAGTCTGCAAATTCCTTTGAAAACAATCATATGTGATGACTCTTCTTCATCTGATGACATCTAACAACCCTAAAATGGACTGGTGCAACACTTTGTACTTTAACTATGGACATAACGTGACTTTTAATTTTGATTATATATTTCTCAGTTTAATGATTATTTTGCTACACATAAGGCAAATAGGTCTAGATCTAATGGTTTTTTACCTGACATTTATCAAATATGGGATGAGGCTATATGGCTAACTCCTGAAAAAGGATGTCTAATATCTACTGCCCCTATAGGCTGGGAACAAATAAAGCCATCCCCAAAAGTTAGCCAACAACTTAATTACAGTGATTGGAAACAATTGGGATTTTTGCCTCAGGAAATCTGCAACATAATCATTCGTGTGTTTTCCAACCCCGGTTCAGGTCCTCCCTTTTTCTGGCCAGGCACTAATTGTGACTGAATATTTCAGTCATGCTGGCTTGCTCCAAACGGGACTTATTGGATATGTGGCTCTTACCTATGGGCATGGCTTCCCCCTGGTTGGATAGCGAGATGCACCCTGGGTCTAGCCTTTACTCATGGCTTTATATTTTCAGAACTTCCAGAAAAGCCTGCTAATTTACCCCACCTTAAAACTCGGTGGGCAAGGTCTGTATTTCACTGGTATGATTATTTGGCTGCAGTGTTTGTTCCCTCTTTGGGAACTATAGATGTTATGCTACGAGTGGATGCTTTGACTAATTTTACTCAACAGGTATTACAAGATTCTCAAAAACCTATTTCAGCTCTTAATGCTGAACAAGCACAAATTAGAAAGGTGGTTTTACAAAACAGATTGACTTTAGACATTCTGACAGCTGCACAAGGAGGAACTTGTTCCATTATTCATACTCAGTGCTGTACATATATACCTGATATGAGCACTAATGTTACTCATTTTGCTAAACACATGAACAAGATGACTGGGGCTATGGATACTCTTGAAGCCTCAATTGCCTCACTTTGGGAGATGTTAACTAGTTCCCCATGGTAGAAAACTATCTTAATTACAATAATTCTGATTGTTTTGTTTTTGCTGTTTGCTCCCTACATCTGTAACTGTGTAACTGGATTTGTTTCTAGTTGCATGAAAGCTTTTAAGTCACTAATGGCTGCTCAAACTCCTGCTACTGCTGCAGCTTCTTCCAACTAATACTTGGGGCCCCTGGATCAGAAATCCTCAGTATGAGGGTTAGGAAAATATGTTGCCTCACCAACTTAGGGACAATGCCCCTTGTCAGTTAGGAAGCAGTTATGGAACGAGAATGATGCCCCTTTTCCCTAGGCAACATAATTCTCCTAAAAGAAAAGGGGGGAATGAGAGGATAACAGGCAGGAAGGCCAGGGGTCTCCAAACGGAGGAAATAGGCTGCAAGTGTCAGACATTTTTATCTTTCTTAAGCAGCAGGAGGAAACAAACTAATGATATTTTTTTCCTTCTCTATACAAATTTAAAAGGAGGGTTATCTTAAAATACTGTGTTGCCATAATGACACCTGGTTTCACCTGAAGTTAACTATTCTCAAACCTTGAGTTAACCAAAGCATTTTTCATATGGAAATGTTTATCTTAAGCTATGTTAATGTACTATGCATTTACCCCAAACTCCGTCTTCAAGTCGGTTCTGCCTAATGGCTCAGAACCTACTTGACAAACCAGTATGTTATACTCAGATATTGTTCTCCTAATCTATGTAAACAAAACTATTTGTATGGTAATCTGCCCTTCTACAAGATTCAAGTCAATTGTTTTATGGCCCGGAATGACTCATCTGGTGCCAAGATTATACCAAAATGCATCTTATGGATGAGGGGCCTGGTGCCATTCTGAGTTTTAAGACATTCCTGTCTTTCATTAACAGATTGCTAGTGACTATATAACATCCAGCTGAAGACTAGCGGGGGGGGGACTCTTTCTGCCCCCTTCTGATGCCTATGTCAGAAGCTTTTTTTTATCTCCTTTATACTTTAATAAAACTTTATTACACAAAAGCTCTGAGTGATCAAGCTTCGTCTCTGGCCCCGGATTGAATTCTTCTCCTCCGGGGGCCAAGAATCCCAGCGTCTTTTTGTTCAGCAACAACCTTTCATCTTGGGGGCTCATCCGGGATCCTTCAGGACAAGGTAAGGATGTTTGAAGCTCTAGTTCTTTGTTCTCCTGGCAAACACGTTTTCTGCTGTACTTTACTAACTCTACAGTGTGCTTGTGTGAATGAATGAAACGCCCTGAGTGAAGCAAGTGAGGAGCCCTGCTCTGTGGTTCCATGGTGATCTCATATGGCTTATGACAGAAATCTGTTGGGGAGTTATATCGACCTGCCAATGTCAAGAGGCACCCAATGTCTCCTTTGGGGAAACAACCAGAAATGGGCAAAACGTGTGGACTGAACTCTCCTTTCTCGGTCAAACTTTTCGGTCTCTTTGACCATTTCATAACTCCTTGGGAATTAGAAGTACTAACCTAATCTATCAGATCATAGACTTTCAAGGGACTTGTAATCTATGCTGTTACTGTGTACTGTGACTTAGGTCCCAAACTTGGATTGGTAGGCAGGAAGCGCCTAGCCTCGCTAGGAATCAGAAGTTCGGAAGCTAGATGGAGCTCTAGCTCCAAGAACATCCCTGAGGTCAAAGTTTACTCAGATTGGGACTGTAATGGGTTTTTTCCTTTGGTAACACTGGCTCTAGTGGACCAGAGGAGGCTCTTATACTGATGTGGTGACTCTTAGAAGGAACATCTCAGTATTATGTTCATATTGGTCTTATTTGGTCAGGAATATACTCAGGGTCGTGCACAGGCACTCACTTGACGAATGTTTTCCCCAGTGGTCTTAGCTTGGGAGGCATTCCAGAAAGTTACTCTGATTGCACCCTGGATGCCATCAGAGGCAAGCAAGGTTTTAATGAAGAGCTGGACGTCAGTCAGGGATGCCATAAGGTCTACCCCTGGTGCATTCCCACCCTGTCTCGGTGGTAGAACCGGGAGGGATGAGTATGACACTTGCGTCAGTAAGGGACAGACTAAGTCTGCCCAGGAAGGAAAAGCTTTTGGTGTGAAGTCTGTCTACACCCCCATCTAGAGCAGGGAGGGACGCCTCGGGTAGAAAGATGGTGCTGGTCCCTTTTTTCCTCTCTTACAGATGGGAGCTAACAATTCCAGCCTCACTCCTTTGAACTGTATCCTGAAAAACTGGGATAGATTTGATCCCCAGGGCTTAAAGAAGACACATCTGGTCTTCCCATGTGACACTGCATGGCTGCAGTACCCACTGGAGGATGGAGAATGGTGGCCAGCTTAAGTATAATACTGTTTTACAATTAGACTGGTTCTGTAGAAAACAAGGAAGATGGGATCAGAGACATTTTGTCAGATGTATTCTTGAAGGACTCAGGCAGGTACTTACTAAGCCTTTAAACTATGGCAAATTGGCAAACATAGAACAGGAGGAGAAGGAAGCTCCTGGTAAATTCCTAGATAGACTGAGAGAAGCCCTTTGCAGATTCACTGAGATTGATCCCAAAAGTGAAGAGGGAATAGTGATCTTTAAGGATAGATTTCTCACTCAGTTGTCTCCAGATATCCGCCATAAGCTATCAAAACGGGTGTATGGACCAAATAAGTCTTTAGATAATCTGTTACAGCTGGCTCAGACAGTCTGTTATGGTAAGGAATACGAGGAAAAGAAAGAAAGGCAGAGAAAGACAAAGGAACAGGAGGAAGCCTTCGCAATGTCTATGAAAACTGTTCTTAAACAGCCTGAGAAAAATGCCCAGAGGGGCCCAGATGAAAAGGGATGGGCTTGCTATTACTGTGGAAAGGAGGGGCACCTCCCACAGGATTACCCTCAGGCATCTAAGCCACCCCCGGCTCCATGTCCGGTCCGCAAAGGACCACACTGGAAGAGAGACTGCCCCCAGAGATGTAGGTTTCAGGAGCCGGACTCTGAAGACAATCAGGACTGAAGGTGCCTGGGGGTCCCCACACAAGCTCCCATCCTAATTACACCTGAGAAACCCCAGATATTAATCACTGTGGGGGGCCAATCCCTTGATTTACTTTTGGACACTGGGGAAAATTACTCTGCTTACTGAAGCCCCTGGCCTACTTTCTTCCCAATCCGCTTCTGTAATGGGACTGTTTGGATAAGCCAAAAGGTATTATTTCTGTAAATTGTAACTGGCACTCTGTGCTATTTTCACACGAGTTTCTGATCATGCCAGAGTCTCCCTCAACCCTTTTGGGGAGGGATATACTGAGCAAGGTCCATGGCTCTGTTTTCATGAATATGGAGCCGTCCCTTTCTCTCCCTTTAGTTGAACAAAATGTAAATCCTAGAGTATGGGCTGATGGAAAATCTGTGGGTTGAGCACAAAATGCTATTCCTGTAGCTGTCAAGCTCAAAGACCTGAACTTATTTCCACATAAGAAGCAGTATCCACTGAAACCTGAGGTTAAGGAAGGGTTAAAACCCATCATGGAAAATTTAAAGGAGGAGGGACTATTAGTTCCCTGTAACAGTCCGTGCAACACTCCTATTTTGGGTATAAAGGAATCAAATGGTAAATGGAGACTAGTTCAAGATTTACGAATAATAAATGAGGCTGTAGTTCCTTTACACCCCGTGGTGCCTCATCCTTATACTCTATTGTCTGAAATTCCTGAATGAGCCAAATATTTTTCAGTAATTGATTTGAAAGATGCCTTCTATTCAGTGCCTTTGGTGGAGGAAAGTTAATTTCTATTTGCCTTTGAAGACCCTACGCAGCCAGCTTCTCAGTTAACCTGGACAGTTTTGCCCCAGGGATTTCGTGACAGTCCTCACTTATTTGGACAAAGTTTGTCATGGGATCTACAAAACTTTAATAGCTCTGAAGCGGTGGTGTTACAATATGTAGATGATATTTTACTCTGTGCTGAGACAGAGGAAGCTTGTTCACGAGCCTCAAAAGATTTCTTAAACTTTCTGGCAGGCTGCGGTTACAAGGCATCAAGAGAAAAGGCTCAGCTTTGTCAACAATCTGTTAGATATCTAGGCCTAATCATATCAGAAGGGACTAGGGTCATAGGCCATGAGAGAATTAAACCTATACTAAATCATCCCCTATCTATGACATTAAGACAATTGAGAGGATTTTGGGGAATCACAGGCTACTATCGTATTTGGATTTCAGGTTATGGGGAACTTGCCTGGCCTTTATATAAATTTATAGCTGAAACTCTGCAGGCCCAAACCAACAAACTGGTTTGGTCTCCAGATACTCAAAAGGCTTTTAAGGTTCTTCAGACTTCTCTCCTGCAAGTTCCACCTCTGAGCTTGCCCACAGGGTCAGAATTTAATTTGTTTGTCACTGAAAGAAAAGGTATGGCCTTGGGAGTTTTGACACAATCCCGAGGGCCTCACCAGCAACCTTACTGCTTATCTAAGCAGAGAATTAGATGTAATTTCAAGTGGGTGGCCCCACTGCCTAAGAGTAATTGGGGAAGCAGTTTTATTAGCACCTGAAGCTTTAAAAATAATTAATGGACGAAACCTTACTGTACTGACTTCTCATGACGTGAGTGGAATCTTAAATTCTAAGGTTAATATTTGGATGACAGACAGTAGAGTTCTTAAATGTCAGTCATGGTTGTTAGAAGGACCAGTAACTAAACTTAAAGTTTGTGGAAATTTGAATCTTGCCACTTTCCTTCCTGAGAAGGAAAATGAAACACCTGATCATGATTGTTCCCAATTTCTAACTTTAAACTATGCAGCTCGGGAGGATCTAATGGACACCCATTAGACAATCCTGACATGGAAATATTTACAGATGTCCGTTCTTTTGTTCAGGATGGAAAGCATAAATGCCAGGCTTCCCTGTCCATCACCAACTCCCAAAGCTTGCTCAAACTCATGTCCATAGAGTTGGTGATGCCATCCAACCATTTCATCCTCTTGTCCCCTTATCCACTGCCTTCAATCTTTCCCGGCATCAGGGTCTTTTCCAATGAGTCAGTTCTTCACATCAGGTGGCCAAAGTATTGGAGCTTCAGCTTCAGCATCAGTCTTTACAACAAATATTCAGGACTGATTTCCTTTAGGATTGATTGGATTGATTTCTTTGTAGTCCAAGGGACTCTCAAAAGTCTTCTCCAACACCACAGTTAGAAAGCATCAATTCTTCGGAGCTCAGCTTTTTTTTGTGGTCCAACTCACACTTCATACATAACTACTCGAAAAACCATAGCTTTGACTATATGGATCTTTGTTGGCAAAGTAATGTCTCTGCTTTGTAATGCACTATCTATGTTGGTCATAGCTTTTCTTCCATGGAGCAAGCATCTTTTAATTTCATGGCTGCAATCACCATCTGCAGTGATTTGGGCATATGAATGAAGTCTATCGCTCATCTGCTTGGTCTTAGACATACAGCACATTGTAAGCCATCTGGCACTACCATCTCCGTTTCTCCTATGACCTGTGAAGGAGTGGAGATATTCCTATTTGCTATGGACTAAATGTTTGTGTCCTC
Source organism: Bubalus kerabau (assembly GCF_029407905.1). Classification (NCBI taxonomy): domain Eukaryota; kingdom Metazoa; phylum Chordata; class Mammalia; order Artiodactyla; family Bovidae; genus Bubalus; species Bubalus kerabau. The sequence continues at coordinate 109,313,605 of NC_073647.1, forward strand.
TGAAAAGTTCATATGTTTAACCCTAGTCCCCAGTATGATGGTACCTGGAAATGAGGGTGGAGTCTTCTTGATGGGTTTAGTGCTCTAATGAAAAAATAAGAGTAAAGACTTTGTTTTCCCTCTCTGTCTTTCTTTCTGTCATGTGAGGTTACAACAAGAAAGTGGTCATCTATAAACCAGAAAGAGATCCTTTACCATAAGCTCAATTATACTGGCACCTTATATAAAATATATAAAATAGTTCTTAAAAATTGTCTTTAGAGTTATTTATGATTAGATATATCTATGTGTGGTGTGGGCTTCCCAGGTGGAGCAAATAGTAAAGAACCAGCCTGCCAATGCAGGTAGATGTAAGAGACATGGGTTGGACCCCTAGGTCGGGAAGATTCCCTGGAGGAGGGCATGGCAACCCACTCAAGTATTCTTGCCTGGAGAATCCCAAGGACAGAGGAGCCTGGAAGGTTGCAATTCACTGGGGTCGCACAGAGTGACATGGCTGAAGTGACTTAGTACACTTGTGTGGTGTATATTTACATTCATACTTCATTTGCGCTCAGTCACTAAGTAATGTCAGTTTCTTTGGGACCCCATGGACTATAGCCTGCTAGGCTTCTCTCTCCATGTTATTTCCCAGGCCAGAATACTGGAGTGGGTTGCCATTTCCTCTTCCATGGGATCTTCCTGATCCAGGGATCAAACCTGCATCTTTGGCAACTCCTGCATTGGCAGGTGGATTCTTTACCAGTAAGCCATCTGGGAAGCACCAATATTTATATTACTGACTTTTTATTTTCATACCCATTCACACCCAGAAGCTCAACTGAAAGTCATGATACCACACCTGGTCAGGAGAGAGATGATGAATGACCACCTGTGGTTGAAGGTGCTAAGTCACTTTAGTCGTGTCCGACTCTGTGCGACCCCATAGACGGCAGCCCACCAGGCTCCCCCGCCCCTGGGATTCTCCAGGCAAGAACACTGGAGTGGTTTTCCATTTCCTTCTCCAACGCATGAAAATGAAAAGTGAAAGTGAAGTCGCTCAGTCGTGTCTGACCCTTAGTGACCCCATGGACTGCAGCCCACCAGGCTCCTCCGTCCATGGGATTTTCCAGAAGGCAGAACAATGCATATGAGTGGACGAAATGTATTTGTGCATCATGCATTATGACAGCAGTTAAAAGGAGGAAAGTAAATAACCGAAAGAGATCTCAAACATCGCCTGAAAATTTGTGGGAAAAGTGAAGAGTTTACAGCCAAGTGTTATACCTTACTAAAATGAATTTTATCAGTTTTTCCAAGATTTATTTTTTATCCTTAGAAAATGTAATTCTTCCTCTCTCTCTTTCTCTCTCTCAGTGATACATAGTTAGATGATAAATAGATACATAGATGACATGTAATATATTAGGTGCTTTGGGTCTAAGTACTGAAGAGAAACATGATTTAAACCTTGGGCTCACAATCTAGTCACATTAACAAATCAGTTAATATGATTAGTATAATAATAATGAACACAATCACTAATTTCATGTGATAATTACAATAACAGATAAATACAGGGGTTAACTAAGTTGTGTGTGAGGCAGTCTTTGACAAGAAAAGTGCTAAGATCCATAAACCTCTGCTTCCTTTATTTCTGGCAACAGACTCCTGACATAATGTTGTTGGGATTCACACAAATCTCATTTATTAGGATACTAGCCCATAGGCTCTTATTACATGGCACCAGTGGTAAAGAGCCAGCCTGCCATTGCAGGACACATAGAAATGAGGGTTCAATCCTTGGGTCAGGAAGATTCCCAGGAGGAGGAAATGACAACCCACTTCAGTATTCTGGCCTGTGAAATTCCATGGACAGAGTGCTCTGGAGGGTATAGTCCAAGGGGTTGCAAGGAGTTAGACACAACTGAAGCAACTGAGTATGCTTGCACACAAGGTAATGAATATTATCATTTACTTGTTTATATCACATGTTATGCTTAAAGTGATAAACTTTTTAAGGCCCAGACATGGAACTGACCAATGGGAACAGGCTCTGCAAAAGACTGGGTAATTGTGGAGATCATCCCAATATCAAGAGGAAATTCCTAACAAATCTAGAACACATTAAAAAGTCAAAAGCAGATATGTTACTAATTTAAAAATAAAAGTATAGGGTTTCTACTTGTTGGAACATAAGAGAAAGAAACAATTATGAAAGAATTTTATGTTTTAGAATAAACCCAATATAATGGGAAAGACTAGAGCTCCCTTGAAGAAAGTTAGAGATACCAAGGGAACATTTCATGAAAAGATGGGCACAATAAAGGACAGAAACAGTATGGACCAAAAAGAAGCAGAAGATATTAAGAAGAGGTGGCAAGAATACACAGAAGAACTATACAAAAAAGATCTTAATGACCCAGAGAGCTATGATATCTGGACATATCTAGATGTCCTAGATACCTAGAGCCAGACATTCTGGAGTGTGAATTCAAGTGGGCCTTAGGAAGCATCACTATGGACAAAGCTAGTGGAGGTGATGGAATTCCTGCTGACCTATTTAAAATCTTAAAATGATGCTATTAAAGTGCTACACTCAATATGCCAGCAAAGTTGGAAAAAGCAGCGGTGGCCAGAGGACTGGAAAAGGTCAGTTTCAATTCCAATCCCAAAGAAGGGTAATGCCAAAGAATGTTTAAACTACTGCACAATGCCTCTCATCTCACATCCTAGCAAGGTAATGCTCAAAATCCCTCAAGCTAGGCTTCACCAGCATGTGAACTGAGAACTTCTAGGTATACAAGGTAGATTTAGCAAAGGCAGAGGAACCAGAAATCAAATCACCAACATCTGTTGGACCATAGAAAAAGCAAGAGAATTCCAGATAAATATCAACTTCCGCTTCATTAACTATGTAAAATCCTTTGACTGAATGGATCATAAAAAACATAGAAAATTCTTGAAGATATGGGAACACCGGACCACCTTCCCTGCCTCCTCCAAAACCTGTAGGCAGTCAAGAAGCAACAGGCAGAACTGGACAGGGACTAACAGACCGATTCAAAATTGGGAAAGGAGTACGTCAAGGGTGTATATTGTCACTCTGCTTATTTAGTTTGTATGAAGAGTATATCATGCAAAATGCCAGGCTGGATGAACTTCAAGCTGGAATCAAATTGCCTGAAGAAATATCAATAACCTTAGATATGCAGATGACACCATCTTAACGGCAGAAAGCAAAGAGGAACTAAAGAGCCTCTTGATGATGGTGAAAGAGGAGAGTGAAAAAGATGGCTTAAAACTCAGATGGGATGGGGAGGGAAGTGGGAGGGGGGACAGGATGGGGAACACATGTACACCCATGGCTGATTCATGTCAATGTATGGCAAAAAGCACTATAATATGGTAAAGTAATCATCCTCCAATTAAAATAAATAAATTAATTTTTTTAAAACTCAGCATTCAAAAAACTAAACTCATAGCATCCAGTCACATCAGTTAATTCAGTCACTCAGTTGTGTCTGACTCTTTGTGACCCCATGGACTGCAGCACTCCAGGCCTCCCTGTCCATCACCAACTCCCAGAGCTTTCTCAAACTCGTGTCCATCAAGTTGGTGGTGCCATCCAACCATTTCATCCTCTGTCGTACCCTTCTCCCCCTGCCTTCAATCTTTCCCAGCATCAGGGCCTTTTCCAATGAATCAGTTCTTCGCATCAGGTGGCCAAAGTATTGGAGCTTCAGCTTCAGCATCAGTCCTTCCAATGAATATTCAGGGTTAATTTCCCTTAGTATCGACTGGTTTGATCTCCCTGCTGTCCAAGGGACAGACAAGAGTCCTCTCCAATACTAGAGTTCAAAGGCATGAATTCTTTGGTGTTCAGCTTTCTTTATGGCCAACTCTCACATCCATACATGACTACTGGAAAAACCATAGCTTTAACTACTATACAGACCTTTGTCAATAAAGTAATGTCTCTGCTTTTTAATATGCTGCCTAGGTTTGCCATGCCTTTTCTTCCAAGAAGCAAGCGTCTTTTAATTTCATGGCTGCAGTCACCATCTACAGTGATTTTGGAGCCTGAGAAAATAAAGTCTGGTGCTGTTTCCATTGTTTCCCCATCTATTTGCCATGAAGTGATGGGATCTGATGCCATGATCTTAGATTTTTCAATGTTGAGTTTTAAATCAGCTTTTTCACTCTGCTCTTTCACTTTCATCGAGAGGCTCTTTAGTTCCTCTTTGCTTTCTGCCATTAAGTTGTGTCAGCTGAATATCTAAGGTCCTTTATGTTTCTCTTGACAATCTTGATTCCAGCCTGTGCTTCACCCAGTCTGGCATTTCACATGATGTACTCTGCATATAAATTAAATAAGCAAGGTGACAATATACAGCCTTGACACACTCCTTTCCCAATTGTAAACCAGTCCATTGTTCCATGCTGGGTTCTTACTGTTGTTTCTTGACCTGCATACAGATTTGTCAGGAGGCTGGAAAGGTGGCCTGGTATTCCCATCTCTTTAAGAATTTTCCACAGTTTGTTGTGATCCACATAGTAAACGGCTTTAGTGTAGTTAGTGAAACAGAAGTAGATGTTTTTCCAGAATTCTCTAGCTTTTTCTATGATCCAATGGATGTTGGCAATTTGATCTCTGGTTCTTATGCCTTTTTTAAATCCAGCTTTAACATCTGGAAGTTCTTTGTTCACATACTGTTGAAGCCCAGCTTGCAGAATTTTGAGCATTACTTTGCTATCAGGTGAGATGAGTGCAATTGTGTGGTACTTTAAACATTCTTTAGCATTGCCTTTCTTTGGAACTGGAATCAAAACTGACCTTTTCCAGTCCTGTGGCCACTGCTGAACTTTCCAAATTTCCTGGCATATTAAGTCCAGCACTTTCATCACATCAACTTTTAGGATTTGAAATAGCTCAGCTGGAATTTCATCACTTCTACTAGCTTTGTTCGTAGTGATGCTTTCTAAAGTCCACTTGACTTCACACTCCAGGATGTCTCGCCCTAGGGGAGTGATCACCTTTGTGGTTATCTGGGACATTAAGATATCTTTTGCATAGTTCTTCTGTGTATTCTTGCCACTTCTTCTTAATATCTTCTTCTCTGTTAGGTACATATTGTTTCTATCCATTTCTGTGTCCATCTTTGCATGAAATATTCCCTTGATATCTCTAATTTTCTTGAAGATATCTCCAGTCTTTACTATTCTATTATTTTCCTCTATTTCTTTGCATTGTTCACTTAGGAAGGCTTTATCTCTCATTGCTATTCTTTAAACTCTGCATTCAGATGGATATATCTTTCCTTTTCTCCTTTGCCTTTCAATTCTCTTCTTTTCTCAGCTATTTGTAAGGCCTCCTCAGACAACCATTTGCTTTCTGCATTTCTTCTTCTTGGGGACCGTTTTGATCACTGCCTCCTGTACAGTGTTACAGACCTCTGTCCATAGTTGTTCAGGCACTCTATCAGATCTAATCCCTTGAATCTATTTCTCACTTCCACTGTATAATTATAAGTAATTTGATTAGGCTCATACCTGAATGATTTAGTGGTTTTCCATACTTTCTTCAATTTAAGTCTGACTTTTGCAATAAGGAGTTCATGATCTGAGTCACAGTCAGTTCTTGGTCTTGATTTGCTGAATGTATAGAGGTTCTCAACCTTCAGCTGCAAAGAATATAATCAATCTGTTTTCAGTATTGACCATCTGGAGATGTCCACGTGCTGGTGGAAGGTGTCTGCTCTGACTAGTGCATTCTCTTGGCAAAACTCTGTTATCCTTTGCCCCGTTTCATTTTTTACTCCAAGGCCAAACTTGCTGTTACTCCAGATATCTTTTGACTTCCTATTTTTGCATTCCAGTCCCCTATGATGAAAAGGATGTCTTTTTTTGTTGTTAGTTCTAGAAGGTCTTGTAGGTCTTCACAGAACTTTAGCTTCTTCAGCATTAGTGGTTGGGGCATAGACTTGGATTATTGTGATATTGAATGTTTTACCAAACGGCCAGAGATCTTTCTGTCATTTTTGCGATTGCACCCAAGTACTGCATTTAGGACTTTTGTTGACTATGAGGGCTACTCCATTTCTTCTAAGGGATTCTTGCCTGCAGTAGTAGATATAATGGTCATCTGAATTAAATTCACGCATTCTGGTCCATTTTAGTTCACTGATTCTTAAAATGTTGATGTTCACTCTTGCCTTCACCTGTTTGACTACTTCCAATTTACCTCGATTCATAGACCTAACATTCCAGGTTCCTATGCAATAATTGTTCTTTATAGCATTGGACTTTACTTCCATCACCAGTCACATCCACAACTGGCATTGTTTTTGCTTTGGCTCAGGCTCTTCATTCTTTCTGGAGCTGGTTCTCCACTCTTCTTCAGTAGCATATTGGGCACCTACCTTGGGAGTTCATCTTTCAGTGTCATATCTTTTTGCCTTTTCATACTGTTCATGGTGTTCTCAAGGCCATACTGAAGTGTTTGTCAGAACTCTCCACCATGACCCCTCTGTCTTGGGTGGCCATACACAGCATGGCTCATAGTTTCATTGAGTTAAACAAGGCTGTGAACCATGTGATCAGTTTGTCTGGTTTTCTGTAATTGTTTCCATTCTGTCTTCCTTCTGAGGGAGAAGGATAAGAGGCTTATAGAAGCTTTCTGATGGGAGGAACTGGCTGTTGGGGAATCTGGGTCTTGCTCTGATGGGTGGAGCCATGCTCAGTAAATCTTTAACCCAATTTTCTGTTGATGGGTGGGGCTGTGTTCCCTCTCTGTAGTTTGGCCTAAGGCCAAACTATGGTAGGTTACCTCCTTCAAAAGGACATATGACAGGACTGTTTTATTCAATGCCCCTGACCCCACAGAAGGACACTGTCAACCCATGCCTCTGCCGGAGACTCCTGGATACTCACAGGCAAACCAGCTCAGTTTCTTTTGGGGTCACTGCTCCTTTCCCCTGGGCCCTGGTGCACACAAGGTTTTGTTTGAGCTCTCCAAGTATGAAGTCACTGTTTTCCCAGTCCTGTGGAAGTTCTGTAATCAAATCCCACTGGTCTCAAAGTCAAATTTTTTGGGGTTTCTCTGTCCCTTTCCTAGATCCCCAGGTTGGGAAATCTGTTGTTGGCTCTAGAACTTTCACAGCAGTGCGAGAACTTATTTGGTATAATTGTTCTCCAGTTTGTGGGTTGTCTGCTTGATAGCTTTATGGTGGGGCTCACATACTGAGCCTCAAAGGTCTGCTGCAGCCAGAGATCCTGTTCCCATGACAGGACACTGCTGATCCATACCTCCGCAAGAGACACTCAAAGACAGGTCTGCCTCAGTCTCTTGTGGGGTCCCTGGACCCATCAATTCATAGCAAATAGATGGGAAAAGAATAGAAACAGTGACAGACTTTATTTTCTTGGGCTTCAAAATCACTGTGGACAGTGACCTGCTGCCATGAAATTAAAAGACACGTGCTCCTTGGAAGAAACACTAGAAACTTAGTTCAGTTCAGTTCAGTTCAGTCGCTCAGTGGTGTCTGACTCTTTGTGACCGCATGGATCACAGCACACCAGGTCTCCCTGTCCATCACCAACTCCCGGACTCTACTGAAACTCATCTCCATTGAGTCGGTGATGCCATCCAATCATCCCATACTCTGTTGTCCCCTTCTCCTCCTGCCTTCAATCTTTCCCAGCATCAAGGTCTTTTCAAATGAGTCCGCACTTTGCATCAGGTGGCCAAAGTACTGGAGTTTCAGCTTCAACATCAGTCCTTCCAATGAACACCCAGGGACTGATCTCCTTTAGGATGGACTGGTTGGATCTCCTTGCAGTCCAAAGGATTCTCAAGAGTCTTCTCCAACACCACAGTTCAAAAGCATCAATTCTTCAGCACTTAGCTTTCTTTATAGTCCAGCTCTCACATACATACATGACTACTGGAAAAACCATAGTTTTGACTGGATGGACCTTTGTTGGTGAAGTAATGTCTCTGCTTTTTAATATTCTATCTAGGTTGGTCATAACTTTCCTTCCAAGGACTAAGCATCTTTTAATTTCATGGCTGCAGTCACCATCTGCAGTGATTTTGGAGCCCCCCAAAATAAAGTCAGCCACTGTTTCCACTGTTTCCCCATCTATTTGCCATGAAGTTGATGGGACTGGATGCCATGATCTTAGTTTTGTGAATGTTGAGCTTTAAGCCAACTTTTTCACTTTCATCAAGAGGGCCTTTAGTTCTTCTTCACTTTCTGCCATAAGGGTGGTGTCATCTGCATATCTGAGGTGATTGATGTTTCTCCCGGCAGTCTTGATTCCAGCTTGTGCTTCATCCAGCCCAGCATTTCACATGATGTACTCTGCATATAAGTTAAATAACCAGGGTGACAATATACAGCCTTGATGTACTCCTTTCCTGATTTGGAACCAGTCAGTTGTTCCATGTCCAGTTCTAACTGTTGCTTCCTGACCTGCATACAGATTTCTCAAGAGGAAGGTCAGGTGGTCTGGTATTCCCATTTCTTTCAGAATTTTCCACAGAAACCTAGACAGCATATTAAGCAGAAATATCACTTTGCCAACAAAGGTTCATATAGTCAAAACTATTGCCTTTCCAGTAGTCAGGTACAGATGTGAGAGTTGGACCACAAAGAAGACTGAGTGTCAAACAATTGATGCTTTCTAACTGTGGTGCTGGAGAAGACTCTTGAGAGGCCCTTGGACAGCAGGGAGATTTCCTACAGGAAATCAACCCTGAATATTCATTGGAAGGACTGATGCTGAAGCTGAAACTCCAATAGTTTGGCCACCTGATGCGAAGAGCTGACTCACCAGAAAAGACCCTGATGCCTGACAAGATTGAGGGCAGAAGGAGAATGGGGAGACATCATTCCTTCCAAAGAAATCCCAGGGCTGATCTCCTTCAGAATGGACTGGTTGGATCTCCTTGCAGTCCAAGGGACTCTCAAGAGTCTTCTCCAACACCACAGTTCAAAAGCATCAATTCTTCGGCACTCAGCCTTCTTCACAGTCCAACTCTCACATCCATACATGACCACAGGAAAAACCATAGACTTGACTAGATGGACCTTTGTTGGCAAAGTAATGTCTCTGCTTTTGAATATGCTATCTAGGTTGGTCATAACTTTTCTTTCAAGTAGTAAGCGTCTTTTAATTTCATGGCTGCAGTCACCATCTGCAGTGATTTTGGACCCCCAAAAATAAAGTCTGACACTGTTTCCACTGTTTCCCCATCTATTTCCCATGAAGTGATGGGACTGGATGCCATGATCTTCGTTTTCTGAATATTGCGCTTTAAGCCAACTTTTTCACTCTCCACTTTCACTTTCATCAAGAGGCTTTTTAGTTCCTCTTCACTTTCTGCCATAAGTGTGGTGTCATCTGCATATCTGAGGTTATTGATATTTCTCCTGGCAATCTTGATTCCAACTTTTGCTTCTTCCAGCCCAGCGTTTCTCATGATGTGCTCTGCATATAAGTTAGATAAGCAGGGTGACAATATACAGCCTTGACGTACTCCTTTTCCTATTGGGAACCAGTCTTAAAACAACCAAATAAATATGTTTGCACTTTTCAACAATAGAAACAAAATTAATGTACTATTGGCTTTAGGTTCATCCACCACACTACAACTGACTCAAATTTGTTCCTTTATGTGACTGAGTAATATTCCATTGTATATATGTACCACACTTCTTTATTCATTCATCATCTATGAACATCTAGGGTGCTTCCATGTCCTTGTTGTTCAGTTGCTCAGTTGTGTCTGACCCTTTGCAACTCCATAGACTGAAGTACACCAGTCTTCCCTGTCCTTCACTGTCTCCCAGAGATTGGTGACATCATTTTATTTGGATAAATATTCAAATTGTGATTGCTGTGTTATATGATACTTCTATTTTTAATATTTTGAGGAGCTTTTATGCTGTTATCAATATTTAGAGTACCAATTGGCATCCCTACCAACTGCATAATAATTTTACCTTTTATGCACATTGCAAATACTTCTTCTCTCTTGACCTTTGAAAATGACTATTCTAAAAAGTGTGAGGTGATATCTCACTGTGGTTTGGATTTGCACCTCCCTGATGACTAATGATGTTGAGCATCTTTTCATGTACTCATTGGTCATTTGTATATCTTCTTTGGAAAAATGTCTGCTCAAGTCCTCCATTAATATTTTTTATCAGATTATTTATTTTACTGTTGAGTTCTATGAGTTTCTTATTTACTTTTAATACTAGCCCTTATCTAATATATGGTTTGCAAAAAATTTCCTCTCATTCTGTAGGTTGCCTTTTCTTTTTTTTTCTTTTACTATGTAGCAGTTTTTTAGTTATGATGTAAATTCTACTTCTTAAATTTGCTCTTGTTGCTTGTGCTTTTGGCATCATACAAAAATATTACTTTTTAAAAATGTATTCTAATTATTTAAACTTAAAAAATAGAATTCGTCAATTTCTCCCATCCTGTTCTGACTTCTGGAAACCACCACCAATGTGTCTATCACCTTGAATATTTATTTATTAATAGAGTTCACATAAGAGAGGTCATAAGATATTTGCTTTTCCATGTCTGACATTTCTCTCAGCATGATTCCCTCCAGGTCCACATGTTGTCACAAAGAGAAAAATCCCATGACTGTTTATGGCTGAATAATATTCTAGTGTGTGTATGTATATATATGGATATGCACTTGGATTTCCTTTCTATTTAGGTCATCACAGGGCACCAAACTGAGTTCCCTGTGATATACAGCTGCTTACCACTAGATCCATGTCCATTGAGTTGGTGATGCCATCCAACCATCTCATCCTCTGTCGTCCCCTTTCTTCCTGCCTTCAATCTTTCCCAGCATCAGGGTCTTTTCAAATGAGTCAGCTCTTTACATCAGGTGTCCAAAGTATTAGAGTTTAGAGTATATATGTCAATGCTGCTCTCTCAATTCATACAACCTTTTCCTTCTTCCACTGTGTCCAGAAATCTGTTCTTAACATTTGCATCTCTATTTGTGCCCTAGAAAGAGGTTAATCAGTACCATTTTGCTAGATTCCAAATATATATGTTAATATATGATATATGCTTTTCTCTTTCAGACTTACTGCACTCTGTATAACTGGCTCTAGGTTCATCCATCACCCTACAACTGACTCAGATTTGTTCCTTTATATGGCTGAATAATAATCCATTGTATATATGCACCACACTTCTTTATCCATTGATCTGTCTATGGACATTTAGGTTGCTTACATGTCCTTGTTGATCAGTTGCTCAGTCATCTCCAACTCTTTGCGACTCCATAGACTTCAGTACGTCAGGCATCCCTCTCCTTCACTATCTCCCAGAGATTGCTCAGACTCATGTTCATTGACTTGGTGATGCCATCCATCCATCTCATCCTCTGTCACTCCTCCTGCCCTCAATCTTTCCCAGCATCAGGGTCTTTTCCAGTGACTTGGCTCTTCTCATCAGGTGGCCAGAATATTGGAGCTTCAGATACAGCATCAGTCCTTCCAATGAATATTCAGGACTGATTTCCTCTAAGATTGACTGGTTGGATCTCCTTGAAGTCCAAGGGACTCTCAAGAGTCTTCTCCAACACCACAGTTCAAAAGCATCAGTTCTTCGGTTTTCAGCCTTCTTTATAGTCCAACTCTCACATCCATACATGACTACTGGAAAAACTATAGCTTTGACTAGGCGGACCTTTGTTGGCAAAGTGATGTCTCTATTTTTTAATACACTGTCTAGGTTTGTCATGGGCTTCCCTGGTGGCTCAGACAGTAGAGAATCTGCCTGCAGTGTGGGAGACCTGGGTTCAATCTCTGGGTAGGGAAGATCCCCTGGAAGAGAGCATGACAATCCACTCCTGTATTCTTGCCTGGAGAATTCCCCTATGGACAGAGGAGCCTGGTGGGCTACAGTCCATGGGGTTGTGAAGTGCTGAACATGACTGAACGACTAAGCACCTGGATATTGGCCTCTAGCGCCTAGGTTTGTCATAGCTTTTCTTCCAAGGAGCAAGTGTCTTTTCATATCATGGCTGCAGTGATTTTGGAGCCCAAGAAAATTGTCACTGTTTCCATATTTTTCTCATCTATTTGCCATGAAGTGATGGGACCAGATGCCATAACTTTACTTTTTTGAATGTTGAGTTTTAAGCCAGCCTTTCCACTCTCCGCTTTGACCTTCATCAAGAGACTCTTTAGTTCCTCTTCACTTTCTGCCATTAAGATAGTGTCATCTGCATATCAGAGATTACTGTTTCTCCTGGCAATCTTGATTCCAGTTTGAGCTTCATCCAGCCTGGCATTTCACATGATGTGCTCTGCATATAAGTTAAATTTTTTGAACCAGTCCATTGTTCCATGTCTAGTTCTAACTGTTGCTTCTTGACCTGCATACAAGTTTCACAGGAGGTAGGGAAGGTAATCTGGTATTCCCATCTCTTTAAGAAATTTCCACAGTTCGTTGTGATCCACAGTCAAAGACTCGTGTAGTCAATGAAGCAGAAATAGGTGTTTATTTGGAATTCTCTTCCTTTTCTATTATCCAACAGATATTGGTGATTTGATCTCTGGTTCCTCTGGCTTTTCTAAATCTACCTTGTACATCTGGAAGTTCTCATTTCACATACTGGTGAAACCTAGCTTGAAGGATTTTGAGCATTACCTTGCTAGGATGTGAGATGAGAGGCATTGTGAAGTAGTTTGAACACTCTTTGTCATTGCCCTTCTTTGGGATTGGAATGAAAACTGACCTGTTAAAGCCTCACTGGGAGAATTTTGAGCATTACTTTGCTAGCATGTGAGATGAGTGCAATTGTGCAGTAGTTTGAACATTCTTTGGCATTGCCTTTCTTTGGGATTGGAATGAAAACTGACCTCTTCCAGTCTTGTGGCCACTGCTGAGTTTTCCAAATTTGCTGGCATATTGAGTGCAGCACTTTAACAGCATCATCTTTTAAGATTTGAAATAGCTCAACTGGAATTCCATCACCTCCACTACCTTTGTTTGTAGTAATGCTTCCTAAGGCCCATTTGACTTCACGCTCCAGGATGTCTGGTTCTAGGTGAGTGATCACACTATTGTAATTACCTGGGTCATTAACAGCTTTTCTGTACAGTTCCTCTGTGTATTCTTGCCACCTCATCTTAATGTCTTCTGCTTTTGTTAGATCCATATCATTTCTGTCCTTTATTGTGTCCATCTTTGCATGAAATGTTCTCTTGTTATCTCTAACTTTCTTGAAGAGATCTCTATTCTTTCCAATTTTATTGCTTTCCTCTATTTATTTGTATTGTTCACTTAAGAAGGCTTTCTTATCTCTCCTTGCTATTCTTTGGAACTCTCCGTATTCAGATGGGTATATTTTCCCTTTTCTCCTTTGTCTTTTGCCTTCCTTCTTTTCTCAGCTGTTTGTAAAGCCTTCCCAGACAACAATTTTGCCTTCTTGCATTTCTTTTTCTTGGGGATGATTTTGGTCACCACCTCCTGCACAATGTTATGAACCTCCATCCATAGTTCTTCAGGCACTCTATCTATCAGATTTAATCCCTTAAATCTATTTGTCACATCCTCTGTATAATAAGGGATTTGATTTATGTCATACCTAAATGTCCTATGGATTTTCCCTACTTCCTTCCATTTAAGTCTAAATTTTGCAATATGGAACTCATGATCAGAGCCACAGTCACCTCCAGGTCTTTTTTTTTTTTTTTTTTTTTTTTTTTTGCTGACTGTATAGCGCTTCTCCATCTTTGGCTACAAAGAATATAATCAATCTGAATTTGTTATTGACCATCTGGTGATGTCCATGTTTACAGTCGTCTGTTGTGTTACTGGAAGAGGATGTTTGCTATGACCAAGGGTTCTCTTGGCAAAACTCTGTTAGCCTTTGGCCTGCTTCACTTTGTAGTTCAAAGCCAAACTTGCCTTTTACTCCAGGTATCTCTTGACATCCCACTTTTGCATTCCAGTCTCCTATGATGAAAGGAGCATTTTTTTTTTTTTTTTTTTTTTTTTTTAGTGTTAGTTCTAGAAGGTCTTGTAGGTCTTCATAGAACCATTCAACTTCAGCTTCTTTGGCATTAGTGGTTGGGGCACACCCTGGCTATTGTAAATAGTCCTGATATGAATATTGGGGCACATATGTCTTTTTGAATTATGGTTTTATCAGAGTATATGACCAGTAATGGGATTTCTGGGTCATATGGTAGTTTTACTCCAATTTTGTAAACGACATCTCTGTACTGTTTTCCAGAGTGGCTGTATCAATTTACATTCCTACCAGCAGTCCAAGAGTGTTCCCTTTTCTCTACATCTTCTTTAGAATTTATGGTTTGTTAATGTTTTGGTGATGGCCATTCTGACCAGTGTGAGGTGATATCTCATTGTAGTGTTGATTTGCATTTCTCTCAATACTTTGGCCACCTGATGCGAAGATCTGACTCATTTGAGAAGACCCTGATGCTGGGAAAGATTGAGGGCAGGAGGAGAAGGGGACGACAGAGGATGAGATGGTTGAACGCATCACCGACTCAATGGACATGGGTTTGGGTAGCCTCCAGCAGTTGGTGATGGATAAAGAGGCCTGGAATGGTGTGGTTCATGGGGTCACAAAGAGTTGGACATGACTGAGCAACTGAAGTGAACTGAAATGAATGATGAGTGACTCTGATCATCTTTTCAAGTGTTTGTTGTCTACCTGTCTGTCTTGTTTGGAGAAATGTCTGTTTAGGTCTTCTGCCCATTTTTTGACTGGGTTGTTTGTTTTTTTGATATTGAGTTGAAAAATTTTCTTGTTCGAGATTAGTCCTTTGTCAGTTACTTCATTTGCAATTACTTTTTCCCTTGTTGAGTGTCATCTTTTCATCTTGCTTATAGTTTCCTTTGCTGTACAAAAGGTTTTAAGTTTAATTAGATTCTATTTGTTTATTTTTATTTCCATTACTCTAGGATTTAAGCCTACATTTTCCTCTAAGAGTTTAATAGTGTATAGTGTCCATCATTTTGAGTTTATTTTTGTGTATGCTGTTAGGAAGAGTGTTCTAGTTTCATTCTTGTACACATAGCTGTCCAGTTTCCCCAGCACCAGTTATGAAGAGGCTGCCTTTTCTTTATTGTATATTCTTGGCTCCTGTGTCAAAGATAAGGTGTCCATAGGTGCACGGGTTTATCTGGGCTTTCCATCTTGTTCTATTGGTGTATATTTCTGTTTTTGTGCCAGTACCATGCTGTCTTGATTATTGTAGCATTGTAGTGTAGTCTGAAGTCAGGACAGTTGATTCTTTCAGCTCCATGTTTCTTTCTCAAGATTGCTTTGGATATTTAAGTCTTTTGTGTTTCCATACAAACTGTAAACATTTTTGTTCTAGTTCTGTGAAAAATACTATTGGTAATTTGATAGGGATTGCATTGAATCTGTAGATTGCTTTGGGTAGTATACTTATTTTCATGAAATTTATTCTTCCAATCTAAGAGCATGGTATATTTCTCTATCTGTTTATGTTGTCTCTGATTTCTTTCATCCATGTCTTATAGTTTTCTGCATATAGACCTTTTGTCTCCTTACTTTGGTTTCTTCCTAGGTATTTTATTCTTCTTGTTGTAATGGTGAATGGAATTGTTTCCTTATGAATTGTGTGAGTTATTATATTTTAGATACTAACCTCTTATCAGATATATTGTTTGAAAATATCTCCCATTCAATTGGCAGCACTTTCACTTTTGTTGATAGTTTACTTCACTGTGAAAAGCTTTTTACTTTGATGCAGTCCCCTGTGTTTATTTTTACTTTTGTTTCCCTTGTCTGAGGAGATACATTCAAAAACATGACACTAATACTGATATCAACAAGTATTGCATATTTTTACAAGTTTTATGATTTGTGGTCTTACATTTAAGCTTTTATTCCATTTTCAATTTATTTTTTTACACGGTATGAGAGAGTTGTCCTGTTTGATTTTTTTGCATATAGTTTTCCAGTTTAGCCAAAACAATTTATTGAAGAGGCAATCTCCCCCATTTTCTATTCCTGCCTCCTTTGTCATAGATTAATTGCCCATATATAATTGTGGTTTCATTTCTCCACTCTCTATTCTTCTCCATTGACCTATGTATTTGATTTTATACCAGTACTGTACTGTTTTCATCACTGTGGCTTTGTAGTATAGTTTGAAATCAAGGAACGTGCTTACTCTAGTTTTGTTCTGTTTTCTCAAGATTGTTTTGAACTTTAGGGTCTATTGTGTTTCCATACAAATTTTAGAATTATCTGTTCTAGTTTTATAAAAGTTGCTATAATATTTGATTAGGGATTTCATGCAATCTGTAGAATGCCTTAAGTAGTATGAACATTTTAACATATTAATTCTTCCAGTGAATGAACATAGTATAGCATTTGATCTGTTTGTGTCATTTTCAACTTATTGCATCAGTGTATAATAGTTTTCTAAGTACAAACCTTTTATCTCTGAAGTTAATGTATTCCTTTGTTGCTGTTCAGTCACTCAGTTGTGTCTGACTCTGCAACCCCATGGCCTGCAGCATGCCAGGCTTATCTAGGAGATCACCATCTCCTAGACCTTGCTCAAACTCATGTCCATTGAGTCAGTGATACCATTCAACCATCTCGTCCTCTGTCGTCCCCTTCTCCTTCTATCTTTCCCAGAATCAGGGTCTTTTCTAATGAGATGGCTCTTCACATCAGGTGGCCAAAGTATTGGAGTTTCAGATTCAACATCAGTCCTTCCAATGAATATTCAGGATTGATTTCTTTTAAGATTGACTGGTTTGATCTCCTTGCAGTCCAAGGGACTCTCAAGAGTCTTCTCCAACATCACAGCTCAAAAGCATCAATTCTTCAGGGCTCAGCTTTCTTTATGGTCCCAATCTCACATCCACACATGACTACTGGAAAAACCATAGCTTTGACTATACAGACCTTTGTTGGCAAAGTAAAGTCTCTGCTTTTGAAGACACTGTCTAGGTTTGTCATAACTTTTATTCCAAGGGGCAAATGCCTTTTAATTTCATGGCTGTAGTTACCATCTGCAGCAATTTTGGACCCCAAGAAAATAAAGTCTGTCACTGTTTCTACTGTTTCCCCATCTATTTGCTATTAAGTGATGGGACTGTATGCCATGATTTTAGTTTTTGAATGATGAGCTTTAAGCCAGTTTTTCACTCTCCTTTTTTACCTTCATCAGGAGACTCTTTAGTTCCTCTTTGCTTTCTGCCATAAGGGTGGAGTCATTCGCATATCTGAGGTTATTGATATTTCTCGCTGCAATCTTGATTCCAGCTTATGTTTCATTCAGCGTGGCATTGTCTGTTTTGAAATCCATTTTGTCTGATGTAAGTATTACTCCACCAGCTTTCATTTTGTTTCCATTTGCATGGAATACTTTTTCCAATCCATCACTTTCAGTCCATGTCTGTTCTTAGATCTAAAGGGAGATTCTTGTAGGCAGCATATATGTTAGTATTTTTTTTTTAATCAATTCAACCATTCTATGTTTTTTGATGGGAGTATTTAGTCCATTCATATTTAAAATAATTATTTAGAAGTATGTTAACTATTTGGGGTTGTTTTTGCAGCGAATTTTTGTTGTTGTTGTTCCTTTCTTCTTTTGCTCTCTTCCCTTGTGATTTGATGACTACTTTTAGTGTTTGTTTGTTCCTTTTTATTTGTGTGTGTGTATCTATTATAGATTTGTGGTTTATTGTTACCGTGGGGTTTGTTGTTTTGTTGTTTAGTCGCTAAGTCATGTCTGACTTTTTTGCGACCCTATAGACTGTAGCCCGCCAGACTCCTTTGTCCAAGGGATTTCCCAGGCAAGAATACTGGAGTGGGTTGCCATTTCCTGCTCCAACCATGGGATTTACATATAGCTACATATCACTATGTTAAGTTGCTGATCTCTTAAGTTCAAATACATTTTAACAACTCTGCATTTTTATTTCCCCAATGTTTACTGTTTTAACATATTTTATATTTTTTGCATGTTTAACTACTTATGGTGAATATAGATACTTTTACTACCTTTGTGTTTTATCTGTGTGTGTGTGTGTGTGTGTGTGTGTGTGAGTCACTCAGTCGTGTCCGGCTCTTGGCAGCTCCCTAGACTGTAGCCCACCAGGTTCCTTTGTCCATGGAACTCTCCAGGCAAGAATACTGGAGTGGGTTGCCATTCCCTTCTCCATGTGTTTTACCTGCTAATTGACTATCTTTACTGTATTTGCCTTCAGCAATGAGATTTTTTCTTTTATAATTTTCATATTTCATTTTATTTTTTGCATAGAGAAGTCTCTTTAAAATTTCTTCTAAAGCTGGGTTTTGGGTGCTGAACCTCTTTCAGCTTTTACTTGTCTGCAAAACCTTTGATCTTTCCTTCAAATGTGAATGATAGTCTTGCTGGGTAGAGTGTTCTAGTTGCTAGGTTTTTGCCTTTTATCACTTTAAACATACTATGCCATTACCTTCTGGTCTCCAGAGTTTTGCTGAAAAAGACAACTGAGAGCTTTATGGGAGTTCCCTTTATGTAATATGCTTTTTTCCTTGCTTTTTTTTTTTTTAATATTCTCTCTTTATCTTTAATTTTTTTTTTCTATTTTAATTGTGGTCCTCTTTGGGTTAACTCTGTGATTCATGGGCATGGGTGTTTGTTTTCTTTCTCGGGTTAAGGAAATTTTTAGCTATCACGTCTTCAAATATATTTCCTTCCCCTTTCTGTCTCTCTTCTCATTCTGGGACCCCTATAATGCAAATGTTAATAAGCCTGATGTTGTCCCTGACAGCTGCTAAACAGGCTTCATTTTTAATTCTTATTTTTTCCTCTTCAGTTTGAGTGATTTTCATTTTTTTTTTCTCAGTTCACTAATGCATTTCTTCATATCATCTAATCTAATGTTGATTCCTTCTAGTGTATTTTCTATTTGTTATTGTATTTTTCATCTCTGTTTGATTATTCTGTATATATTCTAATTCTCTATTAAACTTTCACTGCATTTCTCCATTCTGTTCCCTAGTTCTTTCAGTGTCTTCATAATCATTAGTCTGAACTCTTTATTGGGTAGATTGATTATCTCCACTTTACTTAGTTCTTCTACTGGAGGGTTATCTTTTTTCTTCATTTGGAACATATTCCTTTGTTGCCTCATTTTTCCAAATTTGCTGGTTTATTTCTATGTATTTAGTGGGTTGGTTACTTTTCTGATCTTGGAGAAGTGTTTTTTTTTAGGAGACATCCTATGTATCCCAATAATGCAGTCTCCTCTGGTCACCAGAGCTGTATGCTCTTGGGCTTCTCCCTATGTGGGCTGTGTGGGCCACTCTATATAGTGGGATGACTATTGTTGACACTGTGGTATGCATGGTTGGCCCCTGGTCTGGTTGATTGTCAGGCCCTAAATTGTGCAGAGGCTGCTGGTCATTGGTAGGATAACTCAGGTAACAAAGGAGCTGGCTTTGGAGCTCTGAGAGACTCCAGGGCTAGTGCTGGCCCACTGGTGAGAAGAGCTGGCTTCTTAATTGGGTGGTTGTGGGACCAGGGGTCCTAAGCCTAGGGTTGGTCTGTTAGTGGATGGATCTGCTTTCTGACATCACTGGCTGCATGATCTGGTATGTCCCAAAACTGATAACAGTCCATGGGTGGGTAGGTCTTGATCTCTGTGTGTCTGAATTGGCCCAGGGTATCTGGGAGCTAGTGTCAGCCTAATGGTGGACAGGGACTAGGGGGTCCTAGGGATAGTATTTGCTTACTGGTAGACTGAACCACATCCTATGGTCTCTGTCTACAGGACTCTGGAGTCCCAAAGCTGGTATTTTCATGCTTGTTGGTGGAGCCAGTTGTTGACACAGCTGGCTGAGGGCCTTGGGATGTTCCAAAACTTGTATCAGTTCCCTGATGGGTGGAACAAGATACCAAGACAGCTGCCTAAGGGACCCAAGATGTTCCAGAGTTGGTATTGGCCTCTTGTTGGATTGGGCCTTGGCCCGGGGAATCCTGGGACTGGTACTTGCTAACTAACAGGTGAGGCTGGTCTCAGGGCTAGTGTTGGCCCACTGGTGTACAGGGCTAGGTTCTGGGCTCTCTGATGGAAAAGACTATGTCTCGTTCAGCTGAGGGACCAGAGGATCTTAAAGTAGCAGTCCTGTAGATGAGTGAGGCTGTGTTACCTCCTAGCTAGTTGCTTGGTCTGAGGCATTCCAGTACTGATGCAAACAAGCTTGTGGGTGGAGTCAGGTTCCAGTGCTAATAAGTTGAAAGAAGGAATCCAAAATGGCCCTTGCTAGTCTCAGCATCCATTTGGTACAACAAGCTCCCCAAATTGGCTGCCACCAGTGTCTATGTCCAGTGTCTATGCTGCTTCTAGGAGAGGCTCTCCAAAAACAGCAGGTGGGCCTAAACTACAATATTTCCAAATTATTGCTTCTTTTCTGGCTGCTAAAGCATGTGAGATATTGTGTATATCCTTTAATAGTGGAGTCTCTATTATCTATGGAGCCTTATATGTGCATGGTCAGTCACTCAGAAATGTCCAATTCTTTGAGACCCCCATGGACTGTAGTCCACCAGACTCTTCTGTCCATGGGATTCTCCAGGCAAGAATACTGGAGTGGGTTGCCATTTCCTCTTCCAGGGTATCTTCCTGACCCAAGTATTGAACCCACTTCTGCGGCTCCTGCATTGGCAGGCAGATTCTTTGCCACTGAGCCACCTGAGAAGCCCCTCCACAACCCCGTGGGTCTTCCAGAATTAAACTCTACTGGCCTTCAAATGCGATTGTTCTGGGGGCTCATCTTTCTGGTGCAAGACCCCTGGGCTGGGGTGCCCAGTGTGCGACTCAGATCCCTCAATCTTTGTGGAGAACTTATGTCATTTTAATGATCCTCTCATTTGTGGGTCTTCATTATATCAACTTGATTATTATTAACTCCTTCCCTCCTACCCATTTCATTATGGTTCCATCTTTATAGCTTTAGATGTAGATCTTTTCTGCTACATCTCAGGCTTTATCATCAATCCTTGATCTGTAAATAGTTGTTAGTGTGCCCATGGTACAAGGTGAGCTCAGGGTCTTCCTACCCACCACCTTGACTGCAAACTCTTAAAGAATAGACTTTAAGTCCCCACATCAAAAGGGAATGATGATTATATGATGGGAAAGAAGTGTTAGGTAATACTATATCAGTTCAGTTCAGTGGCTCAGTCGTGTCTGACACTTTGCCACCCCATGAATCGCAGCACGCCAGGCCTCCCTGTCCATCACCAACTCCTGGAGCTCACCCAGACTCATGTCCATCGAGTCAGTGATGCCATCCAGCCATCTCATCCTCCGTCGTCCCCTTCTCTTCCTGCCCCCAATCCCTCCCAGCATCAGAGTCTTTTCCAATGAGTCAACTCTTCGCATGAGGTGGCCAAAGTACTGGAGTTTCAGCTTTAGCATCATTCCACCCAAAGAAATCCCAGGGCTGATCTCCTTCAGAATGGACTGGTTGGATCTCCTTGCAGTCCAAGGGACTCTCAAGAGTCTTCTCCAACACCACAGTTCAAAAGCATCAATTCTTCAGCACTCAGCCTTCTTCACAGTCCAACTCTCACATCCATACATGAACACAGGAAAAACCATAGACTTGAGTAGACGGACCTTTGTTGGCAAAGTAATGTCTCTGCTTTTCAATATGCTATCTAGGTTGGTCATAACTTTCCTTCCAAGGAGTAAGCGTCTTTTAATTTCATGGCTGCAGTCACCATCTGCAGTGATTTTGGACCCCCAAAAATAAAGTCTGACACTGTTTTCAGTGTTTCCCCATCTATTTTCCATGAAGTGATGGGACTGGATGCCATGATCTTCATTTTCTGAATGTTGAGCTTTAAGCCAGCTTTTTCACTCTCCACTTTCACTTGCATCAAGAGGCTTTTAATTCGTCTTCACTTTCTGTCATAAGGGTTGTGTCATCTGCATATCTGATGTTATTGATATTTCCCCCAACAATCTTGATTCCAGGTTGTGATTCTTCCAGTCCAGCATTTCTCATGATGTACTCTGCATATAAGTTAAATAAGCAGGGTGACAATATACAGCCTTGATGTACTCCTTTTCCTATTTGGAACCAGTCTGCTGTTCCATGTCCACTTCTAACTGTTGCTTCCTGACCTGCATACAAATTTCTCAAGAGGCAGGTCAGGTGGTCTGGTATTCCCATCTCTTTCAGAATTTTCCACAGTTTATTGTGTTCCACACAGTAAAAGGCTTTGGCATAGTCAATAAAGCAGAAATAGATGTTTTTCTGGAACTCTCTTGCTTTATCCATGATCCAGCAGATATTGGCAATTTGATCTCTGGTTCCTCTGCCTTTTCTAAAACCAGCTTAAACATCAGAAAGTTCACGGTTCACACATTACTGAAGCCTGGCTTGGAGAATTTTGAGCATTACTTCACTAGCATGTGAGATGAGTGCAATTGTGCGGTAGTTTGAGCATTCTTTGGCATTGCCTTTCTTTGGGATTGGAATGAAAACTGACCTTTTCCAGTCCTGTGGCCACTGCTGAGCTTTCCAAATTTGCTGGCATATTGAGTGCAGCACTTTCACAACATCATCTTTCAGGACTTGAAATAGCTCAACTGGAATTCCATCACCTCCACTAGCTTTGTTCGTAGTGATGCTTTCTAAGGTCCACTTGACTTCACATTCCAGCATGTTTGGCTCTAGGTCAGTGATCACACCATCGTGATTATCTTGGTCATAAAGATCTTTTTTGTACAGTTCTTCTGTGCATTCTTGCCATCTCTTCTTAATATCTTCTGCTTCTGTTAGGTCCATACCATTTCTGTCCTTTATTGTGCCCATTTTCTTGAAGAGATCTCTAGTCTTTCCCATTCTGTTGTTTTCCTCTAATTCTTTGCATTGATCACTGAGGAAGGCTTTCTTATCTCTCCTTGCTATTCTTTGGAACTCTGCATTCAGATGCTTGTATCTTTCCTTTTCTCCTTTGCTTTTCACTTCTCTTCTTTTCACAGCTATTTGTAAGGCTTCCTGAGACAGCCATTTTGCTTTTTTGCATTTATTTTCCATGGGGATGGTCTTGATCCCTGTCTCCTGTACAATGGCACGAACCTCATTCCATAGTTCATCAGGCACTCTATCTATCAGATCTAGTCCCATAAATCTATTTCTCGCTTCCACTGTATAATCATAAAGGATTTGATTTAGGTCATACCCGTATTGTCTGGTGGTTTTCCCTACTTTCTTCAATTTAAATCTGAATTTGGCAATAAGGAGTTCATGATCTGAGCCACAGTCAGCTCCTGGTCTTATTTTTGCTGACTGTATAGAGCTTCTCCATCTTTGGCTGCAAAGAATATAATCAATCTGATTTCGGTGTTGACCACCTGGTGATGTCCATGTGTAGAGTCTTCTCTTGTGTTGGTGGGAGAGGGTGTTTGTTATGATCAGTGCATTTTCTTGGCAAAACTCTATTAGTCTTTGCCCTGCTTCATTCCGTATTCCAAGGCCAATTTGCCTGTTACTCCAGGTGTTTCTTGATTTCCTACTTTTGCATTCCAGTCCCCTATAATGAAAAGGACATCTTTCTTGGGTGTTAGTTCTAAAAGGTCTTGTAGGTCTTCATAGAACCGTTCAACTTCAGCTTCTTCAGCATTACTGGTTGGGGCATGGACTTGGATTACTGTGATCTTGAATGGTTTGCCTTGGAAACGAACAGAGATCATTCTGTCGTTTTTGAGATTGCATCCAAGTACTGCATTTCAAACTCTTTTGTTGAACATGATAGCTACTCCAATTCTTCTGAGGGATTCCTGCCCGCAGTAGTAGATATAATCGTCTTACGAGTTAAATTCACCCATTCCAGTCCATTTGAGTTCGCTGATTCCTAGAATGTTGACGTTCACTCTTGCCATCTCTTGTTTGACCACTTCCAATCTGCCTTGATTCATGGACCTGACATTCCAGGTTCCTATGCAATATTACTCTTTACAGCCTCAGACCTTGCTTCTATCACCAGTCACATCCACAGCTGGGTATTGTTTTTGCTTTGGCTCCATCCCTTCATTCTTTCTGGAGTTATTTCTCCACTGATCTCCAGTAGCATATTGGGCACCTACTGACCTGGGGAGTTCCTCTTTCAGTATCCTATCATTTTGCCTTTTCATACTGTTCATGGTGTTCTCAAGGCAAGAATACTGAAGTGGTTTGCCATTCTCTTCTCCAGTGGACCACATTCTGTCAGATCTCTCCACCATGACCCGCCTGTCTTGGGTGGCCCCACGGGCATGGCTTAGTTTCATTGAGTTAGATAAGGCTGTGGTCCTAGTGTGATTAGACTGACTAGTTTTCTGTGATTATGGTTTCAGTGTGTCTGCCCGCTGATGCCCTCTTGCAACACCTACCGTCTTACTTGGGTTTCTCTTACCTTGGGCGTGGGGTATCTCTTCAAGGCTACTCCAGCAAAGTGCAGCCACTGCTCCTTACCTTGGAAGAGGGGTATCTCCTCACCGCCACCCTTCCTGACCTTCAACGTGGGATAGCTCCTCTAGGCCCTCCTGAGCCCCGGCAGCCACAGTAATATTATACAGTAATACAGTGCCAGTATATACTATATAATTGTAATCAAATATTATAATATATAAATTTTTATATAATATTGCAATATTTAAACACATCTAATCAAATATATTTTAGACATTAAACTTACACAATGATATATGTTAATTATATTTCAATTAAAACTGAGGACACCAAAGAAGTAATTCAGAGATTGAAAAGAGGACATAATAGAGGACAGCAGAAAGCAATGTATGGAGGTGAAAATATCAACAGTGTTGAAACACCTAAATAACCAGCTGCATAAGCTAATCATCTTCTATTGCCTGACTGGTAGATGAAAATTCTATCCACTGAATACATTAGACTCTAATTCCTGAATCGGATAGAATTGCACTTCAGTCAGGGGCAGCAGCCTAGAGTGCCAGGCCACGATGATGCAAGAACGGCCGAGAGGAGCTAAACCACGTAGGAGGTCAGGGGCGGCAGCCAGGAGGAGCAACCCCACCTCCAAGGAGAGGTGGCTGCATGGACGCAGAAGGGCCTAGAGGAGCTATTCCACTTCCAAGGTCAGAAGAGGTGGTGGTGAGGAGATACCCCTCTTCCGAGGTAAGGAGCAGTGGCTGCACTTTGCTGAAGCAGCTGTGAAGAGATACCCCATGCCCAAGGTAAGAGAAACCCAAGTAAGACGGTAGGTGTTGCAAGAGGGCATCAGCGGGCAGACACACTGAAACCATAATCACAGAAAACTAGTCAGTCTAATCACACTAGGACCACAGCCTTATCTAACTCAATGAAACTAAGCCATGCCCGTGGGGCCACCCAAGACAGGCGGGTCATGGTGGAGAGATCTGACAGAATGTGGTCCACTGGAGAAGAGAATGGCAAACCACTTCAGTATTCTTGCCTTGAGAACACCATGAACAGTATGAAAAGGCAAAATGATAGGATACTGAAAGAGGAACTCCCCAGGTCAGTAGGTGCCCAATATGCTACTGGAGATCAGTGGAGAAATAACTCCAGAAAGAATGAAGGGATGGAGCCAAAGCAAAAACAATACCCAGCTGTGGATGTGACTGGTGATAGAAGCAAGGTCTGAGGCTGTAAAGAGTAATATTGCATAGGAACCTGGAATGTCAGGTCCATGAATCAAGGCAGATTGGAAGTGGTCAAACAAGAGATGGCAAGAGTGAACGTCAACATTCTAGGAATCAGCGAACTCAAATGGACTGGAATGGGTGAATTTAACTCGTAAGACGATTATATCTACTACTGCGGGCAGGAATCCCTCAGAAGAATTGGAGTAGCTATCATGTTCAACAAAAGAGTTGGAAATGCAGTACTTGGATGCAATCTCAAAAACGACAGAATGATCTCTGTTCGTTTCCAAGGCAAACCATTCAAGATCACAGTAATCCAAGTCCATGCCCCAACCAGTAATGCTGAAGAAGCTGAAGTTGAACGGTTCTATGAAGACCTACAAGACCTTTTAGAACTAACACCCAAGAAAGATGTCCTTTTCATTATAGGGGACTGGAATGCAAAAGTAGGAAATCAAGAAACACCTGGAGTAACAGGCAAATTGGCCTTGGAATACGGAATGAAGCAGGGCAAAGACTAATAGAGTTTTGCTAAGAAAATGCACTGGTCATAACAAACACCCTCTTCCAACAACATGAGAGAAGACTCTACACATGGACATCACCAGGTGGTCAACACCAAAATCAGATTGATTATATTCTTTGCAGCCAAAGATGGAGAAGCTCTATACAGTCAACAAAAACAAGACCAGGAGCTGACTGGCTCAGACCATGAACTCGTTATTGTCAAATTCAGACTGAAAGTGCAGAAAATAAGGAAAACCACTAGACCATTCAGGTATGACCTAAATCAGATCCCTTATGATTATACAGAGGAATTGAGAAATAGATATTAGGGACTACATCTGATAGATAGAGTGCCTGATGAACTATGGAATGAGGTTCGTGCCATTGTACAGGAGACAGGGATCAAGACCATCCCCATGGAAAATAAATGCAAAAAAGCAAAATGGCTGTCTCAGGAAGCCTTACAAATAGCTGTGAAAAGAAGAGATGTGAAAAGCAAAGGAGAAAAGGAAAGATATAAACATCTGAATGCAGAGTTCCAAAGAATAGCAAGAAGAGATAAGAAAGCCTTCCTCAGCGATCAATGCAAAGAAATAGAGGAAAACAACAGGATGGGAAAGACTAGAGATCTCTTCAAGAAAATTAGAGATACCAAGGGAACATTTCATGGAAAGATGGGCTTGATAAAGGACAGAAATGGTATGGACCTAACAGAAGCAGAAGATATTAAGAAGAGATGGCAAGAATACACAGAAGAACTATACAAAAAAGATCTTCACGACGCAGATAATCACGATGGTGTGATCACTGACCTAGAGCAGACATCCTGGAATGTTAAGTCAAGTGGGCCTTAGAAAGCATCACTATGAACAAAGCTAGTGGAGGCCATTGAATTCCAGTTGAGCTATTTCAAATCCTGAAAGATGCTGCTGTGAAAGTGCTGCATTCATTATGCCAGCAAATTTGGAAAGCTCAGCAGTGCCACAGGACTGGAAAAGGTCAGTTTTCATTCCAATCCCAAAGAAAGGCAATGCCAAAGAATGCTCAAACTACTGCACAATTGCACTCATCTCACATGCTAGTGAAGTAATGCTCAAAATTCTCCATGCCAGGCTTCAGCAATACGTGAACTGTGAATTTCTAGATGTTCAAGCTGGTTTTAGAAAAGGATGAGGAACCAGAGACCAAATTGCCAACATCCGCTGGATCGTGGAAAAAGCAAGAGAGTTCCAGAAAAACATCTATTTCTGCTTTATTGACTATGCCAAAGCCTTTTACTGTGTGGAACACAATAAATTGTGGAAAATTCTGAAAGAGATGGGAATACTAGACCACCTGACCTGCCTCTTGAGAAATTTGTATGCAGGCCAGGAAGCAACAGTTAGAACTGGACATGGAACAACAGACTGGTTCCAAATAGGAAAAGGAGTACGTCAAGGCTGTATATTGTCACCCTGCTTATTTAACTTATATGCAGAGTACATCATGAGAAATGCTGCACTGGAAGAAGCACAAGCTGGAATCAAGATTGCCGGGAGAAACATCAATAACCTCAGATATGCAGATGACACCACCCTTATGGCAGTAAGTGAAGACGAACTAAAAAGCCTCTTGATGAAAGTGAAAGTGGAGAGTGAAAAAGTTGGCTTCAAACTCAACATTCAGAAAACAGATTATGGCATCTGGCCCCATCACTTCATGGGAAATAGATGGGGAAACAGTGGAAACAGTGTCAGACTTTATTTTTGGGGGCTCCAAAATCATTGCAGATGGTGACTGCAGCCATGAAATTAAAAGACGCTTACTCCTTGGAAAAAAAATTATGAAGAACCTAGATAGCATATTCAAAACCAGAGACATTACTTTGCCAACAAAGGTCTGTCTAGTCAAGGCTATGGTTTTTCCTGTGGTCATGTACGGATGTGAGAGTTTGACTGTGAAGAAAGCTGAGTGCTGAAGAATTGATGCTTTTGAACTGTGGTGTTGGGGAAGACTCTTGAGAGTCCCTTGGACTGCAAGGAGATCCAACCAGTCCATTCTAAAGACCTGCCTTATGATCCAGCAATCCCACTGCTGGGCATACACACTGAGGAAACCAGAAGGGAAGGAGACACGTGTACCCCAATGTTCATCGCAGCACTGTTTATAATAGCCAGGACATGGAAGCAACCTAGATGTGCATCAGCAGATGAATGGATAAGAAAGCTATGGTACATATACACAATGGAGTATTAGCCATTAAAAAGAATACATTTGAATCAGTTCTAATGAGGTGGATGAAACTGGAGCCTATTATACAGAGTGAAGTAAGCCAGAAAGAAAAACACCAATACAGTATACTAACGCATATATACGGAATTTAGAATGATGGTAACAATAACCCTGTGTACGAGACACCAAAAGCGACACTGATGTATAGAACAGTCTTATGGACTCTGTGGGAGAGGGAGAGGGTGGGAAGATTTGGGAGAATGGCATTGAAACATGTAAAATATCATGTATGAAACGAGTTGCCAGTCCAGGTTCCATGCACGATACTGGATGCTTGGGGCTGGTGCACTGGGACGACCCAGAGGGATGGAATGGGGAGGGAGGAGGGAGGAGGGTTCAGGATGGGGAACACATGTATACCTGTGGCAGATTCATTTTTATATTTGGCAAAACTAATACAATTATGTAAAGTTTAAAAATAAAATAAAATTAAAAAAAAAAAAAAAAGAAGATCAGTCCTGAGTGTTCACTGGAAGGACTGATGCTAAAGCTGAAACTCCAGTACTTTGGCCACCTCATGCACAGAGTTGACTCTTTGGAAAAGACCCTGATGCTGGGAGGGATTGGAGGCAGGAGGAGAAGGGGACAACAGAGGATGAGATGGCTGGATGGCATCACCGACTGGATGGACATGAGTTTGGGTAAACTCTGGAAGTTGGTGATGGACGGGGGACCTGGCATGCTGCGATTCATGGGGTCGCAAAAAGTTGGACATGACTGAGTGACTGAACTGAACTGAACTGAACCCTTATACAGCATAGAATTATTTAATCAGGCACATCTTTGTTTCCTATTTAAGGTTCAGAGAAAGCAGTAAACCGCCTTGATTTTGACTGAAGTAGCAGTAAGATTTTAGTCAGTTATCAATAATCCTGAACATAAACTTGGCTCTCATACTCCATTGGATATACCACTCTTTTAAACAAAATCCCAGTACACAAGTGCTTCAACTGTTATTGCAGCATTTCTTGCATAGGGGGCAAATAACTAGGAGACATAGTGTACCAGGCCAACAGATGGATGACTGAAGAGATTATGGTAAAATTACTACAAGGGACGTCATTCAGTCATTATAATGAAAGAATTACAGTTGTAGGTCAAGTAAATATTATTGCTAATTAGGAAAAAGAATGAAGTGAAAATTTTATATAGCAGGATCTATATTTTTAATGAAACGGAGTAGAAAACTTTGTGGTCTATCTAAACACATCCATGCAGATACACCCAGTAAGTCCACTCTTAAATGGTGACCCTAGAGATCTGTACTGTGTTCTTAGAGGACGGGTTCAGAAAGACTGATAAGAGCTCTGCTTTTTTTGTTTATTTTTATGGAAAGAAAAAAGGAAACTGCAAAAGTCTGGATCATCAGAAGAAAGATAAATTGCAAATAATGACAGAAATAGTATACAACATGAAAGGGACCTCGAGCTACATTTGCCAACTTGCAAAAACATTCTAAAAATTCCTATATAATGTATAATAACATAGAAATAGGTAGCAAATATGTACAACTCGACCTGGATATAATAGTTACTGAATTCATGACAGCAAACCCCACTAAAGAAGGAGAGAGTGATGTCGATCTGGGAAGAGGTAAAATGAAGGCTTGGGGCTTTCCAGGTGGCACCAGTGGTGAAGAACTCACCTGCCAAAGCAGAAGACATAAGAGACACTGGTTCGATCCCTAGGTCGGGAAGATCCCAGGAGGAGAAATGTCAACCCACCCCAGTATTCCTGCCTGGGGAATCCCATGGACAGAGGAGGTTGGTGGGCTACAGTCCATTGGGTCCAAAGAGTCAGATACGACTGGAGTAACTTAGCATGGACGCAATGTAAAAATGAGAGCAGAGTAGGGCCTAATTTTTAAATCTGACATAGCAAGGCATTGGTTATGCAGATGTTTGTAATATTAATCTTATTCTTATCCCTATGTTTCTGATTAATTTGCAGTAAAAATTTCTATTCTCAAACCCAGAAAATAATCCTCAAAAGTAACTACATAGCTTTTGTTTCATGATGGTAGGATTCACATGCTATAGACTTCCTGACAAACCTTAATTCTGAGAAATTGTAAAATAAGTCCACACTTACACTGTGAAATGATTCAGAGAAATTTTTCTTCAACAGACTAGAAATAGTGAGGAGTCCTTGAAAGAGAGCCATCAGATGCGGTCAGACTCACTTGTTCAAGTAGTAGTGGCCTGCAGTCTGTTCAATGGTTCTTGTAAATGAAGTAACTAGCCCAAGTGCCCTCTCTGCCCTTGGGAGGCACTTGCAAGAATCAGAGCAGGGACTACAGGTAACTTAAAAATGATTAGTTAGAGCTTAGGAGTGGTGTGGGTGACCCCTGCATTTCCATCTCTATCTTACCCCCAGCATTTACAACCAGGTCATGAACTTAGGCTACAGCCAAGACAATGTCTGGAACAGGATGGTTACTAGACAACCCCAGGGAAGAACAGGGTGCATTGACACCCACAAGAATTACTGGCAAGTTATCCAGTCCAGTGTCGTAACCCACTCTAGTCCCTCCCAATACTTTCACTGAAAATATGGCAATAATATAAATTCACCTGAACAGTAATCATAGTTCTTATTCACTAGGCACTCCCAAGGACTGAGGTACACATATGCCTTATGCTTTAGTTTACTTTTGCTGATGTAACAAAGTACTACAAATTTAATGGCTTAAGGCAATCAAATTTATTATTTTAGAGTTCTAGGAGTCAGAAGTCTAAAATGTGCCTGCAGGCCTATGTTCCTCCTGGAGCGTCTAGGGGAGAATCCATTTCTTTGTCTGCTCCAGCTTCTAGAGGACTCCTACATTCCTAAGCTCATACACTTTTCCTCCATCAACAAGGCCAAGAATGTAGCATCTTCTCTCCTCTTTGATCTCTGCTTCCACCGTATGTGTTTTCATGAATCTAACCCGGCTGTCCTCCTTCTGTAAGGACTCTATGTTTACCTTGGGTCCCAGATAAACCTCCTCTAAAGATCCTGAACTTAATCACACCTGCAAAATTCCCTTTCACCATATAAGGTAGCATATTCACAGATTCTGGGGATAAGGATGTGGACATCTTTGAGAACTAGGTGGAAATTACCAACCTACCTCATCTTGCATGAGTTATCTTCCTTTAATCTTCACAATACCACTGTGATATGCTTGTTCACAGATGGAGAAACTGAGGCCTATGAAGGTTAAATAATGTGCTGGACTTGACACAGCTTGGAAGAGGTGAAGTCAAGTATCGAAAATCTAGCAAGGTGAGTAAGGATCCTTGCCTTGACCTTCCACACCTCTGTCCCTTTTCTCACATCTTTCCTTTCTGTTCTGTTCTTATCCCAAGGGATCAAGAACACTTCGTTTCAGGTTAAGCCTCCTTGCACCACCAAATGTGCACTCAATTGGAGCAGTTGTGAGGTATGCTATTGGCAGTAGGTGGAACTTAGAAATCTGAAAGTGTGAGCCCCAATACTGACATTCAACAGGAGAGTTAATCTCTCTCTAGCTTCACTGGTATTTTAAAGTTGCTATAAGGATTCCAGTTTGGAGATAGTTTAGGCACATAGTTTACCACAGCAATGTTAGTCTCCCTCCCCTCTTTGTACTTCTTAGGCCCTCACAAGTCACTGATCTTCTTTTGTCATGTGCTACTTACTCCAGACAGACCTGTGGTCC
Organism: Bubalus kerabau; assembly: GCF_029407905.1. Lineage (NCBI taxonomy): Eukaryota > Metazoa > Chordata > Mammalia > Artiodactyla > Bovidae > Bubalus > Bubalus kerabau. The sequence goes on from NC_073647.1 coordinate 109,345,742, forward strand.
ACAATGTCCCAAGCCATGGTTTTATGATTTCCTCCTGTTAATATCATGCCTGGCAATATTCTTGCTATTAAAAACACTGTGCTTCTTGACTAATAACCTCTGTGGCCTGCCTTACATAAACTTGATTTTTCTTAAGCTTTTGGGAACACTGAAAGTAGCTCACAATCTAAAGCCTGTTCCTTTTAGGAAAGCTGTTAAGAGCTGCAGCCCGAGGTTGTGCTCTTCTTAAGCACAGGCTCTGATTTACCCAGGAGCTGTGCAGAGTTGACTTGCCTTGTTTCAGGTTGGAGCAAAGGTTCACTAAGCTGAATAGTGACAGTGAAATTGTACCCTCTCACAGTCAGCTGGTTGGTTGGCAGAAGGCAATGCAACAGCAAGCATACACCACCTCAAGTTGGTTTATGGAGAGCATTCACCAAGAGGAGGTCTTGGTATAAAGAAAACTTGAGTTAGAAAGTGACTCTTGGAAGAAAATAAGTTTGCTCTATTGTATTTCCATCAGAATGGAGAAATATAAGTAACCTAAGACATGCATATGACACCAACCTAAAGGCAGAAAGCAAAGGGGAACTAAAGAGACTCTGATGAAGGTGAAAGAGGAGAGTAGGAGGGGACATGGGTAAACCTATGACTGATTTGTGTTGATGTTTGGTAGAAACCAAGGCAATTCTGTAAAGCAATTATCCTTCAATTAAAAATAAATAAAACTTTGAAAAGCTGGCTTAAAACTCAATATTAAAAAAACTAAGACCATGGCATCTAGTCCCATCACTTTATGGAAAATAGAGGGGGAAAAAATGGAAACAGTTGCAGACTTTATTTTCTTGAGCTCCAAAATCACTGTGGACTATGATTTTAAAAGTTGATTGCTCCTTTAACTAAAAGCTATGACAAACATAGACAGTGTATTAAAAAGCAAAGACATCACTTTGCTGACAAAGTCCATATAATCAAAGCTATGTTTTTTCCAGTAGTGATGTAGGAATGTGAGTCGGACCATAAAGAAGGCTGAGCACCAAAGAATTGATGCTTTTGAACTGTAGTGTTGCAGAAGACTCTTGAGAGTCCCTTGGACTACAAGGAGATCCAACCAGTCCATCCTAAAGGAAATCAACCCTGAATATTCATTATAAGGACTGATGCTGAAGCCCCAATATTTTGGCCATTTGATGTGAAGAGCTGACTCATTGGAAAAGACCCTGATGCTGTGAAAGATTGAGGGCAGGAGAAGTGGGCAACAGAGGAAGAAATGGTTGGATGGCATCACGGACTCAATGGACACGAATTTGAGCAAACTCTGGGAGTTAGTAAAGTTCAGGGAAGCTTGATGTGCTGCAGTCCATGGGGTAACAAAGAGTTAGACATGACTGAGTGACTGAACAACAAGAACATCAGAATGGAGAAGCTATTTGAAACAATATGGGTGGTTTTGTAATACTCTGATCACACAGATTCACAAATTTCAAACACAAAACAAATGAATAGAAAACATAAAAAGAAGAAACAACTGAACTCAGAGGAAACTGCTCTAACTCAGGGTCACCAGCACATGCTGTTGGATTTGCAGAGAGCCTGACAAGAAGCCTCACATCCAAAGCAAGAGCGACTACTTTCCTGATTGTTCAGAGGACAAGTCACAGAACACAGATGTTAGGTAAACTCATGAAGCTTGTAAGTGACAGGTGCTGGGCCAGAACTCACATTCCCATGTCTGGGTTCAATGCTTGTTCTTCAATACCAGGCATTCCCTTTCTACACATGTACAGAGGACTAGACCTTGCTGGGTGAGATGCAGTTGGCAATTCTGCTTTCTTAAAGGGATATACTTTCCCACTCATGAATTTATTCACTGGGTGAAGTCATATCCTATTCCACATACTCTATCAAGGGCTAGGGCATATCAGGGGGAGAGTTAGGGTCCCTTCCCGCATTGTGATTGCAATCTGAAATCCTGTCAAGCAAATATTTAATCTCTTCCAGCCAAACAGTTATAAATATTCATTTCCTTTTAAAAAGTTCAGGTGAAAACATGGGCAAAATCTTCCTTGTCGTGTATTCCTTCAACGTTCATTTGTTTATTAAATTCTGCTCTCACACATTGCTTGAAACACCTTCAGAGAGACAAAGGCTGTGCTTTTTGTGTGATAAGTGCTTTGTGTTTGTTATCTCATTTAAGTCTCACAACCCTATGAGACCACTGGTACTTTAATTAACCCAATTTATAGATGAGGCAATGGAGGCTCAGAGAAGTCAAGTGACTTCTGCAAAATAATGTCTTTGGAAAGACATAAGTAAAGTACAAAGTGCTTGCTATAGAGAGCAAAAATGGGTTCATTACTCTTTTGCGCAGATGAAGAGGAGCTTCATGGAGGAAGAGGCCTCTGGGCAAGCAGTTGGAATTTAGGTAGTTGGAGATGTGAGAAAAGGCAATTCATGCAGAGGAAACAGTGAGCCACTGTTTCAGTGACCTGAAATGGATAGAATTCAGAGTAGGCTTTGAATTATATTTGGATAACAGAATGAAAGAAAGAAGAAAAATAAGTCAGGTATTCACGTAGACAGGAGCAAAGAAACCTTGGCGCCAACTTGAACTCCACCACCCACTCCGTATTCACCATTTTCATCCAATCAGTCTCTAAAGCCTGTTAACGAGCACCTTTAAAATGTCTTTCTGTCTTTCCATCCCCATGGCAACCACCTTAAGGCTCACTTTCATTCTTACTTCTTACTCTAAATACTTCCTAAATGACCTGCCAGACAATCGTCTGCTCCTTTGTGGCTGTACAAATGCAAGTCTGATTCTGTCAGTGCCCTGCTTAATAATCTCATGAATATATAACACTTTCAAGGCTCTGCACCTGGATTATAGACACTTTCCAAGACAGGGAAGGAGAGCTGGGACTAGCTGATTCCTTCCAAGAATACACTCATGCGCCTACCACACTGTCTCATATACACCCGCAGCCTGAAAATGGAGTAGATACACACTCTTTCCCAAGACCTGCCAACCAATCTCGTACAAGACTGAAAAATGAAGGAACGCTAATCTATTTACTTCTCGTTGCATACCCCAGCCCTCACCAATCCCAAATCATCTTTTCTGCCTTAGTCCCACCCCTGCCTTGACTTGTCCGTTCTTCTATCTGACAGCGGAAGTCTGCCTGAACGAACCGCCCACTTCCTTTTCGAGTTTGGAGATTGCGTGGCAGGTTAGGTGGAGTCAATTCAGCTTTGCATTCTCGTGCTTTGCTGCCCGGGCGAGCGCTGGGGGCGGTTGCTCCGGCAAGTCGGCTTACGTGGGTGTTAGTTTGTTTGCTGAGAACATCTCGCTTGTTGTTACAAAGACTCTACTGATGTTGGTGGCTTCAGCGGCGGCCCCCCTTTAAAGTAAAGATAGCAGCTTTCTGCAGGCATCTTACTCTAGGATTGCTATAGACTCCGTGCCCTTAGTAGAAGACATGCCACGGGGACGAAAGAGCCGGCGTCGCCGTAACGCAAGGGCCGCAGAGGAGAACCGCAACAGTCGTAAGATTCAGGCCTCAGAAACCTCTGAGACCCCGATGGCCGTCTCTGTGGGCTCGAGCACCCCGGAGGAAGACCTGAGCTGCCCAGAGGAAGACCCAAGCACTCCAGAGGAGACCTCCACTACTCCTGAGGAATCCTTGAGCACCGCTCAAGCGCAGAAGCCCTCGGTAGCCCGGAGCAACTTTCAAGGCACCAAGAAAAGTCTCCTGATGTCTATATTAGCCCTCATCTTCATCATGGGCAACAGCGCGAAGGAGGCCCTGGTCTGGAAAGTGCTAGGAAAGTTGGGGATGCAGCCTGGCCAGCAGCACAGCATCTTTGGAGATCCAAAGAAGGTCGTTACAGAAGAGTTTGTGCGCAGAGGGTACCTGATTTATAAGCCGGTGCCCCGTAGCAGCCCCGTGGAGTACGAGTTCTTCTGGGGACCTAGAGCACACGTGGAATCAAGCAAGCTGAAAGTCATGCACTTTGTGGCAAGGGTGCGTAACCGATGCTCCAAGGACTGGCCATGTAATTACGATTGGGATTCTGATGATGATGCAGAAGTTGAGGCTATCCTCAATTCAGGTGCGAGAGGTTATTCTGCCCCTTAGGGAAATATGCAGCACACCCATGAGGGAGGTTAAAAACAGCTTCAAAGGTACTCCCCAAGAGGTAGATCATTTGGGTCATGAGTTAAATATAATGGGGAGGGGGCACTGTATTTTGTACTTGTGATCATCAAATTGTTTGAGAAATAGAACGTTTACTTTAGACATTGTAAATTTCATTCCGTTTAATACAGTGTTGATTAAGATCACAATATGTTTTAAAATATGATTGAAGAAAAGATATTTTCCTTTATTTTCTGTCACTGAGATTTAGTATAACAGTTTTGCTAACGTTTTAAAATGAAGCCTATCCGTTATATTCTATGATCGGGCACATATTTTCTATCATTAAAATAGGCTGCTCTTAAAAGTGATGATATAACCGGTAAATTGTGAGGGAAGAATGAGAGAATTATTTTGTGTCCTACCTTTCTGAAACCTGTGTCTGCTGTTGTGTAAAGTATACAGACAACCATCTTGATTTTGTATAATTACTGCAGAATATAGGGAAAAAAAATAAAAGCTTAGTGATGAGGACACTTTGTCCATTTATTGGCCACGAGTTATGGGTGAGGCACCAATGTAGGTTCTGGGGATACTCATGAGGCACAGCTCTCAGTTCTAAAGAATATTCTAGATTATGTGAGAGAGATAAATTTGTAAACTGGCAGTGTGGTAAGTGCTGTAATAGGGAGTGAGCATGGGGTACCATGAAAATGTAGAAAAGTTTATGTGACCTCTTTTGGAGGGTGGGATAGGAAAGAGGGCATCATAGGGTGCTATGAAAATCCAAGAGATGCTTGAATAAGCTTGAGGGAGTCTGAAAGGGGCATTAGAGCATACTATGAAAAGATTGTGTATTAAGTATTTTTTTGAAACTTAATCCACCTTGGGGGAAGGGGCAATGGCCAAGGGAAGGACACATCACAGGGTGAAGTGGAAATAGAAAATGCATTTAAATCAGTGTGAGAGGAGGGCAGAGGGGAAAGGGATGGTTGCAGGCAAAAGGAGATTGTATGGTACTACAGACATTCAAAAGATGGGACTGTCAGAAAATTCTTGGTTAGTGAAAACCTGAGGTCTGAAAGTAATATTGGAGATGAGGAAAGGAGTAAATATTGAGGCACTAAAGGCAGCATGAACATTGGGGAAGAAACAAATTCTTGCACCAGTGGCTCAGACCACAAAGAATCTGCTGGCAATGCAGGAGACCTGTGTTCGGTCCATGGGTGGAGAAGATCCCCTGGAGAAGGGAATGGCTACCCACTCCAGTATTCTTGCCTAGAGAATCCCATGGACAGAGGAGCCTGGCAGGCTACAGTCCATGGGGTCGCAAAGACTCAGATAGACTGAGCAACTGAGCACAAATTCATATTAGGGTCATGTCATGGGGAAAGTGGAGGAAAAGGCATGAGATGAGGAAGAGAGGAGGGGCTGGATTCCCAAAGGGTGGGAGTTATGACTAATTTTAATGAGGCTAAAAATGGTTAATAATAATAATAATAATTCTGGAATAATGAAAAGAAAAAGGCTTCTTAAAAGCAGAGCTTCTACAAACCAAAGAAAGGAGTCAATCTGTGGGCTGTCTGAAAGGTAAACTGGTACCTCTCTGAGGAGCTGTCTTGTTAAGGTGCACAAGTTGTTTTAAAGGTGTGTGTGTGTGTGTGTGTGTGTGTGTGTGTGTATGTGTGTGTGTGTGTTGGCAGGGGAGGGGTGCAGTAGGGCAAAGTTAGCACTTTGATTCTCTCCTTCAGCCAGTGTATTAAGTCCAGAGGGCTACCTGGCATGGTGGCCCATGGTGTAGGAAGTCTTGTGGTATCAGGTTTCTTTCCACCTCTGGAGCTTTCACACTTTCTTTCCTCACTGTGCTAAGGAGTTCAATGCTCTTCCCATCCATTCTATCACTAGGGGCTTCTGAATCCACTGCCTTGTCCTGCAGCACATCTAGAGAGGTGGGAGTCATCCCTCATATTCAAATCAGCTACATGCATAAGAAGGTCTGGCCACCCTCAAGGACAACCGCACTACCCAGAGAGCTAAACACAGTAAGAACTAAGTCCTCTAATAGGGAGCACTAAGAAAGAGTGCCTCACCTGGCCTCCTGGGTCTCAGAGAGAGCAGTTGTCACACACAAAAGAGTGGCCAGGGCACTTCTTCTTTCTTTGCCTCAGGCAGACTTACCCTGCTTCCACCTGTGTGCAAGCTAAAGTCACTAGGGCCAGGGTAAGCTAGCAAATGACTTTCTGGCAAAGACCTAGGGATCAACAGACATCAGCCTGCTGGCAAAGACAAAAGTAGGAAGCATGATCCCTCAGCAGCTCCAAATTCATTCAGGAAACGAGAAAATAGTGGGAAACTCTATGATTCAGGCACTTGGGCTGCAGAAGATCAAAAGGCATGTTTTGGGGCCTGGACGGGCCATATTTGTCCAGAGTGGCTCCAGAGGTAGACAAGGTGTAAATCTGAGGTTCAGATTGCTGAATGACATTCCGGTCTAGGACCACAGAGGTAGCAAGTGACAGATGCTAGACAACACCCCATGTCCACTCCCAGCAAATCCAGAGTGTTTCCCTATAGGCCACCTGCTGTCCTTCTCTGCCTGCCAATGTACTCACAAAGTCACCGTCTTCAAAAGAAACATGTAAACTCAGTGGGACAGTCCTCAGTAACCCCAACTGTAGCCTCAAATGCTTTGGGCGGACAGGCTGACTTAAACCTTCCCTCTTTTACAGGAAGGGACCCAGAGAAGTCAGTCAGCTCCAGGTTAGTCAACTAGTAAGTGGGAAAACGTGCAGGGCAAAGATTTGTTGAGCATCTCCTTTGTACTGGGGGCTTGCCACACATTATTTCTGTCAGGTCAGTGACACCAGCACCATCCCCGTTTTGCAGCAAGTGCCAGCTCGCTCAGGGAAAGAAATAGTGTCCTTCCCAAACCTGTCTGAGTCCACGTTTTCTTTGGCCCTGGTGGGAATAATCATCCAGTTGTCTAAAATGTCTATTTGCAAGTATGGGCCAAGAAGCTGAATTCAGTCAGGGAATCAGCAGTGCCCAGGATAAAGCGAGAAAAGAGTGGGAGTGCACCACAAGCTGTACTATAAGAGATATGACTGCTGGAATCCTGAAAGGTCTTGGGTAGGAGGCTCCCTGGGGCTGTGCCAAGGAATGGGTGACCTTCCCCAGCCCAGTAAGGGAGCAACAAATGGTCCAGGCTCAGTCCCCACCTTGGCCTGGAAGTTTAGTGAGTCTCCCACCCCTCCCCATTCCCAACACACTACATTGGTACTGCAGAGTTAATCTACATTTGCTCAGGTGAACACTGAACAAGGGCAGGATTTCTGTTGGCTGTGAAATGAATGACAGCGCTGAGGGAGAAGCAGGGAAAGGGGCCTCTGGAAGGTGGTGAGCAAAAGAAACTACTCATTTTTTCAGTTATTTGAATTCTTTCAGCTTTGAGCAGTATCAAGATAAGACACAGGCTGGGGCCTCTTGCTTTGTGTTCATAAATCAGCAACCTAAGCCTACCCCACCCCAACGGAGTCTCCACAAAGTGAGTGGAATAGCTACACTTTCAGCTGCCAAGATGCCTCTGAAGTGGATTGAATTTCTGGGTCCTAGGAAAATCTAGCTGTTTAGGGAACTCACGGGTAAAGAGCCCAAAAGTCCTCCATGCATGGTGAGAGGGGCAGCTGCCATTTCCTGAGTGGCTAAATTGTGCCAGGAACTTTGATTGCTGTTTTCATAGATTATCTCTAACTTTTGCAACAGTCTGGCAAGGTAGGTGCCACTAAGACAAGTTTACAGAGGAACAAACTTAAGATCAGTTACCAGAAGCAAGTTGCTAGGGAAACCTGGTTGGTCAGTGACTGCCCTGAAAATGACCCAACATGGGCCAAGTCTAAAGCCCAGACTGTTACATGAAAATGGCAGACAGACTGCATCATCACCAGCACGCCTAGGGCTCCACCCAGCCTTGGGGAAGTCTTTTGTCTTCAGACTTCACCACAACCCAGGGTAAAAGTGAGGAGCATGCTGGAGTAGAGTGAAGAGACACAGGAAAGTAAGTTTAAGAAGCCATTTGGGGAGTAGCTGTGAGCATCCATTTACTCTCATTTGTTATGGCCCCAACTGGCAGGTATCTTTGAGGCATTGCTATGTGTAGAATGAGCATTTTCATCCAAAACAATTGTGTCTTCCCTGGCACAACGCATGGCTCATAAACTTCGCCACACTGAACACTCCATAAAACCTCGAATCCTAGGTCCTGGCTGTCACACAGTGGACCAACCAAGCAGCATCCTTTCTTGGCCTGCAACATTGCTCACTGATGCTGTTTCCAACCTGAAAGGGAATATAAACCAGGAGGACTTCTTAACTTGAGCAGAATAGAGTGCCCGGAGTAGACACAGCAAGCAGTGAGTATCTGCACATGCAAAAAAAAAAAAAAAAAAAAGGCTGTCCTTGGAGGACATTCTCCTTGGGCCCAGTGTTATGGCCCTGGCCTCATCAGTCAGGTGCACAGCAGACCACGGTCATGGTGAAAGACAGGTGAGCATTCTGCCGGGGCTCACATTCACCCTTGTGAGTTGGGAAGCAGTCAGGATCCCTCTTGTCTCTTTCATTTGGCAGAAGCATAGAAATCCAGCTTTCTGAAGGAAATGATTTTGGAGTCATGCAGGCGGTAGAGAAAGATGATTTGTATGAAGATGTACTGAGACTGGTTCACAGGTTACTCTAGGCCTTACAGGCCATGAAATGGGTAAACATCAAAGAGCTAATGGAATTTCTTTGAAAATCTGTGTGAGGACACTTGCACAAAAGGAGAGTCTCAGCTCAGCCAAAGCTATACAAGAATAACTCTGGAGCAATCCAGGGTTTGGAGAACAGGATTTGGGAGGAAAAGTGGACTCTGGGCTTGTACTGCTCATCGCCCAATAGGCATAAAGCTCACATAAGGTGACTTGGGGGAGAAGGTAGAGTCCACCAATAGCTGGTGAAAATCATGCCCACTTCTTGACTGGTCAGCTTGTGTCTCAGTTCCTGTGTCAATGTGTTATAGGAGCTGTAACACAGTGTGTTAGTTGCTCAGTCATGTCTGACTCTTTGGGACCCCATGGACTGTAGGCCACCAGGCTCCTCTGTCCGTGGAATTCTCCAGGCAAGAATACTGGAGTGGGTTGCCACTGCCTTCTCCAAGGCATTTTCCCGACCCAGGGATTGAACTGGAGTCTCGTGTGTTTCAGGCAGATTTTTTACTGTCTGAGCCACCAGGGAAGCTCTTGCAAATGTTATCTCAAAATGGGCAACACATGAGAAGTGCCTGAAATCCCTCCTGTAACTCTGATCATTCAAAGTTTATTGAATGATCATTCTGATTCATTCTCAGCCTGTGAATTCTCAAAAATAGCTGGGGTTATGTTATTTTGGACGTTGTGATTATTTAACAGTTCATCCATTCACTCACTCTACATATATTTACAAAGGTCCACTTGTGCCAGTCACCTGAGAAACATATATGAACAAATCATGAGCTCTCTTGCACAAAGACAGAAAATAGAAGGTAAACCTTCAAAATCACAGATTATACTGGACCTAGACGGTGGTAAGTTCTGTGGTTGGTGGGGGCAGGAGTAGTGGTAAGCTGATCAGAACAGGGTAAAGCGAAGGAGACATGCCAGGAAAGAAAGGGAGCAGTCACTTCAACACCAGTGGGTGAGCAGTGTGGTCCTCATTGGTGGGATGACATTTGACCAAAGAAATGAAGAAGGCGAGGGGGTTTGCCTTGCTGACACATAAAGGAAGTATTGTTCAAGCAGAAGGACCAGTCAGCACAGGTCCTGGGAGCACCTAACATATTTGGGGAAGGATGGAGAGGCCAGTGTGGTTGGTGTGGAGTGAGCATAAAGGACAAGAATTGGAGATAAGGTCAGAGAGATGAACCAAATCCTACATCATGTAGGGCCTAGTAGGCCGTTGTAAGGAACTAGGCTCTTGTTTGCAGTGAAATATGAAGGAGACAGAAGGTGGGAGGCAGTAAGGGATTGAGCAGAGGAGTAGCACAATCTGACTCACCTTCTGAAAGGATCAGTTTGATTACTTACTATGTTGAGAATAGAGAGAAAACAGGCAAGGGTGGGAGCAGAAAGACCAGGTAGGAAGCTATTGCTATAAGTCAGACTGGAGGTGATGGTGGTGGTTTGGATCATCCTGGTAACAGTAGACATGATGAGAACCATTCCCTTTCTGGATACACTATGAGACTGATCTAACAGAACTCCTGATGGTTTAGATGTAGAGTGTCAGAGAGGAGTTGAGGCTGACTCGAGAGTTTTTTGCCCAGGCAGCTTAGTAGAACGGTGTGGCAGCCAACTGATACAAGGGATGCCCTAGTTGGAACAGGCTTTATAGGAGAGTGAGGATATCAAGAATTCAGTTCTGGACATATTGAATTAAGATGTCTGTTTGACACTCATATGGGTTGAGTAGGAAGTTGCACAGAATTCAGTTGCACAGAAGTCAGGAGTGTGTCTGAAAGGTTGTGTATAAGCTGTATATACAGTATTAGAAAGCCATGAGACTATTTGAGATTGGCTAAGGGGTGAGAGTATGTACAGAAGAGAAGAAGATCATGGACGGAGATCTGTGGCATAAAGGGATCAGGGAGAAGAGGAGGCAAGGAGGCACCAGCTGAGGAGTCTGAGTGAGAAGTGGCTGGCTGCACTACACACTAAGAGTGTAGTGTACTGGGAGCTATGTGAAGCAAAGTGTATCAAGGGAGAGCTGGTGGTCAACTATGCTCAAAATGCTGATGCCAGGTGAAATAAGAGGAAAATTGACCACTGAAATTAGCAATTCAGAAGTCCCTAGTAACCTTGACGAGGGCAGCTTCAGGGAGGAGTAGATGATAAAACCTGCTTTGGACAGGCTTAAGAGAATGGAAGGTGGGGGAGTCAGTGAGTATAGACAAGTCTTGAAAGGAGTTTTGCTGCAAAGGGGAGCAAAGAAATTGGGCAGCATCTGGTGGAGTAAGAGAGAGTCATGAGAAGATTTACTTCAGATGGAAGAAGTAGCATTGCAGAGAGGAGTGAAATCAACAGCACAGGGAACACAGAGAGGACTGTTGGAGCAGTAGCTTTGGACAGGAAGGGGATTGCATGGCCCTTGCCTAAAGAGGAGGGCTAGAGCATGCACAAGGAGTTGCGAATGATATTGTTACTGGGTCGGGTAGAGGTCAGTGAGGCTTTCTGGCCTGCCTGAACTCCTCTAGCTGAGGTCAGGTACCTGCCAATTTGTTGAACCCCCACGTGTGTTGAACATCTATTATGTGCCAGATGCACTTCAGGGCACCTCAATAATTTCTAATACTCCAAACAATTCACTAATGGAGGTTAGATCGTGATCCCCATTTTACAAGTTAGAGATGTGTCATGTAAGTTGGTCAGGTGGACTGGCCAAGAACAGTTAGCAAACGATGGGAAGAGTAAAGTTTTGAGCCCAAACAGTCTGACTCTCAAGACAGTCTTATAACCATAGGCTCAGACCTACTGGCAAGTCTCGGTGTGGAGTTACTCTTGCTGCCCCTTACACTGGTAACAAGCCTCCCCAGTGAACCACTGCAGCTTCAAATGACCACACAGTAGCCACATATGTCAGAGCATCAGCCTTAGTTTCTTGTATGACACTACTACTTCAGCAACGGAGCTCTGTTCCAAGTCTGAGGCTGAGTGGCAGAAGCCCTGTGATCTTGACTTGCTTAAAACAGACCCCTCCTCTGAAGGCTGGTCCAGCTCCAAGTGGAACAGACATCCCAGAACCTCAGAGCTGCCCTCTCCTTGACTCTTAGTGCATCCTTACTACCTGAAGACTGTTGCCAGTCCAAGCCAGGACAGGAACTTCCTGGGGACATTAACAACTCTGATCATACTCTGTCCACTGTGCCATTTGGGACACGATACTTTAGACTCTTGGACAAGCGGACACACACACACACACGGACGCATGCATGCACACGTGTGCAGGCTCACGGTCTCTTTGTTCTCCATGGGGCTTCCTCCAGTCAGCTTCATTCTGATGTCCACTCCCTACAAAATCTGTCTGGCAAAAGATCCCATATGATACAACCCCAGGGAATGAGCTTTTCTGTGAGTCGGAGCCCCATCTGCAGGGTAAACCTGAGGCTAGATAAAGCTTTTCACAGGACTGGGTCTCAGGTCACAGGGTCCAGGCCTATCCCAGGAAGAGAATACTCTTATGGCTAAGCTGAGCCAGTAAGAATGAGCTCAGATTCCATGAGAAGAAAGGAACAAAGGAAGAAGGGAGGGCACTTGGGCCACAGGGGACACAGAGGTGGAGGGAGGCTTATTTTATAGAGGTACTCCTCTAAGGCACAGACCCACTTTCTACCCTCTCCAGTAGCCCTGACCCAGAAAAGGTGATCAAGGCCTTTAGGTGCCCGCTCTTCTGCAAATGGACATTTAGTATCCTTCTACTCTGTTTTCCCTTCAAACAGTGCCCTAGTTTGCATGCTTGAAACTATGTCCCTCTTTGCAGACGCTAGCTCCTCCAAGATGCTCCCAGGCCTGCTGCAACGACTGTAATAAAGGCTGGTGTGGAGCTGGTCCTGAAGCAGCATTGTCCATAAGATGCTATGAGGTGGAGGGTAGCTGCCAGGATTGTGTAATCAGTACTTCTGAAGTCCGGATAAGATAAACAAGTGCCAGGCACCAATGGAGCACCAGCAGTTGAGATAAACTATGCAAGTTGAGTGAGAACATGCCGGTCCCAAACCCATGGTGTCTAACACGATAGTTTGGGGAGCTAGCTGAAGTCATCTAACTTGTGTCCACCTCCACGTACGCCACCATACCAGGCCTAATGCCTCCTGCTTCATAGGCATATTGTGGAAAATAAATCAGCTGATCTTCACAAAGTCCCCAGACTGCTGCTTCTCAAACTATCTGTGACGCAGGACGAGTATTTTTCTTTTCCCAAGTCAGTAACTCTCGGGTCAGTACATTTGTATAACACAAGGAAAATGAATTAATAGGAAGAAGGAAAATGGCCAAGACACACAAGAGACCAAACCTCACTTATTTTAAACATCAAAGAGACTCTCACTATATGCTATAGAACTTTCTAAACATGTACAGTCAAATTACATACTTACTGAAAGTCATTAACACACTTTGGTGAAGCAGCAAATGTCCACGGCTGCGGTTTCATCCTTTTTGCTCTGGCACAGTGCCTGGCCCATCAGAGGCATTCAGTCAGTGGTTGCTACTGCAAAGGAATTATTATTAATAAAAATACAGTTCTTGTCATGAGAGAGATTAAATAACAAGAAGCTGCAAGTAAAAAGAAGAAAAAAATCAAATGATTTGATTGCTCATGGAAGTGTCAGGAGCATAGTGTGCACAAGAAGCAGCACAGGAGTTCAAAATGAGGACAACACAGTGGTCAAGACTTCTGATGGGCCTTGATGGTCAAGGAAAGATCAAACTTACTTTGTAGCCTTTTGTATTTTATGATTGTGGGAAAGCTTTACGCTCATTGCACACATTTCCGCAAGCCGTAAAAGTATGAAGGTTTGCGGAAATATTTAGCCTTAATCCTATCATCCAGATGTTGCCTGTGCTAACATTTGTGAGTATCCTTTCAGTGCATTAGTCAGGAAGCTGATAATGATAGTGAATATGATAAAAATTATAGTAACAGCTATATATAGGTACACATTCTTAATACTACACACACACACACATATACATATTTATAAACATGAAGTTTTATTTATAAACATGAAGTTTTCTGTGTATCAATACAAACAACTACTCTGACTCAGAGCCATTATTATCACTAGTGAACTCATCAGCCACCATGGCAAAGATTCCCACAGTTGTTGTGTTGGGAGTCTTGAAAGGGTGATGCAAGATGCTATCAAGACCTATCTGTTCACCATAGTCTCCAATGAGCAATCTTGAAGTTCACTGAGAGAGCTTCATAGTAGTCTCCAAGTAAGATGATGATCCTCGATAATGATCCTTGAGATTTTCCTCGAGCAGTTCACACAGTTGCCAGGACCCAGGTGCCAGGGCCAAGCTGCATTCTGAGTGGGGATGCATGACATGTCCTGAGCCCCAGCACTGCACATGAATGTGGACTCTGAACAGCTCTGCCAAACCCACACTGCCCCTCTCAGAATACCAGTCTCCCTCACCTCTTTCCTGCCAATCAAGCAAGGTTATCTGCAAACAAGTCCCAAGTCTCTAAAACAATGTGCCAGACAGTTACAAGCTCTAAAACCCTTATCTGGGCAGTTTTCAGTGAGCGCGTGCACGTGCGTGCACACACACACACACACACACAACTTGTATTCTCATGAATATACGTATTCAGCATTGCTGAGGAGGAACTGCCTAGTTCGAGGGAGGACATTGATCACAGCTGCCACTCACTGTGCACCCAGGGCAGTTCAGAGGAGCTGGCTGTTTCTGAACTCTGGTCTCCCCACCCTTGTTGTGGAGGAATCACCTCACTTCTCAGGTCATATGGGACAAAGTTATTATTTGCCTCCTTTTGCCTTGCCTTGTACTAAGGAGCAAAAGGAAAGACAAAACAATAAGCAAAATAAGACCCTACAACCATTAGATAGATAGAACCACTCTTTGTCCCAAGGCTGATCATCAAAGTTGATACACATACCACCATTGGCTAGTGAACCTCTCAGTCACACAGACTCCAGGGCTTGGCTTAGGCTAGTCCATGAAGGTTTGACCGTCAGGTTGAGGTAAGTGGAAGGTGGCAGAAGAGCCCAGCCTTTTGGAGGTGGACAGAGTGGTGGCGGGGGAGGGGGGGGGGCGTTCTCCCTTTCCTCAGAAACTGTTTCCTTTTCTGCTCTCTGTTAGGGCCCACTCTCCCACCATGCTCCTCTGTACTTTGGCTTCAGAACATCTTCTTGTTGTCTACTGCCTATGTCTGATATTTCACCTGGGCTGTCCCTCTCACCTCATTCCCCGAGGCAGCTCACAGAAGCCAGCATACCATGGGCTGTTCTAGTACCCTCATGTTTGCTCCTGACATGATTGCTCTGTGCTCCTAGTACTGGTAGCCTCTCTGACTACTCCTATTTTTATATGTTCCTCTGCCCCCCCTGACCTTTCTGCTATCTCTTCTTGTTTCAGCAGCCCCAGGTCACATTCTCTGCTCATTGACCAGGTTCTGACAGGCATGTTCTGGGCCCCAAAATTGATCAAGTAAATATTTCTTCCCTCCAGCAGGTGACAACTCCACCTTGCCTCCCAAGTCATAGATAAGGACATCAACCACGCCTGAAAAGTGCACACACATACCCCCATACCCACAGCCAGCCGCCTCACACGTGTCCACACTCTCCTAGATGGGACGTCAACCCAATCATCACTTCTGAGAGTGTGCTTACATTCCCAGGCAGGCAAACACACACCCAGGTGTACACACTGGTACACATGGCCCACTCAGCATATGTACAGTCCAGAAGCACGCCACATACACTTCAATGCCCACAAGTTTATCTAAAATACATAGGCAACTTGTAGTCCCAGTCTCCCTCCTTCACATGTATATATCCACACAAGGAGAGAGAAAATCTCTGGGCAGGGGGATATGACACCCAGAAATGTACACATGTGCAGATACCTAGCAACTAACACACATTACCAAAAGAAAGTATCCTCAGTAAGACAAATGCACACCTATGTGGGCACACGCAAACACACACACACACACACACGAAGCAGAAGCAAGTTATATATACCAAAAGTACCCAAATTTTGAGAAAGAAGAAAGGTTAAAGATGCATTTCTAAGTCTGGTTCTTCAGTCTCCCCAGGCCTAGAGTACATAGATGTGAAGCTAATGATCTAACAGGCTTTCAGTTTCTGTGTGGGTGGGGAAGATTCCCTGGGGGAATCCAGGGAATTCACTTCAGTATTCTTGCCTGGAGAATCCCCATGGACAGAGGAGTCTGGCAGGCTACAGTCTATAAGGTCCCACAGAGCCAGACACAACTGAAGTGACTTAGCATGCATGCGAGTGTGTGTGTGTCTCTCTTTCTCTGTGTGTGTGTCTCTCTTTTTATCTTGCAAACACACACAAGCACATACACTGTTGCTGTTTCAGTCGCTCAGTCGTGTCCGACACTTTGCAACCCCATGGACTTCGGCACTTCCAAATCCTTCACTATCTCCCGGAGTTTGCTCAAACTCACATCCTTTGAGTCGATGATGCCATCCAACCATCTCATCTTCTGTCACACACACAGGCATATGTTCTTTCACACACACAAACACCTTTATGCACACAAACATTCTCTCTCTCTGTCTTACACACACACACACACACACATACATATCATCATCATCCACAAAAATGTTAAGACTTTTCCAGGCCCTGAGCAGCCATTACCATGAGGAGGTGGCATTTACACCCTCTCTGGAGCCCTGGGGCACAGAAGAATCCAGTTCCTGACACCCACCCTGGATAGCTTCAAAGGCCAGAGACATGGTAGCCTGTTTCTCAGCTCCTTCTGTTCACTTTTTCCTGCTTCCTTCCTCTCCCTGCTCTGAGGCTGCCCTCCCCTCTGGCATGACCCTCTAGGAAGGTAGCTGTGAGCAGAAAGCAGGTATATCTGCTGTTCTCTTCAAATATTCATCTCAAGAATCCCGCCCCCTAAAAGAAGACAGAGTGTGCTGTGCAAGGAGTGCTGAAGGAGTACAAACGACCCATATGTCAGATTAGGGAATGGGAGATCATCATGCAATGCAAAAGATAGTTATCCGGGAGGAAAAAGAAGGGTGATGAGGGAAGGCTGGCCAATCTTACCCTGTGACCCCAAGCTCCCAACACAATGAACTTTTCCTCAGAACTCCCAAGGGATCACCCGCACCCCCTTCCTCCCTCTAGCTCCATAAAATCAGACAGAGTCCCTGAGAAAACCTCAGTCATGGACTGAGGCACGCTGACCTTTGGTATGAGGCTTGGGATCTACAACTAAGAAATCAGTTAGTTCAGTCACTCAGTCGTGTCCAACTGTTTGCGACCCCATGGACTGCAGCATGCCAGGCTTCTCTGTCCATCACCAACTCCCAGAGCTTGCTCAAACTCATGCCCATCAAGTTGGTGATGTCATTCAATCATCTCATCCTCTGTCATCCCCTTCTCTTCCTGCCTTCAATCTTTCCCGGCATCAGGGTCTTTTCCAATGAGTCAGTTCTTTGCATCCGGTGGCCAAAGTACTGGAGCTTCAGCTTCAGCATCAGTCTTTCCAATGAATATTCAGGGTTGATTTCCTTTACGATTGACTGGTCTGATCTCCTTGTAGTTCAAGCGACTCTCAAGAGTCTTCTCCAACACCACGGTTCAAAAGCATCAATTCTTCGGCACTCAGCTTTCTGTGTGGTCCAACTCTCACATCCATACATGAATACTGAAAAACCATAGCTTTGACGAGATGGGGTGGGTCCCCAGATCCTACATTGGTGCCTCACCCGTAACTGGTGGTCCATAAATGGACAAGGAGTCCTCATCATTTAGCCTTTGCTTTTTTTGTATAGTTTGAAGTAAAGAAGCAAAACCATTGACAATGTCAATATTTTTTCAACAAGCTTAGTGACCGTAGGAAGACTATATATATAGTGCTTTTTCTTATTTTTTTCCACTTATGGCCAGATATTTTACTGTGATTTCCACTTTCATACATTTATAGAACTGTCTCTTCAAATCCTATACACTATATTCTCATCTGTGAAATGTCCACTAGCCAAGGAACACCAAGGATTGCTGCAACTACCAGAGGGTAGAAAGAGGCAAGGAAGGACCCTGCCCTGGAGCCTTCAGAGGGAACTTGGCCCTGCCAATACCTTGCTTCAGACTTCTAGCCTCCAGAAATGTGAGAAAATGCATATTCCTGATGTTCTCACCAACCATTTGCGGTAACTTGTTACAGTAGCCAGAGAATCTATGAGAATCTATGTATTAGATTCTCATGGACTGCAGCATGCCAGGCTTCCCTGTCCATCACCACTCCTGGAGCTTGCTCAAACTCATGTCCATCAAGTCTCGATGCCACCCAACCATCTCATCCTCTGTCATCCCCTTCTCCTCCTGCCTTCAATCTTTCCCAGCATCAGGCTCTTTTCTAATGAGTTGGCCCTTTGCATCAGGTGGCCAAAGGATTGGCGCTTCAGCTTTGCCATCAGTCCTTCCAGTGAATATTCAGGGTTGATTTCCTTTACGATTGACTGGTTTGATCTCCTTGCAGTCCAAGGGACTCTCAAGAGTCTTCTCCAACACCACAGTTCAAAATCATCAGTTTTGCGGTGCTCAGCTTTCTTTATGGTCCAACTCTCACATACATACATGTCTACTGGAAAAACCATAGCTTTCATTAGACAGACCTTTGTCAGCAAAATAATGTCTCTGCTTTTAAATATGCTGTCTGGGTTGGTCATGGCTTTTCTTCCAAGGAGCAAGCATCTTTTAATTTCATGGCTGCAGTCACCATCTGCAGAGATTTTGGAGCCCCAAATAATAAAGTCTCTCAGTTTCCATTGTTTCCCCATCTATTTGTCATGAAGTGATGGGACCAGATGCCATGATCTTAGTTTTTTGAATGTTGACTTTTAAGCCAGCTTTTTCACTCTCTTCTTTCACTTTCATCAAGAAGCTCTTTAGTTCCTCTTCGCTTTCTGCCATAAGGGTGATGTCATCTGCCTATCTGAGATTATTGATAGTTTTCCTGGCCATCTTGATCCCAGCTTGTGCTTCATATAGCTAAGAAATACATTGTGTGAAAACTTCTGAAGATCATCAACAGCAGAGGGCCTCAACACAGGGCCCTGGTCATCTATCTCATACTGCCTGTAGAGGAGAAATGGCTCCTCCTTCTCCTCATCACGTGGCTGATACCCTCAAAGCCCACTGCCATCTCTCGGAAGAATCTCACAGGGCTAGGTACAGAACCTCAGCAGCTGGGAGTGAGGCCATCCAGGCCAGACCCTAGCACCAGGCCCCAAGCACCAGGAAAACCATGATGCCAAAAATTCTTCATCCAGGCTTCCAATCAGAACCTTCTCTTCTAATTCTGGGGCAGAAAAAAAAAATGCCTCTGATTTATCAGTTTTAAGAAAATTGCCAGAAGTGGACATGCCAGGAGAGTGGAAGAAGCTGTACCTAGGGCAGGGCCCCAATTATACTGCTGTGCTAGAGTTTTCGTCAATATAGCCCACAGTCTATCCACATCAGCTTCTGTGCTTCCACATGCAGGCTGCACACAGTTCTATAAGTGCAGTTGGCACCAAAGTGGAGATGAGAAAGCCGTGGGAGAACTGGTGGGATGCATCGTTTTTACCATGCCAGGTAACTTTCCCGTTCCACTGTACCACCATTGTGTATTGCTTTATTGTAAAGAGGAATCACCAGCCAAAAGTCATGTTTGTGGCTTTTGGACACCAAATGGTGGATGCAAATCCAGCTGCTGTACTGTCGTTTCTCTCCTAAGGCAGAGAAGTGAAGTCTGGACTGGCTGTGCCAGCTGAGCTCCTTCTCCGTATCTACACCCAACCCCACCCCAGCTCTGGAAGACTGTAGAGGGTGTTCATCTCTTAATAAGGATATAGGTAGGAAATGGCTATCTTTTCCTGTCCCATGTGATCAAGAGTGTGCACCTTGCTGCCACTGAGATCTCGGGACAGCGAGAGTAAGCCTCAGGTGGGTTAGACATTGTGGTGGAGGACTTGAGTCAACCAGCAGGCCATCAGGTTTAGTACCAATTGCTTGGCTGTGGCACAGGGCTGCAGAAACATCACTAATTGCACTAAGGCAATTGCCTCTCATCCCTTGATAAACACTCTCTTATGGTGAAAATACACACACACACACACACACACACACACACACACACACACACTTTGCCCTGTGCACTCCAGTTTATGATCATCCACTTTCTCAATCCTTATGGGTTGGGGCTGCTTGTACTACTTCCACCCATGGGAGAAGAATGGGGTTTGGAATCAGAAGGATTGGCTTCCTCACTTTCACTCAGCTGTGTAACTGTGCACAAAGCCTTTCATTTCTTTGAGTCTCAACATCATCAACTGCATCCACTGTAATATGGATGTAACAAAGATAATACCTACTCAACAAAATGAGGTACAGTAAATGATGTGCAGTGTATGCAACTGCTCTGTAAAGTGTGGGGTGAGGAGGAGCTGAGCAAATATTATTCTTCTTATCATTGCTAAATATAAGAATAGATAAGAAAGTGTACTAGGAAAGCTGGTCACACTCCCACCAAGGAAGGGGGAAAAAAGCTTGTCGTTCTGCAGGGGTTAATAATCAGCCGCCTGTTGCTCTGGCTAAGCGGTGAGAAAAACACCATGGGAAAAGAATAAAAGCAAAATATAGCAATACAGTATAATCTAAACAAAAGTACACCGGGTTGATTAGTTGGGATCGTCATGCCCTGCTAAGCTAAGGAAAAGCATAGTGTGGACCTTGGAACGCCAGGTCAGCGCAAGTTCAGAACGCTACTTGTTCACACACCAAGATGTTTTCCCAAAGTGTATGCGGGTCTATGACCTCCAGCTGGGTGATACTCCTTGTACAAGAAAATAACAAAGATAGCTCAAAGTAATCAATAAAATGGGAGACGTGATCTGGGACACAGGAGGCTGATTTTATCGTAGCACAACAGATACTTTCTGCATGCTGAGACACTAAATAGAAGTGATGTGGCTCCAAGGAACAGGGCTCTTGATCCAAGAAGTCTTGAGTCCCCCAGTCCCATTTTTAAAACTTTAATTCTGTCTCTAGTTCCTTTTTCCCAAACTGTGCGTTAACCCCTTTCGATCCCTACCTGCTGTGCTGGTCACAGCCAGTGGCGCCCAAAGTGGGGCTTGAAAGTGAAGGATTGCCGAGAGAGCGAAGCTAAAGTTGAAATATTGGCGCACGGTCCTGAGGAGGAGTGGAGTGATGACTCTGAAAATCCCCCTTTGCAGTAAGTAACACTCTCTCAGGCATTGAAACCGGGGTTAAGCATGGGAAATTCAGAAAGCTCGGAACAATACCGGCCATATATATGCCTCTTAAGGCAGCTTTTAAAAGCGAGGGGAACAAATATAAGTGAGGGCCAGCTATTGGAGCTTTTACAAACCGTTGAGAAGCGTTGCTCATGGTTCCCTTCTCTTGGTACTTTAGATTTAGGAACATGGGAGAAGGTTAAGTAGTGAATTAGAGAAACTTCTTTGCCTGTATCTATCTGGTCAACTTGGGCACTGATAAAATCCGTTTTAGAACCTCTTCAGACCCCAGAAAGCTCAGAAGGGAGTGAAGATGAATGTGAAACCCCATCAAAGGGAGGACCTGAATATGCAGAGCCCGAGGGGGTAGAGCAAAAAATGCAGGAGGCTCTTAGAGCTGCTGTTCCTTCTTCGTCTTTGTTTAGGGAAGACGGATTTCCTCTGCCTCCTCTTCCTCCCCCTCCACTCTTAACCACTGGAGCGGCTCAAGCTTTTCCTTCCTTGTGACAGACATCAGTTCTGTCACCCTTCCAGAAAGGTGGGCTGGACAGGAGGGTGACTTGGAGGCTGTGACTATGGCATTTCCAGTGACAATACATGAACGGATAGCTCCTGGGACCGATCTTAATAATCCTAATGGGATGTATGAGGCTGTACACAGGCAGATTCGATAGGGCCTACTTGGGGTCTCATTGTTAAGATGGCTTCTTATATTGACCTCGCAAACAAAGAATAAAACCACAGTGATCCTTGAGACTGACCAAATTGCCCAAATGACATTCTGTTTTCTCACTGGGACCCTATCTTCTCAAAGCTGCGAGACCACCAGATTTCAGACCTCTGGCTATGTGACCACAGGACTCAACTACAGGCTAGAAATTAACCATCCTTTCAGAGAATTTTTCATTGGTGGGGTATAAGAAAGACCCCGTCAGAAAGGGAGGACGCTGGTTCTCCTTAAGGGCCAGTCACCCTCTCTTTTCCCTCTAATAAATTTCCCATTTCTTGCCTGACTGCCTGGCTTGCTCTCTTTTTCTCTGCACTCGCCTTACATTATGGGGCTGAAACCTGGAAGGGAAGATCCACCGCAACTGGGTGGGCTCCTCCACCTCCAGTGGTCCCCTCCCTTGGATCTTGCCAAGAAACTGAAGTGAGCTCCGGGATGGGGATGGGACTCTCCACTTGCCTTGCTGGACTGACATCCACATACTGGCCCACATTTTATCCATTGATTACAAGGGTGAGAGAAATCCCATTCCCTCAGATTCCCCCACCTCTCTCTCTCCCCCCTAGTTTCCAAGTCCTAGTGCTAGGCAGGAAGATCCCCACGTCCCAGTGGCCCTCGGGCCCTCAGCCTTGTGCCCCATCTGACTTTGAAATAGGGGATGCCTATTTCAAAACAGACTATTACTACTCTTGAGAAAGCCCTGAGACCGGGGACGCCTTTTCTCTTGGACCTTTCTCCTCACTTTCTCTTGCCCTTGTCTAACCTCCCTATTTGGCCGCAATGGGAAATTCTCAGTCCCAGCCCTCAAAATCTACTCCTCTAGGATGCCTTCTCTGAAACCTAAAAGACTTGAGCTTCCAAGGAGAGATAAGACCAAAAAGACTTATTTACTATTCTAACACTGTCTGGCCACAATACAGACTTGATAATAGGTCCCAATGGCCAGAAAATGGAACTCTCGATTATAATATTCTATGGGACCTCGGTAACTTCTGCTGCCCAGATGGCAAGTGGTTAGAAATATCTTACGTTCAGGCTTTCTTCGCTCTTCGCTCTCCACCCTCCCTCTGTGAATCCTGTTCTACTTCTCAAATACTCTTAGCCCACTCTGGGCCACATCCTCCTAATACAATGTCTCCTGATCCCTGTTCAGATTTTTCTTCTTCTTCCTTTGACCCTTCCGACCACAGCCCACCCACTATCACTCCCAATCCCATTACAGCCACTCCAGATCCAGTTCCACAACCTCCACCTTACGTCCCCTCCTCCCTCCCCCGCCTTCTCAAGTGCAGGCCACTGCCACCGCGCAGCTCCCAACCCCCCTCCCCTGCCTGTGCAAGATTGGAGACCTCAGACCCACCCTCTACCCCGAGGGTCCCAAGGCTTTACCCGGACCTCCCGAGATCCCCTCCCCGTACCCAGTCCTGAACAACTTTAAAACAGGAAACTTCACCGCAAGACCCCACTCCTTTCCCTGCTCCACTCCTCCCTTTATGGGAAGTAGCTGGAGCAGAAGGCATAATTTGGGTTCATGTCCCATTCTCCCTCACCAATCTATCTCAGGCTGAAAAGCATCTTGGCTCCTTCTCCTCAGACCCTGATAATTATCTAAAAGAATTCAAGTACCTTACCCAGTCTTATGATTTAACCTGGCATGATATTTACATCATACTTTCCTCCACACGAGTATGGCAAGCCTCTCAGGTGCATGCTGATGAGATACACAGGACAGAGAACACTAAGCCTGTAGGGGCAATGGCTGTCCCCCTAGGTGATCCCAGCTGGGATTATCAGGCAGAGAGACCTGGACAAGCAGCCCGTAATCATATGGTTGCTTGCCTCATTGTGGGCCTTCAAAAGGCAGGGCATAAAGCTGTCAACTTTGATGAGCTCTGGGAAATAACTCAAAGACTAGATGAAAACCCGGCACAATTTCTAGACAGGTTAACGGAAGCCCTACAAAAATATACAAAATTAGACCCCACTTCAGTGGAGGGCATCATTGTCCTTAACACCCATTTTATCTCCCAGTCATCCCCAGATATCTGAAAGAAACTAAAAAAAGGCAGAAGAAGGCCCTCAAACCCCTCAATGAGACCTTTTACATATAGCCTTTAAGATTTTCAATAATCGGGAAGAAGAGGCAAAGCTAGAGAAGGCCCAATGAGATCACGCCAAATACCACCTTTTAGCCACTGCCTTACATGGCTAAAGGAAGGAAGGAAGGAACGAAAGGAAGGAAGGAAGAAAGGAAGCCACGTGGGCCCTGCTTCAAATGTGGCAAAGAAGGCCACTGGGCCCCCTCATGCCTAAAGTCAAGGCCCCCTCCAGGTCCATGTCCCACCTGTGGCATAAAGGGACACTGGAAGGTCGACTGCCCAAATCCCCCTCTAGGGATCCAGACATCCCCTCCTGGTCCTGAGCAGGAGTCCTCTGACCCAGCTCTGCCCAGCCTCCTCGGACCCTCTGCTGAAGACTGAAGGTGCCCAGGGCCCCAGGCCCCCACTCTCACCACCTCTACGGAGACTAGGGTAACTTAACTCTTACAGTGGCAGGTAAGCCGACCTCCTTTCTCATTGACACGGGAGCCACTTACTCTGCTATGCCTGCCTACTCTGGAAAAACCAAGGTCTCTCAGGTCTCTCTTATGGGGGTTGACGGTTTAATATCTACACCACGAATAACTGAGCCTCTGCCTTGCACACTTCAAAATACCCCATTTTCCCATTCTTTTCTCATACTCCCCAAATGCCCCACTCCTATCCTTGGGAGAGACCTTCTCTCAAAATTTGAAGCCTCTGTTACTATCCCAAGCCCACGCTCTGATCTAGCCTGGCTACCGCTCCTCAACCCCACCTTCTATTCCCCTGCCCCATTGCCCTCCTCATCCCTAAACCTCATAGTTTGGGATACAGATAACCCATCTGTTGCCTCTCACCATGCTCCAATTCATATCTGTCTCAAAGACGTCTCTAAATCCCCCAATCAACCACAATACCCCATCTCCCAAAAACATCAACAAGGGTTAAAGCCTATCGTCACTAAACTCCTACGTCAGGGCCTCTTGTGCCCAACTCACTCTCCCTATAACACCCCTATCCTACCTGTCAAAAACCCAAATGGCTCCTATCGCCTGGTCCAGGTCCTGAGACTTATCAATGCGGCTGTTATCCCCATGCACACAGTAGTTTCAAATCCCTATACTCTTCTCTCTCTCATTCCCTCTTCCACTACCCACTTCACTGTTCTAGACCTCAAAAATGCCTTCTTTGCTATCCTTTACACCCAGACTCTCAAGACCTCTTTGCCTTTACCTGGACTGATCCAGACAATCATCATCCCAACAGCTGACATGGACAGTCCTCCCCCAAGGCTTTTGTGCTAGCCCTTATTTCTTTGGCCAAGCTCTAGCATCAGACCTAACCTCTCTTGACCTCACTCTGAGTACTGTCCTCCAATATGTGGATGACCTCCTCCTTTGTGTAGTCCTTCGCTTACACACTCTCAACAACACACTAAATAACTCCTCGATTTTCTAGCTGATCGAGGTTATCAAGTATCTCCTGCCAAAGTTCAGCTCTCTCTTCCTAGAGTCACCTATCTCGGAGTCCTTATAACACCAACAAAAAGATATATTACTACTGGTGGAAAGTCCTTTATATTCACCCTACCACACCCTACATCAAAAACAGAGATCCTGTCCTTCTTGGGGTTATCTGGACATCCAAGCCTCTGGATTCCTAATTTTGCTCTCTTGGTGCAACCCCTATATCAAGCCACCCGAGGAGATCTTTCAGAACCCCTAGAGCTAAAATCAAATATCTGTTCAGCCTTTAACACCCTTAAGCAAGCCATTCTCTCAGCCCCAGCTCTAACACTTCCTGACCTTTCTCCCCTCTTTGTACTCTACGTTACTGAGAGACACAAAATTGCCCTAGGAGTTTTGGGACAAAATCAGGCCCCTCCTTCACCCCTGTCGCTTATCTATCAAAGCAAATAGATACCACAATTTAAGGATGGCCAGCCTGCCTACGTGCTCTGGCAGCAGCTGCACTCCTCGCTCAGGAAAGTGAAAAACTTACTTTTGGAGCACCCACTGTCATTTGTTCACCACATGACTTTAAGGACTTACTTTCTCACAAATCCATGACCCTTCACGCATCCAACTAATTCATGTCACCCTTCTCGAATCTCCCGAGTTCTCCTTGGAACGCTGTCCTACTCTCAACCCTGCCACCCTTATCCCTAAGTCTTCTGAGCCCCCTATCCATACTTGCAAAGAGGCATTAGAAGAACTGATGCCCCCTTTCTCCCAACCCCATTTATTTCCTCAACCCCTTTATTTTTTGGGGGGGGGTGGATCGGGAAATAATCTTTATTCTTATTTTTTGCAGTCAATTCTGACTTTACTTGGTATTTCGATGGCAGCTGCTCCGTGACATAAGAAGGAAAAAACGTAGCTGGATATGCAATTGTCTCTGACACCAAAATTATTGAATCCCAACCTCTCCCCTCGGGAACCTCTTCCCAAAAGGCAGAATTTATTGCACTAACTAGAGCCCTTACCCTCACAGCTAACAAGAGAGAAAACATATACACTGATTCTAAATATACTTTTCACATCATCCACTCACATGCTGCCATTTGGAAGGAACGAGGGCTCCTATCTACTAAAGGCTCTCCCATAACTAACGCCCCACCTATACTCCAACTTTTGAAAGCAGCTAACATGCCAGTTGAAGTAGGCATCATACATTGCTGAGGTCACCAGGTGGCCTCAGACCCCATTTCACGGGGCAACGATGCCACAGACAGAGAAGCAAAACAAGCCTCACTCTGATCATCGGCTCGACAACTTATAGTAATCCCCAACATAAAGCCGCTTTACCTCCACAAAGAAAAACACGATTGTTACAAGAGGGAGCACAACCACAAGGAGACTGGTTACAAAAACAGGGCCGCTATGTCCAAAGCTGGAATCAAGATTGCCAGGAGAAATATCAATAACCTCAGATATGCAGATGACACCATCCTTATGGCAGAAAGTGAAGAGGAACTAAAAAGCCTCTTGATGAAAGTGAAAGAGGAGAGTGAAAAAGTTGGCTTAAAGCTCAACATTCAGAAGACGAAGAACATGGCATCTGGTCCCATCACTTCATGGCAAATAGATGGGGAAACAGTGGAAACAGTGTCAGACTTTATTTTTGGGGGCTCCAAAATCACTGCAGATGGTGATTGCAGCCATGAAATTAAAAGACGCTTACTCCTTGGACGGAAAGTTATGACCAACCTAGATAGCATATTGAAAAGCAGAGACATTACTTTGCCAGCAAAGGTCCGTCTAGTCAAGGCTATGGTTTTTCCAGTGGTCATGTATGGATGTGAGAGTTGGACTGTGAAGAAAGCTGAGTGCCGAAGAATTGGTGCTTTTGAACTGTGGTGTTGGAGAAGACTCTTGAGAGTCCCTTGGATTGCAAGGAGATCCAACCAGTCCATTCTAAAGGAGATCAGTCCTGGGTGTTCCTTGGAAGGACTGATACTGAAGCTGAAACTCCAGTACTTTGGCCACCTCATGCGCAGAGTTGACTCATTGGAAAAGACCCTGATGCTGGGAGGGATAGGGGGCAGGAGGAGAAGGGGACGACAGAGGATGAGATGGCTGGATGGCATCACCGACTCGATGGACATGAGTTTGAGTGAACTCTGGGAGTTGGTGAGGGACAGGGAGGCCTGGCGTGCTGCGATTCATGGGGTCGCAAAGAGTCGGACATGACTGAGCAATTTAACTGAACTGAACTGACGTCCTCCCCCAATCTCAGGCCACCCAGATTCTTATAGACATTCATTAGGCCCTACAAGTAGGCACTAAACTTCTTTATCATCTCTTAAGACCTCTTATCACCTAACCTATAACCTTCTTTCACTCCTACAACAAATCACTCACTCTTGTATCATCTGCTCCTCAGTCTCACCGCAGGGAGCCCTAAAGCCTATCCCCTCATTCCCAACACATCAGGCTCGAGGACATATCCCAGGAGAGTACTGCCAAATTGATTTCATTCACATGCCTCCAACACGAAAAATAAAACTCATGCTCACTCTAGTAGACGCTTTTTCAGGGTGGATTGAGGCTTTCCCTATGAGATCAGAAATTGCCTCAGAGGTAACACAGTTTCTCATAGGAGAAATCATCCCTCGCTTTGGCCTCCCACTCTCTCTCCAATCCGATAATGGACAATGGGCCAGCTTTTATCACCCCAATCACTGAACAGGTAACCCATCCCTTGGCATAACCTGGAAACTACATATTCCATACAGACCCCAATCCTCAGGAAAAGTAGAAAAGGCAAACTCTGTTCTCAAAACACACCTAACCAAACTCTCTCTAGAACTACAAAGGCCGTGGACCGAACTCCTTTCCATGGCTTTGGCTTGCATTAGGGCTACTCCAGGGGCCCCGTCTTTCCTCAGTCCTTTTGAACATTTCCTTGGTGGCTCAGATGGTAAAACGTCTGCCTACAATGCAGGAGACCCGGGTTCGATCCCTGGGTTGGGAAGATCCCCTGGGGAAGGAAATGGCAACCCACTCCAGCAGTCTTGCCTCAAAAATCCCGCAGACGGAGGAGCCTAGTAGGCTACAGTCCACCGGTCGCAAAGAGTCGGACACGACTGAGCGACTTCACTTCACTTTCACTTTTAAACTCGCCCTTTTCTCTTAGGTTAGTTCCCTAATGCCAGCCCCTTGCTGGGAGATTATCTTCCCACCCTTAACCTTATTAGACACCACGTGAGAAAACATGCAGATCGCTCTCTCTCCCAAAGCCTCATCAAACGAATTCCGCTGACTTAACACTCATAACCGGGGAATCGAGTCCTGCTTAAAACCTTACACCATAAGGACCTTCAGCCTCAGTAGACTGGTCCGTTGGAGGCCATTCTAACCATATCAGTTCAGTTCAGTTCAGTTCAGTCACTCAGTCGTATACGACTCTGCAACCCCATGAACTGCAGCACGCCAGGCCTCCCTGTCCATCACTAACTTCCGGAGTTCACTCAGACTCTCACATCCATGGAGTCAGTGATGCCATCCAGCCATCTCATCCTCTGTCGTCCCCTTCTCCTCCTGCCCCCAATCCCTACCAGCATCAGGGTCTTTTCCAATGAGTCAGCTCTTCGCATGAGGTGGCCAAAGTACTGGAGTTTCAGCTTTAGCATCATTCCTTCCGAAGAAATCCCAGGGCTGATCTCCTTCAGAATGGACTGGTTGGATCTCCTTGCAATCCAAGGGACTCTCAAGAGTCTTCTCCAACACCACAGTTCAAAAGCTGGGCATACACACTGAGGAAACCAGAATTGAAAGAGACACGTGTACCCCAATGTTCATCGCAGCACTGTTTATAATAGCCAGGACATGGAAGCAACCTAGATGTCCATCAGCAGATGAATGGATAAGAAACCTGTGATACATATACACAGTGGAGTATTACTCAGCCATTAAAAAGAATAAATTTGATTCAGTTCTAATGAGGTAGATGAAACTGGAGCCTATTATACAGAGTGAAGTAAGCCAGAAAGCAAAACACGAATACAGTATACTAACGCATATATATGGAATTTAGAAAGATGGTAACAATAACCCTGTATACGAGACAGCAAAAGAGGCACTGATATATAGAACAGTCTTTTGGACTCTGTGGGAGAGGCAGAGGGTGGGATGATTTGGGAGAATGGCATTGAGACATGTATAATATCATATATGAAACGAGTCACCAGTCCAAGTTTGATGCATGATATTGGATGCTTGGGGCTGGTGCACTGGGACGACCCAGAGGAATGGTACGGGGAGGGAGGAGGGAGGAGGGTTCAGAATGGGGAACACGTGTATACCTGTGGCGGATTCATGTTGATATATGGCAAAACCAATACAATATTGTAAAGTTAAAAAATAAAATTAAATTAAAAAAAAAAATCAAAACAAACAAACAAACCCCAAAGCATCAATTCTTCGGCGCTCAGCTTTCTGCACAGTCCAACTCTCACATCCATACATGACCACTGGAAAAACCATAGCCTTGACTAGACGGACCTTTGTTGGCAAAGTAATGTCTCTGCTTTTGAATATGCTATCTAGGTTGGTCATAACTTTCCTTCCAAGGAGTAAGCGTCTTTTAATTTCATGGCTGCAATCACCATCTTCAGTGAGTTTGGAGCCCCCCAAAATAAAGTCTGACACTGTTTCCACTGTTTCCCCATCTATTTCCCATAAAGTGATGGGACCGGATGCCATGATCTTCGTTTTCTGAATTTGAGCTTTAAGCCAACTTTTTCACTCTCCTCTTTCACTTTCATCAAGAGGCTTTTTAGTTCCTCTTCACTTTCTGCCATAAGGGTGGTGTCATCTTCGTATCTGGGGCTATTGATATTTCTCCCAGCAATCTTCATTCCAGCTTGTGCTTCTTCCAGCCCAGCATTTCTCATGATGTACTCTGCATAGAAGTTAAAAAAGCAGGGTGACAATATACAGCCTTGACGTACTCCTTTTCCTATTTGGAACCAGTCTGTTGTTCCATGTCCAGTTCTAACTGTTGCTTCCTGACCTGTATATAGGTTTCTCAAAAGGCAGGTCAGGTGGTCTGGTATTCCCATCTCTCTCAGAATTTTCCACAGTTTATTGTGATCCACACAGTCAAAGGCTTTGGCATAGTCAATAAAGCAGAAATAGATGTTTTTCTGGAACTCTCTTGCTTTTTCCATGATCCAGTGGATGTTGGCAGTTTGATCTCTGGTTCCTCTGCCTTTTCTAAAACCAGCTTGAACATCTGGAAGTTCACGGTTCACGTATTGCTGGAGCCTGGCCCGGAGAATTTTGAGCATTACTTTACTAGCGTGTGAGATGAGTGCAATTGTGCAGTAGTTTTGAGCATTCTTTGGCATTGCCTTTCTTTGGGATTGGAATGAAAACTGACCTTTTCCAGTCCTGTGGCCACTGCTGAGTTTTCCAAATTTGCTGGCATATTGAGTGCAGCACTTTCACAGCATCATCTTTCAGGATTTGAAATAGCTCAACTGGATCAACAGATGCTAAACTAGCAGGTCATTCCTCTTGTTTTCATATCTCTAGATTAAAGTGGGCCCGCGGAGACTCTTCATCTCTGCCAAGAAACAGTCCCCACTCAGACTCTCCTCGCTACACCAGCACTGTTCTGGGACCCTCCAGGCTTCGACTGGTTTCAGTTCCTGAAGAAATAGAACAGCCAAAACCAAAATATCAATAAGTAAAACAAAAACAGATGTATTGGTTACTAATTGGACTGGGATTTCCCCTACTTACCCTATTCACAATAAGACTTTACTCTGTGTCTCTCCCTGAGTGGACTATCAATTCTAAAGTTTTCCCTCTGTTTTACCTACTTCTCTATAGTTCTTGTTTTTTTTTTGAGGGGGGGGGGACCCTCTTCTTACTGTGATCAGCCTAGCTGAATTCATTATCTACTCTCCTTCACATAGTAACACAAGCCCTTACCTTTCCTGGAAACACCACTGTTACTGATCTCCTTTTACTCCTTGACGATTTATAACTGATCTTTGACTCCAGGGAGATTTCATAGAGTTCACACCAACCCAAATTGATTTCTACAGCTGGATTCTTATTTTTATCATTTTCTCCCCTTAGACATGAGACACCACATTGTGATTTTAGTCTTACTTCCTCTTCTTTTACAGTCCAAACTTCACATTAATACCCTTCACAATAAACTGTGGAAAATTCTGAAAGAGATGGGAATACCAGACCACCTGATCAGCCTCTTGAGAAATTTGTATGCAGGTCAGGAAGCAACACTTAGAACTGGACATGGAACAACAGACTGGTTCCAAATAGGGAAAGGAGTATGTCAAGGCTGTATATTGTCACCCTGTTTATTTAACTTATATGCAGAGTACATCATGAGAAATGCTGGACTGGATGAAACACAAGCTGGAATCAACATTGCCAGGAGAAATATCAATAACCTCAGATATGCAGATGACACCACACTTATGGCAGAAAGTGAAGAGGAACTAAAAAGCCTCTTGATGAAAGTGAAAGAGGAGAGTGAAAAAGTTGGCTTAAAGCTCAACATTCAGAAGACGAAGATCATGGCATCCGGTCCCATCACTTCATGGGAAATAGATGGGGAAACAGTGGAAACAGTGTCAGACTTTATTTTTCTGGGCTCCAAAATCACTGCGGATGGTGACTGCAGCCATGAAATTAAAAGACGCTTACTCCTTGGAAGGAAAGTTATGACCAACCTAGATAGCATATTGAAAAGCAGAGACATTACTTTGCCAACAAAGGTCCATCTAGTCAAGGCTATGGTTTTTCCAGTGGTCATGTATGGATGTGAGAATTGGACTGTGAAGAAGGCTGAGCGCTGAAGAATTGATGCTTTTGAACTGTGGTGTTGGAGAAGACTCTTGAGAGTCCCTTGGACTGCAAGGAGATCCAACCAGTCCATTCTGAAGGAGTCAGCCCTGGGATTTCTTTGGAAGGAATGATGCTAAAGCTGAAACTCCAGTACTTTGGCCACCTCATGTGAAGTGTTGACTCATTGGAAAAGACCCTGATGCTGGTAGGGATTGGCGGCAGGAGGAGATGGGGACGACAGAGGATGAGATGGCTGGATGGCATCACTGACTCGATGGACGTGAGTCTGAGTGGACTCCGGGAGTTGGTGAGGGACCGGGAGGCCTAGCGTGCTGGGATTCATGGGGTCGCAAAGAGTCGGACACGACTGAGCGACTGATCTGATCTGATCTCATCTGATCTATAACTCACCCTGCCCCAAACCTTGCCTACCTATTCAGAACTCTAATTTTGACTCATAATTTACTCAATACCTCAAACCCGACCCTGGCCAGTGATTGTTGGATTTGCTTATCCATCTCCTTGCCTGGAGGATCGGCACTCCCCATTTGCACAGATAAATGAACTCACATAAACACTTCTCTTTATCACACATATAGAGGAGAATCTCTCTTTTCATCATACATACGTTATTTATATTCAATTGATCAAATTCACAATCCCGACAAGATACTGACCTCCCTCCTTACAGATCTCACTTCTACCCATAAAGGACCAGCTATAGGAGGACCCACCACCTCTGACATTTGTCTACAACAACAGGCTCCTTTCTGTTTTTCCAGACAAAACTCTTATGAGCAATTCTTACCCCCAACTAGGAACTGTACCACCATACCTGGCCCCAGATACTTCTGGCCCCAGATATGTCTGCCCCACAGATATCTGGCCCCAGATATTTCTATTCCTCCTAACAATCAGACCCTTCCTATCCCACTAACTCATAACCAACCCAGACAGGCAATTCAATTCATTTCTCTATTAATCAGTTTAGGAATAGTGGCTGGGATTGGGACAGGGACTGCAGGACTCACAACCTCTTTAAATTACCATCAAAGCCTTTCTAAAGACCTCACTGACAGCCTAGAATAAATAGCTAACAGCCTTATCACTATCCAAAAACAGCTAGATTCCCTGGCAGCCATGGTCCACCAAAACAGAAGAGGATTAGGCCTCCTCACAACAGAAAAAGGAGACCTCTCCCTATTTTTGGAGAAAGCCTGCTGCTTCTACACCAATAAATCAGGTATTGTAAAGGAAGCAGCCAGAAATCTGACAAACAGGGCCTCGAGACTACGTCAACACCTCAGTAATTCATGGGAAAACTGGTTAAGCAATTGGAATTGGATGCCCTGGGTTCTATCTTTTCTAGGCCCTCTCCTTCTGCTTACGCTCATTCTAACTTTTGGCCCATGTTTAATGTGTCTTTTTTCAAAATTTCTTCAGGACCCCTTACAAACCTTCACCAAGCAAACTATCCATGAGCTACTTCTAACTCAATCAGATTATCAAAAACTTCGACCCCACACAAATCCCCATGACCCACATTCCAGGCTTTTCTTATCTTACCCCCACAATGCCCCTGTCCCACAGGAAGCAGTTACAGAAGATTGGCCTTCACCCCTTATCCTAAATCAAAAAGGTTGAAATGATAGGGCCCACATGGGGTCTCATTGTTAAGATGGCTCATTATGTTGACCTCACAAACAAAGAATAAAATCACAGTGATCCTTGAGACTGACCAAATTGCCCAAATAACATTCTGTTTTCTTACTAGCGCCTATCTACTCACAGCTGTGAGACCACTAGATTCCAGACCTCTGGCTATGTGACCACAGGACTCAACTACAGGCTAAAAATTAACCATCCCTTCTGAGAACTTTTCATTGGTGGGGTATAAGAGAGACACCCCAGAAAGGGAGGATGCTGGTTCTCCTTAAGGGCCACTCACCCTCTCTTTTCCCTGTAATACATGTCCCTTTTCTTGCCTGACTGCCCGGCTTGCTCTCTTTTTCTCTGCACTCGCTTACAAGATTCCCTTCAGAATACT